>NC_083223.1:80367035-80993910 GCF_032191835.1 Heteronotia binoei
TTCCTGATGATTCTCTGGGGGTGCAGCCAGACGTACCATTAGTGGTGATACAGCTCCGTCTCGCTGATAGATTAAATGTGTTCATTCAGACATCCACATCTGGCAATCGAGTGTATTCCAGTGTCATTCCGGCTTGCTACGCATCTATGGCGCATTAATTTGACAGCACATAAAGTCTGGTCCTTTTTCAAAAAAGCTGCACAAGATCGGCTTTTTCCTGTTTGGACAGCTCATGCGCGATACTGCCTCTCACCTTTTTTTTTTTTAATAAAAAGCCCCAGCAGACATGCACATTGCCAGATCATCTGGGAATCTGAAGTGACGCTTCTGCTTCTCCAATCAACATAGGATCGGAGGGGAGGGGGAAACATTATCCCACTATTTAGAACAGGAAAAAGTCTCTTTTTTTTCAATGTGGAGGATTTCTGGAAACTCCCCCCCCCCCCGAACAAACATTTGATTTCCTACCTCCAAACAGTTGGGCGCATGTTCAATGGACCCCCCCCCCTCCCAGAAATCACCACCTGATCACGCATGCTCCAAGAAAAGAGTGTGATAGTATTCGATATCTGAACGCTCAACAACAAAATGAGTTGCATTCTTGGATGCTCGTCTGAATGGCCCTGCATCGAATCAATATTCAGCTGTTCAAATTTGAGCGCTACACACACGCTTTTAATGTGAGGTGTGACCGCACCCTGGGAAAGCTTTAAAAACTAACAGATTCTTATGAGAGCTGGAGGGAGGAGCCAGCTAACAAATGCCTTCTAACCATGGCAGTCTTTCAATGTGGTGGTCTTTATCCTTTGAAAAAGCCTTCTGGATTCTAGACTGCCCTATCCCTGTTGTCATTTTGTCAGCATGAAAAACCATTTTGGTGAAAATGAACCATTGATTCCTTTAATCAGAGGATAGTTTTTATGAAGGTCAACTGATCAGAAAGTGCCATAACAGCTGCTATACTGTTTAAATGTGTTTATGCTAGTATATTGCATTTTTATTATGGGAATAATTTGGTATCATTATTTGAATAAATCAAAGTAACTGTTGCCTATTACTTTGACAAACATGATTGGATGTTATTTCAAAATAATTATGTTAAAACAAAGAAATAAGTTTTTAAAAAGACCTGTCAAGATGGGATAAATTGCAGTTTATAATTGATGAGAGGAATAGCAGTGATCAAGATGAATGTTTTACCTAGGATGTTATTTATGTTTCAAACAATGCCAGTTTTGACAACGGCTATGCCATTTAAAGAATGGCAAAAAAATCTAATTTTGTGTGGCAGGGAAACCCCCCCCCCCCCACACACACACATATTAAGTATTTCAAGATGCAAAAGACAAAGGAAGACTGGGTCTACTTGACTTGAAATTATACTTGGTATGGATAAAATAATGGCTTTTGCTGAGAAATAAACAATTGCTGGAGGTAGGACTGCAGGTAATGAATTTGCTTTGCATGGAGAAAGTCTGAGGCATCTCCAGTTAAAAGTATCAAAAAACAGGTCATGTGAAAGTCCTTGACCTGCAACCCTGAAGAGTTTCTGCCAGATGCTGCAGCAGTCATGGCACCCACAGACACCTTTCCTGATGCCTGCCAAGTGCTTTTAGAAAGTAGGTGACGTGAGGTCAGATTCCTACCCAGCAGGGCTTCTGAAGGGCCACTGCAAATCTGATTGGCTGTACAGATTAAAATAACATTATAAAATAAAATACTAGCAACCACCTCATTGTTGGTTTCATTTCCCCCCTCTCACTCCTATTTCTCAATGTGTTTTCTCTAAATTACTCCTGTCACTTGCACTTGGGCTTATTTTCTGTGGTGCAGTTGACTCCATCTTTTGTGGTGGCTGCACCCTCTGCCCTGTATTAGAATTCCAAAGGGGTCCACAGGCTCAAAAATGTTGCGGATCCCTGAAGTAGACACAACTGACCTTGATAGATGAATAATTTGATTCAGTATAAACTAGGATTGATTCCACACTAATCTTGCTCCACGGCAGGCTTCCGTTTCTCTCCAGAGCAAGCTAGCGATTTCGCACCAGCTGTTCCACACCGCCATTTTGCGCGGGGAAAACCTGCAATTTGCCACACTGCAGTGTAAACCTGAAAAAAAAAACAGGTTTATGCTGTGGCGCAAATTGCAGGTTTTCTCCATGCAAAATGGCAGCCCAGAGCAGCTGGTGTGAAATCGCTAGTTTGCTCTGGAGAGAAATGGAAGCCTGACACGGAGCAAGGTTAGTGCAGAATCAGCCTAGCTTCAGGTATATAATTAATCAGTGTTTCTTATGACATATGTGTACCACATTTCAGCTTTCTTGATTCAATAATGGAGTCAGGGATCCCAGTATCTGTGGGACAAGATATGGTTATGCTTGGTCTCTTTCCAGTCTTCATTCCATCCCAAGTCAAGTTGGTGGAGGGGCTAGGAAATTAAACCCTTCTCTGAGAGTAATGCTGTGCAGTGCAAGGTCCATTAATAATAGGACTGCAACCTTGAAAAGTTATTTTGCAGTATAAAAGCTGGACCTAGCATGTGTGACTGAGACCTGGGTGAGGGAATGTGAGATAGTCACCCTGAAAGAACTGGCCTCCTCTGGGTTTTTCAGTCCTACATCAGTCCTGGACAGAAGATCAAGGGGAGGGGTGGTGATACTCATTCAAGAGTCTTTCTCTTTCAGATCACTCCCCACCCTACCCATTGGTACTGAATGTGTAGGCCTAGTGTCAAACACAGAGGAGTGCTTAGCTATCTGGCTAGTCTACCAATCCCCTAATATACCAGCAGGTACCCTACCAAGCCTGCTGGAGGTGGTGTTGGGCTGGGCTTTGAAGTTCCTCAGACTAAGAAGTCTGGAGAACTTCAATGTCCATGCTGCTGCTGATGGTGCTTCCTTGCAGGCTATGGACCTAGGTCCTAGTGTCTTCCATGGGAGCTCTGGGACTCTCTCAGTTTGTGCTAGGTCCCACACACCAGATAGGCCACACACTAGATCTGATCTTTGTGTTGGGAATGGATGTGGAGCTGGATGCCATTGATGCAGCCTCATGGTCTTCTTCTTCTTCTTCTACAAGCTGATTTATGCTCACCTGTGGAAACTGATGGAACCAATTGACTTCCAGAATGCTCTGTGGGATCCAGTACCCCTTGGTGACTTGCTGAATGTACTGGTAGAGGACTGGCACAGCCGCCTGTCTGAAGCCATCAACAAAATCGCTCCCTAACTTTGTCTCTGCTCCCGCTCCAAACTAGCATGCTGGTAAACCCTGGAGTTATTCAGAATAAAACGGGACCTGAGATGGCTAGAGTGAGTCTGGTGGTGGACTCATGACAAAACTGCAAGAACATCTTATATATAAGATGATTATGGAAGCCTATGAGGTGGCAGTGAAAGCCACAAAGAAGGAATTCTATGCAACTGTCATTGCATCTGTTAGCCCAGCTCAATTATTTAGAGTATTTAGCTCATTGACTTTCACAGGGAACCCAAAAATCTACTAATTTGACAATTAGCTGTGAGGCTTTTGTGAGCTATTTTGTGGATAAAATCTTGTTGCTCCTTTAGGACCTGCTTGCCATTATTGATACAGTATGTGAACTAGAGGCCCTTGGCCACTTATGGCCCAATTCAGCCAGTTCTCCTGGGGCAAAGTTGAGAGGTCTTGTGTGCTGTGAAGCCCACCACTTACCTCCTGAACCTATGCCCATTGTGGCTGGTGAAAACCAGCGGTGATGGAATATGGGCCCCCATGGTTGACATTATAAACTTGTCTCTAAGTTCTGGGATTTTCCAGGGGACTTTAAAGGAAGCAGTGGTGCAGCTGCTCTTAAAGAAATCTTCTCTGAATCCTACTGATCCAGCCAACTACCGCCCAGTCTCGAATCTTTCATTTCTGGGTAAGGTAGTTGAGAGACTGACTGTGGAGCAGCTCTAGGCCTTTGTCAAGACTCGGGGGGGGGAGGGTCTTATCAATTGCTGCCACCATTTTGGGTTGAGGGTTCCCCTTGAGAAGGCCCAGAGTTCCCTCCCAAGCCCTTCAGGCCTCTTGTAGCTGAGGCCAAATAATAGGCGTGAGGACCAGGCAGAGTGAACAAAACAAAAAGGTTTATTTCAAAATCAGTGCAAGATAAATTAACAAGGTGCATAAAACAGTAAAAGGGTGAAGGGAAAATAAATGAAAGTCCTAATGCGTCTTAATTTACAGTCCCTAAATTACTAACCAGCACTCACTGCTTCCCTTGGGTGTAGGCTTCCCAAACCTCCCGCTGTGGCGGGAGACTTCTGGGTTCGCAGCCTCATCTCCCGCTCTTCAAAACTCTGGAAGCGGGGGTGGGGGGTGGAGAACATACCTTTAGGCTTCATGTTGTAGAGCTCCTGAGCCGTTTGCAAAATGTCTGCCCCTTTAAGGCTGGGCAGGAAGCAGGAAGCAGAAAGGACTTCTGAGAACGGCCCCTCCCTTTCTTTTGCTTTCGTTTTCACAGGAAGTAAAGTTGTCCGGAGGAAGATCTGGTAAGTGTGTGTGTGTGAGAGGGAGGGGGCAGGGGATTTCCTCATTTGGAGGCCCTCTCCCCCTTTAGAAAGCGTGGGGGGGAGGGAAATATCTACTAGGCACTCTATTATTCCCTATGGAGAACGATTCCCATAGGGAATAATAGGAAATTGATCCGTGGGTATTGGGGGCTCTGGGGGGGCTATTTTTTTGAGGTAGAGGCACCAGATTTTTAGTATAGCATCTAGTGCCTCTCCCCAAAATACCCCCCAAGTTTCAAAACGATTGGACCAGAGGGTCCAATTCTATGAGCCCCAAAATATGGTGCTCCTATCCTTAATTATTTCCTATGGAAGAAAGGCATTTTAAAAGGTGTGCTGTCTCTTTAAATGTGATGGCAAGAACTCCCTTGGAGTTCAATTATGCTTGTCACATCCTTGTTCTTGGCTCCACCCCCAATGTCTCCTGGCTCCACCCCCAAAGTCCCCAGATTTTTCTTTAATTGGACTTGGCAACCCTACTTGGGTGAGGGAACTTTCCCTAGCTCAAGCTCTTCAAGCATAGCCTACCTCCAGCTCAGCCTTCCAGGGAAAGAACACCCACTTTTTGGGCTTGGTCTTTATATTCTCTTCCCAGGCCCCACCCCTCTCTGAGCCTGTTTTCCTCCAAACCTCTTGCTACCCAATCAGAGGGACAGAGGGGATCCTGGGAGATGTAGGCTTTTTCTAGTAACTCCAAAGCAGGCTTCCCTGGGGGCCTGCAGCCTTGCTAGGCCCAGGATCATGGCAGCCTTTCTGGATTATTCCTCTGTTCTGGACTCATTCTAGTCCAGCTTCCACCCTGGCTATGGGATGGACGCAGCACTGCTCACCTTCACAGATGACTTATTTCTGCAGACACCTGGATCAGGGCAGGTCAGCGCTGCTTTGATTTCTTGATTTGACAGCAGCATTTGACACTGTCAATTATGAGCTGATGACCTTGCTGATGTGGGGATATGTGGGACATTGTTGGAGTAATTTGTCTTATTTCTCTATGGCTGGGGACAGAGGGTGGCACATTGGGAGAGGGTTTCACTGTGATACTCTTTGGTATGTAGTGTCCCTCAAGGGGCAAACCTCTCAACAATGTTATTTAATATCTATTTGCACCCCCTTGCCCAGGTGATCCAGAGTTTTGGGCTGGATTGCCATCAGATATTGCCCCACATGTTTTGGCTGAGATTGATTGGTCGAAGCAGAGTCAACTGAAACTAAATCTATTGACGACAGAGGTCCTGTACCTAAGGCAGGGGAATATGGGGTCAAGAATCTGACTCCCAGCTCTTGATAATACATTGTTGATACCAATGCCAAAAGTGAAGAGTCTGGGTGTGATTTTGGATGTCTCTCTTTTTATGGAGGTCCATGTCACAGCTCTTGCCTGGCTAGCATTCTTCCACCTACATCAAGTCTGGAACTGGTTCCCATCCTTTCCCTCTTGGACTTAGCTACAGTGATCCAAGCAATGGTCAACTCCTGGCTAGACTACTGTAACTTGCTTTACACAGGGCTACCCTTGAGACTGACCTGGAAACCCCAGCTAGTTCAGAATGCAGTGGTTTGCATCCTTACTGGAGCACCACTGAGAGCTCACATTAAACCAGTGCTCTGCCAGCTGCAGTGGCCCCAGGTGGAGTTTTGGATCAAGTTCAAGGTATTGGTTTTGACCTTCAAGACCCTATGCAGTCTGGAACCAACATATCTAAGGGACTGCCTCTCCTGGCACATCCCCCACAGAGCTTTACTCTCAAGAGATCAAAATCTTCTGGCGATCCCCATCCCGAAAGATATACACTTTGCCTCAACTAGAGCCAGAGCCTTTTCAGCTTTGGTACTGGCCTGGTGGAATACTCTCCCAGGTGAGATCTGGGCCCTGCAGGACCAAACACAATTCTACAGGGACTATAAAATGGAACTGTTCCACCAGGTCTGTGGTTGAGGCTGCAGGAACTGTCTGGACCAGTCTCCCCTTGCTCTCTTTCTTCCTTGTCCGTTTGTCTTGCTCCTCTGTATTATTTTAACATCTGTTGTATTATCATAACATCTACTGTTGCACTTGATGCAAAAACTCCTCTTGGGTTTATTAATCTGTTCTAAAGCTTAACTGCCATTGAATATTGATACTAGACGCTGTTCTTAATGTTAATTTATATTTATTGTTTTAAATGTTTTATTGTAGTTATTGTTACTCATCCTGAGGCTGCTTGCAAGGAAGGGTGGGTTATAAATCAAATTTATTAAATTAAATCAGTTTTGGTACTCCAGTAATCAAGACCAAAATTCAATGTATACAGATACAATATACACAGAAAGAAAAATCCCTGTTTTAAAAGACATAGGTTCTTACTGGGAAATTTGGTTTCTAAATCAGAGTGTTGCTGAGTCATAGAAGCGTGATACTGAGTGCAGTAAATAAATCTCCCAAGAACTTTATTGTGAAAAAGGTAAACTTATATTTTTTTCAAGTAAATCCAGTTCACATTCAGGTTGCAGTCAGAAGAAGAGAAAGAAACCTAATCTAAAGAGCACTTTATCACAAATGGCCAGATAATCCAGCATCATGTGTATGCAAATATGAGGACATTATGTCTACAGGAGAGACCAGCAGAGGCATGTTTCTCCATGGAAGGCTATGGAAGAATGTGAGACAAAGTGAGAGAGGAGAGTCAGAGGGCAGCTCCTAGGTTAAGACAAAAGAGAGGTATCCCATTCAAGGAGAGAACACCTATATATTAAAAATAATGTCATATCAATAATTGATGGCAGCCAAACATTAGTAATGTAGTGCCCCCCAATGGCCAGGCATACTGAGTTGCTTACTCCAACAATTCTTTCAAGAAGGAATGGCTAATTTACAGTTCTCACTAAACTGAATGTTTCAAAGATCTCTTTCCTCTTCTTTCTCCTCATTATTTTTCTTTTGTTTTGTTTTACACAGAGGGATTAATATATGAATCATTATTCTTATTTTGGCTTGTAAGATGCAACATCATGCTTTTATCTCTCTCCCAAGAGTGCACATTGGCACTGTAGCAGAGGACATGGAGGAAACGACTTTCAAAGAAGCAGATGTAGAACTTCATGAGCATCTGCAGTGGTCGTTTTGTGTAGAGAGGATTTTGACTAGCTATTTTCCTTCAATCGAAGCTGTGCCTGCACGTTTCTGCCACTTTGAATCAGAACGGCATGATGACATGTTATTTTAAAGGGACACATACTATTTTCATTAAGAGATCTAGTTTTTCATCCTTCCTATAATCCTACAAAAGAAGTCAGTTTCCCTCAAAGTATCAAAGGCCACTACTGAAAATAGATTTTTTTCCCCCTAAGAGGAAAGAAACAAAAAAAGAAACAAGAAAGTTGAAGGAACAAGATGAAGAGCCAAAAGGATACCATTAAAGATGTAAGTGAAGCAATGGTTCAAAGTCACCCACAGTGTTTACTGATTAAAGGAGAGGGGTATAAGGAGCTGGGGTAATCTCTAATCTTATTACACCATACCATAGAGGTTAAGTGGGCCATTTCACTGTGTGTATAGGCTTAATCAGGGCTTTTTTTGAGCAGGAATGCACAGGAACACAGTTCCAGCTGGCTTGGCATAAGGGGGTGTGGCCTAATATCCAAATTAGTTTCTACTGGGTTTTTTCCACAAAAAAGCTCTGTGTGGAACAATGGTGATGTCAGTGGCTGTGACCTAATATGCAAATGAGTTCCTGCTGGGCTTTTTCTACACCCACCCCCCGGGCTTAATTATCATTCTGGTACTAAATAAATACATGGCAGATTCCCCACTAGCCTTGCTGTGGTCTCACGCTCCTTTTTCCCGTAGTGCTTCTGCCCGATTTTGCACGTGCTGCTGCAAAGCTGTGACTTGCCCTGCCTCTTTCCCAAGTTCTCTCCACAGCTTCAAAATTTGGTTTTCAGAGAATCCTATAGCTACAGAGAGAACTTGGGAAAGAGGTGGGGCAAGTCACAACGTGTGCAAAATCGGGCAGAAGCACAGATGGAAAAGGGAGTGTGAGACCACAGCAAGGCTAGTGGGGAATCAGCCCACGATTTTCTACAGTTTCTTGTACCATGTGACAGCTAATGGAACACAGTGACTGAGAGCATGAACTTTGAGCTTGGAATTATGAGTTCAACTAAGCTGAAAATTTAGGACCAAAGTAGACAAGGTATCATCTTTGGGTCTGTCCTGGGGATGTGACTCAATTCTGTAGAGTCCCAGAATTTTTTTTAAGACAGCTGCAACGACCCAGTTCTGTTCAGGACCATCATGGTGTGGAAGGGTGAGGAACTCATTCCTTCTCCCCCCATGACAACAGAACAGTAAAACTAAAACTGAAAAATCTCCTTTAAAGCCATGGGATTAAATTCACTTAAATCCTAGTACTTTTGTTTAAGAATGTAACAAACAGCTCTGGTAATATTCATCAGATGACAACCTATACACAGTGTTCCCCCTAAGATGAGTTAGTGTGAGCAAGCTCACAGTTTTTTGGCCTCCGGGTCACACATTTTTGTCTACGCTCTGGAAAGATGGCCCCAGAGCAAACTAATTTATGCAGTAGCTCACAACCTTACTGCCAGTAGCTCATGAAGTAAAATATATATTCTCACAAGACTCCACAGTTTAGAAAGAATATTGCCTGTACACATTTTGCAGCAATTCAGACATCATCCATCTGTGGATGGATCTCCACAGATTTCTGAACTTCATCGTTGCTACCTTCTGAGACATTTCTTTCAGTACATAGTGCTTTGAATGCTCTTTCAAATATTCTGTGTAAAGACTACACCCATTCCCAGTGGTTTTCAGCTGAGTTCTAGGGATTTTTTAAACAAATATTTTTATTAGGAGTTTTCCACATAAGACAAAGGCAAAAACAAACAAACAAACACAAAAAAATTATACATAGAAACCAAGTATTGAAGTATTGCTGAGAAAAGCATACGAAATACCACACTAAGCCATAACTGAAATTTAAAATGAGAAAAAAGCTTTAAAGTGCTTGACTTTTTCAGTTAACCAATGACAGCATGTGTCCCAAAGAATTCATTTTTGAAACAGGTCTAACAGCATCAAGACTTTCATTAACATAACAAATGAATGTTGACCATTTGTTGACAAATTTTTGAGGCTGAACAGCCTTTCATGTCTGTAAATGAATTCTATTTCTCGATCAGTGCTTCATCCCACACTGTCTTTTCAGGATTCCACACAAAGGCTTATTGTTATTTTTCATTTCCTAGCCATTTCTGACTTTGTGGAAATAATAAAGGCAAGAAGGTTGTTATGCAATGAAGTCCTTGAAAAATCCTTAATTTTGATGTACCTTAGAAATTTAGCAGGCTTAGTTCAACAACAAGACCAGCAATGGTAGGTAAGCTTCCTTCCAACTGCAATATGAATCCTCAGCGTTTGCTCTGTTTACACTGAATTTGCAGTTATGTGTGAACCATGAAAATGACAGTTGAGTATTTGCTGAGATATTTTTTGTATAGTGTTTTTGAGAAGAAATCTTCACAATGGTATTCAGGTCTTCTTTCCTTCCTTTAGTTAAGGTATGACTTTTAGTAGAAAAAAATGAATGAAATGGAGGTTCACTTACTCACAGTGCAACTTTCAAGAAGTCATAAAGCAGAGGTGGTCAAACTCATTTGACATAAGAACCACATAGAATAAACATCAGATGTTTGAGAGCTGCAAGACATGAACAAATATTACACACACATCTTTATTAAAACTCTTTCCCCGCTTCTTTATTAAAACTCTTTAATACTTGCTTTGAAAAGAAAGATAAAATACATATGTATGCACTTTACAACATGACCATTCTAGAAGGAATTTTTTAAAAAATATATAAAAGCTGAGAATAACAGTCCCCATAAGACCAAAATAGGGAAAGGTTAGGAAATTTATTTTTGGCACCAATGGGAGAAGGAAACACACATGTACCATATAAATCATTGACACCATTTGTATCATTATGTATCTGTCTTTGCCTTGACACCAAAGTTAGTAAACACAGCTCCTACAAGAGCTATGAAACTAAGGGGGAACTCTGTGCTGCCCTCTTTAATTCCATCCCTCTTTCCAGCGGCTTCCTTGGCTCTTGCACTCTTTTCCTCTGCTGTAGGTCTCTGGCGACCTCTGCGGTGGTGAAGAGCTTGCAAGCCTGCCTATTTTCCCTTCCTTCCCTGCTTCACACACAGTGGAAATAATTGCCTACCTATGGGTCAGCACTCAGAGGCTGACTGAGGTCAGGATGCTAAGCATGCTTTCTTGAGAGTAATGGAAAGGAAAGGTCCCCTGTGCAAGCACCAGTAATTTCCAACTCTGGGGTGACGTTGCTTTCACAATGTTTTCATGGCAGACTTTTTACGGGGTGGTTTGCCATTGCCTTCCCCAGTCCGTTACACTTTCCCCCCAGCAAGCTGGGTACTCATTTTACTGACCTCGGAAGGATGGAAGGCTGAGTCAACCTTGGGCCGGCTACCTGAATCCAGCTTCTGCTGGAATCAAACTCAGGTCGTGAGCAGAGAGTTGAGACCACAGTACTGCAGTACTGCTGCTTTGCCACTCTGCGCCACGAGGCCTCATACTTGAGAGTAAGTCTGCATTAAGTTCCTCCTCAACATCTGGGAGCTGCACAATATGTGTGAAAGAGCCACAGTTTGGCCAACCCTGTCATAGAGTGTCACCTCATTATAGAGCATAAACCTTCTTTTAACAAATCATATCTTTGGAACTGCATCTTCATGGATAAAATGTGCAGTTTGGGTTTCTCAACATATCCTTAAAGCATTGATGAAACAAAATGGTTTGATGAAACAAAATGTATTTGAAATATACCATATAAAGAAAAGACTTCTTTGAAGAAATTTTAAAATAACCTCAAAATACTTGATCCAGAGGAGTTTTATTTAAGCCTTGAAATCCTAGATCAGCACTCAACTCCCTTGGAATGTCAAGTTGAGAGTGATGACAGCTGGCTGAGAAGTGTACCCGGCATTGTCACCACCTGTGATTGGTGGCAAAGTGGACACTTTTCATGTCCTGGCTCCTCAGGCTTACAACAATGCAGGGGGGAAAAAACTCGAACAAAACCAAAAAAAAAAAATCCCCGCTGATAACTTTCAGGTTGCTGAAATCCAGACATTCACAGGAAAGCACTCAGAAGCATGGCAGAAATGAAATGCCTTCGTTTCCACTGACGATGTAGCACACAAATGTCTTCAAGAGTGGGCATGTTCTCACTAGCTAATAAAAGCTGATCCAGTGAAAGTAATGTTCTTTCCAAGGGCACAAGCAGCCCAATCCTGCATAGCTAAACAGAGACATAGCAGTTTCAAACTGTGAATAGTCATTCTCACAGCAGAGAATTTCCACTGCAGAGCAAATGTTCATTTCAGTAAAAAACATCCATTTTTTTAATTTAAATTGTTCCATGGCTCTTGGATGCACTGCAGGTTATACTGGTAACTTTCAATGTATTTTTAAGATGGTTCTTGTTATAGTTTTTTTAAACAAAATATTAGGAGGTGGTCCTTCTAGAATTTTCCTACAAAGCCACTTTGGACTTTAAAGGTAAGAATGAGAGCCAGTTCAGTATAGTGGTTAAGTATGTGGACTCTTATCTGGGATGAACCGGGTTTGATTCCCCACTCCTCCACTTGCATCTCTGGAATGGCCTTGGGTAAGCCATAGCTCTCACAGAGTTGTCCTCGAAAGATCAGCTTCTGTGAGAGCTCTTTCAGCCCCACCCACCTCACAGGAAGGAGATTGTGAGCCACTCTGAGATTTGGAGTGGAGGGCGGGATATAAATCCAATATCATCTTCTTCTTCCTTTGAATTGCTTCTAGAAGCAAAAGGGCAGCCAGTGCAGATCTTTCAGCACAGGAGTGATATATCCTGCCCCTTCCAACATTCTGGCTACCACAGTTTGGATCAACAGATGTTTCCAGACCATTTTCCAAGCAGCCCCACAGAGAGCACATTACAGCAATCTAACCTATATGTAGCACAATCATGGTAGCAAAATCACACTTTTGAGGAAGAGCTATAGCTGGCCTATCAGCTAAAGGTGTTAAAAGGCACTATGTGCCACAGAAGAGACCTAACTGCAGGCCGGGATCCAGCAGCACCCCAAGCTATGATCCTGAGGATAGCCTGACATTACAACACTGGTTATAACTTCACTTTCCCTCAAGGCTTTTTTTGAGCAGGAACACACAGGAATGCAGTTCTGGCTGACTTGGTGTCATATGTAAATTAGTTCCTGCTGGGTTTTTCCACAAAAAAAACTCTGTGTGAAACAATGGTGATGTCAGGGTGTGTGGCCTAATATGCAAATGAGTTCCTGATGGGCTTTCTCCCCTCCAAAAAAGCCCTGCTTTCCCTCATCCATCACCTTTATTATATACTGAAAAAATCATAGAGAGGCAGTGTGGTGGACTAACCATCATGTTCGACTCCCCACTCTATCATGGCAGCTTTCTGGGTGATCTTAGGCCATTTGCACACACTCAGCCTGACCTCGTTCACAGGGTTTTTGTGAGAATAAATTGGAGATGGTGACAATGTTGTAAGCTACTTTGGGTCCTCATTGTGCAGAAATGTGGGGTATATATATAAATTAAATAAATAATAAATAATAATGATTCAAATCTGATGGAGTTTGGACAAGAGTTGTTGTGTATCTTGTCTCTCTATTTTAGTTTTGCTGTCTGACTCAGATGGGTGAATCTGGATCACATGCATGTGCTTTCATGACTTAGCTTTCCTCTACCCATCCCTCCCCCAAGAGGAGAAGACACATTATTTTACTAAAGAGATGTCTTCCTCAGTTGTTTCTCATTTAAGTTCTGAGCATGAGCCGGTGCAAACGCCTTCAACTGACAAATGTCACCAACCACGCAGGCAGCACACACATTCCAGCATAGTTGATTTTCAATAATGCTTGACCTGCCCATGGTAACCCTGGGGTATATATAATATAAGCAAACTACTAAATTGTGAGCATTTGCCCGCAGCAGCTACCTGGTCACCCACCATGACATGAAAGTATGTGAAATGCTGTTTGTTTTGAAAGTAGATTATTGATGTGATCATATGAGGTGCAAGACTTGACAGAAAACAAGCAATGTGGACAAGATAGGTTAGATTTTCAGATGCTTGTTCTGTGAACATAAAGACATTCTTACTTTCTTCCCTTCTTTCCCACACATCCCCATGAAACTCAGAGCCAAAGAGGAAGTTTCTATGTATTCAAGTGTGGCATCTCCAGGGATTGATGTAAGTATTCACTGCCCAGAAATCTTGATCAACACAGGTGAGGAGTCTGTAGGTGCAAGGACTCTTACACTGCATTCTATGACTTGCTATTTGAGTTCATCTACAGACACGTTCAGCTAGCAAGCCACCATTCTTCAAAATGGAAGCCAAAGACAGTATAACCAGATATTCTGATGACCACTTTCTCTAGGTGCTGGTTCTTACCTTGAAAACCCTATATGGCCAGGGACCTGCATATCTTAGAGACCGCCTTTCCCCACATGTTCCCCAGAGAGCACTACGGTCTGGGTCAAAAACCTTGTTTATTTCTGGCCCTAAAGAGACCAGGCTCATGACAACCTTTTCTGTAGTAGATCCACACTGGTGGAATGAGCTCCTTGAGGAGGTCAGGGCCCTGCGAGAGCTTGTACAGTTCCGCAGGGCCTGTAAGACTACACTCTTCCACCAGGCATTTGCAAGTTAGATCATTGGCTACTACAGTTTCCGAAAAATATCTGGACCATCTCTTGCAATCTGCTCTATATAGGACATCTAACCCATAAAGATCTGCTTTACAGAGGACACCTAGCTGAAATTGCAAGGCAACACACTTAAGATCATAGCACCTGAAATGTCAATTTTTATGTTTTAAATTGCTTTTATGTTGTATTATATGTCTATATTCATGCATATGCATGACCATGTGAGCCGCCCTGAGCCTGCCTCGGTGGGGAGGGTGGGATATAAATTGAATTAAATAAATAAAATAAATCAATAATGCCATATTCTATCACTTCAGAGAAGCCATTATCATAAGGGAATTCCCTCTTCAATAAATTCAATAAATCCAGAATCAACTGGAATTTAATTATTACATTTGTTGAACCACACGATTTTGCACATATTTATGTGGCAAACTTGGCTGCAATCAGCCACTGGGTGCTTTCCAAAAAATATAGGTGGCGATTTAATCAAAATTATAGTCAAATTAGTTCCATGGAAACCCGCAGCAACTTCCCATGCATCTGTCAAGGACAATGTCTGTAGAGTTAAATTCTTAAAAAGTAATGGCTTAATGAAAGATCAGTCTATTAACCTTATTATGTTGAATAAACTGGAGAAAATATCTCATGTTTGACTTCATATGCTGAGCATGTATTGTTACAGGACAGGTCTGAAAGATAAAGGAGTTATAGCAACTGTGTTTTTTCATAGCGACTAACAGTGCAATCCTATGCAGAGTTACTCCAGTCTAACCCCATTGTCCTCAATGGACAAGTTATTCTAAGTTGAGAACATTTCAAAATAATATTTTTCTCAACATGACTTTAGCTTTGATTAAGTGACTCAGAAAGGCACTTGCCTCATGCCACTCTAATTAGCAGAGTTTAATGGCTGTTACAAAGCTTAAAACTCAGAACTGAAATGAAAACATTATGAAATTTTCACAAATAGCCTACAATTATTCTTTTTCATTCTATGTTGGGGGGACAGTCTAGTAATAAACTTGACTGAAATCTTGTATGATTTGTTTTTCTGTTAAAAAGTTCACCCTAATCTTGCTTAGGTTATTACCCAGTATTAGTTTGGGAGTTTATTGTACATTTTCGGTATGTGTCTTAAAACACAAGTAGACACGAGCTCCTTTAAAACTAATACAGTCTGGCCAAAGGAATCAAATTTTACACATGTGCAAATACCAACACACACACATCTGTGTTTGATTTCATTTCCACTTCCAGTGTAATGAACTTCCCTACTCGGCTTATACACTGCTTTTGGTGAGGATTGTTGAAGGAATAATGGAATAATCTTCAGCATGCTTAGGGGTCTGATTGCTCTAATGTGCCCATAGAGTTTCTGAATGTGCTGGTAGCCATGTTCTTCTCAGGGAATGAGAACACTCAGAGGATGTATGTGAAGCTTTCTTCAAAATTGAGAAGTACTTTGGGGCTAGGAAGCTTCATGGGCTCTTTGTGATAATTTAAAATTGTTATATTGATTCAAATAGGCACTCGGCTGAGGTACTGATACACATATGAATGCATTGTTCCAGATCAAATAGTACCTCCCTGTTGTTGTTTCAGGCTGGGAAACTGATGCCCCAGGTGGTGGTGGGAGATTTTTCAAGATGGGAAAAACGTGTGTAATTGAATCCCTAAAGATTGTGACCTTCATATGGAATGTGGTTGGGGCAGAGGCAGGAAACTTCCTGATGAACCACTGCCTTGGAAGGCCATGGGCAGTAAGAACCAAGCCAACCCAAGCCTCAGTGGCACTGCCAGCAATGCAGGGGCTACTCTGAGCATAACTAATGAATATACCTGACACATGTCAAGTCATGCTTGTGAAATTGGACTCGCAGTCAGATGCACATCACAGGACCTCTCCTCATATAAAAGCACATTTGCTCAATACAAGGGGAGAGAAGGAGCTTCTGGTTCCCCTCTCATCCTGCTTTTGCCAGCAGAAAGGACAGAGGGGGAGAGAATTTTGCCTCTCTTCTCTGACTCCATGTGTCCTGCCTAGGTATCATAGAGTTTTCCCCAAAATTGCTAGAGCATCCCCATGTGGAACCATAGAGTTTAAAGCAAATTCCTAGAGCATCCCACAAGATGTGCTTGGTACGATATGTCACTGCAGCATGATGTCATTGCAGCATGCAGCAACAAGGTCTTTGGGGGTGGGGATCCCCCTGTGGCCTCCTCCCTGCTGGTGGGTTGGGCCTGCCAAACTGGGGGGATCCCCCACCCCCAGCGGGAGCTTGGGAGCCCTATGGGCATACCATGTAGTTTGGTCCTTGGCCTGGCTTGTTTGAGGTCATTTTAACTCCCAGGCCTTCCCTGGTCAAGGAGAAAGGGAGGTTAGAGAGCTACAATACAATATTTTGAATCTCAGCTCCTTTTTCTCTCAGAGCCACTTAAAGCAGCTCACATGTGATTTCCACATGATCTCTAAACCAGGCAACACACCAGGACACAGATGCTCAGCTTCAGGGGAAAAATCTGACCTTGGACCATCAAACCATTCCAAGGGCCACCATGTGTTTCTTCTTGTACCTAACCCGAGCATTTAGAACAGGGGTCCTCAACCTACGGCCCGCGGGCCAGATGCGGCCCGCTGAGGACGTTTATGCGGCCCGCCGGGTTATGGCAAAATCAGACCGGAAGTGACGTTCGACCTAAACTTGCGTTAGCAACGCACACTTCTGGCACTGGGCTGAGGCGGCGGAGACAGAGTGTGAGGTGATACCGAGGTGAGGTGAGTTTCCAGGCCAGGGTGTGTGGTGTGGGGAAGGGAGAGAGATGCAGAAGACGGAGAACTGACGGCCCGCGGCCTTGTACAGTAACGGCAGTCCGGCCCTCCAACAGTCTGAGGGACAGTGAACTGGCCCCCTATTTAAAAAGGTTGAGGACCCCTGATTTAGAAGATGTGCTGGGCCTCTTGAGAGGAAAAATAAAATAAGTTTGATGTGTCCAGTCGCACTTATCGTAGTTGGCAAACTCTTGCTCAGGTTCAAACTGCTGTAAAATTATTTTGAAACTAAAGTTGACAAAATGCAGGAAGCCAAAGTGAAATAATCAAATATTATTTGCATAGCAATCATCCAGGGTTGCCAGCCGATGGCTGGAGATGAGGGAGCATAAGGAGTGGTAGTGTCATGCACAATGTGATGTCACTTCTGAGAAAAATGGAAACATTGTCATGTCATTCTAGGAATCCCTGGAAAGTCTATGCTATTCCTCAGATGTGATATTACTTTGCATGCAATGCCTGCATTTTTTTTTAAGTTCTCCTGCTGCCTGAAGATACAGTTGTGGGAAGACAGAGTTTTCAGTGAGAGACCTGGCAACCCTGCAGCCATCCTCCCTCATGCATTTCTAAGAGGTGAGAACAACTTTAGTTAAAATCATGCAAGGCTTCCCCTTGCATGCTTTGAGGTTTGAACATACCACTCACTTTCTTTGGTTTCCTGGTTTTCTTTCAGAAGTTTGTAATGGTTCCAATCTAGTATATGATTTTTTTTTCCTTATGAAATATCGTGGTGTCATTTTACAAAAATCTGTGGGTACCCAGGTATGCTGGCTGGTAACAGAACATGGTGCTCAGAGTGAAAGACTTCCAAATTATTGTTTGTTTTGCCGTCAAGTCACAGCTGATTTATGACTCCCCCTGGTGTGGTTTTCAAGGCAAGAGACATTCAGAGGTGGTTTGCCATTGCTTGGCTCTGTGTTAAGACCCTGGTATTCCTTGGTGGTTTCCCATCCGAATACTATCAAGGTTGACCTTGCTTAGCTTCCAAGATATGATGAGATTGGGCTATCCTGGGCTATCCTAGTCAGGGCTCCAAAGTAGTAGCAATATGTAAAATTTGATGCACCTGCAGTGAAAAACAGAATTTTCAAAATGAGACTAAATTACTTTTGCTTCTTGATTTAAATTCAAATACCAGCCTAGAATAACAACCTTGGCTCTTGAAAAAAAAATCAGTTTTTTTAAACATTAAAATATAAAATCCAAACTGTTCTGCCTCCTCCTTGTTAAACACAATTTTCATGGAATACTTACTTGATTTCCACAAAGGAGGAAATGATAGCATGCTTCTCATTATCTTAACTTCATTTTAATATGTTGTTTTTAAGTTACACCAAATCCCTAGGAGATGGACAAGCTTAGCTCCTAAGGCTATAAATTACCTTCATGAGAACTCTTACCATTTGAAGCTCTAGTTTATGTTTCTGCTAATTTAAAAGAATTTCAGCTGTAAATAGGGATTTGTAATCCAAGCAGACAGTATGAGATGCCTTTTCAAGATTAAAAAACAACAACTGTACAGCATTTGTTCGCAACTGCACAGCTGAGTGAATAGACAGAGTGGTGCAAAATATCTTTGCTCTGTTTACTAATTACTACATGGCTGCCAAAGAGACAAGCCCTGAGATATAACTTCAAGGGATGTGCTGGTGTTAGACTGCAGAGTCCTCTTTTGAAATAAGTGAACATGAAAGGAATGTGTTGCAAGCGTCTATCTACTGTTTATCTATGAAAGCCCAACAGATAGAAAGCTTGACAGTGATATTCTAGCCCCCCAACTGATGAAAAGCCAAAGTTTCCTTATTCCCTGGGACCACGCGGTGTATCTTTTTTTTTTTTGCTTCGTAAGGGGGTGACTGGTATTTGAGTGCTGATAAGAGCAATCTTTCTGGTGGTGCCAAGTTAGAAAAGACATTCCACAAAAACAAACAGCTTGAATATAGTGAGCGATAGAGAGAAACAGTGCAATGTGTGAGTGGCAATCTCTCCCTTAAGAGAGATGTCAGTCTTTCAAGAAGAAATATATCAAATTGACATCCTAAAGGACAATCTGTAGAGCAACCTCTACATTATTTTCCAGGCACAAGTATTTTGCATGTGACTTGCTAACAGGTGTACTGGTGCAGTTACGCAAACCACAGTTGTCTGTTAGCAAAAGGAGGCAGGATATACCATAATAAAAAAAAGTTAGGATCAGTAGTCTGGCTGGAGCCTATGAGATCTGAGAGCAGACTGGAGTTCGCTGACCAGGACTGATTTTGAGATCAAGATGGGTAGCTGTGTTAGTCCATCTGTAGCAGCAGAAAAGAACAAGTCCAGTAGCATCTTAAAGACTAACCAAATTTGTGGCAGGGTAGGAGCTTTCATGAGTCACTGCTCACTTCAGATACAGCTAGAGTGTGAGTCCATCTGTCCTATATAGTGGAAAGTGGAGTGATTTCAGATGCTTTTCTTCAGAGGCTTATCCTGCTTTTCTTCCCAGTGAGGACCTAAAACAGCTTGCAAAAATACAGTTTAAACAAGTTTAACTAAAACACTGTATAAAAACAAACACATACCCCAATATAGAAAACATCCTGATGCCCATCAGGTTAAGTCCATCTAGGCCAAGGCCACAGGCTAAGAACCAAAAACCATGCAAAAGTGCAAATACTTGCAGCAGAAAGGAAAGAAACTCTCTGTTAAACTGTGCTAAACGTTAAATTTTCTCTTCCCTAGGGAGGGTGGGGTTTTGGGAGGGAAGGGACCTCAGCAGCTTCCATCTTATCCAGGGGAACTGATCTCTGGAGTCTGGTGATCTATTGAAAGTCCAGGAGATCCCCATCGCCCACCTGGAGGATGGTGAGTGTCCCAACACTCTGCTGCAACCCATTCAGCTTTATTTAATTTTATTTACTTATTAAAATATCTATACCCCACATTTCTCAAAAGATTCAAGGTGCTTATCAATCCTGGCATAACGAAAGTAATACTATAAAACCATAAGACATGTCACCAATGTTAGCACAAGTAAAGGTAGCCCATACTAAAGTCATATACCACCTTACTACAGTTGTCCACATCAGCTACAAAGAAAACCTCAAGGTAATGCTCCATGAAAAAGGATGTGTTCTTGTATGTTTTCCTAAAAAAGAGGCAGCAAAGATGCCTTCTGCTCTGGAAGGCCATTCCAAAGGGTCAGGCTCATGACCCAAAAAAAACCAGACTAAACACAGGAGATGTGGCCTTCCCAGGTTCAAAATTCTGTTCCCTTATTCTTAATCAGAAACTGAGCCTTTCAGCTAACCTGTCAGTTTTTGCAAGTTTTGGGACCCATTTCTTAATTATGATTTTTTTTCCTGGTTTCCACCTCCCCTCCCCCAAAAAATTATTTTTGATCATCTCAGCAAAACTTTTTTAAAATTTTATTTTATGTGATACCTCTTTCATACCTATAACAAGAAATCAAGCTGTGGTGTTTCTGTGTCTGAAAACTGAATACTGAAGAAACAGAAACAAGGAAATAAGCAGCCTCTAAAATGGATTTAGCTTTGTTTGGAGCCAATCCTGCCTTTATAAATGCAGCTAAGCTTACTACTTAAGGATAAGGGAACATAGTTTATGAAGGACCATATTGCCCTGTAGGAAAGATTGCGCCAGTTTGTATTAGGGTTGTCAACTGAGGACCCTCCACTCAAGATTTGGAACCTTTTCCTTAATTACGATTTTTCTAAGAACTCTCCAAAAGCAATAACTAACGTATCATAAAGAACGAATGTATCATAAACCCTCCCATCCCCAAACTCCACACCCAAATATAAAGGAATTTCTCAACCTGGAGTTGGCAGCTCTAGTTTGTATAACCCATGCATGAATTGTGTTCTTCCCACCAGCTTATTATGCCATTTTATAGAGTTGTACAATCCTCCTGCACTCCCAATGCAAATCACCAACCTTAGTTGCTTAGTGATGCCCATGTCTGTTGAAACTGCAAAGTGGGGTCATTCCGCTCCCCTTGATTTACATGTTAGCTGTTGAGGATAGGAGTTTGAGTCACTTCCTTAATTTTCAGATGAATCTCCAACTTGGTTACTTTATACCATTATGGAGTTAATTATCAAGAGTCTGAATTATGAAGCTGTCAATAAAATGTCATGAAAGACTATGTTTTTCTCCTCCATCTAATAACACCACAAAAAAGCAAGAACTTACATTTCATAAAGTTTTGGAGAATTATTCATTCTTTAAACAGGCAATGACAAAAGCTTGTGGGTAATGATATAACATACCAAAATTATCCTAGAAGAACCTAGCTGTGTTTTCTACCTAAGAGTGTATTTGAGGAGAAGAGAAGACCAGTTAAAGGAGCTGGTCTGAAAGCACTGGGGCATCCTCCAATGAATTTTCTTCAGAACCAAGCTAAATGCCTGCCAGTAGGAACAAAGAAACCCTCACAATGTTTGAATATATTTGCTCTTTTTTGAGACCCTTTGGATGGATACACACCAGTGACTTGGGGCAGCAGCCACCTGTCCTGGAGGAAATCTGGAAGAGGAGAAAGTGCCCCCAGGGTTGTCAGACAGTGTGTAGCCTGTTGCTGGGTCAGGGATGGGCTGTGCATGCTCTGGAGGAATGCTCAAGTGATTGAGTGGCACTTCCCAGGCTGTTCTGATGGCTGGGAAAGGCAGCAGAGAAGCGCTATGGAGATTTGTGGTAGCTTTTTAAGCTGCTTCAAGGATGCTGGAGGACAGGGTGAGTATGGGAGCGGGACAGTTGCCAACTGTATGCATCTGAACATTTTTTTTAATCCATCTGGGGGCTGCTCCTGTGCCACCTCAAATTGGCCTTCTGGACCCAGCCTCTATATTTAACACCTGTCAAGGCACCTCTTTGTAGTTTTCTGAGATGACATACATTGTGCTGCCTCCTCGCCTTTCTTAGTGTTTCCTACTATTTTTGCTGCCACCAAAGGCTCTTAGAATTCCTAGTTGGACCCTTCCCCCCCAAAAAACCCATGATGGTAGGATGACAGAATCATTAGCACTTGGGAATGTCTCTGAGGGATCCTTTACTTTAATAAAACAGTTATTTTCTCTTAAATTCAAATAGGGTTTATTTAGAAGTTTAATAGCGTAATGGTTTCAGTAAAGGTGGTAAATATGATGATTTCAGATAGGTACAGTTCTTCTTTCTCTAAAGGCTTATTTTTTTACTTAGGCTAATAACTTCCACAAAGAACACAGATTTCTCTCACACTCCCAGGGGTCGTTTTATAGAAAAATAGGTGGTGGAACTCATTAGCATAACTCATTAGCATATGCCACACACACACCCCACCAGCCAAAAGCAACACGACACAAGAGAGGAGAGCCCTGGGCGAGCAAGGCCTTCTTGGGCTGGCTAGAGATCCAGTCAGCCCAAGTAGACTTTGCTCACCTGCAGTTATCCTTGGCTGCCCCCCCCCCAGTCAAAAGGCCAGCAAGCCACCCACTACCCAAAATCACATAAGAAGTGGAGAAAGGGTGGTATGGGCTTCTCCAGGGGTTTATGAGGGTTGCTGGGGGTGTGCCAAAGCCCATGGTGGCTGGCTGGCTGCCCGCTCTCCTAATCCAGGGATTGTTATGCAGCTGCACCTACTATTCAACGAACAAGGTAGGTGGGGAGGAAGAGGGGAAACCCTCAGAAAGGTTCAGGAGCTGTGGTCCTGTGAGCTCCTGTTGAATCTGAGGCCTACACACTCCACGCTCTTCCCCTGCTCAATTCTCCTTCCTCTCCCCCCCCCCACAACTGAACCCTCTCTCCCACATGCAGCCCCTCTGAACAAACTAGTCAACTCTGTCCCCTAGGATACAGCTTCCATCCAGTCAAAATACACTTCATTCACCCATCCAGCCATCTTTTCTCACTCTAGAGGCCTGCCCTTTTAAACCACAACAACATTTATTTAAAACCCACACTGAAACACAAACATAAAACCCATACAGTATTTATATATTAAAACACCACACTATTTTGCTGGTTTTAGAATTTCTCAATAACCAAATGCATGCATCTTTTATATATAATTCCCCTTTTGTTTTGGCAAAATGGAGCAACCTGATTGGTTGGGACTAAGTGGGACTGTGGTGCATCAGCCTTTGCCCATCAAACCATCAATCAACTGCTTTTGCATTGCCCTCACTGACTCTGCTGTCCCCCACCCACTGCTGGCCCTGGACACATGAGGGTTGGCCCTCTTGGGAAACTGTTAGGCAGTGGCTGCTGCTAGGCAACTAACATTGCTTCTGTTACAAGCAACCAAGTTCTTTCAGTAGAAGCTGGTGGAGGAGGTCCTTTCAATTCCTTTTTTGGCCTTTGATGGAGAACTGATTGGTTGATTCCACTCCTCTCTCCCACCCATAAAAACATAAGAGAAGCTATGTTGAATCAGGCCAATGGTCCATCAAGTCCAACACTCTTGTCACACAGTGGCCAAAAAACAGGTGCCATCAGACGGTTCACCACTAGAAGCCCTCCCACTGTTGCCCCCCCCCCAGGCACCAAGAATACAGAGCACATTTGCCCCAGACAGAGAGTTTCATCTATAGCCACTGATGGCTGTTGATAGCCAGCCAATCTGATTCTGTCAGTAAAAGACAACCAACCTTGGTTCTGGCAGTTGTTGCCTCTCCCTGCTCTCCTATTGGCTAAGCTGCCTGTTGCACTGCTTTGCAGAGGAGAGAAAGTAAGTCTTCCTTTGACTGGCTGAGGGACAAAGGAGGGTGGAAAGAGCCACAGAGAAAGCCTTCCCACTATTGGCTGAGGGAGGGAGGACGAGGGAAGGCTTTCTCTCAATTGGCTGAGGACTCCTCCCTATCCTCCTCTGGAAAGGAAACACCCAGTGACTTGGGTGGGTGGGAAGACAGCAAGGCTAGGGGGGCACTTACCCAGAGCCTCTTCCTAGGAGCCCGTTGTATTTTTCTTCACAACAGGCCTAATCCCTAGTTTAAAATAACACAGGACTTATTTTCTTTGACCAGCAACTGGTATCAACCAACTTTGTACCAAACTTCAAGGTGTACCTATTAGACTGTCAGAATACCAGGTCCACAGGTGAGCCTGATAATGGTTGTAGAATACTTCCAGGCTTAAAGATTAATGAGTAAGAATATGGATGCTGTGAAAAGACTAAATAAAACTTGTTTTCAATTGTGATGTGGCAACAAATATCTAGTATGCTGTACAAAGCAGCCAAGGAGAAACCAGTGACGACAGTCTTGTTTAAACACTTTCCCACTATTCTAGGCCGACCATGAGTTCGGCAGACATGTCTGATAATGGGTTTCTATGGGACCTTAAAGTGGAGAGTGACTGAAGCATGTAATCAGAGAGATTAAGCATTGACCTACAGCCCAGTTCATTCCTTCTCTTTCACATCATTAAACACAGAGAGCTGGTTGGTGCAGGACATCAGGAAGGAGGTGGGTGTCTGTGCTAAGCCGGTCTTACCATTAATCAGTCCTTTAAAAGCTAAGTCCCAATAGACAAGAAGGGAAGCATTTTACAGCATAAGGCATGATATGTGAGGTGGCGGGAAAAGCAGACTATACCAAAAGAGAAAAACAATCTAACTCAAGGAAAAGATACACGTGTAAAAAATAATTTTTTAAAAGATGGAAGGCATTCTTTCCCTTTAGCTTTTAAATTCTACCCATATCTGAACACTTACTTGACATGCCTCTCCAAAGTCATAACTGCTCGAATAATTAGTGGACAGATGTTGAAAGCTTAGACTATGTTCTGCAGTCTGTCAGTATCTGACACTGGTCTCTTAATGAGAAACTCCCAGGAGCTCAGCAATTATGGCACAAGGAAGGAAGTGCTCCAATTGCCAGCCATAATAAAGTATTCATGGAGCAGATATGGGAGACTACAACTAAGTCTTATTCCTCCAAAATAAATAATAGTAATAATAATAATAAGCCTCAGTAATTTGGCTGTTAATGAATATACCCATTCCCTTGCAGTATTTCTGATTTTGTCAAACTCCTTGATATTCTTGTCATATTTATCTAAAAACACAGTTAAGTATTACATCATAGCTCCATAACGATGAAGAAAGCCTGCACAATGTAATATTCAGTGTGCTGAATTTGGGTCAGCACTAGAAGTTTCAAGTGTCCACTTGGGCAAGGTAGAAATAACAGAAAGTTAGCTGAGCGCTTGAACTGTCAGACCAAATGACAGAATGTAAAGTTGTTTAAGGTGCTCCACCGTTGGAAAAAAATGCAGTTGTTCCCAAGGAAGAATATTTTGGCTCAGAATACACTCACCCAAAATACATTGTTTGGCTCTTGTAAAATGTCTTCTTCTCTTCACTTCTTGAGATCTATTGAACCTACACTTCACAAGTAAGGGTAGTGTTTGCAGCTTCTACTAGGAGGTAAAGAAGATGCCTCAAGATGTAAGAAAAGGTACCTTGATCTGGCACCTCCTTGGTAGTTGTTGTGCCTAATATAGTGGTAATATTGCCCATACAAGTGAGAAGTATGTTTATGCTGTATACAGTGCTTTTTAAATAAAGGATAAGATGGTTCACTGAAGCCTTGGACAACTGAGGCTCTGCGGTGCCTCTGCTTATGGCAATTTACCCATGAACCAAAGTTTCTTAGTGAACTGAGAACTGAGAAACCATTATGGATCCCTGATGTTTTGCTAGTTCTATGAGGTTTTTATTTGAAGAGGACCTTTTTTCAAAGGAACAAATCCATGATGATTCCTAGGTGTCAAACACTATGGAATGAAACTAGTAAATACATTGATCAGAAAAAAATCATGCTGATTCAGGAACTACATTTGTACAACTTTGCTATTCTGGGATTTTGATATGAGTTGATATGCATGAATTCTTCCAGTGCATGTGAACTACTAACATCACCAGCGATTTGGGAGAAACACTCTTGGGATTGAGAGATTCCAAACAATAGGATTTGAATAGAAACTATGAGGAGTTTCAGGCCAGACATAGGAGCCTATGGTAAACCAGCAAAATGGGAAATGGAGATATATTTCACTGTCTTCATATAGAACACATGCCTCCTTTAGAACCAGATATTAATACAGGACCTTAAATAAAGATGTTGAAGATAGTAATTTTATTTACATAGGGTTAGATTTGAACTTGGATCCAAAGATAGCTTTCCATTCCTGGAAAGAGTCTACTGCTCAGGAAGTTGTCCTTTGGGTCACAGGAATTTATTGGTAAGTGGATTATTTTTGTAAATGGAAAGATACCTTTGAATCTCACTCACTATGTCCACTTACAGAGCTTTTGATTTATTTTGGACACAAATGATATAGTACAACATAATACAATGGCATTCAAAATTCATTTTGATCAATTTTAAAGAAGTATTAAACTGAGGGGAAAGGAAAAGCTCAAAATCTGTTGCTTTTAAGTGATTAGGAAGAATAAGGGATTCATGTCTGGAGAAACTTCCTAATTCTTGGGCATTCCATCACAAAGCCCCTAGTGGTTCTCAAACATGAATTCTTACTCTGTGCATTACTAAAATAGCTGAATAGGCAAGGGACTACCACGGTTCCGAGTTACCTAGCTACATCTGAAAAATGATTCAGACAGTCCAGTACAGTAAAAATTTATTGCATAAAACCATTGGCTATTGCATATCAGAAGCCATATACAATTGGTTTGTTATTTCAGTCAGAAACTTGCATCTTGGTTCTGAATACAGTGGGCAAACCATAACATAATGGAAGAGGTTCTCCACAGAAGTTTTGCAAATACAGATACGCTGTTCCTGAGGTCTTTTAGAGTATCACCGCAGAAGGTATTCTTTTGGCATGGTGTGAAACCACAGAGCTGTAAATGCTGATCTAAGTTTATACACAGTAATATTTGCCAGATATGCGGCTTTTAGATGGTTCTTCTTTATATTTTTATACCATGGGCAGATCTTGTTTGAACAATTAACAAATAGTCTATTATGGCGTCCCCGTTAAACACCCATTGATGCAAATCTTTATTATTTTCTGAAGCTTGCAATAGATCATCTGGAATTGTATAGCCAGAAGTGATGTAGTTAACGAAATCAGAGTGGATTTTATCCTTACTTAATACTAGGCAACTAAGTTTGCCAAATGATTCCATTTGTGCCAGTTGATATTTCTTCTGAGATTTCAATACAGCTAGATGTATGCGTGCCCTGATTGATGGAAGGCCTGTCCTTAGGGCAGATGGAACTCCTTTTGGAAGAGCCAAAATACGCTTTAGAAAGGAGTTTTGTATGACCTCCAGACTCAATATTGTTTTAGTCAGTCAGTTCTGGCAAAGGGAGCTATTTAGTCAATCAGTTATGACAAAAGGATCTTTGACTCTTGAAAGATCACACCCCAAAAATCTTGTTGCACTCTAAGGTGCAACTGGACTTGAATCTTGCCAGTCAGGGGGTAAATGACCCACAAGCTCCAACTGCATTCTTGTTATAGCTATATATTTTCTACTATTTGTAACCTGTGTGATTACTTGACCTGGAGCCTCTTTTTCTAGAGCAGTTACTCCCATCCCCATAAAATCCAAGAACTGTTTTCACAGATTTGATTTTGGAATATTGCTCTTCATTGGGCTTGCCTTTGCTTCATTTATCAGGTTACCTGCCATAACATGTCCAATTGTTGCAGATTCACAGAAATTTTAGAAAGGTAAAATTAATTAGATTCATGAGCACAAGAACATTTTTTTAAAAATAAACTGTTAAATGAATTGCTCATTTTTATTTCTTATATTGGAAACAACCGTATGTAGGTCACATGGACTTCTTAATGGCAAAGGTTTATACACTTGGTCAAAAAAAGCAATATCTCTGGATTCTGCTCAATGTTGCTTTCTGAATCAGTAACAAATTACCACATCTGGAGCACTAGCAAATTGAAATATTGCTATGGACTTAAACAAGACCTTCAGTTCTTGTTAACTTAGAGGACTACAATGGTTCTCCGGCAAGAAACAACCCATAAAAGCAGCTAAAAAGATGGAACCCATCCACTGAAGGCCTAAGCAAAAAAAAGAAAGGTTTTGACCTGGCACCTGAAGGAGAGCAAGGTGAGCTGAGGTTTCAGGCAAGCCTTAAGAAAGAAGGAATTCCAGTGGTGAGGTTCTGTTGATTTTGGTGTGTATGTAATCTTTCAATTTCTTATGGAAGCAGAAGGGCCACATGTCTACCAAGTGGACCTTGTTAGATGCCCAACACTGCCAGCCCCTGATACAAAGCCCTGCCAGAATAACAGGGTTGAGCCTCACTTGTCTCTTTTTGCAGGAAAGAAAAACTCATCTTCTGTTAGCTCTCAGCAAGTTTCTTGCTTTTTTATTAATTGTATTTGTATCTCTTTCTCTCCCTACTTTGTGAGAGCTTTGAGAGATGGTAACTGGCCTAAAGATACTCCAAGCCAAAATACGCTTTAGAAAGGAGTTCTGTATGACCTCCAGACTCGATATTGTTTTAGTCAGTCAGTTCTGACTAAGCATATCTAAGCAGAGACCTGAACTCTAGATTCTCCATGAGAATGTATACTTTCCCTAGATTCACAGGTTAGCATTGTTGATATTCCAGCGAATCTATGGCTGACTGGAGGTTGGAATCCAGGATTTCTAGGCCCCCAACCAACATGCTATCTTTTGCACTTTACCGGCACTATTATGGCATTTGTTACACCTCACTATAGTTCTCTTTCTTGCCCTGACATGATAACTCCCAAATAGTTATATGTCACATCCCTAGATAAATGAGTTTCACGGTTAGCATAATTGTTTTTCATGTCAAAAACAGACTTCCAGTAATGATGAATTTTGACTACTGTCACGCAGTTATCTTAGTGTCTGGTTGAAATCAGTCCATTGATAAGAAAGAGTTATGTCCTAATTAGATTACTGCAACATAGACTTGAAAGGATTAGTATTTGGGAATGGGTCCAATATGCTACTAACTCCCACTACTAGAAGTGGCTTCATAAATGTAAGGGGGAGGAATCCTTGAATCCCTTCTTTCTATATCCCTCTCTTTCAAGTTATGCATTCATCCACTATTGCCTATGTTAATATGAACATAAGCAAACAGTGTCAGAAACTTCTGTAAGGGTTGTTGTGGCAGTCATGGCATTTATATTTTTCATACACACATTTAAAAAACATTAAAGTACAATGATACAGAAAGATGATACAAAGAAATGAGTATTTCAAAAACCAGTATACGACTTTTGCTCAAGAAGATGGTATTAAGACAAGGAACTGGGGGAGATTATGTGCTAGGCATGTGCCAAAGCAAAATTGGATTTAGAGGGTTATCATACATTCTTTAATTTAACTCATGTTGTTTGTTTGTTTGATTGATTTGCTTGCTTGTTTTATCACAGGAGTCAAAGTTAGTCATACAAGGAAACAATATGATAGTAATATTAATTTGCTTTAATGGAGAAACATTACTGGGTACAATTGGATTTATACCCTTTCATATCTTGCCTTCCAGAGTTTCAGAGCAGCTTACAATCTCCTCCCCTTCCTCTCCCCACCAGAAACACCCTGTGTGGTACATGGGGCTGAGAGAGCTCTGACAGAAACTGCTCTTGAGAGAACAGCTCTTTCAAGAACTGTGACTGACCCAAAGTCATTCAGCAGGTGCATGTGAAGGAGTGGATTCAATACTCAAAAATATCACCCACCTCAAAGGGAACCTTATTCCCAAATTTTCTGTAGAAAGAAGAAAGCCCTTCTGCTTCTGAGAGTCTTGTAGATGGAAATCCAGCTTAGAAGTTTCCTAAAGAAATATAAATAATCATCAATACAACCTTGAGCAGTGTCATGGTAGTCAACTGAATTTAGCAGGATGTAAATTTTTGTCGATTAAGATGGCGGCGGGGCGAGAGCCTGGGTTCTAGGGCTCCTGCTGAGTTAGCAGCTGTACAACAACATGCTGCTAACAAACAAAAAGGATACAAATAACAGCGAGACTATCAGGAAACGAACGGAGAATCTAACTTACAATACGACGGCGGCAGCTTTCGGTTCTCGTGGAAACTTGATTGGGAGCACCACTGCTGGCCGGGCCGACGCTGATGCGGAGGCAGGGCGCAGCTGCGGGCTGGAGTGCAGGGAGAGACCAAGTGAAGCCGAGGAGAGGAGTGTGGTGCAGCGTTGTGAGAACGCGGGCAGTGGCAGCGAGAGTGCAGCATGGTATAGCCAGAGATTGCTGTGGACGGAGTCCAGAGTAACTTTGCTGGTCCTAGTCCAGTGTCCTGTCCCACACTGTATCCTCACAAAAATAACCCTGGGTGGATAGGTTAGACTGAGGGAGAGCAACTGGCCTTGGTCACCCACAGAGCGGGAGTGGTGGATCGTTTTTTGGGGCGTTCGCCTTTGTGGGCACCCTCCAGCTCTTGTTTCTTTACATCTTTCCATTCTGCGGACGCTACCAGGGCACAGCTGAACCAACAGCTGGGATCCCCACGACTGGGAAGCCCTGTACAGGGCTCGAGTGACATGGGGAGGCCTAGCGTGCTGAGTTGCAGTGTGACCAGAGGTGGCGGCGGCAGGACTGTGATCTTCTCCTGACCGAAGTTGCAGGGACTTAGCCAAACAGTTGGGGAAGATATGGGGGAGGTCTCATTCCGCCCCCCCGGGTTGCCTGAGCTGTGAGAGCTATCAGGTCCCTAGACAACAAAAGTCGCACCTATACGAACTATATCCACATTCTCTGAACATCTATGAGCACTGGCACTTTAAAACAGCACTTTACTATCTACCTCCCTAATCTGGTAACTGGACTTCCACTCCATTCTCCACTGAGATAAAAGATTTTATGTTGCTGACCACTAAATGGACTAGAAATTGTTATTAGTTATTTAATTAGACATACTATTTAATTGATTAGTACCACGGATCTATTTATTATATATATATTTTAGCAGATTAATTGGGGATTGAAATTAGGGGGGGGTTATTTATTAATATGCTAGTGATGAAATTAAATATTTTTTGACTAATCAATTAGAGGGGAGTTTTAGGGTGGGCTTTTTATATTAAATTAACTATTGATTAAATTAATAGTGAGCCAGACAATTGGGGTTTGAAGTGGATGGTGGGGGCAGGGGGTTAAGTTTTAAGATAATATAGGTTGGGGGGTGAGGTCGTCTTAGTATTAGTGAAGGCCAAAGCGGACACAGATGTGGATGCCTGACCTGGAGATTCCAGTGCTCCTGGGGAGGGGAAGGTATGACGGTGGGAGCAGACAGAATTATAAGGGGAGGAGGCAGAGACAAAACAGTGCTCGACCTCCTTCCAGTCTGTGTCCCATCTCGACGGTGACAGGCAGTGGGGCTAAGAGGAATAGCCTGTCTCTGTCATTGGTGTTATGTAATGCCACGTTCATAAATAATAAGACCTCGATCCTTAGGGAGTTCCTGCTTCAGCAGGATATGGACCTGGCTGACCGAGACCTGGGTGCAAGATGGGGAGAAGGTGGCTCTCTCCCAGATGACTCCCCCGGGTTACTTGGTCTTTCACCAATCACGGACTAGCAGGTGGGGAGGTGCTATTCATACGGGAGGATTACTCCTTCCGGGCTCTCCCGGCCCCAACGATCGATGGTATAGAATGTGCCGGTCTGGCGTGGGATGTTGCAGAGGGGTCGATGATCTGGCTGGTGTACCATCTGCCTAACGCACCGGCCAGTGCCTTACCATCCCTGATGGAGGCGGTGGCGGGCTGGGCGTTGGAATATCCAGGGCTTATGGTCCTGGGTGATTTCAATGTCCACGCCGATGACATGGCCTCCAGTCAGGCGACACTGGGACTCTCTCAATTTGTTACAACTCCCACACACCAGGCAGGGCACATGTTAGATTTGATCTTTGCATCTGGGATTCTGGTGAGTGATATTGCTGCAGAAGTGGTGCCATGGTCGGATCACTTTGCCCTCAGGCCTGTATGGAGATGCCGCCTCAACCCTGTATGGGCGGAGAGCCTATTTTGGCTCGCCCATGGAGTCTGATTGATTCTGAATGGTTCCAAATGGCTCTGCGGGATCCCTGGCTCCCTGGCGATTCCCTTGATGACCTGGTTGAGGCTTGGCAAAGCTGACTATCCAGGGCTATCAACGAGATCACACCCCGATGTCCTCTGCACCCTCGTGTGAGGCTAGCTCCGTGGTACACCTTGGAGCTACGACAGCTGAAACAAGGGCTCAGATGACTAGAGAGGCAGTGGCGGCATACTTGTGATGAAGCGACGAGAACATCCTACAGAACGTTTATGAGGTCTTATGAGATGGCAGTCAAGGCCGCAAAGAAAGATTACTTTGTGGCTATGATTGCGTATGCAAATTTGTGCCTGGCACAATTATTTAGGATAATTGGAAACCTTACTACACTGCCTCAAGCCAGACCAAATGTGAGAGAATTAGAGATAGGCTGTGAGGCTTTTGCAAAAATTTTTGCAGATAAAATCACATCGCTCCGCCAGGACTTGCCCGCCACATTGGATACAGTTCAAGAACTCGAAGCTCTGTGCCTGTCTTCTAGTTTAGTTCTGGATCACTTCGACACACTTAGCCTGGAGGAAGTTGATGAAATTCTCTCTACTGTACACCCAACAGCTTGTGATCTGGACCCATGCCCCTCTTGGCTGATTAAATCTTGCCAGAGGGAGCTCAGATGTCCTTTACAGGACATCGTAAATAGATCTCTCTCAGAGGGGTGCTTTCAAACACCTCTGAAAGAGGCTATGGTCCGTCCTCTCTTGAAAAAGAGTATCAGATCCGGCCAAATTGGCAAATTATTGATCGGTCTCAAATTTACCATTTTTAGAAAAAAATATTGAGAAGGCAGTGGCGTTACAGTTGCAGGGTTTTCTGGATGATGCTTCCATCTTAGACCCTTGCCAGTCCGACTTTCATCCAGGCCATGGGACAGAGACAGTGCTGGTCGCCTTGGTGGATGACCTCCAACGGCATCTGTATTGAGGCAGTGTGGTGGTGCTGCTGTTAGATCTGTCGGCTGCATTCGACACGGTCGACCATCAGTTACTGACCTGCCGGTTCACCAACGCAGGGGTTAGGGGGTTGGCTCTACAATGGCTTTCCTCCTTCCTTGAGGGACGGAAACAAAGGGTGCCAATTGGGGGAGAGCTGTCCCAGAGGCACACACTAGATTGTGGGGTGCCGCAGGGAGCAGTTCTCTCCCCGATGTTATTTAACATCTACATGCGCCCCCTTGCCCAGATTGCCCGGAGGTATACATGCGCCCCCTTGCCCAGATTGCCCGGAGGTATGGGCTTGGGTGCCATCACTATGCAGATGACACCCAGCTCTATCTACCAATGAACGGCCAGCGTGGCTGCGTCCCAGGAAATCTGGACCTGGCATTGCAGGTCGTGGCAAGCTGGCTCAGGCTGAGTGGGTTGAAGTTGAATGCAACGAAGACAGAGGTCTTTTGCATGGGTCGTGGCGCTCTGGGAGGAGAAATTCCAGTTTTTGACGGTGTGTCACTGAAAGTGGCGCACCAGATCAGGAGCTTGGGGATCCTACTGGAGCCTTCACTGTCAATGGAGGCCCTGAATGTTGATTTAAACGATGGTCTTATAATGTAGTATTTATTGAATTATATGATTTTATTGTATTATATTGAATTAATATGTTGTGAGCTGCCCTGAGCCTGCTTCGGCGGCAAGGGCGCGATATAAATAAAAAGTATTATTATTGTTATTATTATTATAGCGGCCACTGCCAAGTCCGCGTTTTTTCATCTTAAGGGGGCGAGGCAGTTGGCCCCCTTCCTAGAGCATCAGGACCTAGCAATAGTGATCCATGCAACAGTCACCTCGAGACTGGATTACTGTAATGCCCTCTACATGGGGCTGCCTTTGCGCTGAACCCGGAAGCTGCAGCTGGTGCAGAATGCGGCAGCTAGGCTGTTGTTAGGGCTCTCGAAGTGGGAGCACATACGGCCGGGGCTGCGCGGACTGCACTGGCTGCCGGTTGCATACCGGGTTCGTTACAAAGTGCTGGTTATTACCTTTAAAGCCCTATATGGTCGAGGGCCTGCCTACCTGAGGGACCGTCTCTCCCTATAAGAACCCCAGAGAGCACTGAGGTCAGCAGGAAAGAACCAACTGAACATCCCTGGGCCGAAGAAGGCAAAATTGAAGAACACACGGGAATGGGCCTTCTCCATTGCAGCTTCACACCTGTGGAATCAACTTCCAGACAAGGTGCGGGCCCTGAGGAGTCTTGAGCAATTCCGCAGGGCCTGCAAGGCCATTCTTTTTAAGATGGCCTTTGCTTGATTATTGAGGCATTGATGGACTCACGGTGTTTTCCCGCCATTACAATCATAATTAAATTTACAACATAGCACCAGAAATGTTAATTTTAAATAGAAATGTTTTAAATGTTGGTTTTATAATGTATAACTATTGAATTGTATGATTTTATTGTATAATATAATTGATTAATATGTTGTGAGCTGCCCTGAGCCTGCTTCGGCGGGGAGGGTGGGATATAAATAAAACATATTATTATAAATATGTTTAGGATTGCACTGTAACAGTCTCACATGCACAGTGGGAACGAAGTGTTATGAACAGATATGTAACTTTTCCCCTCCTCTCCTGGGATCTTCAGCAAGCTGGTGATGATTTTTTTCATTACAAATCTGGAGCTCACAGGTGAAGAGACTGAATTCTTCTCCCACCCACTGCATTTGATTCTTTCCACATTTTTCTCCTAACCTTGCTACAGCCTGGGTCCTTGAGTATAAATTAATAATGCAGACACCCATAAGCACAAGTATAAGTCACAGGAAAGGCCAGAATTTATCACTTCAAATCATACACCAGATTTGCTAAGATTTGCTTCCCCACATTCTTCTTTCTGTACACATGAATGGGAAGAGAAGCATATCTTTCTCCCTACCCATACCCATTCTCTGGTGTGGCTTGGCTCCCACCTTGAGGAATGGCTTGTCTAAGAAGATCAGGAAGGCCTCCATACCACTGTTGAATGTGGAAAATTGGGTTGCTCAGGTCAGCATTTTAACTATTTATTGTACCACTATATCGAATTCTCAGCATGGCCCCATCTGTGAATACATCAATCCAGAGAATGGAGCTGTGAACAGACAGGACAGATCTTTCTACAAACCAAAGAAAAGCCCCAGATTTGAAGAAAAATCTGAAATCTTATAAAGGAGAGGGATTAAAACTCCCCCAAATAATAGAAACAGTGCTTGTGACTTTAAGAAACAAATGCCCTCTGTTGGCATTGCTAGGCAACGACAACAATATTGCCTGGCTTCAATCTTGGTTTCTGTCAGTAAAAGACAGGAGGGGGAAGGACACTTTCCAAGGTTATTTTGTCCTTTGAGGGAGGACTCCTTGGAGACAGGCCTGAAAGCAATCACCAGATGACTTACATGACTCACCCAGGTCTGGCTGCTTTCTACCGTTCAAGAGTAGACATAACCAAAAAAGAGTGTGGTGTAGCAGTTAGCATTTCAGACTAAGATCCAGAATCCTCAGGTCTGAATCACCACTTTGTTGTGGAAGCAGAGTAGCCAACTCCATGTTGTGAAATTTCTTGAGATTTGGGGGTACAGCCTGAGAAGGGCAGAGTCTGGGGAAGGGAGGGACTTCAGTGAGATATAACACCATCTAGCTCACCCTCTGAAGCTGCCTTTTTCTCCAGAAGAGCTGATCCCACAATCTAAAGATGAACTGTAATTTCGGAAGATCTCTAGGTTCCATCCAGAAGTTGAGACCCATACATGTAAGCTTGCTGGGTGACCTTAGGCCAGTCAGATACTCTCAGCCTAACTTATGTATCAGGGTTATTCTGGAGGATGGGAGAATGATGGGTCCTCAAGTGCAGCATAAATTAATATTGCAGACAACCATAAATCTACTTCTTCCATCATATCAATTTCAGTTTTTCTTAATGGGTGTCTGTAAAATCCTCCACTGAAAACATCTCCCATATGATTCATACTCCCCCTTTCTCCTGTAACATCTGGGGGGAGGGACTTTAGGTAAAAAAATCAAGAGACTCAATCACTTGATGCCTGTGAAGGCTGGACTCAAGCAGTATTCAGCAAATGCTTTTTAATTTATTTTACTTCTTGTGCAGTGATTAATATCCCATTCCTACCCTAAGAGAATAAATCTGTAGTCCAATCAGACACATTTATACAGAAGTAAGCTTCACTGAGTTATATTAAGGTCATATTCCCAGGTAAATTTGAACACGATACATTAATTTATAAATAGAAATAAATAGACTGATTCTATGCCTGATATTCTACCCTATCTTGGTGTGTTTCCTGAAAAGTAATGCGTTTTCAAGCATCTCTAGAGTAAATCTAAGAGTGGATTCACAACAGAAATAGCCAATTTATATTGTTTGAAATATTTTTAAAAGAACTCAGCACTGAAACACCAAATGAATGCACCCTGTCTGGTAATCTCCATACTGTGAATTTATTACCTGGGTCAAAGGTGAAATCATAAACATCTCGAAGGGCCTTGTATGTAGCAAAATGGTGAGTTAGAGATGACTGCTGACCTCTCATTCACATTAGGCACACTCAGTCATCTCATCAAATGTTGGCAGGAGAATATAAATCAAAATGGCTGCACAGATTGAGTATAATTCTCAGTTCTGGAAACTTCTGAGAGGATATAATAGGCTCAATAGCAATTTTCACTAATTCCATCCTCCGGGGCAGATCCCTCCCCCACTATGTTGTTTCTCAGGTAGGGTGGCCAAAGCCTGAAGATCTCTTGCTATTATAGTTGATCTCTAGATGACAGAGGTTGGTTCCCCTGGAGAAAATGGCTCCTTTGGAGGGTAGACTCATTGTCATTGTACCCTGCTGAGGCCCCTCCCATCCCCAATCCCTCCCTAGGCCTCTCCCTCAAAATCTCCAGTTATTTCCACACCAAAATCTGGCAACAGTATAAAATTTAGAGGGCCTTCAGGGGAGCCTCAGCAGGCTGCAGTGGGAGGTGGATCTGTGATCATTACCCTGTCTTTAGAAATTTAAAGGCAACTACATGCTTGGATTCAAGTCAATAATTCTCCCATTTAATTCTATGCTATGCAATAAGAAAAGAAGTAAGGAAAAAAGTAAGTGTGTGAATGGACAGAAAAAAAATCTCTTCCAGTGACAACAGTCAACATATCAACACCTTAATTCAAAAAGAAGCAGGATGCCTTCCTTACCTCCAAGTAAAAGGAACATTCATAGTTAATTAAAGTAAGAATGTTTAAAAGCAATGTATCCCAGACAGGGTAGGATTAGATGATGCATGTACAGAGTATACAACTGTTGTAGAACCTAAGATCTGCAAGTCTCATCAACCAAGTGAGGTAACCTGTCTGGTAATGTTGATGAAGGTTGGAAATGATGCACAAGTTGCATTTTTATGTATCTCTGCAACAGATGTGTCTATAATGAAAGATGCTGTACTGTAGATTGAATATACTATGAAACCTGTTTTTGTTGCCTTATAGGCCTGAGCTATGCATTACCAGAGCCCTGTGCTTAATGTCAGTGTGGAAAAGAGAGCACAGTTTTCTGACAAGAGAGATATACATTGATAGATTTACCAGGTTCTGCACAGGTCTGCTATGATTCCTTCCATGAATGCTCCATCTTCAAACAGATTAATGGTAGAGAGATTTCCTGAGAAAAGTGAAAGACTAAGGGTGTGATTACATGAAAGATTTAGTGCACAGTATCCAGGGCCGGCTCTAGACTGTCTGGTGCCCTAGGCAGCACCAGCCCATGAGTGCGTGGTGCCCCAGGCAGGCTCCATGGCCACCACCCCACTGCTGCGGCCATCCCCCCTGGCCGCCCTCCTTCCATTCGCAGTGCTGCAAAGCAGCGCCACGCTCAGTCCCCCCCCCAGGCTGATCTTTACCCCCACCCCTCTCCTTTGTGGCAGTGCAGTGCAGCGGTCTGTCCCCACCTAACCCCACCCCTGGAGTCGAGCCAAGTCGAGGCTGCTCCATACCAGCTTCAACACGGCTGGCGTGGCTTTTAATGCTTTGAAGGGCCTGCAGGAGGAAAGTTCGCTCCCCCTCCTTCCCGGAAGTGAGGGGAAGCAAAGTATCTTCTCACGGGCCCTTCAAAGCATTAAAAGCTGCGCCAGCCATGTTGAAGCTGGTAAGGAGCAGGCTCAGCTTGACTGGGCGGGGGTGGGGGCAGGGCGACGGAGACAGAGTGTGGCGTTGACTTGCAGCGCTGCGGAGGGAGGGAGGAGGGTGGCGATGGGGGAAGAGGGAGGCAGGCAAACTAGGTGTTTGCCATGGACCCTGGAGGGGAGAGCACAATTTGGGGGCCCCCACCTCCTGGCACCCTAGGCAACAGCATAGTTTGCCTAGTGGGCAAGCCGGCCCTGGCAGTATCCCAGCTCTGAAAAAACCAGTTCTTTTTTAACCATGGCCCAACATTCACACAAGTCTTGCTGCTGGGAGAGGTACCGGACACATATGCTCAAGAGGAGCATTCAGACTGCTCATGTGCATGCCAAGCAGGTGCAGTGTGTGCCTGGCCAATCAGACAACCAGGAAATGCGCCCTACATATGGTTTAGAGGTTTGCTACCAGGAAATTCCTGGTAGCTATTTAATTAGGTCTCAGCCCATCCTCAGATGAGGTAGGTACAGGCGAGACTTGGAAGGCAGATGTGCCCATGTGATTGAGCACATTAAATCCAGATGGTTTCTGTAAGGTTAAAAAAATATAATTTTTTCTTTCTACTGATGAAGCTAAGGAGACTATTAAAGGTTTTGTAGTTTTTTATTGAAGGTGTGGTGTAACTAACATCAACTACAGGGTTAAAACATTATTAAACTTGGTTCCTATAAGAAGGCTGTGTCTGTTCTCTGTTCTAGTTGTAAAGTAGGGCCAGTTTACAACATATGTCAATGTATCATAGGGAAGATACTGTTGTGGGGAGAAGCAAAAGTTACAGCAACAGACATCATCAAACAGATTATGCTGTAGGCCTCAATCCACCAAGGAAATCTTGCAGTACTCCGCTGGCACTTTCTAAACTATCCTGTTCTTGTGAATGAGGTCTGGAGGGAAGAGGATGTGTGGGAGATAAATCTATGTAAAACAAAAAGAGTATAAGATTGTGGTTTTCTGCTTTAAATATTCTGTAAAGCAGCAATTTGCCTGAAATCTGCCAATCAATTGGCTAGGGAGTGAGAGCTCCCTCTACAGAGCCAGAAACAAAATTACAGATCATTTTATATATAGCAAAAGTGGGAGGGGGGAGTATTACAAAGCAAAGCAAAGCAAAGCAAAGCAAATTTTATTTTTATATCCCGCCCTCCCCCACCAGAAGGCGGGCTCAGGGCGGCTCACAGACATGACAAGCATGATTCGGTTAAAATAGACAGCAATGGTTTAAATAATACAATTACATGAATTAATAAAGTTTAAAAATATAAAAATAAGAGAATAGGAGATTAAAAGATATAAAAATATAAAGTAGGTAGAAATAGGTGCTATATTTCTGTCGGTCATAGTTTACATATTGTCATACATCAGTTCCAATTTCAACATAAAGTGGCTAAAATTACGATAGTTAGTCAGTTTGGTCAGGTCCTGTTCCAAATGAGAGCTGAAAAAGATGGGTTTTGCAAGCCCTGCGGAACTGATTCAGATCCCGCAGGGCTCGCACCATCTCTGGGAGTTGGTTCCACCAACGAGGGGCCATTAGTGAAAAGGCTTGCTCCCGGGTTATCTTAAGTCTGGCCTCTTTTGGCCCAGGGATTTGTAGAAGGTTTTGGGAGCTGGATCTTAGTGCTCTCTGGGGAATATATGGGGAGAGGCGGTCCCGTAGGTAGGCAGGTCCTCGGCCATATAGGGCTTTAAAGGTGATAACCAGCACCTTATAGCGAACACGGTAGACAACCGGCAGCCAATGCAGATCCCGCAGCACAGGCTGCACGTGTTCCCATCTAGGTAGTCCCGCTAGCAGCCTGGCCGCCGCATTCTGCACTACCTGGAGTCTCCGCGTTCGACACAAGGGCAGCCCCATGTAGAGGGCATTGCAGTAGTCTAATCTTGAGGTGACCGTTGCGTGGATCACAGTTGCTAGGTCGTCGCGTTCCAAGAAGGGAGCCAACTGCCTCGCCCTTTTAAGATGAAAGAAGGCGGATCTTGCGGTGGCGGCTATCTGGGCCTCCATTGATAGCGAGGATTCCAGTAGCACCCCCAAGCTCTTGACCCTGCGCACTGGTATCAGTGGCGCACCGTCAAAAGCCGGCAGAATGATCTCCCCTTCCGGTCCGTCCCGGCCCACGCAAAGGACCTCAGTCTTCGTTGGATTCAGCTTCAGCCCACTCAGCCTGAGCCAGTCAGCCACGGCCTGTAACGCCCGGTCCAAATTTATAGGGACATCGCCAGTCCGGCCTTCCATCAATAGATAGAGCTGGGTGTCATCAGCGTACTGATGACAACCGAGCCCATACCTCCGCGCAATCTGGGCAAGGGGGCGCATAAAGATGTTAAACAATATCGGGGAGAGAACTGCTCCCTGAGGCACCCCACAGTGCAGAGGGTGTCTCTGAGACAGCTTCCCTCCAACTGCCACCCTTTGTCCCCGATTTTCGAGGAAGGAGGAGAGCCACTGTAAGGCTAGCCCCCGAATTCCTGCGTCGGCGAGGCGGCAGGCCAGCAGCCGGTGGTCGACGATGTCGAACGCCGCCGACAGGTCGAGCAGCAGCAATACTGCCGAGCCACCCCGATCCAGTTGCCGCCGGAGGTCATCTATGAGGGCGACCAAGACTGTTTCCGTCCCATGGCCCGGGCGAAAGCCGGACTGGCATGGGTCCAAGGTGGAAGCGTCCTCCAGAAAGCTCTGCAGCTGCAACGCCACAGCCCTCTCAATAATTTTGCCCAGAAAGGGCAAATTTGAGACCGGCCGATAATGTGCCAATACGGACGGGTCTGATGTAACTTTTTTCAAAAGAGGGCGGACCACTGCCTCTTTCAGGGATGTTGGGAAAACACCCTCCGAAAGGGATCGATTTATGATGTCCCGTATAGGACATTTCAATTCCTCCTGGCAGGCCTTAATTAACCAGGAGGGGCAAGGGTCCAGGTCACAAGTTGTGGGTCGTGCAGTGCCAAGAATTCTGTCGACTTCCTCCAAGCTGAGTGGGTCGAAGCAGTCCAAGGTTAAATCTGAAGACACGCATTGGGCCTCAAGTTCACTTACTGCATCTAAGTTGGCGGGGCAGTCGTGGCGGAGCGATTGGACCTTCTCTGCAAAAAATTTCGCAAAAGCCTCACAGCCTATCTCCAATTCCTTAGCTTTTGGATTGCCCTGTGGCAATGAAGTAAGATTCCGAATTATTCTAAATAATTGGGCTGGGCGCGAATTTGCAGATGCAATCTTGGTCGCGAAGTATGTTTTCTTTGCGGCCTTGATTGCCATCTCATAGGATTTCATAAACTTCCTATAAGATGTTCTAGTCGCTTCGTCGCGAGTACGTCGCCATTGCCTCTCTAGCCGTCTAAGGCCTTGTTTCAGCCGGCGCAATTCCGGGGTATACCACGGAGCCGGCCTAATCCGAGGTCGCAGAGGGCGTCGAGGTGCAATCCCCTCGATGGCCCTAGCGAGCCGGTTATTCCAGGACTCAACCAGGTCATCGAGAGGAATGCCAGAGGGCCAGGGATCCCGCAGAGCCATTTGGAACCGTTCCGGGTCCATCTGGCTCCGCGGGCGAGCCATAATAGGCTCCTCGCCTAAACAGGTTTGGGGAGGCATATCTACATGGGCCTTGAGGGCAAAGTGATCCGACCATGGCACCGCCGTGGCGGTTATATCGCTCACTACAACCCCGGCCGCAAAGACCAAGTCCAACATGTGACCAGCCTGGTGAGTGGGGGTCATAACAAGTTGAGAGAGTCCCAGTGTCGCCATGGAGGACACTAGGTCCGTCGCCTGACTGGAGGACGGGTCATCAGCATGGACGTTGAAGTCACCCAGGATTATCAACCTTGGGTGCTCCAGCGCCCAGCCCGTCGCCGCCTCCAGTAGGGACGGTAAGGCGCTGGCCGGTGCGTTAGGCGTACGGTACACCAGCCAGACCGCCAACCCCTCTCCAGCCTCCCACGCCAGGCCGGCACATTCGATACCCTCAATCTTTGGGGCCGGGAGTGCCCTGAAGGAGTAAGCCTCCCGTATAAATAATGCCACCCCTCCCCCCCGCCCACTAGTCCGTGATTGATGTAGGACTGAGTAACCCGGGGGAGTTGTTTGCGAGAGGGCTACAGTATCATCCTCTCGGGTCCAGGTCTCAGTCACGCAAGCCAGATCCATGTTTTGTTCGAGAAGAAACTCTCGAAGAGTTGAGGTCTTATTGTTGATGGACCTGGCGTTGCACAACACCAATGACGGAGGTGGGTTATTCCATCTAGCCCTACTACCTGTCACCCTTGGGATGGGACGCAGATTGGAAGAAGGCCGAGCACTGTCTTGTCTCTGTCCTCTTCCCTTATAATATCTGCTCCCACCGCTATATCTCCCCCTCCCCAGGAGCACTGGAATCCCTGAGCCTGCCATCTCTCGTTTGGTGGCAGCTGCTATGGTCACCACTATCAGGCTGGAGTCAAAGATGTTTCTGTTTCTTCGTCCCACTAGGTCCTAATATTCCAATTGACCCAAAAATTCAAAGATCTACCTCCCCCAATTTCTTATATATATTTGGTAAATTAACTCCTATAGCAAATTAATTTAGTCCCTCTTGATTGCTTTAAATCACTCAAATTAATTTAATCCCTCTTGATTACTTTAAATCAATCAGCTAAAAATTCATACAGTCTGATCCAAATATATAGTAAATTAGTCTATGTGTCAATTAATAACTAATCCAATTTAAACCAGTAGGTTACGAAGTGCAGTTGTAAAGTGCAATGCAAAAATTCTCTTAGGAGTATTACTAGTATTACCAGACCACGACACATTTTGGGAAGATGGGTGCCTTTGACCTGAGCCAAGAATCTTGATTATGTTGAATGCCTGAATTCTTTCTTCATGGCCATGAGCATGAAAAGAAAAGCTCTATCTTGCTGAGTGTCTGTGGCTCTTCCACTTATGGGCTTATCAGGGACCTGCTGGCTCCAAAGGACCTTGATAAAGCATTCTATGCTGAAATTTTTAGAGACGATGCCCAATCATTATAACCCTATGCCTCCTGTAATAGTGCAATGCTTTACATTTAAGTCATGTGCCGGAGCCCAACGTTAAACCATAGCTGTTTTTTTGGCAACACTTAAGCCCCTTGCATCCAATTGTTCATTCGGTACTATGTTGGATGACAGCTTGTCTGGGGCATAAGAGACTTAGTTTTTCTATGCTGCCTTTTAGTAAAAGACATCCAAATTGGAACCCAAAACATGCCAGTCCTCAGAATGCAAGTGTCACTGACCAGTTCAAACCCAAAAAGACAAGGGTCCATGCAATCAGCCCCTATAGTACTGTGCAAAAGCCTTGTCACAGTGTGTACTTGGTTCAGCCAAACCAAATACAGCCCCAAATAACAGCTGATTCAGCTGTGTTCGGCGCCAAATACCACTGAATCAGATTCTCTAATGTGATTTGGCTGCCAAATACAGCTGACCCTGAATACCACTGAAGGTATTCAGCAATATTTGGAGCTGCTGAATAATGGCGAGAAAGGGGGCTTAAAGGGTAAAGGCACTGAATTTAGCACCTTCCCTACTGTTTCTTGGCTTTTCCTGTTTTTTTCCTTCACTTCTCTAGGATCAGGGTGTGAGGTGGAGATGGCGAGGGTCCCCAACAGCCAATCACACTCATGCACTTTTGCAAGGCTGCTGCTGCTGGGCTTTGCCAGCCAGCTCAGCACCACCTTCCTTGTTTGTGAGGGGAAAGGGAAAACTTGCAATTCTGCCAATAGAATTGAAACTTGCAATGCTCTCTGTCCAATCACAAGGCAGTGTTATTTTTTGAAACTGCTTGGTGCATGGGCAGAGACAGGGGTCGTTTTGCAGAAAAATAGCTGGTGGAGCTCATTAGCATAACTCATTAGCATATGCCATCTAGCCACCAGCCAAAAGCACCCCTACACAAGAAAGAAGAGCTCCGGGTGAGCAAGGCCTGCTTAGGCAGGCGACAGATCCAGCCAGCCGAAACAGGCCTCGCACGCCTGGGGCTCTCTGTGGCCACCCCCACACACAGTCAAAAGGCTAGCAAGTCACCTGCCACCAAAATCACATAAGAAGTGGAGAAAGGGTGGCATGGGCTTCTCCAGGGGTTAATGAGGGCTGCTGGAGACTGGCTGGCTGCCCACTCTCCTAATCCAGGGATTGTTATGCAGCTGCACCTACTATTCAATGAACAAGGTAGGTGGGGAGGAGGAGGGGGACTGCAAGAAAGGTTCAGGAGCTGTGCTCCTGTGAACTCCTGCTGAATTCAAGGCCTGGGCAGAGACCATTTAAGGAGTCCTGCTGCCTAGTAGCTAGACTCCATTGCTGGCTGGCTGCTTGGCTGAGAGACTGTGTAGCTGCTGGCCTCTGACTTTAGTTGCTGCTGCTTTGTGCCTTGGCCACCTGCCTGTATGGACCAGGTGGACTCCTGAACTGAAGATGTAATTAGGTAATGTTTGGGGAAAATATTTCTTTCTTCATCTTTTTTTCTTTTCTTTAGAAAAAGAGGTTTTAAAAGGACTTTTTAAAAAGTGTCCTTTTACTTATTCTGTTTAGGGTGGGTGGCTGCTTGCGGTAGATTTTTTTTGGTGGGGTTGACTTAGTCTTTTAAACTGTTCTTAAAGTTTTAAATGCTTGGTTTTATCTCTTGCATTTATTATTGTTGGATTGTTTATCCTTTAGTTGCGGGCTGGGGACTGTGACGTTTTGTTCACTTTTGTTAATTGCATAGTTCAATTTTTGTTCACAGCTTGTGTTAGTGGTTGCACTTTCATTATTGTGATTTCTTTGCTTTTGATATTTCCTAAGAATTTACTGTTGTTTTCTTTGGTGTTTAGAAGTCCTACTGGTAGCTTGGGGTGGATGGGCAGTTGCTAGTGTGGGCTGATTTGTGGGTTTGTTGTCCTTGCTAGTGCTCTTTTTGTTGAGGTTCAATGGTGTTGTGATTTGTGAAGGCTTGGTTTTCTATCATCATAGGAAACAATATTTTTGAAACTTGGGGGTTCTCTGGAGGAGGAGATTCTGCAGCTGCACCACAAATTTGGTGCCTCTCTCTCAAGCCCCCTCCACTCAGCCCCCAGACATTATATCCTATGTTTTGCCATCGACTTCAGTGGCCCATAGGGTAAAATCAAGTCATATATTTGGAAATAGATTAATATGACCTGAATCAGATTCGGGCACTGAATCTGATATTCGGGTCCCTGAATATTTTTGCCCCTAAACACCCCAAATCTGAATTTTCCTGATTTTTTTTGTACATCCCTACTTGTCACTACTGTGGAAACAACATTCACTCATAGATTGGTGGGCTTATTCATGCTGAATGTCACTACTGCAAAAGAGAATCCATCCACCTGGATTGAATCAAGACCAAGGTTTCCTGTCCCATTTCCAATGCTGATTTCTCCATGCCTACTACCTCTCTGCATATCACACCTAATCCAATCATACCTTCTATTGTCATTTGCCTGCTAATGTTATTTGGCATTTGAAATCACTTCACTTTCCATATGTAAGACAGATGGATTCACCTTCCAGCTATATCTAAAGAAGTGAGCAGTGACTCACAAAAGCTCATACTCTATCACAAATTTTGTTAGTCTTTAAAGTGCTACTGGACTCTTCCTCTTTCCTACTGCTACAAACAGACCAACACAGCTACCCATCTTGAGTTAACTACTGCAAAAGAAAAGATCATAGAATCATAGAGTTGGAAGGGACCTCCAGGGTCATCTAATCCAACCCCCTGCACAGTGCAGAAAATTCATGAGTACTTCCCCCCACATACTCATACCCAATGGCCTCTGCTCCATGACCATCTCTCAGCTGTTTTCCTAGATTTTCCCCTGCCTTTCCCCCTGATTTTTTCTGCAAACCAGACTGGTTTAAAGGGACTCCTGAAGATGGCTGAAGACTGCTCCCGCTGATTTAAAGGGACTACAGAACAAATTAAGGAAAACAGCTGAGGGGAGGGAGCTGTTTCCTCCTCACCACTCAGCCATGTTTTGCAACTTTGCTGTTCCTGTTTTTTTCCTCTTCTGCTTCCCAACTCCCCCCCCCCCCCAATCTTGGGTCTATTGGACCTGAAAAAATCTGGGATTTCTGAAAAATTCTAGATTCAAATACTTTGCTGGTATTGGGATCTAGAATTTTTTTGTAAATCCTAGAATGTTTTTGGGTTCAATAGACCCAAAGAGTGTGTGTGGGTGGATGGGGGGGAGATTGCATACCTCTAGTGGTGATTTCAGCTGCCCCCATTGAAGATTACTGTAAATTATTTAGTATCAATGGACTTCATATACTCTTTTAACAGACAGTGCCTCAATGGGATCAAACACAGCACTGTACCATCCATCCACAAGTGTGTTGGCAGAAAAGGTAGTAAAGACTGTGAAGACTGCACTGAAGAAGGTTGCAGGCCAAATCTTACAGACAAAACTCTCCTGTTTTCTTGTTATATATTGAATGACAGCACATACTACTACTGGAAGATCCCCAGATGAAATAATGTTTGGTAGACCTATTCATACCTGATAGGACTTGCTAAAACCCTATATATACAATTCAACATCAGAAACAGCAATCCATGAAAAAGAATCATGATAGCAGCTGCCAAACCCAGGCCTTATGTCCAGATCACCCTGTGTGGGTCAAGAACTTTTCACGGGACTACTCTCTTACACAATGTAGGTAGACAGGACGGTTATGAGATGCCGTGTCAAGAAGCCCTACTTCTGTAGCTCCACCAGGACAGCCTGATTTTCCCACAGCCATCATAACCTCAGTTGTAGCAGAATCCCATGATGGAGCTGTGAATTCTCCATGTGATGATCCCAAGTATCCTGACCCTGTAACTGTTCCAGAACTATCTGAGCCAATGCCAGCCACAATAGGGCTGCTGTCTCCTCTCAGATCTACAAGATTCAGAAACTGGCCTGTGAGAATGGATCTGTAAAGCAGCTGCCTGGGAAGTTTGGGCAGAATAATCCCATCTCCTGTTGACCTCTGAGATCAGGCTGTCTATCCTGTTTCTCTAGTTAGTTCTTCATTCTATTTGTTGAAGTGGTTTGACTTAATTATAGTCTTTGAGGGGGGTAGGAATGTGGTATCCTAAGGGTTAATCTCCAGATTTGCAGGCATTATACCAGACAGTTGCTAGTGCGGCTTGTTGGTGTTGTTTGGTCTCTGTTCTGAGTACTCATTGTATGCCAGACCCAGCTTACAACAGGAAGGGATCAATGTGATACCCTAGTTCTGAGTCTCTGCATATGGAGATCACTGCTATTTGGAACAATGCTTATATGGTTTATCATCATTAAGGATTCATTGCAGCAGAAAAAGGTGGCAGAGCTTTTTACCCCTAGAAAGGACATGTGGCCCCAGAGTAAAGAGGTACCCCACTGCTATCCTATCTGCTGGCAAAAGCGGGGTGGCAGGGAAATTGGAAGGTCTTTCTCCCTTCTTGCAACATTCCCTCATAGTGCTGAGCAAATGGGTGAACCTTCCAAGTCCCTTTGTCAGTCTTCTGTGCCATTGTCTATTCTGCTCTTTGACCACTAGTGGAACTGAAGACTCTACCAACATTTTGGACAGGGGTACTATAGGAATCCATGCTACTTCTGCTTTTCAGGAAGCCAGGGTATTGCCCCCCAAAGTCGTAATAAAGAGTCAGACACAAAAACATTGGTATAATAATTGGGCCACTTTATTAAACATCATAATAAATGGCAAGGGCACCCAACCAGCGGCCTGGCCAGGGCTAGGGGCGAGAGACCCAGCCCCCCAGCCGGAGCTGAGTGACTCAGCTCCCACCAGGCAGGCCCAGCAGGGAGGCCCGCACCAGAGGGTCCAAACACCAGACACACATCTCGATGGAAGGCACCTGTAAGGAAAAGCCCCCTACTTTTCATACACATGAACATTGTGATCACCAGTATGGTTGCCAGGGTGCCTGGAGTTTTGACTCGCACACATCTGCTCTAAGAAGTGGACTTTGCCCACAGTTTCTAAGGCTTATGTGGATACTATAAGCCTCAGCTTTGCAGCAGCATTCTACATCTCTGGATGGGTGTTAGCCAGAACTACAGACGAGCTTTCAGCTGCTCCTTGTGTGCCCAGTCTTGGCCGCTGCAGTGGAAGAAGCCATGCCACCATGAACTGTACAGGCAAACAGTTTCCAGCCTGTTTCTATGAACCAAAGGCTAACACCACCAGAATCCATCTTGTTTTCCTGACTCCATATCCAACAGCTGCTTCAACTTCTGCATAAGGCAATCAAGCTTATCTTAGGCGTGGATCCTGCCAGACCACCTAAGCCTTTGTCCAACAGAACTCAGGACAAAGACTGGTGCCAGGAAGAAGACAGAAGAAGAGGAAGACCATCTTCAGCCAGAGCCAAGTTCCTTTGTACAAACTGGGTGTTACCTAGGCCATGATTTGGCTCTCTATTGTCACCCTTTTAGATAAGTTTAATAGTCTTAAGCATCTCCCCACCCAGTAATCTCTCCCATTCTTCTCCCCAACTGTCATTTTGGAGCCTCACCCTAGTCCATTGCAACCTGAAAGTTTAACCAGGTATCCATGGACCATGCTTGTTCATTGGTCAGTCATGGGCATACAATTAGGTGCCACCAATTAACTTGCTATTGGCTACTGCAGAAGTCCAGCCCTTATGGTCACTGCAGAGCCTCCCCTTTTCTGATGTCATGTACCAGCTGACCACCTGTCATCCACCCCTGTACCTCCCATCCCCTGAGGGTCCAAGGTAGTCTATTTAACCTCTGACCCAGCTCCCCACATGTGTGCTTTTATCAGTATCCCAACTTCCGCTGCATAGATCCATCCCCGATTCCTGATCAGTTTTGGGTCCCTTCTCCCACTTCCTCACTTGTCGCCATTGGAGCCTTCCTTGAAGACTACGATAGGTAAATATCGCCGTTTGTCTACCCATGTGTTCCCCTATCTATCTATGTTTCCTAGGACTGAATGTGTGTTTTTATGACTATTTTATCTTGTATGGTGTCATGGGTGCTGGGGGCCCTGCAGAAGAAGCCGAGCCTGCAGAAGAAACTGTGGCCCTGCCACCTGCACCAGTGCCCCTGCCTCCTGCTGGAGAAGATCCAAGCCCCCCTGCCTCGCCCTCTCGGGTGGCTCGTGTGCGTTACCGCCTTCGTCAGGACCTCAGGGATCGGAGGAGGGTGGCACGCTCACAAGCAAGACTCTCCCTGAGCCCTGAGTTTTGAAAGGATTCTGGCCCTTCTAGGAGTGAGGGTGCTTGAGTCCCAGCAGGATCCTGGCTGCCCTCTGAGTCAGCAATTAGCCCAAATGGGCAACAGACAGCAGAGGGCTATATAGCTGTAGGCTTTGAGAGAAGGCTTTGTGGAAGCAACTAGTCATCTACCTGACGTCCTAGCATCCACTTTGGCTTTTGACTTTGGACCTCCTGACCTTGGCTTGACTTCTGGACCCCCTGACTACGGCTTCTGAACCTCTGACCTATGATACCTGGATGACGATTTGGCTTTGGCACCTTGGACACTCTTGCTCACCGGTTACAGACCTTGGACTGCCCCTGGACTTCGCCTGGCCTGGCCCCAGCTCGTGACATATGGAAGCCTATATTTTTCTTAATAAATTTTAATTGATTTTACTTAATTAGAGTCCCTATATTCTTACGCATTACCTTTCTGGATGGTTAATCTTGTATACATAGGTAAAAGATCCCTAGTGAGCCAGGTGCCCACCTCACTATTCCCCAACCTCGTTTTGAGGGCATTTTGATTTACACACCGTCTAGTTGAGCCTCCAGGATGGTCTGCATTCTTCCCACCCCGGGTCACCAAACCCCAAGGTTGATCATGCCAGACCCCTAATTCCCCAAAAGGGGGATGCTTCACAGTCCTCCCCTAGCCGTATAGTGCCCTAAACCCCAAAAACCTGCCAACTAAAGTGACCGCCTATTTATCAGCACCTCCTGATAGCCAAATCCACAATCCACTGCACTGCTATGTAGGGTAGGCAAAAAACACACCCCAGCAACTGCCAATCAGCTGGGGCGTAAAAAATTCCTACCCGGCCCCCCAAATGAGGCAACCAGCAACTGCTTACATAAGAGACAGGGCGGGTGAGAGGGCCGATCGTCCACAGGACTGATGAGAGGGAGCGGAAGTCTGGACGTTAAGATGACCTGGCCCTGCCCCCAGCATTGCGTGCCCAAATGGGCCCACGTCGACTCGATCCTCCCAGGGCGGTAAACCAGGCTGAAGCAGCCTAGCAGCGTTGCTGCAGGCTGCAAGCCTCAGATTCTCCCAGATTGAGTTTCTCCTGTATTAGTTGAATTGGGTGGTAAAAATGCCTTCAATCACAGAGAAGGGCTGATTTGACTCTGAGAAAGACACTGTTTGTGGTCCCCCTGCCTCTACTACACAGTGCTGATCAGCATGCTCTTTGGCTGAGGAAGGACTCTCAAGGGAGCAGTCAGGCCCATTAGGGCTGGGTCCATACTGGCAGTTTAAGCTGACACAGGGACGGTTGGCAGGCAGATTTAAAAATCAAGTCCAAATGTGCACATCTGCTGCCCATCCCACTCCCACACTCATCCCCATCCTCTGGCATCTCAAAAAGCTACCGCTGACGAAGTGGAAGCAAATACTTCTGCTGCACATCATCCACCTTTCCTAGTGTCTCAACTCGATAGCTCAAGTGAGGTGGATTGGCGGTTTGAACTCTAGGCACTCACCAGTATTCTTTTTTTAAAAAACTGTCAAGGACGCATGGGCACAAGAGCACATGGCCACTAAAAATGTAAGGAACAAAATAAACTCATACCACGCTAAGGGGATGGTGTGCAACAACCATCTAATGGCGCTGAAGCACCTCTCATGCAAGATACAGGCACCTTGCGCATGAGCATCTGATCACTCTTTGTCCACTCCAGTTTGGGACAGCATAGTTTGGGGCACCTCTGGTGCACCTGAAGCTGCCGGTCTATACCCAGCTAAGAAGTCTTATTCCTAAATGTTTATGGCCACATAGCCTTGGCTGAGTGTAAATGAAGCAGGCATGTGGATTTTTTTTTAAATCCCAGCAGGGAAATACGGAAAAAACTTAGATTATGGAAGTTAGATAGAAGGATGTAAACCAAGAGTGCTGCCAGCACAGATCACAAAATAATCTCTGCTCTTCATTCTACAGCAGGAAACAAATTGATCAAAGGTGCCCTCCTACCAGTGGAGACAGGAAGTGGGAAATTATCTCTGCCTCCAGATCCAAGGGAAAGCATCCCCCATCGAGCAGAATGCTCCACTTCTCAGAATGAGAATTAAACTCCTTTCCAAAGCAGGGAGGCATGACTACACACACACACACACACATACATACATAACCTTCTCAAGCTGGGGATTTGATTCTGTGCAGATTTTTCTCATCTTTGGAACGTTCTGAAACCAATTTTAATGCAGGCTAAAAAGGCTCTTTGGAATTTGCTAAGTGCTCAATCCTTGGCCTGTCAGCATGTTCACTGGAAGTAATACTCCATTTTCACATTGGTAACAGCTTCATGGTTGCACAGCATGCAAAATATCATAGAAACTGTGACTGTCAAACTTATTTAAGATATATGTAAAAGCAGTTTTGAGTACATTCACCGCTTATGGATATAATGTTCTACATTAGGTTTGCTTGCATACAGACCAAGAAATCTATCCCAGGCATTCACTATATATTGTGCTGAAAGATTAAAAAACCCATTTGCTCTATTTTATCTTGGTGGCTTTTGATACTGGTAATACAGGTCTATATATTTATCAAAAATCACAGGTATAATAAGGTGCAAGAGAGTAACTTGCATGGGAAGAAGTTATTTTTATTTGCTGAAACACACAATTGTGCCATGCCACATATTTAAGATCAAGGATATACCAAGTAAAACTTAAGGAAGAGCAGTCTGTCCACAAAACCTCCTTCTCTGAGGGCTCAGCTAGACATGATGGTGTCCCCAAGTCCAACATGGAGATGCCCATGGAATTTTAGGGATGTAATTCCCTGTTTACAAATTCTGTAGAGGAGCCAATCATGATGGGGACCATGGCATGAGGGTAGAGGCACTAGTCCCCTCATCTGTACACCATTTCCAAGAGCCCAACGGTTTAGGCTCTTAAAATGGTGCACAGGGGGGATGGGAGCCCTTCCCTCCATGCCACAGTCCTAATCAGGACTGGGCCTCCATAACATTTGTAAACTGAGGGAATCTCATCTTTCAAGTGGCAGAGGCATCCCCCAGGTGGATTTGGGGATACCATTGCATCTAGTTGAGCCCTGACTCAAGCCAGACACTGGAAATGACTATATCAGTTAGAATGTTGGTCTAGAAGTGGGAAGACTGGGCTCAGATTCTTCCCACCCTGCCATGAAGCTGACTGGGTGACCATAGGTCAGAATGTCTGTCAGCCTAATTTATGGGATTATTATGGGGTAATATATAATAAAGAACTGTGAACCTGGACTTCTTGGAGTAAAGCTGGGAAAATGTACTAGGTCATCAGGAGCCCTTTCCTTCTGCTTCTGTTTGGTGGGCTGGCAAGGGAGAAATGGGGGGAAATTACTGGTAATGCAGTGATGTCACTTTTTGCATGACCTGAATGACATCATCATATCTCCCCACAAATCTGCTTTTAAACTTAAGGGTTTTGTGTAACTGCTAGGGCATCACCCCCTACATAATGATGTAACTTACAGGGCAGAAAACAGAAGTTATGTGATACTGTTGCTGGTGAGCCCCCATGCCAATAGAAGTGCTTCTGGTTGCCATGTTTGGGTGACAACCTTAGTTTGGACAGTGGACATATGAAATATCCAGGAACGGTCAGGGACAGAAAGCAGACTGTAGATAGGATAAGAGCTTTTGCAAATCCTTGTTTAGAAATAAATAATATATATTTATAACTGCATCATAGTTTTATAGCAGCCTTATGTTCTTCCGTGAACATTTAATCAGTGTTCCATCCTGCTTGCTTGGTGAAGCATCCTTACTGATATCATGAGAAATAATAATAATAATTAAAAAAATAAGCCAACTCATCAATGTCACTTCCCATTAATTCATCCCTCATTATATCTTCAGGTTATCTCCACGATTTTTAATTTTTCTCTCTGTCTTCCACTTACTTTTCTGACAATTAGAATAACAAGACAAGGCAAGTGGTAAGTAGCGAGATCCTCTAATTCATTTCTATACTATACTAAGGAAAATCATTAATGGTTGCACATGATTTCGTTAAGTGCTGTGCAAGCCCCAACTCGGCTCCAACTGAGCTTTAAGAACAGCCCTGCTGGATTAGGCTAATAGTCCATCTAGTTCAGTATCCTGTCTCACAGTCTAGGGTTGCCAATTACCAGTTGGGAATGGGAATCCCCTGGTTTGCAGTCCCTCCCCCTGCTTCAGGGCTATCAGAAAGCAGAGAGGAAGTTGGGGGAAAATTGTCACTGGTCACTCCATTATATCCTGTCATACTATTATACTAATATTATTATACTATACTCCTCTCATACTATTATATCCTACGGAGACTGTTCCACATCCATTCATCGAGTTCTATGATCCTCAAAAGAAGGTGCCCCCATCCTCCATTATTTCCAATGGAGGGAAGGCATTTAAAAGGAATGTGGTTCTTTTAAATGTGTTGGCCAAGATTCACTTCAGAATACAATTGTACTTTCCCCCACCCCTTCCCTGGAGCCTCCTGGATAGTCCCCCATCAGATTGTCAGCCTCACCTGACAACTCTGTCTCACACCATGGCCACTCACACCATGGCCAACAGCAGGGCATAGAGGCTGAGCCCTTCCCCTGATGTTGTCTCCTGGATCTGAGATTCAGAGGCTAAGTGCTTCTGAATGTGGAGGCTCCCCTCAGCCACCATGACTGGTAGTCACGGATAGACTTATCCTCCATGAATCTATCTAATCTCCCTTTAAAGTTGTTTGTTCCTGTGGCCATCACTACATCCTCTGGCAGTGAGCTCCGCATTTTAATCACTCTCTATGTAACATAGTATTTCCCTTTGTCCATCCTTTACCTACTGCACATCAGCTTTCTGCAGTTTGTGAATGCCCCCCTAATTGCCTGGAAGTGGGTGAACACAGAAGTAGCCTAGGTGAGATGCAAGGTTTTCATACCAAATTACTAAGAATTCACTCTCCCTCAGTCCCTTTCTGTTAGTCATAGCAATAAAATTTATTCCCAATAATACTTCAATTTTGTAAGCCCTTAAAACTTACCATAAATGACAAATATAACAACAGGATGCCGGTAAACATACAATTGTCCTTCTCAGAAAATGTGGGCCTTTTGTTTCTCTCATGGTAGGACCCAGGTTCTTTAATGGAATGATTGGTGGGATAAAAGATACAAAATGCTGAGAACTGCTGACCTATAAAACCACTTCCAACTATGATTCTGTAATCATGAATGCCAGAAACACAGTTGACGTGAAAGCTAAAATTTATAAAAAAAATCTAACGTTTACGTTGTTGTTGTTGTTCTGGACATGTTTGTGCTGTGTAGAGATGTGTGAGTGTGCTTGTGTGGGTGTGTACAAGTGCGCCATAAGCTCTACTCTGAATTATTTGATGGGAACTCTCCACACTCTTTATCTCCAGAGGGCTTCCTGTTGAAAACTATAATATATTTTTCTTCAGCCTAGCTATAATTACACTCAAGAGCTTTTCCTTTCCCAGTAACAGCCTGAACCCAGATTTCCTGCTGTGCATGAAACTGATACACACTATTTCTAGCGCACACACAAGGCTGCATTGGAATGGCTCTCTCAGTCAATACAAAATATAGTCCTATATATTTACCTCCTTTATAAAAAGACAATATTTTATTGCACTCTTTTTCATTAGAATTCTGGGACAGAGGTTTTTGGGGCCAAATAGATGAACTATTTAGATTTATATGTCAGGTGACCTTGGTGCAAGATATTAAATGTGCTTCCCTCCCCCGCCCCCCCGCAACTTTGAACTGATACTAATAGATGATGTAATATAATCATTCAGCTGTTAGTTTTTAAATTAAAAGTGTGGCTCCAAATGTTGTTTAGCTGTTCAGGGCTTATCTTGACCATCAGATATGGGTTGCTAAGAACCAAGGCAGTGCTTAGGGATGACAAACCAGAAATACTTTTGTACTTCCTTTCCACTGTCTTGCAGATCCTCACAGGGAGCTGGGAAGAGATCCAAATAATCGGAGCAAGTAAGCCTAAATTGGTTTCTTTGTATATCTCCATCTGTTGCCAGTACAGCATGAAATGAAAGTAAGCACTTAAACCTGTAATCTTTCACAAAGGGATTGTCAGACAAAACTGTCCATTGTGCTGCTTTTAGGCTTCTTTCCCAAACTTCATGTGTGCCAAATATGACAAGAAAAAAACCTACCGAGAGCTCTAAATAATTTTTGGATTTCATATGTTTTCGGCTTTCTATCCAGCATTTTGAGCAAGGGGATAAAATATTATCCAGGTTAAATCTTATCCAAAGTATATTGTGTATGGATCAGCAGTTATTCTATCTACATTGGAGTACAGGCAATGTTCCAGCAATAGAAGTGGGTTGCAATAGTCTGAATGACCTGTCTGTGGGTCACACTGGGGCATGTGGATACTCCACTTCATGGAGACAACTTGCCATGACCTTTCAGTGACAGCTGTGGCATTCCCTGAGTGCTGAAAATTAAGGATTGGATCTTAATAATTTTTGCACTCTGTCTTCTCCAGTCTCTTTCTTTGTTACAGACCCCATCTGATGGGGCTTTCCCTCCATGATCTGCAGAGGTCAGAGGGACCTTTCCCCCCATTCTTTCAGTCAGCAGAAAAGATGGTAGGAACCAACCCTAAGAAAGTGCATGAATTGCCTCATATACTGTACATTGGCATATACATTTTCTAAATAAGCAAATAATAAATCCTCTGACCAAGGCAGCTGTTGAAGACTTTGTGACACCTCTGTTTTGCTTAAGGAAAGAGCTGCTTTGAGCATGTTGTAATAAAACAATAATGTGAAAAGTTACTGCGGTGTCCATTTTATTTTTGACATTGAATAAAGAAAACAAAAAGTCAGCCCTACTTGTAAAAAAGTGCTTCTGGAGTGGAAATGACTTAAGGTAAACAGTACATTTCAAGGGTGTTAGACCAAAGCACTGCCATAATAAATATAGAGACGAGGTAGCCTCACACTTCAAATAATCTATGGCAATTCTTCTCCCAGCCTTGGCCTGCCTCATATTTGTGCAGTTGTTGGCTGTAAGACTGCTAGACCCTTGCTGTGCTTTGGACAAATGCCGGTCTTAATCACTCTTCACATTATCCCAAGGCTAAAATTAGTTGTCTCTCTGTGCAAGTGCCCGAACTGTGAAGGATTTCTGTACCTTTCATGCTCTGATTTTATGTGTCCAATCAAGCTTTAACCTTTACCACTATACAGAGATGTGAAGCAACTCTGCAGATGTACGGTATCCACATTTTAAGCCCACTTTCTGCCCATGAGGCCCAACAGGAAGAGAAGGTCTTAAAATAAATGTCTGCCAGTGCTGGACACTGACTGGAGAAACAGTGACTGATTCCGCACTCACCTTTTTCCAGGGCAGGCGTCCGTTTCTGGGTGGAGCAAACTGGCAATTTTGCACCAGTTCCTCCACACTGACAGGTTTACACTGCAGTGGGGCAAACCCACAATTTGCCGGTGTGGAGCAACTGGTGTGAAATCGCCAGTTTGTTCCGCCCAGAAACGGAAGCCTGCCCCGGAGAAAGGTGAGTGCGGAATCAGCAAGTCTCTGTGCCAGTCTGCTTAAGACTTTTCGCACCTTTGTGGGCAGCTCTCTGTACCTGATTCAGCTCTCCTGTAACACTTCAAAGGACCCCAGTTCCTAAGTGCAAGTGGCTCATGCTCTGTCACTTTGTATTAGTCTTTTTTATCCTGTAAACTGAAGTGTGTAAATCTCAAGTAATTTTTTTAACTTTTTAAGAACCATAAGGAGAACCACTAGTAGTTTACTGGGGGATAAACTTTCAGGAGGTGGAGCACACTTTGTCAGATGTACAAAATGGATTCTTGGTCAACAGAGTATGTAAATGCAGAGCGAAAGGAAACAAATGTGTATGAGCTTTCATGTGCATAGCCAGTGTAAACATTCAAGGTACTTACATACTTTGCAGTTCTGCATAGAAATGTCATTATCCACATTTCACAATTTTTGTTCCCTGGGCCTTTTTGCTGGCTGAGAATCCACTTCAGGAATTATGAGTTGCTGAAAGCTTATGCTTCAGTAAATGTTACTCTTTAAGGTGAAAGTAAGATTACTATTTACAGTTTGCACTGTAACAGACTAACACAGTTACCTCACAGGAATTTAAACTTTTTTGTAACTCACTTGCTATTTCTTATCTCGAAATGGAATTGACTGGATCCAAACTCAGAGCTCCTTTTACTTCATGCTTCTTACATATGGCTTTGGACATTCCACCAGAGTAGCAGTGAGTGATTTTCTGCCTCTAGCCAGATCTCCCACACAGCTCTGGGGCAACATTCTGTTCACACACTAAGAAAATATACATCTTGTCATGTGCGACATGTGCATCTTCGCACACATTGCACACATTTTGCAAAAACCTGGGAGTAGCATCAGAGAAAGGGAGAACCACCCATGCTTTTCTGCAGCCACTCTTATGGAATGCCTAAAGCCATACATTATGGATCTTTAGATGTATGTTGGTGTAGAGCCGGCAAAAGATTTCAGTGTTCAGATGCCTTAGTGGAGAAAATATCATGGCAATGTGAACAACAAAACATACCCACCTCTTAAAATATGTTTCTTTACAAACATGCTTCTAATAAGAAATGCTGGATGTTGGCTCTAAAACAGACTGCTGACAGTGTTAAAATTGAGTTTTTTTACTCCAATCAAAAACATCTATGTGCGTTCATTCCACACAGACTTATACTGGAAGCAAAGAGAAGAGACCTGCGGGGGAAAAACTGCACTGTCTGCTGAGGTTTCTAATTCTGGCGACAAATTCCTCCAAGCTAGTGAACTCTGCAGCTCAGCTTGCTAAAAAGCACATCACAAATCACGCCAGTTATCCACAGAGTCATCAGCAAATGTCAAAGTGCTTGAAGTATGGCAAGGAATAGCATTGCTGTGACCTATCAAGTGACATTCCAGGCAGGCACAGTGCATCCTAATCTCAATATGAACACGATCTCTCTTCTATCTTGATGAGATGTCGCTAGCAAGTACATTTGCTGCTCAGCTGACACGTGTTAGAGAAGAAGGGGACTTTAGATTTCTAGGAACAATAAAATAAAATAATTTCAATTACCAAATGAGATGACCCTCTCAATCATACATGGAAGCCACTTGCCACTGATTTCAGAGAGATTCCATCGTAAGTGGACAAGATCTTTTTAAAAAGGTAGTCCCCTGTGCAAGCACTAGTTGTTTCCGACTCTGGGGTGACATCGCATCACGATGTTTTCACGGCAGAATTTTTTTTATGGGGTGGTTTGCCATTGCCTTCCCCAGTCATCTACACTCCCCCCCCCCCCCCGGCAAGCTGGGTACTCATTTGACTGACTTTGGAAGGATGGAAGGCTGAGTCAACCTTGAGCCAGCTACCTGAACCCATCTTCTGCTGGGATCAAACTTTAGCAGAGGGCTTGGACTGCAGTACTGCAGCTTTACCACTCTGCACCACAGGGCTCCTGGACAAGATCTTAAGATGGCAAGAAAATATGCTTCCAATGTTCCAGTCTCTCCCCCTACCCATGTTTTAAAAGTTTGGCAGTTTTTTGAAATGCATAGCTTTTGAGAAATTGCTCTTCCCGTAATAAACGAGTACCACAAGGTGGAGGGAACACACACAAGATCTTTGGATTCTGGAAGCCACATTAGTGCCATGGAACTAAGAGTAATTATGCAGCAAGCAAAAGCGCATACAGCACAAAAGCACATTATGCAGCAAGCAAAAGCACAGCAATAATCTTGCATATGGTTTGTACAATGAAAAACTGATTTCAGTACACGAATACACAACCACTGTGTACCACATGCTTTGTACACCACAAGTGCTATTTAATGTGTTAATAAATTATTTGGAATTGGAGATGAGCAGTGCAGTGACCAAGTTTGTAGATGATACCAAAGTATGCTAGTCCAGCATGCTGGACTAGATGGTCTGAACTAGCAAAACCAAGTAAACTGTGACAAGCTAAATGAGTAGTTGGGTGAGTGGACAACAATGCGGCAAATGAATTTCATTGTTGATAAGGATAAGGTGAGGAGGGAAGGTGGCATGATATGGCCCCAAGGATGACTCTGCAGAGGAAAGCGGTGATTTGGGAACCCACCTCTGCTTCTCACTTGCCTTGAAAGCCCCTTGCTGAGGTTGCCATAAGTCAGCTGTGACATGATGGCACTTTACCTGCACAAGTACAAGGTGATACACATTGGAACAAAAAATCTACCTTTAAATACATGCTGATGGGTTCTGAACTAGCTGAGGTCAAGATTAAAAGAGATTTTGAAGTTATAGTAAACAATTATGAAAATCATAGAGTTGGAAGGGATCTCCAGGATCATCTAGTCCAACCCCTGCACAATGCAAGAAGTTCACAAATACCTCACCCTAAGTTTACAGGATCAGCATTGCTGTCAGATGGCCATATAGCCTGTTTAAAAACCTCCAAAGAAGGAGAGCCCACCACCTCCTGAGGAAGCCTGTTCCACTGAGGAACTGCTCTAACTGTTAGAAAGTTCTTTCTAATGTTTAGTAGAAAACACTCTTGATTTCAACCTGTTGGTTCTGGTCCAACTGTCTGGGGCCATAGAAAACAACTCTGGTTGAAATTAAATCTGGATCATCCTCTATATGAAAGCCCTTAAAGTACTTGAAGATGGTGATTATATCATCTCTCAATCATCTTATCTCCAGGCTAAACATACCCTGCTCCTTCAACCATTCCTCATGGGACTTGGTCTCCAGATCCCTCACCATCTTTGTTGCCTTCCTCTGGACACATTCCAGCTTGTCTATATCCTTAAATTGTGGTGAACTGGTACCCAAAACTGAACACAATACTCTAGGTGAGGTCTAACCAGAGCAGAGTAAAACAATACCATGACTTCACATGATCTGGACACTATACTTCTGTTGATATAGTCCAAAACTGAATTTGCCTTTTTAGCCACCACATCACACTGCTGATGCGTGCTTAGTGTATGGTCCACTAAGATCCCTAGATCCTTTTCATACATACTACTGCCAAGACAAGTCTCCCCCATCCTATAATTATGCATTTGAATTTTTTTCTACCTAAATGCAGAACTTTATATTTATCCCTGTTAAAATTCATTTTATTTGTTTAGCCCAGTTTTCCAGCCTGTCAAGATCGTTCTGTATCCTGACTCTGTCCTCTAGTGTATTTGCTACTCCTCCCAATTTAGTATAATTCCCTCTATTCCTTCATCCATTCATTCTTCATCCAATAAGCATTCCCTCTATTCCTTCATCCAAAGCATTTATAAAGATGTTGAACAAAACAGGTCCCAGGACAGATCCTTGAGGCACTCCACTTGTCAGTCCTCTCCAAGAGGATGAGAAACCATTCACATGCACTCTTTGGGTATGATCTGTCAACAAGTTGCAGATCCACCTAATAGTAATAGGCTCTAAACCACATTTTACTAATTTGTCAACAAGAATATCATGTGGGACTTTATCAAAAGCCTTACTGAAATCAAGATAAATTATGTCTACAGGCTACTACAGTATTCTCCTGATCCAACAAGGCAGTAACTTTCTAAAAAAAGAGAGAAAAAGTTAGTTTGACATGACTTATTATTGAGAAACCCATGCTGGCTCTTAGTAATTACAGCCACCTTTTCTAAATGCTCCTGGACTGACTGATAATTTGTTCTAAAACTTTTCCAGGTATAGAGGTCAAGCTGTTAGGTTGGTAGTTACCTGGATCCTCCTTTCCCCCCTTCTTGTAGATAGGGACAACATTTGCCCGCCTCCAATCTTCTGGCACCTCATCTGTTCTATAATTCTTAAAAATAATGGACAGAGGCTTACAAATTACATCCGTGAATTCTTTTAGTACCCTTGGATGTAGTTCATATGGCCACAAGGACTTATTTTCATTTAGTTTCATTTAAAGAAACTAGGTGTTTATGTACTACCCTTATGCCAATCCTAGGATGCAGCTCTTGCCTCATCATGTCTTCTGTTTTTTCCATGTTGAGCACATTTTTCCTTACAAGAGAAGACTGAAGAAAAGTAGGAGTTGAGCAGTTCTGCCCTCTCTTAATCACCTGTTATAATTTCACTTTCCTGTCCCTGCAAGACACCTACCACATTTTTGTTTTTTTTCTTATTTTGAACATAAGAAAAGAACCCTTTTTTGTTTTTGTTTTCAGCATCTCTTGATAACCTCAGCACATACTGAGCTTTAGCTTTCCTAACCTTCTCTCTACAAGTACTGGCTATTTGCTTATATTTATCCTTGGTTATAATACCCCCCTTCCATTTCCTAAAGGAGTCTTTTTTTATTCAAGTCCCTAGAAAGCTGTTTATGGAGCTACCTTGGCTTCTTTAGGCTCCTCCCATTTTTCCTTCTCATAGGAATTGTTTGTGATTGTGCCTTCAATATTTCACTTTTAAGAACCCCCCCCCCCTTCTCCTTAAGTATATCTGACCATGGGATTCTACCTAGCATAACTTTAAGTTTGTCAAAATTTGCTTTCCTGAAGTCCAACCTATATGTCTGACTACATACCTACAGCTTTCCGCTTCCCCAATATTATAAATTCCAAAATTACATGGTCATTACTACCGAGAGTGTCCACTACTTTCACCTCATCAACCAGTTCTTCCGTGTTGGTGACAATCAAGTCCAAAATAACAGGTTGCCTTGTTTCCCTCTCCACTTTCTGGAAAACAAAACTGTCAGCAGGGCATGTCAGGAATTTATTTGACCTTTCGTTTTTAGCGGAGTTGGACTTCCAACAGAACAGATATCTGGGTAACTGAAATCTCCCATGAGCACCATGTCCTCTCGCTTTAAGAACTTTGCAATCTGTTCTAGGAGCACCTCATCCAAGTCCTCTATAGCAGACCACCACCATAATATCACTATTATTTCTTCTTTTATTTTTACTCAGAGACTCTCAACTGAACTTCTGTGCTCAGATTCACATTTTTCTTCATAAGTATGTACTTCCTTTACATATAATGTGACCCTTCTGCCCTTCCTTATTTGTCTGTCCCTTTTAAATAAGTTGTATCCCTCAGTCCTATTATTTCAATTGTGTCATTCCACCAAGTTTCAGTAGTGCCTATTAGGTTATAGTTCCCTTCCTGTATTAGGACTTCCAGTTCCTCCTGCTTACTTCCCATACTCTATGCATTACTGTAAAGATATCAGAATTCATGTTTTATGCTCCCTGAGGTTTTCGTCTCTGTACTTATCTGCAAGTTAATGTTACCTAGCATATGTGCCATTCACTGCAAAACTTTAGCCTTCTTATCCCCGGTTATTGGCATCATAATAGGCTTTGAATTTTTGTATTGCTCCCCCATACCATTTACTCCTCCACATTAGGTTTGCAAGGCTCTTACCAAACACATTTTTTTTTGCCTTTGTGAGATGCAAACCATCTCCCGATAGAAGAGCTTCATCTCAAAAGCATATTTCATGATCCAAAAATCCTATCCTTTCCAGTAATTTATTTGCAGCATTCTTCTTTTCCTTCCTATACCACAGCCTTCAACAGGAAGAACTGACAAAAACACAGCCTGTGCTCCTATGTCCTTCACCTTCTGACCCAGAGCCCCATAATCTTTTAATATGATCTGGGCTGTGTTGGGCAGTATCATTTGTTCCCACAAGGAACAGCAGGAAAGGATAATAATCCATGGGCTTGATGAGTCTTCCTAACCTTTCAGTCATGTCCTGAATGCGTGCACCAGGTCGACAGCATACCTCTTGAGATCACAAGTCCAGTCAGCACACTTTATCCCTCTAGTAGGAAATCCCCAATTACCAGCACACACTTTCTCCTATGCTGGGGAGCAGAAGTCAGTCAAGTCAGTGTGTGGCAGCAGTGAAAAAAGGTAGACTCCATGCTGTGAATGTGTATAGTCTGGGTCATGGAATCTCAAGAAAGGTATTGCAGAGCTGGAGAAAGTATTGAAGGGGGCAACCAAGATAATTAGGGCACTGGAGCACTTCCTATGAGGAAAGATTGGAGAATCTAGGGCTTTTAGAAAAAAGATGGCTTAGAGGAACATAATAGGGGTTTAGAAATTATGCATGGTGTAGAGGCAGTGGATGATGGGAGTTACTATTCTTCTCTCATAATACTATTCATGGGCACCTAATGAACTTAATGGGCAATAGGTACAAGGCAGATAAAAAGAAATATTTCTTTACTTGGTGTGTAATTAAATTGTGGGATGTGCTGCCGATGGATGTAGTGAAGGCAGTGTGCAGAGATGGCTTTAAATGGGGGTGGAGGGGGGGGGCGGATAAGACAGATTCATGGAGGTTAGTGTTGCCAGTCTCCTCTCCAGCTGGTGGCTGGAGATCTCCTAGAATTACTAGTCTCCGGATTTCAGAGATCAGTTACCTGGAGAAAATGGCTGCTTTAGAAGGTGGACTCTGTGGCATTATATCCCACTGAGGTCCCTCCCCCACCCAAAACCCACCCTCCCAAGGATCCACCCCCAAAATCACCAGATATTTTCCAACTCAGAGCTGGCAACTCTAAGAAGTCCAGCAAACATAGGGAGAAAAGGAAACCTTTACAGTGAGAGGCAGAAAAACTCTGAAGAATGAGTGTAAGGACCAGGGCTTTTTTTGTAGCAAGAACTCCTTTGCATATTAGGCCACACACCCCTGATGTAGCCAGTCGTCCAAGAATGTACAGGCTCTTAGTACAGGGCCTACTGTAAGCTCCAGGAGGATTGGCTACATGGGAGGGGGGGAATGGCCTAAAATGCAAAGGAGTTCCTGCTACAAAAAAAAGCCCTGGTTAGGAGGCAGAACCAGGGCTTTGGCTTTTGTGCCTGTCTTGTCCTTCTAGGGTAACTGCTTGGCCACTGAAATAGAAGAGGATGCTTGGGACTAGCTGGTCTGAGCTAGCAGAACTCTTCTTATGTCCTTACAAATTCAATGAAACAAGTATTTCCATTTCCAAACAGACTGGGCCTAGGTGCTCATTACTTTGCTAGGCATACAATGTGGCATTGCTTGTAGGAGGTGCTTGGATTCTAATTATCTGCCTGCTGAGAAAGTCTTTATCTCTGCCAAAGATCTTGTGTCTAGCAGCTGCTCTCCCCCCTTTCTTTTCTCAGCCATCCTCCTCTGGTGGAAGTTGTTACCTCTTTAACAGACTTCAGCAATCATGTCTGTCATTTCAACAACTCTGCTTTCTTCTTACTTCTGTCACACACAATGGTATGTTGTCATTCCATTTTGTTGTAAACTATGGAAGAGGGCCAAGCTATTCTTATTTCTGTTCTGTGCTGTTCTCTAGAAATGCAGGCCTGTTCATCATTATGTTGGCACAGCAGGCTACAGGCCTGGGTAGGAAAACTTCAAGTACAGCAATGAAGATCCTGTGAATTTAGGGGGAGGTGTTTGTGAGTTTCCTGCATTGTGCAGGGGGTTGGACTAGATGACACTGGAGGTCCCTTCCAACTCTATGATTCTAAGTACCAGTAAAAGGAGCTTGCTCATCCATCCTTGTCTTGGCTGTGGAATCCAACCTAGCCCTGGTGCTACTGAGGCAGCCCGAGGCAGCAGCATCTAAGCAGCAGCCATAAGAACATAAGAGAAGCCATGTTAGATCAGGCCAATGGCCCATCCAGTCCAACACTCTGTGTCACACAGCGGCCAAATATATATATATATATATATATACATACACACACACACACACACACTGTGGCTAATAGCCACTGATGGACCTCTGCTCCATATTTTTATCTAACCCCTTCTTGAAGGTGGCTATGCTTGCGGACGCCACCACCTCCTGTGGCAGTGAATTCCACATGTTAATCACCCTTTGGGTGAAGAAGTACTTCCTTTTATCCGTTTTAACCTGTCTGCTCAGCCAGCGTGGTGTGATGGTTAAGAGTAGTGGACTCTGATCTGGAGAACTAGGTTTGATTCCCCACTCTTCCATATGCAGCCAGCTGGGTGACCTTGGGCCAGTCACAGGTCTCTCAGAGCTGGTGTCTCAAGAGCAGTTCTCTCAGAGCTCTCTCAGCTCCACCAGCCTCACAGGGTGTCTGTTGTGGAGAGAGGAAGGGAAGGTGATTTAGGGTTGCCTAGTTCAATTCAAGAAATATCTGGGGACTTTGGGGTGGAGCCAGGAGCAAGGGTGTGACAAACATAACAGAACTCCAAAGGGAGTTCTGGCCATTACATTTAAAGAGTCCACACACCTTTTAAATACCTTCCCTCCATTGGCAATAATGGATAAGGGCACCTTCTTTTGGGGCTCATAGAATTGGACCCCCTGGTCCAATCTATTTGAAACTTGGAGAGTATTTTAGGGAGAGGCACTGGATGCTATGCTGAAAAATTGGGGCCTCTATCTAAAAAAACAACCCCCCAGAGTCCCAGATACCTATGGGAATCATTCTCCATTGGGAATAATGGAGCACCCAGCAGACATTTTTCTCCCCCTCCCACTTTCTGTTGACCCTGAAGTGGGGGGAGGGCCTCCAAACTGGGGGATCCCCTGCCCCCACCTGGGGATAGGTAACCCTAAGGTGATTGTAAGGACACTGTTGACTGTAAAAGAGAATCTATGCATTATATACAAATGTATGCATAGAAGTATGAAGGAGCTGTGTAGAGAAGAAATCTGAAATCCTTTCCCTGGTTTTCTGCTTAAAGCCACTCTCTTGGTTTCTTCCTAACCCCCTTTTTAGCTCACAGTAGGAGGTGTATCAAACAAAACTAAATATGTATCTGGACCTTAGCAGCAGGGAGCGAAATCAGCTGGGGAAATTACTTTGAACAAAAAACTGGCCAGTGGGGAAACAGTAAAGCACTTTCTTGCCTCTCTTTCAGAGATCAGAGATTTCCAAGATTGCTTTTAATTTTTAAAAGATCTGTATTTAAAAAAAAATTAAAATCTATTTCATGACATAAATGTGCATGTAACCTGTCATTTGTTCCTAAAAGCACAGGCAAAATCACCATTGCGTTAGACTGCGATATAAATCAGGGTATAGTCTACCAAAGAGCAATCCACTCTTTGGAGTTGCCACTCAAGATGATGATGGGCTCTTTTTGTAGCTGGAACTCCTTTGCATATTAGGCCACACATCCCTGATGTAGCCAATCCTCCTGGAGTTTACACGGCTCTTAGTACAGAGCCTACTATAAGCTCTTGGAGGACTGGCTACATTAGGGGTGTGTGGCCTAATATGCAAAGGCGTTCCTGCTACAAAAAAGCCGTGGTGGTGGTGGTCGTGAAGAATTTAATTTCTATCCTGCCCAATTCCCAATTCTGGTGACATCATTGGGGGCCCCCTTGAGGGGCTGGTATCTCACTAGGAAGAGAGTTCCATCAGGCTGGGGCCAGGCTGAAAGGTTGTGGTCCTGGCTGAGAACAGACTATTTTGGGACCAAGTGACTACCAACAGGTTGGTACCAGTTGAGCATAAAGCTCTCTGACAGGTATATAGGGAGAGGTGATCCTATTTTTAAAAGTTTTATGAGTTTATAAGAGTAAGGGTAGGGGATAGGGGGAATAGAGAGCACAATAAAGTTTAACTTTATTCTACATAAAGATACTTTCAAAAAATACAAGCTTACATCTACAATACTTTCTTTACATAAATTGTCCCATATTATTATCTCTATACTAAACATCATCAACATTTTAAAATTTTATACTATAAATCTTTTGGCTAAGTTATCTATTAGTTTTGACAATTCCAGTAAAGGCAATTTTGTAATATAAAATACAGGAAAAAAGGGAGAAGTAAGTTCACACCAGAGAATCTTAAGAGTATTGCGTGTCTAACCAGGCATAAAATTTCATCCAGTATTTTCTTGCTTCTTCCTTAGATCTCCCAGCCAACAGCTGGGATAGAAAGTCCAGCTCTGCTGTTTCCAGAATTTTTCTCACCAAATTCATTTTCATAGGAATTTCCTGAGATTTCCATCTCTGCGCCAAGAGAATCCTGGCTGCTGTGTTGAAATGTGCCAACAAATGTCTCATTTCTTTGGAATATTCCTCAGGAAATATATTCAATAAAAATAGTTCTGGTTTGAATTGGATCTGTGTCTTCATAATCTTCTTTAGTATTTCATGTACCATTTTCCAATAACCCTTCACCGTCTCACATATCCATCACATATGGTAAAAAGAACCAACCTGTTTAGAGCATTTCCAACATGAAAAAGGACATTTCTGAGTATGTTTCTACGTGCCCGGGATGCATCATGGCCAAGAAGCAGGGGGGGGGGGGGTGAAGCCTCCCGGGCTACTACAACCTACTGAGACCGCGGGGAGACCTTGGTCTATTGTCTCTATGGACTTTATTGTAGAGTTGCCACCATTCCAAGGGAAAACAGTGATCCTGGTGATTGTAGACACCTTTTCAAAACAGGCTCATTTTATCCCTTGCACAAAATTACTTGTTTTTCCAACACGTGGTCAAAGTACACTCATTCCCTGATAAGGTCATTACTGACAGGGGCCCACAATTCGTTGCCAACTTCTGGAAGGAGTTCTGTTAACTAACTGGAATGGAGCAGGGTCTGAGCTCCGCATACCATCCCCAAACTGACGGCCAGACGGAGATAATTAATGCGCTCCTAGAACAGTATTTACAGTGCTACATAAATCACCAGCAGTCGAACTAGGTAGAACTGCTGCCCTTTGCCGAATATGGATACAATAATAGCATTCATAGCTCAACTAAGACTTCTTCCTTCAAAGTAGTGAATGGGTATGAGGGGAAGCCCTTCCCTCTCCTACCGGGTGGCGTTAACAACACAATCCCTTCTTCATTTGAGCAATGGTGGGGTGCTTTGGGCAAGAGTTGAAAAACAATCCAAGAGAATTTAGAAGCTGCCAAAGACATGTATAAGAAACAATATGATAAAAAGCATGCGCGGAATGGGATTTTAAAGTTGGAGAGACTGTATTCTTGTCAACCAAGAATTTACCGTTACCACAAACTTCGAGGAAACTGGCGTACAAATATTTGGGACCATTTAAAATAAAGAGAGTAATAAACAAAGTGACTGTAGAACTGGAACTACCCAAACGGTTTAGTAAAATACACCCTGTTTTCCATTGCAGCCTTCTCCGGCAAGATCCAGGGGCTACAAGCTGGCATCCCTGCCCGCCGGCGCCCACTCCGATTCAAGTGGACGGTCAGAGTCACCATGAGGTGCAGGAGATATTGGATGCTAAAGTGAAAAGGGGAGTACTCTATTTTCTGATATGGTGGAAGTACTTTCCTCCGAGTTGTGATGAGTGGGTGGAAGCATCCAATGTCCGAGCCTCGAGATTAGTGAAGAAGTTTTACCTACTGCACACAGACAAACCCCGAGTGAAGGCTTAGGGGGGGCAGTATGTCAAGCATGGGATCTCTTTCTTACTAGAATTGTATTTTTCCACTGTCATTCTATTGTATTGCACATCAAAGCCATGTAACCTGTTCTGTAGTTCTCACTAGTAGCAAATGCAGGAATGTCCGCTTTGAAGATAAGGTCTCCTGGTATACTTTCCCAGGGATAAACCTGGACCCCAGATGTTGCTAAACCGCAGGAATAGATAAAGTAGTGAGAGTGTTAGTTTCACACACCTGTGTTAGAATTCCTAAGATACCTTTGATGTGTCCCCTTAAAGTTAGTATTCTTGAGTTGCACTGTATCACTTCCAATTTGGTATCTATCCGAGCACAATGGATTATCAATAAACTAATACTTTGTTTCAAAATCAACGACTGGTTATTTTGAGATCTAGTTCTTGACAGATTGGACAATAGTTTTTAATATCTTTCAAATCATTATTTTCTTTTGGAATCAAAGATATTGTAGCTTTTTGCCATGAAACTGGTATTTGGCCTTCCTCTTGAACCTTTTCAATAAGACGCTTAAATGCTGGCCTTTTAAGGTGGAACCATTGTATCATCGCCATGAAAACTATGTTTATATGCATATACCACGACTGTAGCACCATATCATACTGTAGTTTTAAATTATTAGTTTAAATGCTGTTTTAAATGTAATTGTACTTTTAAATGCTATGAATTTTATTGTTGTATTACTGTAATGATGTATTTATGTCATGTAAGCTGCCCTGAGCCTGCTTCGGCGGGGAGGGCAGGATATAAATTAAAAATTATTATTATTATTATTATTATTATTATTTGGTAATAGTAAAGACTCTTCATAAGCTTTGAAGAATTCTGCAGGTAATCCATCTGGACCCAGAGTTTTGCCATTCTTTTGAGATGCCATTGTGTCTCCAAGTTCCCTTATTGTTATTGGTTCATTTAAATTTTTTTGTTGTTCTGTAAATTTATTGAGATTATTTTGTTTGATATATTCTTCTAAATCTATTTTATGAGCTTGCTTATCTTTGTATACTTTTTTATAGAATTGTTCCATGATTTGACATATTTTTTGCTTTTGCTTTTGCTTTTTCTCTTTATTATTCTCATCTTTCAGTGTTGTAGTTATTCTTTTGACCTTTTCTTTTCTCATCCTATAAGCCAACCACCTTCCAGGCTTGTTGGCATGTTCAAAAAATTTTTGTCTAGCATACCTCAATTTAATCTCTGTCTCCTCCATAAGAATCAAGTTCAATTGATGTTGCATTTCTTTCACCTTTTGTTGGTTGTTTTTAAAGATTCTTTTCAGCTTCTCCAGCTTGTTCTGAAAATTTTCAGTTCTTTCTTTCTTTTTCTTGATACTATATCTAATTGCAAGGCCCCTATAAAAAGCTTTAGCAGTGTCCCAAACTACTTGCATCTTTACCTCTTGTGTTATGTTCTGTTTGAAAAAAGATTCCATTTCCACCTTAGATTCTTTAAGAAAATTTTTATCTTTCAAAATTGAAATATTTAGCCTCCATGATCTTCTCATTCGTGAACCTTTGAGCTTTATCATTACAGGGCTATGGTCTGAAATAACTCTTGTTTGAATTCCTGTCTCATCTAGATCTTTGATCATGCTTGCAGAAAGTCAACACATATCGATTCTTGACCAAGTCTGGTGGCTAGAAGAACAGTAGTAAAGTCTTTAGAGTTAGGATATCTTGTTCTCCATACATCAGCCAAATCCAGTTCTTCTGCTAATTTCCAAAAACTTATTGGCAGTTGAAGACTTTTACTTTTAGTCTGTGTGTGCGTTTTTTTTATGCCGTTGTCTATCAGAGACTGCATTGAAATCTCCTATTAGACAATATTCTACATACTCCAAATTTGATAATTTAAGATGCAAATCTTGAAAAAATGTCTCTTGTTGATCATTTGGGCATAGATATTTGCAAGTAATTTTTTTTTTATTATCCACTGTAATTTCCACTAATAGAATTCTTCCATCTTCAGAAGCATATTGCAATTGTGGATTAAATTTGTCTTTAATATATATTGCCACTTCCCTTTTCTTTTTATTCATGTCTGTTGCTGTGAATAAATTACGAAGTTTTTTATTTCTCAAAAGATGTTGATCTTTATTTAAAATATGAGTTTCTTGCAAGCAAATTATGTCCATTTCCATTTTTATCAATATCTAAAAGTCTTCCTCCTTTTGACAGGAGAGTCCATTCACATTAATTGAAACTATTGAGGCCATTATGGGTTTTGCTTATCATTATCTTTCTTATCTTTTTTGGAATGCTGTCTTGTGTGGTATCTCTGTGGTTGATTTGGATTTGCTTCACCAGAACTTTCTTCCTCCTCCTCCTCCTTTTCCTTGCCTTCTTTTTCCTTCACTCTATCCAGAAAATTCTGAGCTTTGAAAATGGAATTTATCCTGTATCTGTTCTCCTGGTAGGTAAAAAGAAGGCCTTCTGGCATTAGCCACATATAGGGTCTTTCTCTTCCTCTCAAAAAGTCTGTTAGCGCTTGATATTCTCTCCTCTTTTGTCTCACTGGCAAGGTACCTCTCTTAGAATTTTCACCATGTTTTCGGCTATCATCATGGGTCTGTCTCTTACTTGCTTCAAAATGTCATCTTTAATCCTCTTTCTTGTGAGCTTCAAATGAACTTCACTAGGTAATTTGTTTTGTCTTGTATAACTTGATGGCACACGTGACTTGATCAAACTCTTCTTCCATCCTCTGAGGAGCCACCTGTAAAATTTCAGCCAAGGCTTCACTTAAAATTTTCTGTAAATCTTCAGTTTTCTCTTCTGGTATATTTTGAAACCTCAACATATAGGCAGCTTGTCTACTTGCAACTGCAAAAGTCTAGAATAATGTATATTCTGTTCTTTTTCCAGATGTTCCACATTTTGGATATTCTCTGTCACCTGACCATCTAATGGCTTTGTTAGTCTCAGCTCTCTGTCTGCTGTTCTCCAAAAGCTCTTGTTTAATCTCTGCCATCTGTTCACCAATATTGTCTACTTTACTAGTCAGCTGTGTTATAGCGGTCATTAAAGTGTTTTGCATCTTTTTCATATCTCCTTGCATAGTTGAAAATTACCCTGGCCCAGGTGGAGCATTAGATGAAGGAATTGGGGTTTCTCAAATAAGTTAAATGATTTTGATTCTATAATTTTTTACTCAGATCACAAGCTAGTTTCCAGAATTTATAATTGGTTATTAGAATATTAAATGCAAGATAAAATGGTAAAAGAAGCCTGGGTGAGATGGATGCAAGATTTTGGATATAATATTGAAGTAGTAGAGTGGGAAAAAATTTGGAAGGAAAACATGAAATTGACGAAATCTGCACTCTTTAAACTTATACAAATTAATTTATCGCTGGTACTTCACTCCAGAAAAATTATCCAGAGCCTATCCTGAGGTATCAAATAAATGTTGGAAGTGTAAAAAAAACAAAAGGTTCATTGTTCCATATGTGTGGCAACGTGATAGGGTCAAGAAGTATTGAATTTTGGTATCTATATGGATTCAGAAGATCCTAAAAAGGCGAATTCCTCATATTCCAGAGTTATTCCTATTAAATGTTTGTAAAATCGAGACAACTAAAGTAGAGAAAAACTTTTAATCCATATGTTAACTGTGGCCAGAATTCTGTATGCCAAATATTGGAAAACCTGTGAAATACCGAATAGAAAGGAATTTATTGTAAAATTTATGGTGACAGCAGAAATGGATTTATTAACTACTAGATTAAGAGATGGGAATATTGTAGAATGTAAGAATACATGGAAGCCTATGTATGAATGGGTGAAACATTGGAAAACTGATTAGATAGAAGAAGATATATGTATTAGATTTTTATCTGAATACTCCTTTGGATGTTGGTGAGGTATGTATTGTTTGTGTTGTATACGAGTAAGCCTTAGATAAGGTATGCATTGATTGTATTGTTTGTCAAATAAAATCTTTTAAAAAAAGATGAAGGCATTGGTGGCTTTCCTTCTGTTTTCCTTTTTTTTTTACTGTTTCTTTGAAACCAGTCCCAGCTTTATTTTCCATTCTTATTAGAATAAGCACACTCACAGCAACAAGTCCAATAATGCCTCTTCAGAGTTTGTTTTAAAACACTATGTTCCTGTTTATAACAGATAAGCTAATCTCCACCAAGCAATGCCCTTATTATGATATAGTTTTTAAAAGAAAACAGCCTTCTAGCTTCTTTCAACAATTTGTGGTAGCCAAAACAATGGTAAGAATAATAGTAAACAAAACGTTTTAGCCAACCACACTCAGTTCACAGCAACAACAACGATTCACTATGACAAGTCCTCTAGCAATGCTGATTCAGTTGAAATCCAAGTCACTACAACGTCTTTCAATAACTTCAAATTTCAGGAACTTCAAAGTATAAATTTGTAATCCAGGGCTGAATGCCCTATTTGTAATCCAAGAATGAAATCAAGAATTAAAAATTAAGCCAATAATCCCCCCCCCCAAAAAAAGAAAAGGAAACCAGGCACTCCCAAAAAGAAAAGCAAAAAATAATAGAAAGTAGGAAAAAGTTCCCATATTTGGTAATACAAAAAAAGGAAGGGTGAATAAAAAAAAGAATCCAAAGCCAAAAATATTCCAGCCACAGATAAAAGGAAGAAAAATAAAAACATAAAAACAAGGTTAAAGGGTCATATCCATATCATCCAACAAGAATAGGTAAAAATCCACTTTGGAAATTTGCAAAAGTGTTCTTCTTGCAACCAGAGATCCTGTTATGTCTTATAAGTCAGTATAAAATACCTACCAACCTTTAAAAGTCAGTTTGGACTCTTATAAATTCATTCAGAGCACTTCAATTTAAGCTTCAGAGTATTTTTAAGTCAACTGTCCTTCACATCCGTATAAACTTGCAAGCAAGCAACTTTCCCAAAATCCAAAACTTTTTCTCCCCTAAAGGGGGTTTAAAGCAAATCAGTTAAATTCAGCCATCAAGTCTCTTGTATAACTAAAAATTGGTGTGATCTCCTCATGCAGGTGTTATAAATATTACCAGGATAGGCAGAAACATTTACAAGCCTTGAAAAAGAAGGAGGGAGAGTCCCCCCCCCTTCTCAGTCTTTTGCCTCACTTGAAATTTGCTTTAGTCCTAGTTCTCCATTTCCCTGGTTGTCACATCAATAGTATGAAGAAAGAACACTTACAGTAGTAGGAAGATCGATGCCATTTGTCTTAGTATTGCAGAGGTTTAAGGTCCAAAATGTAGAGTGCAAGAAGAAAAAAGAAGCCAGTGACTGACCCTCTTGCCATTTAAAAATGGCAATTGGAGTGATGAGGCTAGGAACAAGCAGGATCGGGGGGAGCCACCCTCGCTGACACTTTTGTTCTACCGCTCAAGCACCCTGCCTTTTGGGACCTTTCCTGGGCCCCGGAGTCGAGTCGTCCTATGTGGGTGACACCTCTAATGATCCAATTTAGAAGCGGCTCTGGACGCGCTGTTCCGAGCCGCTTCTAAACGCACATCGCTCAAACCGGAAGTATGGGAGAGGTGATCCTGCAGATATGATGATCCCAGCCCATTTAGGGCTTTGAAAGTAAGTACCAAAACCTTGAACTTGATTTGGTATTAATCTGGAGCCAGTGCAACTGACAAAGTACAGGTTGTATAAGTGCACTCAAGTGTATACTCCTATGGACCTGTGCAGATGTGTTCCAGAGCTAGTTCAAGGGCAGCCCTGAGCAGACCGAGTAGCAGTAATCCAGTTTAGAAGTGACTGGTAGATAACTGTGGCTAGATCAGAGCAGGACTGATAGGGGACCAGTTGCTTGACTTGGCAAAGATGGAAAAATGCTGTTTGGGCCATATTAGCAACTGTACCTCCAAAGTAAGAGGATCATCCCCAAACTCTTGATGGAGGGAGCTGGTGTCAGCTGTAACCTATCAAGAGTGGGAAGCTGAAATTCTGGCCCTGCCACCCACTGCCCTGCCACAGGACCTCTGTCTTCACTGTGTTCAGCTTCAGGTGGCTCTGTTTTAACCACCCCACCACAGCTCCCAGATGACTGTGAGTCTTACAGGAACAGTATTTTGGGGGCACTGTGATCTGGGTCATTTGTTCCCTAACCTATGCAGAATTTGCACTATTGAGGAAAGGTTGCACAATAGAAAGATACATTTTCACATGGGACACAAAGTTCTGTTTCTGAAAGCAATTTCTCCCCCCCCCCACTGGGCACAACTCCTATGTTCTATGTGGGCTTCAATCCATTGCAATTAACACCTTCATATGGATGTATCCAAACAGGCATCCTTCCAACTGGCAATGCTTGGAAAAGAAAGGCAATGTACAACTCTCCACTTCTGAAAATGCAGCAGCCTTAACCAAGACTCTTCAACCCAATATAAAGACTTCAGGATTAAAACTGATAACTTTAATTGGCTAAGATTTCCTTAATCAAATGTCTGTCACTGTAATAGGAGTGGTGGTGGTGACAGTGGTGATTGTGGTAGTTATTGTTGGAAGCTGAAATCTGCTTGCAAAAACATTTTCAATAGCTGCTGTATAGCTGTAACCCCAATGCTGTTCCCTTGTGAACTGACTTCAGTAGAAGAGGCTTCAGACTTTGTTTAACGTAAATCTTCTGTGTGAATCATTTGGTTGGTGAATAGGTTATGGAATGCAGCCTTTCAATAACTCTCAGCTGGTCAGATCCCTGCTCTCATTTTGTTAATCATAACACAGTTAATCAGTATTTTGTTTTTAGATATTTTTGTCTCTGAGACTGTAATATAATCCAGCTAAAATTCTGCTGTGCTTGCAAGGATCTTTTCAGGAACTGACTCAAGATGATCCATCTTTTTAAAATCTTGGTGCAATGCTAGATGCATCTGCGTAGATCTTGATGCTTTAATTTTTTTTAATGTAATCTTTTATACTTGGATTGAGGGATCTACTTAGGGCTTCCAACTCAGATCTAGCATGTTCTATATTTGTCACATCGCTTTAAAAAATGACAGCAAAATCTTACTACTTTGGGATTTAGGGATTCTTTTATTTGTAGTGCTTTGTAATCTGCTGTATCGTCCCATTTTGTTAAATGCTGACATGTTTTCATGAAATTATGGTGGTAAGGAATAAAATCTTTTTATACTTTGGGACAAGGAAACACATGCTTCTAAATCATATTGTAAGATATTTCATGCTAAGCACACAAAAATATTACCCCATTTTGCTTCATTGATGCTCCTAGGTGGCTTTACTTTACACTTTTGTACATCAGATGTCTATTTTTCCAAATATTTTAACTAGCATGTTAGTTAAACACGTGGAACATGGGATCATCTAATCTGAATAATAACATAACCAAGTGTGCAGAGTGTCTAAATACCAGTGCCTTGGCTTAATTAGTAAAATGCTCAACTTGCCTCCTTGCCTCCTTTGTGTTTGGTAAGAGCATGCATATTTGAATCAAAAGTCTTATCATATATAAGGTCCTATCATATATCGAAAGTCATACCATATATTTGTGCCCCAGTAGTGAATGGGTGGCCAGGTGCTGGGCAGAATAAGGCTGAGGCAACACTGTGTGGGGGATAACAGGCCAGAATTTAATTTTGTTAAGCTGTAAAAGGTTTAGCTTGGCTTAAGGGCCATGGGTCCAAGACACTAAGCAGCCCACCTGCTGCTAGATGCGAAAACCTTGTCCTCCAGCCCCCTTGATGAAGGGAAGAAACTGGAGTGGCAGCAGTATGGCAACACTTGGGTACAAGCCACTGTGTGATTTCACACCACCCATCTGGTCCTCCTTAGGCTTAATTGTAATTAATTAATTAGGTTTTTAGTTGCCACTCAACCAAAGAGTCTCATGGTGACTTACAACATTAAAACCAATAAGGTAAAAACAACATAAAGCAAATAAATATTAACAATAAAGTATTAAATACATGGCTATCACCATACCACTATTAAAAGAGCCCAAACACATGGTCACCCTCCGAAGGCCAACCTAAATAATTCAGCCTTGTATGCCCTGCAGAAACTAAACAAGTCCAGAAGGCTTGTTAGAATTGCCATGTCCCCTCTGGTCACTACATATAAGAAAGCCAAAGGCTTCTGCAGTCACAATAACTAATTCATTCTCAAATCCCAAGAAATTATTCAATATAAACATATTAGTATATAACATTCATATTTCTAATTTCTCATATACAGAGTAACAATTTATACGCTGTGCACTAGTGAACTTGCATATACTAAAGTCCAAATCCAAAGCCTCTTAAAGACACAATTACAAGCCAGTATAAGATCATATTTCCTTCTTCAGACCTGGAAAATATTCACAGTTCATGGTCTTCCATACATTCCTTGACCTCTTAGAGAAATCAGGCAAAATGCTCTGCAGTCACCATCAACGAACTCACCAACTTGTTGTTTGTATCCCAACCATTTTTTCCATGATGGGACTTGCTGCCTTAACATCCCAAAATTTAACAGCATTTGAAAACACATATAATACATAACCCATATCTCCAATTAATATCCATTACTTACAATAGTCAAAGTTTCCACTTCACGCACATCGACTGCATACATTTAAATTAAAGAATATTTTCCTGTTCAAATGGCATCAATGCTGCCCTGCCCAGTTCTAGCCTTAAAAGGCTAAGCACTCACACCTGTCCCTGATGTTAAAGAACTACTGTACCATTTTCAAAGAGCAGACTGTTGAATCCTAAATTGGTATATCATATTTTTACAGAAAACAAGACATATCTACAGCAGAATTGAGTCCCTATGGAATTACTGTGTTCAACCTGTGGATCCACCATGTTTCCTCCCTCAGCAGGATTTTCTGTTCTCATATTTATACAAAATGAAATACTTGAAACTATCAACTGTGTATCTTTTTTCTTGAAAATAGGAAACCAAAGAGGAGTCCATCACTGAATTCCTAATTCAACTCTGGTGTTCCATAATTCTAATAAGTACTGCTCTCGTGATGGCCCTTTTCACACTTACCAGTGGAAACCGGAAGGGAGTCGGTATTGTGCCGCTTGCAGTAATCCGAGACAGGGATGGGAGTTTTCAGACACATGTTTTTTTCCCCGTTAGGGTTCCGTGATTGAAGCGAGCCATTTCACACTGTTCCGCTCTTATCTCGCTTCCACCAGCGCCAGCCGTTTTTGCCTGCCGGCGCGCGCGATCTCCGGGTTTTTTTTTTTTTTGGAACGTCGGCTAAGATCGCTATAGCGCTATAGCGACGTATCACAACAGCAACACCATAGAGATGGCTAGGCTCTATTGAGATAAGTTACCAGGTTTCAGCGGTGGCGATATCTGGCATCTTAATGGAGCCCAGGCATCCCTATGGTGATGCTGTTGTGATATGTCGCTATAGCGCTATAGCGATCTTAGCCCGACGTTCCAAAAAAAAAAAAAAAGCCGGAGATCGCGCGCGCCGGCGGGCGAAAAAGGGCGCGAAAACTGCTCCCGGGTTAGATACTGGACATTTCACACAGCACCCCATAGCGATTTCAACCCGATAGGAGGGGTTGAAAAGTGGAAAAAGCTGCTCTTTGTTTGTAACGACTCAGGCACGCCTCACTACCGGGACAGCCGCGGGAGTGTGTGAAAAGGTGAGAGTATTCCGGCAGCAGCCAGTTACTGAATCGGGTCTGTCTGAAATGCCAGCAGAAACCCGTTACTGTTCAGTAACTGACCAGCTTCCATACCGGAATACATAGACTGTGTGAAAAAGCCCGATATTTCCAATGCACATAAGCTGACATTCACACATTATTAGATATATTGCAAATTTGGTTGCGCATGTAGTCATACTCTTTAAATATATAGTATGGTGGTATATATACTCTTAAGTATATAGTATTTGTACCCCTGTGATGTTACAAATTCAGATATTTTAAGTGCCAATGGGCAGGTTTTACACTTCTTGCAATGATGGTGTCCTTTTAATTCCTCATTCCCTTTCCTGGCTGATGGTAACCTGGAGTGCACTATCGAATCCTTAATATTGTTGGTTCTCCTGTAATCAATACAAGAAGGCTGTTCACAGCCTGGAATATCACTGACAAGATGCCAGCATTTAAATAAAGTCCTTCTAATGCTGTTTAACAGAGAAGTGCAATCCAAGCTTCAATTGATCCTATTTTCCTTCCTTCTGATTTTATCCCTAAACATTTCCTGCCTATCTACATTAATAGCTTTAATGTTTTCTTAATCACCCTCTCTGGATACCCCTTGCTCCTAAACTCCTTAACCATTATTCTACTGTCCTCCTGAAAATGTTCTGTTCTAGTAGAATTTCTATGAATATGTAAAAATTGTCCATAGGGTAAATTCCATCTGAGGTGAGAAGGATGGAATGAGCAGTAATCTAAATAGGAATTACAATCCATAGGTTTCCTATATGTATGTATCCCAAGGGTATTATCCCCACTCCTGTATACTACTGCATCAAAAAAAGGTAAATAATACTCATTGCTCTGAATAGAAAATTTTAATTTAGGATGTAATGTATTCATCCATTGCCTAAATTGTGTCAATTTCTCCTGTGACCTAAAAATAAGGAATAAATCATCCAAAAATCTTTTGTAAATTATAATTTCCTCAAAAAATATATTGACCCTAGGATCAAAAATGTCGGTTTCTTCTAAGTCAGTCAAAAATAAGATTGCCACAGATGGAGCAAAGCTGCTTCCTATTGTCTCTCCCACTGCCTTTCTTGTATGTAACTTCTGCATCACCGTCTCTCCCGTATTATTGTTGTGAATCCCCTTTGATCATTGGCAAGGGAAGGGGGGGAGGTAAAGTTGCCAGATCCAGGTTGGAAAACTCCTGGAGATTTGGGAATGGACCCTGGGGAGGACAGGCACCTCAGTGGGGTGCAAAGGCATAGAGTCCACCCTTCAAAGCATCCATTTGCTCTGTAGTCTGGAGATGGGCTGTAATTCTTGGGGATCCCTAGGTCCCACCTGGAGACTGGCAACCCTAGCATGTGTATCACGGGAGTGCATTCCACAGAATAGGAGCCACAACTGAGAAGGCTTTTTCACTGGTAACAGCTAACTGAGCCATCCTGGGACCAGGCACCTGCAAGAGGCCCCTAGACAATAACATTTTTTGAAATATTTTAATGTTTGACATATGTTAACAGTTTAATGTTTGCTGTCTTGAGGACCCTGAGGTGGCACAGAAATGTTCTAAATAAATATATACATAAAAACAAAATGACAAGAGGACAGAATTCTGGGGACCATTCTGTGGCTTATCAGAGCTTTATCCCTGAAAGGCAAGAGGAGATGGGCAGTAGCATATTTCTAGTGCTTGTGTCTCACCTACGGACACAGAACAACCAGCTCTTTCCTCCTCTCAGAGGCAATTGCAGAATAATTGTCATGATGAACATACAAAGGGGCCTTATACCCAATCAATCCATTGGCATATCTTGCTCAGTGCTCAGTTACTGGCTCTCCAGGGCCGTCTTCACTCTCCAAGGCCTTCTTCTGCTTTGGCCCATGCACATTCATTTAAGTGGAAGCACTGAAGTTCTTTCCCAACACTGGCTACTCATGATCATTTTAAGTAGAAATGCCAGGGACTGAACGAGACCTTATGCATGTAGAACAGGGTGCCTTTTAAGATCATCTTTGAGAGCCCTGCTCCAGGCATTATACTTGCAGTGTTCATGGGCACAAACCAAAACATGAACTGCATTTCATACAAAGTGGGCTGGTTCGTGGTCTGCAAACCAGGGGTTCATGAAATATGCTTCCCACAAACCATTCCCGAACCTCCTGAACCTTGTTTGGGAAGCGTTCATGCCTACCCTTGGCTTCCCCAGGCACCAACTGTCTCCCCTTCCTGAATAACCATATGGCTTAATAGCATTGCAGAGCAAGTGGGTACAGTCTGGATGAGGAAGGGACAAAATTGCCTTCTGTCAACAGAGCTATGTCTACAGGAGGAGACGGAGATTTTTATGTTCACTTCAGAAATCTACCGTATCACTTTTCTGTGCATGCCTATCAGGTTGATACTGTGTGTGGTCTGCAACAGTTCAGACCACAGTTGCACAGGAGGAGTATAATGTAATAGAAGGTTCCTCCCTCCCCCCAAAAACTGTACATAGAATATTATCAGAATGTTGGGAAGGCTGGGGTGTGTCTCTCTGATATCTCATTTTCTATGTGTTGAGAATTTATTTGTCTGGAAGTCTATTCAGTCATGTGACTCCCTCCTCAGCAACAATCAGAAGTGGTTGTGGTGGCCCCGACAGAGGCTTTACCACCTCATTGGAGACAGTTAGGATAAAAGCTGTTAAATAAGCACAAATTCAGAACTATGCCTGAGAATCAGTTCCATCGATATACTGAAGCAGTTTTATGCTATGAAAGTTGCTCACGCAGTCTATTTGCATTTACATAGGTGCTGCAAAGTCATGCAAGATCACAACTTCTGTTCAATGAAACCAAAACCAGAAGCTGTAATCCCACCCCACCCCACCCCCCCATTAAAGAGGACTTTACTGTCATGGAATACTCTTGAAAAGGGAACATTTCTGTGAGTAGTTTTCTAAAAGTGTCATTCAACACCAGTGTATCATCAGAACTTAATGTGAATAATCATGAATTTAATAACTTTCTAGCAAGTTTTCATGAACATCTAGCTGACTGCAGGAAAAAGACAGAGTGCCATGCTAGGTGAAGGGGTCCTGCAGGGCATTTCCTGTGTCTGAAATAATATTTGCTATGATACACTTTTGGATATATTATAAAATGATACTTTTTAAGAACCTTTTAAAATAATTAATATAAATTTTAATCCTATCAGGTTTTAATCATATAATGCTGGACTGTAAAATCCACTGCATACATGGTAGAAAGACAAATAGTTTCTGGGGAAAAATAGACTAAGGCTGGATTCACTAAATTAATTTTAGCTTGGGTTAAAATGTCTCACCCTTAACTGAAACTGGGGTGCTGAGTAAATCCACAAAGTAAATTTCTAGCTGACTCTGGTCTTGGGAAATTCTAAATCATTGTGATTCTGGGATGACATTATTGTTCTTAGGTAGCTTATCTACTATCTTGCTGGGAACAACAGTCCAGTTTTAATAAAATGCCTAAAATATCGTAATAAACACAGAGCTTGTATCAATAGCATCAAATTTCTCCATGTTGTGTTTGTGTGTGGTTTAATTAGATGGAAGGATCTTCAGGAGACTCTTGTGGCATAGTGATTCTTTAAAGTGAAACCATAGATCAAAGTTCATAGCTACCAAATATACAACTTTCAAAACAGGCTCAAGTGCCACTATTAATCACGGCTGCCGGAGGATTTGATGACAAAGATTAAACTGCTGTAAAGGATACTGCTGTGCATCGGATTCTTGCAACTGTCATCAAATACTTTGCCAACCATTAACAGGTCAAGAAAGTTGTCCACCATTCACTACTGGTCTGCCTCCCTCCGCACCCATATCTATTCAGTAATCAGCAGCACAGCAGCCTAGGGAAAGGATCTGAAAATGTGTGTAGACATTATCACCCTTAAGGAGGGGCTGTGTCTTGAATGTCTCGGGCGCAGTTCCCATTGACTTCATTTAAAAGATCTCTGGTAGCCTGGGTGTTGGAAAATATTAGATTTACAAATTAAACTGACTTAGTAAGTACAAAAAGTACATCCTAGCAAAAGCTAATAATCAAATAAAGTGCACATTGTATTACCTCAGCCACAATATTGCATACTGATGCTCCTATGATCCACTGAGAGGCCAGACATTCAACCTCAGTGACAGGGAACAAACTGGACTAAACCTCATCAGGAACAGCAAGGCTGAAGCAGATTCCCCCAATATGTGTCACTTGTTTCTACTCCCTTGGAAAGTGTACCACTGATTGCCCCTAACCTCTCAGTTATGGTTTCTCCCTGAGTTTGACCTGTCCACCAGCCAGAATTCTAAAGGCTCAGTTATCCTTTATAGGAAAATGTCTCTATTGGATCCACCAACAGTGTATCAAAGGTCTTTTCCAACATTTTTTATTTGAGACAGGAAAGGCAAACAGTCAGCAAAGGCTTAAGAACAACGTTTGCATCCAGTGGCACCTTAAAGACCAACTAAGTTTTATTCTGGGTATAAACATTTGTGGGTATGCACACTTCCTCAGATACAAAAGGCTTAAGTCAGTTTTACAACCCTAGCTAGAACAATGAAATTCTTTTTGACATAATTTCCTATTTTTATCATGTATGATCCTCATGATCCTTCAGTACATAATTCCTCACATTTTCACACAGTTAATGTAGACAACCCAAAAGAATGAACTTCTGGAACCTGGGAAATTTTTAAAGTACAATTAAGTATATAAAAATGTTATTCTTCACATGTAGTCTGAAATTATCATTCTACCATAGCAGCATTGTACCAGCTCACTACTACCTGATCCTTCTGCATGTTTACACCCAACCAATAACAGAGAGAGGAGAGGGGGAATTCTAACACCGAGGAGTAAATAAACTATGGCGCAGAAGAGTCAGAACAACTCTCAAAGTGAATAGAAAAGCTTAATATAAGGCTTGTAAAAGAAGCAGAAAGAAAGACAGAAATTCATAGGCAAAAAAGGCAGAGAATTAAATTTAAAAGATGAAAAAAGACAAAGGAGTGTTCTTGAAAATGGTATTGAAAAGAATGCAAAAACTGAGAACCCACTACCACGGCCAGAAATGTAATGACAATGGGGAAATGGAATGATAATCAAGGGACAGACCAGCAAGTATTATTAATAAAGTTGAGACAATTCAATTAATGAAAACACTAATATTGATGAGAAAAAGCCAAATCATACAACCTCAGAAACAGCACCAGTTACTAAGTAAATTTTAAAAATAAGAGTGGACACTTCTACTGTAACTAGGAAAGCTGACAACTTCAACAGGAGAGCATGGCATTTTGGGCAGCAGAGATCCCTCATGAGCCAAGTCTTGGCTCTCCTGGCCTTGCCATTGTCTGACCCAAGCTGCACAGTGAACGGCAACTTTGCAGTTGCACAGTATTTGTGCTGGTGGAGTTTCGTTTCCTTTTGCCTTGTGACTGCAAAGTAGGTGACAGGGTCATGGATGATTAGTGGGTGCAGTTAAATGAAGGACTGGACTCCCATAAAGCTGGATGAAAACATATATACATGAAATAACATCAACACACATGCATGAAATTCTGCTGATGGCACTGTAGTGTACTATTTTGAATGCACAAAATAACTGCTGAAACAGGCTCAAGGTGTTCATGAACAGCCAAACTGCCTGCTTCCAGCTCACGACTAGTGAGTAGAACATGAGCCATATTGACAGGTGTTTGAGCATTCTTAACTGTACACAAAAAGCACAGTAAAAAAAAAGAAAAAACAGAAACTATGCAAAAACCTGGGGGGGGGGGAGTGAAGGAAAGCCATCAAAAAGAAAAAACAAAGCCCACTCTACCATACTGGCCAAAAAGAAATATGATGCAAAATAGGAAGGGAGGAGCTGGAAGGGTTAACAGACCTGGAAGAGTTGCCAGCCAGTTCCTCAGCTGAACAAACAGCAGCTGGCCCATCAATCACTCTCCAGGCACCAGTGTCAGCTGTTGACGATCAATCTCCTCCAAGCAATCCTCCTCCCATCTCAAGAGTTCGAAGCAGGCTCCGGAAAGAACTTTCAGAGCGAAGGCATGCCAATGCTTCAGATCTCTCAGCCCTGAGTTCTAGCAGAGTCACTGCCACCCAGGGAGCAGGTTGATTGAGACTTTCATATAGCTCCCACCCAGGACCTGGTAACCTTGTGGAAGCAACAAGTCTATTCTCTGGCTTGCATCCACTCTCCTTCCTGATCCTGACCTGCTTGATTTCCTTGGCACCCTGACCTTTTGGATATTGACTTCTGATTCCAGTTTGTGATTCTGCATTGGTGACTTGGCTCCTGCTTGACTTCCTGGGCTTTGACCTTGGACTGGCTTTGGACTCCTGCCTGCCTGCACCCTGAGAACGTGACAGAAGTCCTGGTTCAGCTGCCACTCTAGTGGTTGAATGGCCAATAGTTGTTTGCAAAAAGTGAGATTTATAGAACCCCCTTGATCACAGTCCAAATATAATCCCAGGATGAACCTAATGTATAATATGGAGGCATGAGGCATTTCCTTATTGAGCTGCTATATCTGTTGCATGACTCAATAGCATGGCTGGGTAGGCCTGTATAACAAAGGTGTCTTCCTCCTCTCCAATCCAGATGGGAAAATCATATACAGAATCTAGGACCCAATTGCCTTTTAGGCTTACAGCTCACCTGGTGCCAGCACTACGACTATATAAGATTATCGCAATCACAACAATTACCCATTTAATCAAATGGTTCAAGGGATATCTAAAATATTCCAAACATAACTGAGTGCTGCTTACTGATGGATAGGTTTCTTATTGCAGAGGAATAAAGGAATTGTACTACAGAAGAATGTCTCTTGTAGATTTGTCTGTATATGATCCATTACTGATTGCATAGAAGCACAATCAGGAGTTGAGAGAATTTATTTATTTTATCAGATTTAAATCCCGCCATCCCAACGGGTTTAGGGCAGCTAACAACAGTTAAAAACAACATAAAATATTAAAAACAGAATATGCAATAAAATCATTTCCATACATTTTACAGTCATTAAAAGTCCAAGTTGCACGTTGATGTTCTGGTTATTCCGATGTTCTAGTTTCAATTATATTGGTTCAGTGAGATTGTCAGTGCTGTGGAATAATAGCCACCAACTCTTAATTGTAGAAAGCGAGTTTGAATAGTTGTCTTGCAGGTCCTGCAGGGCCCTGATGTTTTCAGGGAGGGCATTCCACAGAGCGGGGCCTATTATTGAGAACGCTCTGGCTCTGGTGGTGGACAATCTAGCTTCTTTCAGTCTGGGGATCTAAGGAAGAATTTTGCACCAAATATATTCATATTCAACTTCCGCAGCCTCAAAACCTAATAACCCGGGCATTCTGTTATGAAATTAGGATCTTTCTTAAGTTTGCACGCATGGAACATTAAACAGCAGAGAGACACAGAGAGGAGACATTTTTCAAGATCTAGTACACAACTAAAGAATGTGATTCTCTATGCTTACTTCCATATAGTGCCATCAGTATCAAGCCATATTCTATTACCCACCCCCCATCTCCATGCCCCTCTCCTGGGGTCTCAGGCTGAGGTCTGTCCAGTGTTCCCTCTGAGTTAGCGCAAGCTAGCTCACAGATTTTTAGCCTCTAGCTCACACATTTTTGTCTTAGCTCAGGAAGGATGACCCCAGAGCACACTAATTTATTCAGTAGCTCATAACTTTAATGCCAGTACCTCACAGAGCAGAATTTTTGCTCACAACTCTGCAGCTTAGAGGGAACATTGGGTCTGTCATATTGTCACAGTCTTCTGTCTAATCCTGAGAGATCAGACTAAACTTGGAACTTTATGCATGTCAAGTTGATCATCTGCTGCTGAGCCACAACCTCTCCATTCTTGTTTGTGGAGTTCAGATTCTCCCCGAGATGGTAACAGAACTCGTATCTGCATGGAATATATGAGCATTCAATTTTGCAAGCTTGGCTTGCTCTCTATAGTGATGCAGTTGTTTTGCTTTATTAGTGAATCAATATTTTTAAGCAGAACTTTAGAGAAGGGATCTCAAGTGTGACTAAAATCTGCAAAAAAGTGTTGTTTGTTAGATCTGGCTGACAATCTTTCAGCCCATCATCATGTATTTTGGAATGACTTTAGACATGCAGCAGCAAATAGTAGGGGACTCTCAAGGGCTAGTCAGCTCTGCAAGCCATTCATTCCTGTGTTCCAAAATAAAGTCATTGCTGGTTGGCTGTCAGTATTAGAATCTTCATATGGTCTACATTTATCATGACCTTCACCTTCAAATGACAGAGAGGACAGACAGCAACAAGTTTAAACATTTTCCTTGTGCCTTTTTTTCTATTTGCCATTGAATATTGCAAATCACATACAAGTAGTACTTCATTAGTTCTTTATCTTTTACGCTCGGGACAAAAGCATTTAGAGGTAAAAAATGGACTAAGAATACTTGAGACATTCAGCAATAGTGGCATCAGCAGCAACCCTAGCTTGTCAGCCCGCTATCCTGCCTTATGGGACTGCAAACCCCCAGGAACTTCCAGCTGGTTGCATTTATATACTAATTTTAGCAGCACATTGAAACCAGATAGATCTTTGCATTTCTTCTCCTCCATGGCCTGTCAGGGTTTTTTGTTTCTGTTCTTTCCATGGTCCAAGCATAGAAGGTTATAAAGTCTGTCCACAATTTCTATTGATAATAGTTCTGGTACGAATTCTGACTGTCACAGTCTAAGGCACAAATGATAGATATTTGAGTTTTCAAGACAATCTGTGTTGAAGACAAAGATTATAACCCCGCAAACACACATATGTGAGACTAAAAACCAAAGGAGCTCAGTGAGACTTGCTTCAGAGCTGGGCTGAAAGAATGGTAAGTTCAGTAAATGGAAATTGCCATAGCTGGCATCTAAAATGTAATTTTCACCTTGTCAAAATACAACCATAGGCAGATACGTAGTAAAATTTCTCCAAAGATAAATGTAGCATGTAAACAAGATCTGTGACACTTCTCTGAAGAGGGTGCTGTGTATTTAATTATTTAAAGCAATTTTATTTTCAACTTTTAATAAGTGTTTTTAGATACACACTTTAATATCATTTCTGTGGGTTTTTAAAAAAACAAAATACAGCTATATATAATTATGGATATACTGTATATTTGGCATTCATTATATTCCATGAAAAGCTGAATTCTGAAATCACGCACCATATTTACAATAGGTAAGATGCTGAAATATGTTTTAAACAATACTATGGCTTTTTAAGATATGATAAACATATTGCAAAAAGGCAAGATAATGGAAATCCAACAGAAGTTACAATGCAGATATCATTATGACCGGTATGTATATAACCAGTGGGTTCAGGTGTACCGCAAAGCCTTGTGACTTCCATCACCTTCCCTTAACACATGTTAAGATGGCAACATACAATTTAAAATCATCTGTCAGTCGAGGACCAGATATATAATTACATCTATTTCAAGCTTTATGTAAAAGATTCCAATTTCATTACAGCAGGATCCAATATAATCACAAATTTTGTGTCAATATTTTCCAACATATTTTTCAAACATTTGAGAATATAGTAACATATATGTAATACGGCTTGAACTGTTGAGGCAATTGCTTGCGATATAAAGCTGATTAGAAACAGGTATAATGAACTGAAACACTGAAATTCTGAAAAGGCCAATCAGATCACAGTACAAAGGAATCTTAACTGTGTTGTAGTACAAAGGAATCTTAACTGTTTGTTTCCAATCACAACACAGATATTTCTGCCAATCTAACATTAGGAATACAATCCTTATTTCCTTGCTCTAGAAGATTCCTACTAACACTAGTGTAAGCATTCAGCACTACAGTAAAGACTACAAACCAGTCATTGGGATGGATCCTTACCATGGTTTCCACTGATGGAAGGTTTTTCTTGATTGCCCTTTCATATGGAAGATAACCAGTTTGCTGTGTACATTGTTCCAAGTTAGACACTGACTCTTGGGGGCACAATTGCAGATGCACGGCTTATTGGAATGGGAAGGGGAGGGAGAAAAGTTCACTGGGTATTTAGTAAATATGTGTGTGTGTGTGTTTTGTTGTCAAGTTGCAGCCAACTTATGGCTACCCTGAAGAGTTTTCAAGGCAAGAAACCTTCAGAAGTGGTATAGTTAAGGTATATCACGGTGTTTAAGGACACCTTCTATCAACCAGGTTCCCCCATTTGTGTGTACTTTTCATGGGATGTTCAGTCACTACTGTCACTCTTTTATCTGTGTTCTATTGAAGACACAGCTGAAGATTCAGTACTGCCTAAGACAATGCCTTCTGCTTGTACTTGAGGTTTTGGGATCAAAACCAGTATGCTGGATTGGGATCTGTTTAAATTTTGCTCTCAAAAAAGTAAAGGCTAGCTTGCAGCTAGCAAATACATATTCCAAAAATCAGCATCAGTAGAACTAGTTGAAATTTATTAAATAGTTAATAAGAGTCTACCCAGATAGGAATCTGCTCTCTCATCTGCAGTTTTGCAGGGCCAAATAGAAATGTCCAGAGATACTATATTAGAGAGATATTCCTAGTCTTTGCTTCCACTGAAAGGAACCAAGTCTTAAACAAGGTTTTCAGTAAGGCTTGATCACTGGTAACCAACAGTGGAATTTTCTGCTTCCCAGTAGTAAGACAACAACAAAAATAGCTGTATTTGCTTTCATAGTAGCAAAACTACCTCATATTGAAATCCTTGCAGCAATTGCTATAACTAGGCATTTTGTTGCTTGATTTTCTATATCGTTATTGACACTCCAAGAACTCTATATGCAACACTGCTGTATAGTTATTTTATCTATAACAGTAGTGTTTTCCTTTTTGATGTATGGTCACAACTAAGTATGTGAATGAAAAATTCAAAATATTTTCATAACTTACCCTCACTAGTTCCAGTCAAGAGATTTCCAGTATTTGTGGGGAATGGAGGAAAACCAAGGATTTCTATACCAAGATATAAAGTAGGAGAGCTGCTGACCAAGGGAGTGTATCAACAAGAGGCAAATGGTTCTTTCTCTGCAGACAGCTACCCAATGAGCACCTAAAGCCTTAAAGTGTGAGATTCAAGTCCGAAAGCACCTTAGAGATCAACAAGGTTTTTAGCTATAAGCTTCCAAAAGTCAAAGCTCCCTCTGTCTCTAAGGTGCTCCTGGACTCAAATCTAACTGTTCTACTACAGACCAACACAGCTGCCCTCTGAGACTTAAAATGTGTGTGTTTTATACTGGTGCTTCTGCATGTGTACAAAAACATCTATGTTTTCATCTCCTCTGCAGCTCTGTCCATCTCCTGCATCAGCTGCCAAGATGCCTTCAAAATGTGGGATCACATTTTAAGACAGTGTGGAACAGTGGATGTGGAAGGAGGAAACTGCAGGTGTCCCCATATCACCTTCTACTCTTGGTAAGATTCTAAACAAGCTGGCAATAAGATTCCCACTATCTGTCTATTCTTTGGACAAAAATATACATTTTTATTGTTGTCTAATGACAGGAGGGGAATAAATGCTACTCATTGCCTTCATGAAACAAGTGTCACCACCCCTCAAAAAAATCTGGACACAAAATTTATGGAAATATTTAGCAATCCTGCCTTGTCTTTTCCTTTTACAAACATATATTTAATATTTTAAAATATTAAAATAGAAAATCTATAGAAAATCTTTATACTCTTTCACATGGATTGACCCTCCTTCGAATCCATTTTGTACAGAAAAAACAGCCAAATTGCCCTTTCAATTGCTGCATTTAGATTGTCACCACTGCCATTTGCAATCCCTTGTAAATGATGCAAGGCCAGTAGATATTCCTCTGCTTTCTAACAGCAAGGGCTCCACACAGAAAATCCAAAGCACTCCATAAAGTTTCAGAAGGAAGTTACACTGTCCCTTTATTTTTTAAAAAATCATAGATTTCTAGATTAAGCCTAATCAGTGTGCATGTGTTATTATCTCTCCAACAATAGAATAGAGAAACAACACATGTCTTGCAGCATCAGCTTACTGTGGTAGGAACACTTTAAGGACAGCTGTTATAAAATGGTTGATATACATATTTGTGTGTTTCATCTAAATCAGACCTGAGTGCTATTTTGCTCTTTAAAAGATGTGGAAAAGGGAATGCCAGAGGAAGTCTTGCTTAATTCGTTACATATGGCCAAATGTGTTATATAAAATGAAGAGTATGCTACCCGGAAACTAAATTGGGCTGTTCTGCAAACAACTCGGCTGAACTCAGAACCCTCAAGTGTATCCAAATATCTGCCCAGAGGCAAGCTAAAAACTTTCTCTGATGATTTTTTTTACAGAAACACCTTATAAGGTACATCATCTTTGTGTAATCCAAAAAGGAATACATTGTAAAAACCAATGCACTATACTTTTTATTTTTTAAAAGCTTTATCAAACCATGTGTGCAGAAACTTGAGATGATGACAGTGTTAAGCTTCCAAGGGTCCTCGAGTCAAAGAAATTCTGCTGCCCCCCACTGCTAAGTAAGTGCACTCCTTCCACAGGGGGCAACATCTGCCGATCAGTCATGGTTCCACTTGGCGACGACCCTAAGAAACTTCCTTGGGAAGAAACAATTTTCTCAGGACTGGCAGCCAGTTTAGGGGATGTGGAGAAGTTGTATCCATAGAGAGCACACGGGCTGTGCAGTCTGAAAGTGTTGTAGGAGCTCTGGTGAGCTTGATTTGTGGCAAAGGTGTTGCCTGATGGGGAAGGCATAATATACTGAAGCTGTGGAGACATTCCTGAAATCTGCATTGACAAGCCTGTCTGTGGACAGCTAAAGCCATCGCTGTCACTACCGGTCACAGACATGTTCACAGTTGAACTACTAGAAACACCGACATAAGAGGGAGTTCTTGGGGTCGCAAAGGTCTCAGTGGTTTGATTGGTAAGCCTGTTGTAGGTTTCAGCCAAGGAAGTGCTGTATCTGTTAAGAGCTAGCCCCGAACGAGCACAAGCTGTGTAGTCAGCTGGAGTGAGGCTGCAGAGCTGGCTAGTGTTGGGACCAAGATGGAATGCTGGAGAAGAGCAAGGAGACCCAGGAAGTAGATGGGGATGAGTGGTTGGCACTCCATTGCCAGTTCCCTGAAGCAAAGAGGATGAGCCAGTATTTCCTGGAAGACAATATCATAATAGTGTCAGGGGGAATGTTAATTTCTTTAGGTTGTATCCTGCCCTCGGAGTGACCTAAATGGGATTACACCCTTGATTGTTCACAGCATCTGAGGTGCCTTATGCTGAGATAATGATTAATCCAAGAGAATCCAACAACCATAATTGCTAATGATTGACATGAAGCCAAATACCTCCAATTTAACTGTAAAACTATCCACTATACCACAGCTAACAACATCCCTTCTGGTGAAGAGGAATCCTTCCTTCTTCCCTACACTCTCACATATATGTAAATTACAGTCCTTGAAGGGTCCACCAGTACAAGTCTTACATACAGTAAAAGGATTAGTGAAGGAGGATAGGGAAATGGCTGAGAAGCTAAATGAATTTTTTGCCTCCGTCTTCACTGTGGAAGACGAGAACTTTTTGCCCGCGCCAGAACCACTAATTTTGGAAGGGGTGTTGAAAGACCTGAGTCAGATTGAGGTGACAAAAGAGGAGGTCCTACAACTGATAGACAAATTAAAAACTAATTAGGAAGGAAATTGAAAACAAATCAGCCAGTATCATAATGCCCCTGTATAAATCGATGGTGCGGTCTCATTTGGAGTACTGTGTGCAGTTCTGGTCGCCGCACCTCAAAAAGGATATTATAGCATTGGAGAAAGTCCAGAGAAGGGCAACTAGAATGATTAAAGGGCTGGAGCACTTTCCCTATGAAGAAAGGTTGAAACGCTTGGGACTCTTTAGCTTGGAGAAACGCCGACTGCGGGGTGACATGATAGAGGTTTACAAGATAATGCATGGGATGGAGAAAGTAGAAAAAGAAGTACTTTTCTCCCTTTCTCACAATACAAGAACTCGTGGGCATTCGATGAAATTGCTGAGCAGAAAGGTTAAAACGGATAAAAGGAAGTACTTCTTCACCCAAAGGGTGATTAACATGTGGAATTCACTGCCACAGGAGGTGGTGGCGGCCACAAGTATAGCCAGCTTCAAGAGGGGTTTAGATAAAAATATGGAGCACAGGTCCATCAGTGGCTATTAGCCACAGTGTATGTGTGTATATAAAATTTTTTGCCACTGTGTGACACAGAGTGTTGGACTTGATGGGCCGTTGGCCTGATCCAACATGGCTTCTCTTATGTTCTTATACCTCCTCCTTTAGGGTTAAACTTGTTTTTAGGAAAGCATCTATGAAATCAGCATAACAGATAAAATTGCCACAGATAAGATAAAACTGCTGCAGATAAGAAGTTGGTGCAGTGGTGGTTATACAATTCACACTACAACTACCACATATTCAGGACCAGAATACCTGAAGGTCTGTCTACTCCCATACAAATGTACCTGACCACTAAGGTTGTTTTCCAAGGTGCTGCTTCAGATGTCCACACCACTGGGCCTTTTTGGCTGTGCAACAAAACTATGGAACCCTCTCTCCCCAGGGATATGTCTCTGTCCCCTTCTGTCATTACCTTCCTCCAGAGTGATTTTTTTTTTTGTTTTATTCAGCGTTTCCTCAGTGATTCCTCTTTCCTGCATTATGGTTTAACTTATTATTTTATGTGCTTTTAATACGTAGTTTGGGTTTTAATTGTTGTAATGATTTTAATGATACTTTTTATAATGCGTTGTTTTAACTGTTGGCCATTTTAACTGCTAATGGCTGTTACTGGGCAGAAGAGCAGAATATCTGTTTTGTAAAATAAATAAATATGCATAGGACTGGCTGTCACTGTAGCACAGAGAGTCAAATTTCCATTCCAGAGCTTCTTATGTATGTCAGATCAGCATACCTTTAGCCATGCTAATCAGTTGTGTTTTTGTAACCTTGTGGTTGTGCTCTGTATGGGACTATCCTTGAAGACAGAAAACTACAATTAGTTTGGAATGTAACAGCCCAATTATTATATGGGGTTAACTGAGACACATCTTGCCTATTTTAAGACAGCTATATCAGCTGCAGTTTGTTTCCAAATTCCATTAAAGGTGATAGTTGTAATCATTAATGCCCTTCATGGTTTCGGACTCACACATCTAAAGAACTGACTTCTCTCCCTCTAGTTACCATCTTCTGGTTGTCTCTTCACTTAAGGCTGCTTTCTTGGCTCCAACCAGAAATCTGTCTTTTTGAGCAGGGCTTCCACCTGAGCAATGAGGGGATTATCCTTGGAAGTTTTCTGAAAGTCACTATTTGCTAAGGCTTTTTATGAAGTTTAAACTGCAACAGTTTCTTTAGAAAAGGTTTATGGGATTTTATAGTTTTATGTAGAATTTTTAATTTGGAATCGTAAACTGTCCTGAGATTCATGAAATAAATGGAGTGCATAACTAGCCAAAGATCAGCTATCTGCCTTCCACAGCAGATGGGGATTGAATCTAGGTCTCCTGGATTTTAGTCCAACGTTCTAACCGCTAGACCACATTGGCTCTGATACAGAAGACTCTGCTTGAAATCGCTCTGTAATGTCACACACCTGCTAACACCAATAATTTCCACAGCTTTTGTGGCCTCATCCAGATGGGGGGAAATGAGACTTTGTCCTTGAACGATATACATAATTTCTTGAAGTGGTTGAGAGACAGCTCATTAGCATCTCAGCACTAAACTGACTCTGTTCTTTAAACTAAGGGACCGTTTTATATACCCATTAACCGCAGCAATTAATATGGAAGGGAAAAAAGTAAGCACGACTTTAAGGGACTTGAAAATTCTTCAGCATCTCTATAATATGGATGTCAGATCCAAAGCTAACTTTCCACCAAAAATATTTCTTGACACACATATTTCCCCTTAGTTTGCCAAATGCAGTCAACCTGGAGCTTTTGCTAACAAGTGCTTTTATTCCAGCACAGAATTTTTCTGGAAATTCTGGAACAAATAAAACTGGGTGTTTTGGAGATATAGTTATTTAGAAAAGAAACAAATACAAGGAATGTCACTGCTTGCTTGGTTTTCTAAGCTTCTGTTGTTCTAAGCAACCAAAATGACTTATAGCATGGAAAATAAAAAGTGGATGTCTGGTTAGGTTGTAGATCAGTGAGAAAAGCATTTTTTTTTACAGGGGCAAGGGATGTTTATTTTAAAAATTACTCCACAAATTACTTAACTTGGCATGATCACGGGAGTGACAGCTGTAGACAAAAATGCTTGAGGCACGTCCAAATGAAGCTAAGCACTTTTAAGTCACATTGATTTCAATGGAAGATATTTAAATGCGTGCTTAACACACCCATTGAAATCCAAAATGCTTAACTTTGGCTGGATGCTACCTCTGGAGTCAAGAATGCATGCACTGAAGCAGACCAGACAGCTCTCTCACTTTTTGTGGTAAATATCCAATTTTAAAATTGATCTGCCGCCTATTTTGTTCTAGTCAGTTTCACTTCATTAAAGTTTCCTAAACAATGTTTTTGGCAAGCAATGTAACTTTCCAAAAGCCAAATTTGATAGGTCAAAGTAAATCTCTTTGCAAAGAAAGCTCCATTTTTCTGTTCCGTTATCAAGACCAGCACTCAACTGCAATCCAATAAAAGATATCTTTTGCTAAATCTGAACATATAGTTTGATTTAAGTACTTGCAATGAAAGTCTGATCCGAGCTATGCAGCAATTAAGATTCATCAATGTTTCCCAATTAGCTCTATGGTTCACAAATTAAGCAAGGACAAACCCAAATCAGAAGTGTTCCAAATACTCAAATAATACTAAGCATTACTGCTCTGCCTTAAAGCATGGCAATAAGCAATTGATTGTAATCTAGGATTAACAGTAACAAACAACAACAATAAATGCAAATAATTTCAACAGCTACTTCAGGGGCAACTTTACTTTCATCTCAAACAAATATGAAAAATAACCAATATAAAAATATTAAAAACCAATCTAAAACATCTTACAAGATCTCTCCCTTCTGATATATTTGGGATTTGCCATTTGCCAATCTGACTCTGTGATAACAGAAAAGCAACATTTAAATGTAATGGGAATTAAAACATAAAAAGCCTTGGATTTATGCTTCTATACGATCTTTACTCAAAGGAAGTGAAAACTAGGTGTGTGTGTTCGGCATAAACTGAACCAAATTATTCAGTGATATTATTCAGCTTTTATTCGGGCCAGCTATATTGCTGAGTTGAGCCACCACCACGTGATGCAGCTAGGAGAAGGCATGCCCTTCACTTGTGGAGGGCATGCTGCCAAAGCGGCACAACTCCGGAGAGTGAAGAAAAGGCATTTTTAAATCAGAAAAAAAAATATTTTTTTGTGTGTGCACACCCCTAGACAAGACATACTCTCCCATTTTTATCCCCAAGGAGATAAGGTGAGAGAAATTCCTTAAGTTGCTTTATGACTGTGTGGAGATTTGAACCTGATTCTCTAGCCAATGTAACATGCTGCTTCTCAAGCAACATCTGTATGCTTTGCACTTTTATCTTAAACTGATCTCAGCTTACCATCTTGTAATTCGTCCTTTACTGACTACTTTTGTGCATTCTTTCAGTTCCCTGCTTATTTTTCAACTGGAAGGTTCTTTGGACAAAGACTTGTTTCATTTTTTGTAAACTATCCTGTATAGAAACAGACCATTGTGCAGCAGTTCACATACTGCAATTATTATTGAATGGCTTTGTGTGTAGTGCAGCCAAGAGATCCTCAGATTGTCTGGTAGCCAGAGGTTCTAGCTCTTTTAGCATTATGTACCTCTAAATAGTAAGCTAAACTTTGTTTTATTTTTTTTTAAAGATAAGAGACGTTTCAGAGGGGGTTTGCCATTGCCTGCCCCTGCATCATGCCCCTTGTACTCTTTGGAAGTCACCTTTCCAAATACTAGCCAAGCCAACCCTGCTTAGCTTCCATGATCTGACAAGATCAGGCTAGGTTGCTAACTTGGAAAGCCCAGAATGCAAGAAAGACTAACAGAACACCAGTCTTCTGGCCGTGAAACAAATTATATTAGTGGAATAATAATAATAATAACAAAATAAAAACATTTAATTTTTTGCAGAATGAAACTCTATTGAATCCTAATTTTTCTGCGTTGGCATGGTACACTGCAGAATGCCAATGTCATATTTTGCAATGTACAAGTATGGCAAAGTTACTGAGCTCCTATGTGTTCTTCTTTTGTACAAGTTTTGGAAGGGCACTATAAGAGTGCTATATGTATTTAAATATATTCGTGGCATGGGAAAATTGTTATAAGTATTTTCATTGCTGCTTTTCCATATGAGTATTTGCTAAAATTGCTGAAAGTCATTTTGCCATCTTTTTATCAAGATGCAAAATTGGCAGATGTGAATTAGTCTATTTTTTATTATAAGCACAGGGTTCAATTTTTATCTATTTAAATCAATGGAATGTTGTTGTTATCTTAAGGAGGATGCATACTGCACACAGAGTAACCAATCTGGGGCTCACCAAGTCCCTAAATGACACAGATACCTTGTTTAGCAATTCCAGGTATATCTTCAAATGTAAGGGTCCTCAGTGAGGGTCTCCAGAATGCATAAGACTCCACTAAAGCTTCCAATCCCATCCTAGGCAACAGAACAACATTTTGGGAGAATAATCAGTAATGTACTAATGTTTCACAATGCTTTATGATCTTTCTTTTCTCTCTCATTCACATTCTTTGACACACAAACATGCGCGCACACACACACACACACAACCCTACCTTATAGAGCTGGGCTTACTCTATGACAATAATCTTACTAACTTTTTCATATACAGTATTTAAAACCAAACAGTCACCACCCTCTGGGTTTTATGGACTTGTGAAACACAAAAGTGGCTGTTGTTAAATCAAATATTTTAAAGGCTAAAAATACATTAAATACCTCCTTAATATTGCTTTTCCATGTGAACACTTGTTCAGATTGCCAGAATGTCATCTTGTGCTCAGAAGCAAAACAGTGGATACTATACCATACATTTGGCTGACATTTCACAATGTTAAAAATACATGGTACTAGAAACGATTAGGACATGTCTCTCTTTTAAATTGGTGGGCATGGTAATAACTCTTCAGAAACTAGATACCAACTCTATCTTGCGTTATGCATGCTTCCTCCAAGGGTTTTGAAAGCTAAAAAGTTAAGCCCACATGTCAATACAAGTATGCTACTGTGTTAATGTCTTAGAGCTGGAAAAAAGGTAAAGGAAAGGGCAATCAAAACCATCAGAAGCAGGGAGACTTTTCTCTATGAGACAGGGCTAAAGTGTCTGAGGCATTTTAGTTTAGAAAAAAGTTACATGATAAGATTGTGAATGGTGAAGAAAGGGAGTTGAAATAAATTTCCCCCTTCCTCTTTCATAGCGCCAAAATCAAGGTCATCCAAATAAATGGACCAGCTGCTTAATGAAAGGGCAGATGAAAGAAAATTCTCCTTCACATACTGCGTTATTAACTGATAGAATTCACTTTGTGTTGATAATCAAAACTAAAATTATTTTTTACCGTAAGAATTTGAATCAACCAATGCATTCTCCTGATACTGCTTTTTTAATTCAGTGGTTCCAGAAATGTTGCAGGAAAGAGTTATAAAGCATTCACTAAATGTGGATTTTAAAAATAGCCTTCTTTCTTCCCCCTGTGGTAATGGAGGCTTTTCATTTCTAGTTAAAACAGAGATAAAAGCCCACCTCCTGGAGGAGTCCAGCCAAGGTGATAATTTATACAAGATGCCTTCCAACAATTTCCACATTTTATCACCATCCTAATTTATACTACCAAATGGCCAATTTTATTTAACTAAGCCATCATATTTTTCTCCCCAACTACTTAAATAAAGAAATGTTCATACCTCCCTGAGTTACAGAATCATTTCCTAAAGTCTACATGAAAGCTCTAACTATTCTCAATGTATAAATTCTATTTCACATTGCAAAACATTAATCAGAAAAAGAGTATTTCCAAAGGTAAAGCCACTGGTTTCTACAAAACCATGTGTGAGACTGTAAATAATATGAACAAAAAATTAAAAAGTTTTAGTTAAGTGATTTTCCTAAAGCACCCTAAAAAAGGATTATAAAACAGCAGTTCTACCAAGCTATTTGTTACTCTGGTAGCAATTTTCATTTTAATATTGTTAAGTATGCAATACTGCAGAAAAATAGTGTTTGGGAAAAAACCTGGACTCACATTAGTGGATTTAGCCTGGGACCCAAACTGCACCAAAAACACTTCCCCAGGATCTGGAGACCCTTGTGATGCACTGGACACTGCTGCAGAAGAGGAGAGCCAGTACATCCCATGCAATCCTAAGCTAATTTACATGAGGACATACCCCAACGATTTTATGGGGTTGATTTCCAAATAAGTATGTTTAGGATTAGAGAAGAACTGGAGTAGATCATTGTTCTGAGTAAATTAACATTTGTTACTTTTATTGAAGCTATACCAATATATACTATCTGAGACTCTGCCACATGAATGTTAAAATGATTTAGGGTGCAATCCTAAAGACATTACCCTGGGAATAAGCCCCACTGAATAACATGGGACGTTCCTCTGAATAGACTGCTTAGGATTGCTCTCACAATGTAATGCTTCACTGAACACACAAGTGTAATTTTGTAATTTATTTCTTATCTCTGGTTTTTGAGGTACTGGGTTAGAAGGCACTCAAAAGAACCAAGATCAACCTCCTTCAACTGAGGCTCGACTGAAGCCACTTTTATCAGACATTTACATGAACTTTTCTTAATGCTAGAAAACACACACATGAAACTGCCTTATGCTGAAGCAGACCACTGAGCCATCAAATCAGTATTATCTACTTTGACTGGCAGCAGCTCTCCACTGTCTCACATCACCTCTTTCCTGAGCTTTTTGACTGGAAATTTCAGGGACTGAACCTGGGAACTTCTGCATACTAAGCATATACTCTACCACTCAGCCATGGCCGCTCCCCTAAGACAAATAACTACATCCTGCAACAGCCAAAGAAAGGTTTGATTTTTTTTTAAAGTAGAAATTCCTAGTTATAATGGCTGCTGCAATAAATTAAAAAAATAAATGTGTATGCTAACTGCTCTGACGCTAAAAGTACAGAGTCAAACCATGGATCCATCTGGCTTAGTTCTGCCTGCTGTGGCTGGCTTTATGTGAACACATGTATCTGTCCATTGGTCTATTAAGGTCAGTATTGTCTACTCAGACTGGCAGCAACTCTCTGGTGTCTCAGGCACAGGTCTTTCAAATCAAGTACTGGATTGAACCTGGGATCTTCTGCATGCAAAACAGATGTTCTGCCACTGAGCCATGGCCTCCACCCAACAGGGGATGTAGGTAACAGACTAACACCTGCTTCTTGAGTCATTTCAACTGTAAATATCAAGAATTTTAAGATTCTGCCCTTATGCATAAACATTTTTTTCTATTCCCACCTCTCCCAGTATTTGTTCTAATGGTCACTGTTCTTTCATCACAGTTCCCTGTCTTGCACACTTCAGTCCATGCTTAGTATTTTGAGTTCTGTTCTTCCTTCCTAAGAATTACTGTATTATTAAGCAAGCAGAACAAACTGCATTGCAATTACTGGAACAAGAAGCTGCCATTTCTACCAATGCTGACTGATGTTACTTAGAATAAAATTTGATTAATTTTATTAAACTGATTAATCAGGAATATTTGCTTAATTCATTTTATTCACCAATAAATGCGTGTAGAATTAACTCTCAATAATATTATTTGTAAGTGGTGTTTTTTGTTTTTGCATAAACAAAAGATCTTGAAAATATTTAAACTAGAAACAGCTTCCTGCAATTTGAACCCATTATATCTTACCCTATTATCTTCTGAAACAGTGAATTGTTGCTCCCTGCCTTTTTCTGGCAGGTTGTTACAGTGCCATCCCTAAGCAGAAGACTTCAGTCTATTCAACGGGGATTAGTCCCAGGAAAGCATTCCTAGGATTCCATTACTAAAGATCTACAAATTATTACTACTGTTTAGTATTTTCTTACATGACACATGGTCTATAAAATTGCAGCTTCAAAGGCAGACATATTTTAAGTTTGTTTTCTTACTCTTTTATTTATTTATTTACATTACTTATAGTCCTTTTGAGCTTGAACTCCAGGCAAATTACATAGGGTGAGGCAATACAATTGACAAGAGTGGGATATTCAAGAAACAGCACTATACGATTAGGGTTGCAAAACCAACCAGAGGTGTAAAAACAGAACTGAAGCAAAGTATAAGTATTAATATGACACCATCAGTGATGCAAAGATTACAGCCAATACCATATTCCGTAATCATTTATCCAAGCAACTTTGTGAATCATTTAGTACAGTGCATCTCTATTGCCTGCATATAAAAGCCCCCTTGAATAATTCAGTAATGCATAGTTTGTGGAAAGCCAGGGAAATGGGAGCCTTCCTGACCTCCTTAGGCAGGCCATTCCATAAGGCAGGAGCCATAAAGCTGAAGGCACAAGTATGGCCAACTTTGATGTTGCTCGTTTGCAGGTCAGCACCTGCAGAACATGTTGCTCAGATGATCAAAGATATTGTGGCAGACCACAGGAGAATAGGCAGTCACATAGACATGAGGGTCCAAGGCCATGAAGGGCTTCATATGTGATAGCCAATACATTAATTTGAGTCTGGTAACTAACTAGTGGCCAGTGGAGTAAATGCAGAATGGGAGTAATATGTGTCCTCCATCTAGCTCCCAATAATAGCCTAGCTGCTGCATTCTGTACCAACTGGAATTTCCAAATTGTTTCTAAGGGGAGGCCAATGTAGAGTTCATTACAGTACACTAGTTTCAATGTTACTGTAGCATGGACCCACATGGCCAGATCAGCCAGATCAAGGAAAGGGAGAGGGGCATCTTTCAAGCTAGAGTGGGTTGGAAGAAAGCTTTTTTTTTTTTTGGCATTAACTTGCTTCTCCAGTCAAAACACTGGTTCCAGTATATACCAAGGCAGTTAACCGAGTCAGCAACGGTCAGCTGATCTTCATCAAAAGTGGGGAGCACAATGTCCTTAAAAATATCCACCTTCCCAGCCAGCATTCTCTCTGTCTTTTCAGAGGGCGTTTTCGCACTGACCTTAATCAGCAGCGACGCCCCTCTTCACCACGCAGGATTGGCACGGATTTCGCACTAATTGCCGCGGAGCACCCGGAAGAGCCGGAAAGTCCCGCGGCTTTTGCAGCGCAAACGGAAACCGCCAAAAACCAGTTTCCATTTGCGCCGCAAAAGCCGCGGGACTTTCCGGCTCTTCCGGGTGCTCCACGGCAATTAGTGCGAAATCCGCACCGATCCTGCGCGGTGAAGAGGGGGTCGCTGCTGATTAAGGTCAGTGCGAAAACGCCCAGAGTTTTGTTTCAATTTGTTCACGCTTTGCCAATTTATCACAGCAGCCAGGCAGTTATTCAAGACTGCTACTGCATCACCACGTAATTGAGATAAGGATATACAGAGCTAGGCATCATGTGCATATTGATGATAACCAACCCTAAAGCTACGAATGATTTGTCCTAAGGGCTTTACATAGAGTTTGAAAAACAAGGGGAATAAAACCGTGCCCTGTGGAACTCTACAGGTTAGGTCCCACATTTATGATAATTGTTTTCCAATAGCAAACCTTTGAAATCGATTTGTGAGGAATGATTTGAACCAGTTCAGCCCGCATCCCCTGGTACCTACTACTGAACCAGTTCAGCCCGCATCCCCTGGTACCTACTTTTGCCTCCAAGTGCTAATTTTTATTCAGAACTATAGGTTGGAAGGTCAAATTTAATGACAAATGGGAGGAAGTCAGATCTGTACCCACCCTTGTGTTTCATGAAAAAAAAGCATTTTGAAGTTCCTTATGAAACAGGCCATTATAGTTGACATTGACTTAATTCCTGTCTAAGGAACACACCAATCTAGAATTCTTGTTGGTAAAGCTCTTCCAGTTTTGACAAACATTTCCTTATATTTTCTTGATGTTATACATATAGACAGACAGTAAACATTTGAAAGGAGAGGGAAATGCTGTTTATAAACTAATTCAGGTGAGCATATTTAAGGGAAAATCTACACTACTAAACTTGTTTAACAGTTTCCCCCAGAACTGCAATTTGTATGGGGTGGGCAGCGTAGAGAGCGCTAACAAAAAATTCTCAACATTTCATCATAGTATTGCTGCCAGGATTCTTGGGAGGAATCCATGACAGTGAAATTGGTATAAAATGATATACATTTGTAGTTTATAACCCTAAGGTATTATGACTTCTATAAAAAATAAATTCATTGAAGTCACATCTTGGTTTTAATTATTGTAAAATGTATGAATGATTTTATTATATATTCTGTTTTAATATTTATGTTGTTTTAATTGTTGTTAGCTGCCCTGAGCCTGTCAGGGGAAGGCAGGATATAAATTTGATAAAATAAAGTGAAACTACTCCTAATGCATAGATTCCTCCAGCAGTAAATGAAATGTTATGTAAAAGATAATATCAAGTAAGAGGTAAATATGCAAAATAGGTGAATATCCTAATTCTTTCCACAGTTAGAGACATTTTCAGAATTCTTGTCACTAACTGTAAGATTACTGCTTTATTCTCTACTAATCAATACACAGTATTTATTTATGAAACAAGGACAATATGCAGTTCAGTCTCATGCTATCCACATTTAGGTATATAACTTGTAACATGAAACTAAAACAACTGCCTTAATTCTACCTAAGTGCAAGGAAAGCATAACATTCAATCAACATTCCCAATCCACATTGATCTTAGTGCAATTTGCAACTTATCGTGCCTATTATTGGTAAGAAATACCTCACAGCTGTTAAAAATGAAATCAGTACTTTAATACTTACCTGTTACGTCCAGAGTCTCTAAATCCTTTGGCAAAAGGATTCCTATCAATCTTGAGTCGAGTGATCTGTCAAAAGAACACAATATAATCAGAGAAAAGGTGATTCACAGCCATCCTATCTAGGAATGCTAAATGTGTGTGTGTGGGAGGGGGTGTCTTGATATGGCCTAAAACTTGAGAGAGAAAAACCCAAAGCACACATCTTGCATGGATCTATTATGTACAGCTCACTCACTGGATTGTGGCCAAGAAATTCTGCAAACTGCTACAAACACCAAAGTGGTTTTATTTAGGTAAGATTTTGCCTGTAGAAGCCTATAAAGTCTTTATTCCAACAACTAGTCCTCTAAAGAACAAAGTTTGAGTCCCTTTAAGATCCACAAAGTTTAATTCTGGATATAAGCTTTCACAAAAGCTTATATGCAGAATCAAGCTTTTTTGGTCTTGAAGGTGCCAAGGGACTCAAACTTTGTTCTGTTGCTTCAGACCAACATGGCTACCCACCTAAAGCCGCAGTCCTCAAAGTCTTTCTAAATCTTTACAACCATTTTTTTAAAAAAACAAAAAACTGACCACTATTATACAAGAACTCAACCATCTTCTACTAACTAACTTCTACTAACAGTGTATGTTTGTGTGAACATCTGGAGAGCCAGTTTGGTGTAGTGGTTAAGTGTGCGGACTCTTATCTGGGAGAACCGGGTTTGATTCCCCACTCTTCCACTTGCACCTGCTGGAATGGCCTTGGGTTAGCCATAGCTCTGGCAGAGGTTGTCCTTGAAAGGGCAGCTGCTGTGACAGCCCTCTCAGCCCCACCCACCTCACAGGTTGTTTGTTGTGAGGGAGGAAGGTAAAGGAGATTGTGAGCTGCTCTGAGACTCTTAAGAGTGGAGGGCGGGATATAAATCCAATATCATCTCCTTCTTCTTCTTCTGTGTATGTATGTGCTTTTTAATAAGCAAGCTAGCATGGTATAGTGGTTACAGAAACAGACTAAATCTGGGAGACCCAGATTTAAATCTCCACTCTGTCATGGAAGCTTACTGAGTGACTTTGGACAATCAGGCACTCCAATCTATCTCTCAGAGTTCTTAAGGCTAAAATGGAGAGGATAATCATGTAAGCCAGGAGTGGCCAACGGTAGCTCTCCAGATGTTTTTTGCTACAACTCCCATCAGCCCCAGCCAGCATGGCCAATGGCTGGGGCTGATGGGAATTGTAGGCAAAAACATCTGGAGAGCTACCGTTGGTCACCCCTGATGTAAGCCACTATGGGCCCACAGTGAGAATGGTCAGATATAAACTAAGTCAGAAGATAAATAAGTATATAAAGTGTGGATTCATCAAAACAATTATATGCAGTCTATTGGAAGTTTGCCACAACTAAGTCCCACACATTTCTATGGGATTTAATTGCAACTAAATGAATAGTGATTCCAGTTCACTAAAGTACCCATAGCCTAGCTATCCGTACTGAAACAAAAGTGAAGACAGACACAAAGGACACAAAGAAGAGGACTCCTCTAAGCCTGCAAGTGAACTAATGACACTTCAAAAAGCAGGCTGACACAGAATCACACACAGGTCTACTCAATGGGGCTTACTCCTGGGCAAATGTCCATAGGATTGCACTGTGTACAGCTTCCTTCCAAACTAACAGCACTCAGGAAAAGAGGCACGTTTCTGTGGTTAGTCTTTGTTAACTTTATGCAGGCAAAGAAGCATGGAACGAACTAATGAAGCAGCAATAAACAAACAGAAGTGTCCAAGAGAGACAGCTTTCCTAAAGCACTGGGAGATGACTGACAGCACAGCCAGAGTTCTATTTCCCGATATGCACATCTGTCATCAGCTTCAGGGCCAACATTGTTCCGCAGCTGAAAAACCCACTGGAAATCCTCTATTTATGGTACACCTGTCTTCACCCTTTAGCAGAGTCCATGATGAAATTATTTATTTCACGCTGCAGTGTTGGCATGTAGATTCCACTATTCTAGCATGAAACAAGAATAAAGGTCACAGTCTTGGCCCAGAGAAGCCAACAGAATTCAATTTTTAATAGGCAGTTCACAATCAAGTTGTAAGGGAGAAGGTTCCTATGTTTAAAGAAGGAAGCTTAATTGCATGGCTATAAGCCTCAACTTCCATAAAAAGAATAAAAAAGACATTAGATTATAATAATTGATTCTGATGATTAACTTTTAGATACACATCTCACAAATTTAGGAACTTGAATCATGCTGTATAGAGTGATCTATTCCACATCACCAAATATACCATCAGTCCCAGAACTCTTATTGCAACTGGTTAATGTAGATCAGAATCCAAAAATTTATTTTGGGATGCCTAAATTGGATTTTTTAATTTACTTTCTCTTTGAACAGCAACAACACAATCAGTTACACCACCAAGCCCAAGGTACCCTTTGGTGTGTGACTAAGGAGTTCTTTGGCTCGCAGCCATTAATGCAGTAGTTATGAATACATTTTTCCCTTCACCATTAAATAAGTTCTGGAAAAGCTAAATAACAATGAAACAGATGCAAACATAAATAATGCACCATACAAAAAAAGAGAACTAAATCATGAAGCTAACAAAAAAACTAACTGGAGAAAAACTGCCAAATGTCTATTATTGCTTTGCATTGCTCCATGACTAATATCCCTTTGGTGGTGGAAAGTGACATCAAGTCACAGCTGACTTATGGCAGCCACATGAGATTTTCAGGGCAAAAGATGTTCAGAGGTGGATTGTCACTGTCTGCCTCTGTGTCACCCCCCTGGTATTCCTTGGAGGTCTTTCTTCCAAATACTAGCCAAGGCCAATCATACTTAGCTTCCAAGATCTGATGAGATGGGGCTTGCCTGGGCTATCTGGGTCATGGATATTCCTTTACCAATACTATAGCACATTACAAGATCCTGGGACAAGCATTGTAACAGCAAATTATCTAGTGGTTTTACAAAGAAAGATACATTAAACTTCCAATTAACATACAAGAATATCTCTCATGAACAGAAACATATGAGCAAAAGTGTGATGGAATACCAATGGTGTTGTATCATCTTTTGGGGAGAATGTCCATTCCCATACACTCAGGAGAATGGCCTGATTAAAGTGCGAAAGGCTTCAGTAAAAAATGGAAAGCATTTCATTGATTTTGTTTCCATATGTAAGAGGACTGAGCTCCTCCTGCCCTCTCCTTTCTGCTCTCTCCCTTTCTCATAATACCTTCCACTGTAGAGAAATAATCATGGCAGGAGGGGGGAACAGCAAGAAAGAGAAAGGGAAGGAGGCAGGCTCCGTGCACCTTTTCCTACCTCCTAAATAGTGCTCTGCCAATCCAGCAAGAACAAAATATGAAAGGAGCATCTGCATGCTCAGATGATCCAAATGAGCACTTAAGAGACACATCTACTTTCACTTTGTCATGTGTAGCCAGAGCTCATTCAATTAGTGAGGTGTGCTTTTTGATGTGGGTGGTATGTGCATGCCCAATTTGAAACTACTAGTTAGCTGTAAATGACTAGTTGTGCATAATTCTAGCTGTATCAAGGTGTGCATCTCTACTATGATCAAAGGGTCTGCAAAAAGGAGGAAACCTCCCTGTTGGTTAATGTATACATGGCCAGAAGATGATTTAGCTTCACTTAGTCCATTTAGAGATGTTACAACCTCTCTTCCCATTTGCAGAAAACACCTTTGGTATTATGTGTTTACTTATTTCAAAAATTTATATTTGCCTCTCCAGAGAACCTGATCGAGGCAGCTTACAAAGCAGAACATGAATAAATTATAAGACAAAAATGGTTAGAACTAAACTATGAAAAACCCAGCCAGAGCATTTAAAACAAACAGCACTGAACACTGAGCAGCATACAATGGCTGGGTCCAGACCGTCAGTTTGATCCCTGGCAGATTAAAAAATAAGTCCAAATGTGCACATATGCTTCCCGTCCAGCTCCTGTACTCACCCTGTCCTCCAGCAGCTGAGGCAGCTCAAAAATTCTTGTGCCACATTTCATCCACCTTTCTGGGCGTCTGAATGCCGGAGAGTGTAAGTGAGGCAGATTGGCAGGGTGAACCTGCCATCCGCTCTAGGTGCTCACACCAGTATTCTTTAAAAAAAAACTGCCCTAGGTGCATGACTGTATGGCCACTACAAAAATGTAAGAAACAAAAGAAACGCAAACCACACTAAGGGGATGGTGCACAACAACTGTCTGCACTGAAGCGCCCCTTGTGCAAGATACAATCTCCTTGTGCAGGAGCGTCTGATCACTCTTTGTCTACTCCAATCTGGGGCGGCACAATTTGGGGCACCTCTGGTGTGCCCAAAGTTGTCCGTCTGTGCCCAGCCAGTGTGTCTAATAAAACAATCTAGAAGCAGATTTAAAATGTCAAAATATGATCTCCTTACTTAAAAACCTGGATAACAACTCATGCTTTGTTTTGACATCTAAAAGAGAGTAGGGTAAGTGAGCCTCAACGGGAACAGCATTCCATAAGCAAGGCAACATCACTGGGAAAAAAATCCTTGTATTTGATCGCCAATCACCTCGCATCTGAAGGTGAAGGCACAGACAGCAGAACTCCAGAACAGGATCATAATTGGCAGGCTGGACAATACAGGTAGAGATGGTCCTTCATGTATCCTGGCCCCAAGCCATTTAGGGCATCAAAGGTAATTCTGGACAGATGGACAGTCAATGCAAATCTTTCCACACAAGTGATATGATCCCTGGCAGCAGCCTAGTTGCCGTATTTTGAAGAAGCCGAAGTTTACAGGCAGTTTTCAAAACAGCCCCCCTGAAAGTGTATTACAGTAATCAATCTCGATTCAAATCCTATAGTACCTTAGAGAACAGCAAGATTTTTGGGGTATAAGCTTTTGAGAGTCAGTGCTTTATTTGTCAGGTATCTATTGTACCAGCTGTTCTACTGCAGACCAGAATGGCTACCCTCTGAAAGTAATTAACTGGTTGTGATCACAGTGTAGCTCACTCTGGCCAGATCACAGTTTTCAAGGAATGGTTGTTCCATATACACAAGAGTTATTTGGTTGTACATATAAAGGCTAGACATTATAATGACCAGTTGTACCATAGACTGTAAGTCGCTATGGTAAAAACAAAACGATCATGCTCTAACAAGTGAAAAAAATGCTCAGGAGTAATCTTAGTAAAGGATCTCCTTATTTTTTCTTTCCCAAGAACTGAAAAAAGGCTTCTGATCACTCTTCCTTCTGAAACACCTTTATGGGCTCTGAGGAGCAGAAAACCCGTGTGTGTGTGTGTGTTTGTGCTTCCCAAACTCAATTCATTTTCTAGGGACCAGAACAAATTCTATTACATAATCTAAAGGGTATTAAACAACTGCCCTTTTTTTCTACTGAAAGTAATAGTAGTAGACAATTTTCTCCTCTCATCTGTTTAGAATTCAATGACAATAATAATCTATATTGAATAAAAGTTACCTGTTGGTTCTGGTATGCTGTAACAGTTGTGAAAACTGTCTCAGGAAAAGAAAATGCCTTTACCCCCTCCCCAGACGGAATGGGTTTGACTGGGGAAAGATCATCGCCACAGTCTTTTCGAATAACATGGACACGTGGCTGGTACTTGTGCATAGAATGGAGGATAATCTAAAACAAGAGAGAGAAAGATTTGTTGCCTCTATATCAACAGTATTTTGGATTAATAAAAATACATTGCTTATCTTTAACTTTAATCTATCACAAACTCAGCTAAGTTCCTTAGAGAGATGGTTTTGTAACTATGTAAAGAAAGTAAACATGGGCTGGAAGGTGACTGGCTGGTCGGACTGCTGCTGAATTTTTCCAGACTTGTTTGGACATTTTCAGAAGCACTCTGGAATGTTCTATCTGTGGTTTCCTGAAGAACAAATGAAACTTCAACCACTCCACAGGCTAACTTTTTAAAAGCCACAATGAATATCAGCAATATTTGATTTTTCTGTATTGTAGAAGCAAGCACCATTCTTCTCGAAAGCTACCCTACTCTAGAAGTAAGAACACATACTGGTTCTAAAAATATCCATACCTGAGGATTAGGACAACTTAATATGGATCTCCAAGGTTGCCAACCATCCAGAGAATAAATAATTGTCATGGCTCATTTTTACGTGTCTTCACCTACAAATATGCACACTGGTAATAAATACCAGGACTGAACAGAATGAAAACTAGTTAAATGGTTAAACCCAAATCAAAATTTTCTAGCATTCTGGGAAGGCAGTACTAAATGGAGTTATATCCATCTAAGTCTATTGAAATCAGTGGGTTTAGAAGGGTATAACTCTTTATAGGACTGTACTCTGGAAGGTCTAGATGACTTGGGAAAAAACATATATTCATTTTATATCATATATGAAATTGCTTTTAATGGTTCAAAACCAAAAATGTTATTATTACTTTTGGGCGCCCATTAATTCCCATAAAGGTTTCATGGCTACTAGCCGACAGAAAATCTAATTAAAAGGAGGAAATTTTTTAATTTCCTGTTTCATTATTGGCCACAGAATATGAAATCACCATTGTATGTCATCCTTCCAGCTACCTCCTCTTTCTTGGCACAACTTTAATGCCAAATACCATGAAACTAAATTTGCCCAATTAAAAGGAAGAGTTTTATATTTGTATAAATAAGGTCTTGGCTAGTTGGGATGATTTTACATGAATTCATTGCTCACTGGGAGACATGACACTGTTTTGAATATGCAATTTTCCAGATACTTGAGTTTTCACTAGAGTGAAGTCAGGCTTTTGACAATCACATCAGGAATAACCAAATATTATGCTCAGATATGTTTCTACCATAATACAAATTTTCCCATTTCTTTATCCTAATGCAGAGCAAGACTCGGGCAATTTTTTTTGAAAACAGGCTTTAGCAGTGACACTTCTTTCTAAGTGCTCAGGATCACTGATTGGCAGGCAAAATTGTACAGCTACTTTTACTTTACTGGGAGCCTTGTGGTATGACCCCCCCCCCAAAGGAGGGAGATGCCTTATATAGTTATATTAATTTGCCCTATACTGGAGGGTAGAGTGGGAAAGAGTCCCACTAATTTCAGTAGAATATATTGTACTATATGAACGACTGGACTGAAATAACTAAGAAGTTGAGGAGCGGCTGCAGCTTATGAAATTAATGATCAGATGGCGGAAAAAGAGTTTTCATTGCATATGCTAATGCATAGTTTAACATTACAGTGCCCTGAAGTAGGGTTCCCAGACTCCTGCCGGAGGTGGGTTTTCTCCCAATTTCAGAGCCTCCAACCCGCTGCCACGGAACTGGCTGGTGGGAGAACTCTGCACCCGAAGAGCACTGGAGTACCACAACATGCCTAGTGTGATGGCATCATCTGAAAGTGATGCAATTGCACTGGGCGTGTCATGGGGGGCGCTCTAGCATTTGGGAAAAACTCTATGATAACCATAAAGGTCCCAAGTGCTAGAGCATCCCCCCTTGACATGTCCAGCATGATTACATCAGTTCTGGGTAGCATCACTGTGTCTCGGAAGATCCCCTGCCCAGAGCCGGGTAAGACCTGGCAACTCTACCCTGAAGTCATTTTTTTCAGTTATATGAAATATAGGTATAAAACAAAATAAGAAAAACAAAGAAAAAATGCAAATCAAAACCTACATAGGGCTTCCTTCAATAGGACAAAGGGTTTTTTTAAATAAATCGTAGTAAAGTACCCTGTATAAAAGGAAACCAGATTTCAACTGCATTTTATAACATCAAGGACAAGTATCATCATCCTACATTTTTCCTGGCTCTCACAGCTATAATTACACAATGGTTCCTCTCATAATGTTCAATAGACTGCTGGATTTTATCTCCTTACAAAAAGAAAAAGAAAGGAAAATAAATATATGCACAGATAATTCTGTATTACAAAGAAATACCTGTGAACTACCATTTACTTCTTACTCCTTTGTTTTTTTAATTCTAAAACCCTTGTCACATATACAAGAAATTTAGCTTTACTGTAAAGATCACCTTGAAATGAAAGTAGTTAAAATCTAACTAACCCAGTAACTAGGTTACGTAGATTACTGTATGTATAAATGTACGCGTACACATGAGAAAGTAGTTCACAACATTTAAATGTGAAACAATGTTAGGACTGTATTTGATGTGTTTTAAATTATCCAGATTACACACACAAGAATATTTTATTTATGTATTTGGGATAATTCTATGCTTCCTCTTTAGAGTCCTGCTTGAGGCAGCTTACAATCGAAACAATGGCACCATATTAAGGCCGTTAAAAACAAGCCATTGAACATAAACAGAATAAAATTATCCATAAAACAAGATCATTTTAAAAGTTGGTAAAAGAAAGCTGCTGATTATAATGCTGTATGCACTACTTTAATTTTAGATATACCTTGAGTCAGTTACATGACCACATGAAGGGGGCAACTGATATGGCTTGCTTTTTCTTTTGTATACTAGAGTGTATAGACTACAGCACCTTCTTCCCATGTGTCCTCTAAAGAAGTAGTTCTTTGGCCCTCCCTCTTCCCCCCCCCTCTTGCTATAACTTACACAAGCATAAATTTTACAAAGTCATTAATAGTCACTCCACATTTAAATCACAATAGAATTTGGAACATATACCTATTTTTCCAAACAGTTAAGTCGAACTAACAGTGGGAACAGGTATCATTAAAGAATCTGTCCCTTGTAATCTGAGGCTGCAATCCAAATCACAGCCATACACTAAAGCATACAGAAATCATCAGGTTAAGCATTCCTATCTTTGCGTTGTTGGAATGCCATGCTAGGTTCTTTTAAAAGGTGTTTTTTTCAAATATCGCATTAAAACACACACAAATCCGCTTCACTTTTTGCCTTTAATTACTGATCCTAACATTCTTCTAATCGTACATTCACAACTGTGACAGTAAGAAGATCATTTTTACTAGGATGACAGTTGAAATTCTTACAACTGACACACATAGCCTTTTTGATAAGTACAGTAAGGGTGACTGCAACATAATCCAGTACACATACACAGGCACACCTCAGGGCCAGATTAACAATTAGGCCAATAGGCACTGGCCTATGGGCCCTCATGCCTTTAGGGGCCCCAGGCCAGCTCCCCACCCCTGTTTCCCCCCTGCTTGCAGCCTTTCCACCCTGCACATGCAGCTAGCAACTGAGCCACTCTCTGCCTGACTTGCCTGGTCTGGCTGCTTGTAGCCACTCTTTGCCTGACTTGGTGTGGCTGCTGCTGGCATCGTTACCAAGTTTACCTCTCTCTGCTTCTTCCCACAGCTTTGTCAAAGGGGCATTTGAGAAGGTGCCTGCAGGCTGCAGCAAGGACCACAGGCAGCGGGGTGGGTGCTCTGACTCTGAGATAATTTGCAAGGGGCCCCCGAGATTTTGACTGCCTTGGGGCCTCCAAAGGGTTTAATCCAGCACTGGCACAGCTTTTAACCTAACATGTAATGTTGTGAAAGCCTCTTATTTCAAATAAATGCAAAAACACAATCCATTTTATGATTCTAACAAGGAAGTTATCTGAGAAGATTTAAAAAGTGGAGGGAAAACTGAAAGGGTAAAATAAGCAAAACTGGAAACTGCATTTGTTTCCAAAGGACAGAGAACAGACTTTTATTGTTCTGATTCTGAATAAAACTACAGAGTAGAACAACACAGGTTGGAGGGTTGTTGTAATGGTGAGGGGAAAATAATTTGTGTTGCCTATCATTCACCAAATGAAAAGCCTGTGGTTACTGATACACCCTTAAACACATTGGTTCAACTGAGAACATTGCACGGAGATTACTCAGGCCTTAGACACAATTCATCAATATTTCTAAGACTGCACTTCTGAAAGCTAATTTACAGAATGCTATCTTCAGACTCCATCTTTTAATTTATAATGAGCCTCCAACTCTTCATTTATAAGAAAAAATTCTTCCTGTGATTTATTCTAGATGTGCAATAATTCAACCACTTCAAAACATTCCTTCATTCTGTCATAATGTCTAAAGAATAAAAGTGTATCCTACGGAACATATTTATTTGGTTTTTGTTTTTATATTTTCTTGTAATAAAAACTGGCACTTTGCAATCTTCCCTATTTTAGAAAGACCAATGTATTATGCAATATTTTGTATTCATCTTCAAAACTTATATTCCAATTTTCAAAGAACATTTTAGGCCTGAATCAGTTCAATGTGTATTTTGAATTACTCTAGAAAAAAGCTACTTGACTTTCTTCCAAACTGAAGTACTTAGTGAAGAGGAATGCTTGAGTAATCCTAAAGTATTCCACACAATGAATAATCGTTTTATGGCAAAAGCGACGTAATTTTCAACTCAGAGGGGAAATGTTAAACCTTTATGGTTACACAATGTGAAAAGCTATTCTCAGCCCACCTAATATCTGTAGATTGCAATTATCTAGCTCAAGGACATTCAATTATCTAATGCGTCCAATAAAAATAATAGTTATGAGCAACCAATCCATCCATGGCCAATTGCATTGTCAAGACCCTTCACTGAGTAAAGCTCAACTTCATCACAAGTTCCCAAGCACCACAGCCAAGTAAGTGCTCTGAAAATACTAAACAAGAGCAAATTTTCCCATATATGAACACCTGTCTTTACTGGAAAAATACAGAATCAAGATCCAAAAAGTAGAGACAAACTGTCAAGATTTACTTAGGTCCTGACCGATACTCCCTCTAAGCTGCTGAGTCTTGTGAGCAAACATTCTACTTTGTGAGCTACTGGCATTAAAGTTGTAAGCTACTGCATAAATTAGTTTGTTCTGGGGCCTTTTTTCCTGAGTCAAGACAAAAAAATGTGTGAGCCAGAGGCTAAAAAACTGAGCTAGCTCACACTGACTCAGCTTAGAGGGAACACTGGTGCTGACCATCTTGGTGAGATGCACTTCTCATCCAGAATAATTTAACAACTTCTGTAAAGCAAGTGACTAGCTGTACCAATTTTCCATTACTTGCTTATAATCTTGCTTAAAATTAAACCAGGGAGAATGGTTGCTCATACCTGTAAACCAGAGGTGGTGACTTCATTTGTTACGAGACACAGAGCAGACATAAATGTCACTTTGCCGGGCCAGGCCATATGTGTCATAATATGTGACTTGAGGTACCAGAGATATAACTTTATAAAGATGATTTCAGATTCTGAATGGCAATAGCAGGCTTGATTGGATTAGGTGTAATATGCAGAGGGGTAGTAGGTATGGAGATATCACCATTGGTAACAAGACAGGAAACCTAGGTCTCAGTTTGGTCCAGAAAGATTCAGTCCAGGAGCAAAAAATAAATTAATATAAGTCTAAAAAACCAAGCAATGACTCACAAAATATCACAAATTTTCTTAGACTTTACGGTGTTACTGGGCTTTTATTCCTTCTTTGCTATTGGAAACCACAACATGCAAAAACCAGTGGGGGGACATTTTAACCTTCCATGATATTCAGTTGCAGATCTAAGAGTAACAGTTCTCTTACAAAGGAATTCCAAAGGGAGAACAGAAAGAAAGACTGCTGAATTGTAACTGATAATGAAGCTGAAGACAATGCATCCTCCTGGAGTGAACTGAGGCATAGGTTTCTTCTCTCATTACCAATGCCTGATATTGTAATTTGGCATCTGAATTCACTCTCCAAGACTCACATTCTAGCTGTATCTGAAGAAGTGAGCAGTGACTCGTGAAAACTCAAGCCCTGCCACAAATTTTATTAGTTGTTAGGGTGCTACTGGACTCTTGCTCCCTTCTACTAATAAAGATTGTAAGCTGCGCTGCTGTTAGGCTTCTTCTCTCCTCCCCCATCTGTTAGAACTGGAAAGGGGGATCCCTCTCTCTCTTTCACTCCCCTCCCTTTGAAGAGCTGTGCATGCACACAAAAGTTTAAACCTGGAATAAAACTTTGTTGGTCTTAAAGGTGCCATGGGACTCTCTCTCTCTGTCCTTACTGGACTCTTGCTCCCTTCCACTAATAACGACTTCAAGCTATACTGTTAGGTTTCTTCCCTGCCCCCCTCCTTCTGTTAGAACTGGAAAGGAGGATCTCTTTCTCTGGCTCTTTCACTCCCCCTGTGAGTATCTCTCTGTCTCTGAAGAAGTGTGCTTGCACATGGAAGCTTATACCTGGAATAAATCTTTGTTGGTCTTAAAAATACCATGGGATTCTGTCTCTCTTTGGCTCTTTTCTTCCCTCTCTTTCTCCCCAAAGGAGGGGGAGAAGGGGGAAGGAGACCTCAGCCAATCGAGGGACGGGAGTCTTGGTTTTCTTTCTCCCCTCTGCAGGAGATGTGAGAGCTGGGCAAAATAGAGCTGCAAAACAGGAAGCAGATGAGAGCCAGTTGCTTGCAGAATGGGTAGGAGCCCTGAGGGGCCAGTTCTGTCCCACGGGCCATATGTCTAAGCTATTAATAATAGGTGGCCAAAAAACTCACAAAAACCCTATGAACACAGTATGTGTGGCATAGATCCATGTAGTTTTTACCGAACTTTACTTTTACTTTAAAATCTCCAACAATTGTCAGCTTACTTCAAAATTTCACCATTTTTAGCCTCTAGGAACAACTGCTTTTGTTGGTAAAGACCAGTAATTTTCTTCTACCTGACCAACAGTATGCTTATTTATGAGCAGATTATCTATAGGTATGCAGATTGGACTATACATAACAACTGCTCATTCGACATGATTAAGAAATCTAGTGCTACCTGGAGATCAGTGTATAGCATATGGACCATTAGTGGCCTCAAAAAAAATCAGCCTCAGGCTGTCAGTCTCAAAACACACATAATAGCTTTTTAAAAAATCTTAATTAGTTGACTGTTTTTTCTGTGTTCTCCATTCGTGCAGGGACATTTTTCATATATAAGGGGATGTCTTATTTATCTACAAAAATGTAAGCACAGCTCTCACATATTGCTGTTCATAGAATTTTTTTCTATAAGCACAATCTTTCAAAGGAATTAATGTGTAATTTATAACCAAATTTTCAAAATGTATTATTAAAAAACCTCATTTCAAAACTCCAGACTACACTATTCACCAAAAGTTTGATATACGAGTATACTGGGGATTGTTTAAAAGACAATGATCAGTCTTTGTTTCCACTAGTTAGGAACAGAGAAGGAAATATTCTTATAATGTATGTTGTCACGTGAGGTAGTGTCATGACTAAACAATTTGGAGCTTGCAAACAGAACACTTAAACTGAACAATTCCCTGCCAGTTTTGCAGATGTAATGAACTTCAGCTGTGAACAGGTCTTGCTCCATAAGGTAGGTAATAAATCATTATCAGAGTGAACACAGCTCTCATGTTGTTCCTTTTGAGTACCGTTATTAACACCTCATGGGGTTTTGCACAAATGATTTAGCGTTTTTTTAAAAATAAATCATTAGTTAAAATTTTATTCAAGTAAAATTATTGTAAGTTGAAAATATTTTTAAGACAGGCATATTGTTTTCAATAAAGAACTGAAGGTTCAACCTATACGTGCACTGACAAAATGTAATGCTGGTTCTACACTTTCCATTTAGTTAATTTAATTTCTCCAAGGCAGAAAGCAGTCTTGCACAGTAAAATGGCACCCAATTACTAATTAACCATCATGGCAAAATGTAAAAGCATGCACACACATAAACTGATCTAAGTTTTGTATGATCAATCCAGTTTTTGAATGTGAGGTTAAATCAAAAATCCTTTCTTTAGAAAATGCAGCACTTTGTACCATCTTAGAAAACAACATACTCACATGGCCCTGGTCATCCAATTCATTGTTTGTAAGTTTCAGTTTGTCAAAGCTGATGACTTGCCTCATCCAAGTCTCTCCTGAGGCAGGTGAATCTGGGTGAATGTATACACGAGGAGGCACGGGTGAGTCAGCATTACCAGCCACCATCCATTTGGAGCTGTGATAAACATACCTATGGAAAGAAACCCATTGTTTATGACAGGCACAATGGAAGTAATTAATTGGAACTTTCACTATTTCGCAGCAAAAAAATTATATCAGAATACATAGCATGATAAATATTTAAGTAAAAAACTAGAATTCCTGTTTGCATGCTGGTCAACAGTCAGTCAAATACTGTCAAATATTCAAAGTCAAGAATACCATTTCTTAGGAATAAGTGCCTTAAAACTGACTTTTTAAATGCTGTTTATTTGCTTTATCTTTATTACTGCATAGTAGACTGTTACTATACGCTGACCCTGTGTATAGTGTAACTATCCAAATCGATAATTATGAAATAGTTTGATATTCCAATAAAGTTAAAATAATTGGCCTAACTAATCAAACAAACATTTTTGACTACTTGTGTACCCAGCCAACCTTGTTCCTCTGCACATTATATGGAAAACTGCAGCCCCAATAAACATTTTTGGCTAAAGTTATTTTGATTTAGCCAATTATATTTTAAACTAAATTAAATGCTGAAAAATCTAAAATGAGGCTGTAAAAATAAACATGCATTAGATATAATCCCAGAAACATGTACCTTAATGTTTATACAGTAATGGGATTATTGCAATAAAAAGAAACATTCTATGTAGATTCCTTTTAAAATTCAGATTAAAATTCCAGTTCTTTCATTTATCCAATTATTAAAACAATATTCTGACTTTTGGTGACTCCATCGTCTATTTAAAACTATCCACTGAACGCGCATTTATCTACCATAATTTTTTACAAGCATGCTCTTAGATAGCATATGGACAGAAAAGAAATAAGCATGCATTTACTTTAAAATAATCTTGTTTACCTAGATATATCAGCTGGAGTTGGGCACAGGCAATCAAATCTGATGTGATCAAAACAGACTTGAATTCTGTTTTACAAAAATATATGCCTTAATCCAGAGCCCAATGTGCACTCCACTGCCAACATGGAGCTGAGTTGCCAGCTCCACTGGAGTAAAGGGTAGAGGAGCTCTGTTATTACATCAAAGGGACTTAACTTGCATTAAATCATTGGAATCCAGTAATCTTCCTCAATGCCACAACTGTAATCCAGTCTAAACTATTTTAAATTATTTGCCATTTTTTCTGTTTGCAGAATTCATTTATATATTATAAATATTTAAAATCCCTTCCTAATATTTACCATAATATTACTAAAAGAGATAAAGTATTATTATGTCCTTCATGCTAAAAGAAGTAAGAATGGGATTACTGTGCAGAATCCACAGCACTCAGTTCCCATGAAAGGGATATTCATTTTAAGAAAACTTCCAGAATTAATTTCAGTATTGAGCCACAACTCAGGAAGCAAGTAAGGATTATTCAACAGAACAATGGTAGGAAGGGGGAAATTGTGTCTTTCCTGGCTAAGAAATGCCCTTAGACCAAAGGTTCTCTAGTAAACCCACTGATAACCCACCATACCACTAAGAATCTCTGAGAACATCTAAACTGACCCACTCAGAAAGCACCCTTCCAGCACACTTCTAGAAGAAGAACAAAATGACAGGGTAGAGACCCTTAAAAAAAATACCTTATAACCAACTCGGTAGCACCGTTGAAGACTAGCATATGGGGAAAAGATTAAAAGAAATATCCCACAGACATAAATTGCACTAATTGAAGTGGAAAAGAAGGTCTTTATAAGAGAAAGTTTACGATAAAAGAAAAAAGGGGGGAAGGTAGTTAGATTCCAAAGGGAGGAGGGCAAAAATCACAATCCAGGGAATGGCACCCAATAAAGAGAGACAGCCAGCTTTGCACAGTTGCTAGGGTCTGGGAGACCCAGATTGGATTCCGCACTCTGCCATGGAAGCTCACTGGGTGAACATGGGCCAATCTCACTTTCTCAGCCTAACTTGCCTCATGGGGTTGTTGTGAGGATACAAAGGAGGAGAGGAGAATGTACGCCACTTTGGGTTCCCACGGGAGAAAAAGTCATGATATAAGTGAAGTAAATAAATAAATAAGATATGACATACAGAAAGACTGAAATATATGTTAATAAAAGTTATCTGAATGAGTCATCAGCGCTAAATTCACTCATGTTTACCCATTTTAAAGAATCTCATAATTTTGAAATCATACCTGATGTATCCTTCCCAATTTTCAGTTCAAATGTGCAAGATATATTTAAGTTCATAACTGAAGTAATCCATAAAATATTATTTGAACTGACCTAGAACAATCTGAATGAAAACAGATGTTTCACAAAAATCAATGGAACTTAAAAGTGCTTAATCGGGACCAAACAGTTCATGGGGTTTTCCCCTCCTGTATCCATAACAGGAAAAAAAATTACGTTTTCTTTTATCTGTAGTAAATGTTACACTTGTCAGCCTAAAAAGGAACTGTACTATGCTATGCTTCTGCAGTGCAACACATAATCTAAGTTATAGTGAAATTTTAGGATACAATTCCATTTTGATGTTAACAATGAACACAGCCATTTCAATATAAATTAAAATTAATACCGTAATTGAAATATTCTATCTAAACTGTTTAGTGAACCAATGCAACTAGAGAGCAATGCACTGGATCCTAAAAACACTACCTGAAATCTGCAGCTTACTTCCCCTTCTCCCTACAGCTGTAAATTCTGAAAAGTAATACAGATGTACATGCCACATTTCCATATCTCATGCTTTTATGAATGGCCACAACTCCAAGTTTAAAGGGCTCCAAATTGTGGATAGCCTCATTCTCTTTAGGAATACCCATAAACATAATGAATTCAACAATGTAGCACAAAGCATTCCACAACAACGGTTGCTTTCATATTGTTGTTTTAAAATGGCTGTTACCATTGCTGGCCTGATTCCTTGTAAAGCAACATGGGGATGGAGGTTTCAGACAACATATTTAAATCCATGTATGAGTTGTGTCTGAAGCATTCTGCCCATTTCAAACCACTCCACTTTTTTTGTCCTTTTAAAAAAATATTTTGTGCTACAACGCTAGACCCATATAGCAATTCAATGATAGCTACAAGCATCTGAATGTTGTCAATATAGCATTTAAGTGCTGTACTGGTCTAACACTATAGCACCTAAGTTAGAACATGCGGGTCAGGAGGGAACCAAAACAAACATGCACTGCAGGAAAGCAGGGGGAAAGTGGCACTTCCAGAACCGCTGCAGACAGCACACTACAGAGGTGCAAAGAACACCTGAAAATGGAAGTTTTGTTTAAAAAACAAGCTCAGCTCCACTTTCTAAAGGGGCACAAGCAGTATTGTTTGAAAAGATAAAAAAATCCATTAGCAACCAGGAGCCAAAATGGATGTGTCTGAAATGACGGAAGAATCAATTAGCAACTGGCAGCTAAAATGAATTACAAAGCCCATTTGAAAGGGGCTGTTTGAAAAGAATGGGAGCTCCCCTGTCTAACAAAGCTATGTGCACATCAGAGCCCTAACTCTCATAACAGAGTAACTGGATTGGGACAATATGGTGCTTGATACTGTGCAACCTACTAACAGAATAGAATTATGCCATTTGTGATCTTGCTGCTTGAATTCTGATCAGTTTATACTGGCAGATCTGACTGAGAATTCGTTAAACATAAAAACATTTTAATACCATATTATGGGGTCCTTAAGAAAGTTAAGAGAGAACAAAAACTTTCTGCACACATAAAATGCAGAAATAGGCCTGCATATAAAGCAGAAAAAATAGGATTTGTGGTGCAAGAGTAAGGAAAAGGAAATTGCTTTTCATATATTAAATATACACAGGATTTTTAGTGAATGGGGCAGTTTAGCTTATGAAACTCACAGTATGCACAAGTCTCTTCCAACTGAACCCTTTGGTGATACTTCTTTAACCCGACAATAAATATGGCTGGACCAACTACTGTAAAACTTTTAAATTCCTAAAAACTGAACTGTGTTCCCCCATTCCTACAAATTCTTACCATGAGTTCAAAAGGAATAAATGTGGATTGCCCTGGTTATTAAACTATAATTTTAGCATTTACTCATTCAGGGAACTTTTCATGCAGAGAAGTGAGAAGAACTGACCACAACTAATGCTGCTCTTTGACTGGGCTAGCACAGTGCTTTACACAGGTTACAGACAGTCCAAACTGACCTTCCTGGCTTCAGTGAGTCTATGGCAAAATAAGGGAGCTGGAGGACTGTGGCTTATGGGACAGGAAAAAAAATATTTGAATGCTCATCTAGAGTGTGTTCAAAATATGAGCCAAATGTACAAAGCAGTTGTGTAAAAAAAATCTCTTGATTGTTCTCACGTGCTTGGCAAAGAACATTTATTTTTTATGCAGTGAGATGAAGATAGGAATTTGGAAGAGTTAAGCACAACCTTCTGTTAATTTCCAAACTAGCCACGCTCTTTTCCAGTTCCCGATATTCCAAGTTTTATAAATTGCAGTTACTATACCTGTATCTTTTGTTATCCACTGGGACAATGTCCATAGCAATATAATATTGTTGATGTGGATCTAGACCTGAAATTTTCACTCTCATTGCAGGAAACATCCGTCTGAACACAAAAAAGGAGAGCATTTTAATAAAAAACAGACTTGGAGACTTGTACAGAAACAGGGACATGTTTGCAAAAACAGCTCCAGCATTTTCTAATTTAGGATTAGCAGCAGGAATCTTTATCATTATCTCAATGATTAATAAAATAGTTCTTTATGTATGTTTCAACAGACTTCAGATGCTTCCCTCCCCTGCCCCGACCCATCTTTTCAAATTTCTTCAGAATACGGATTATACCACAATATTCAAGTATTGCTTGCTGATCAGCAAATTCTGAAATTTTGTTTTAAAAATTTAAGTTTTACAACAATAACATCAGGAAATGTACTGAGATAGGAGCTATTGCTCACACAAAATAGAACATTCAGAGGCTAAAACTAAGGATATTTCCTTGAAAGGAAGTTTCACTGAAGTTGATAACCTTTATTTCCAAATCATAGGCCCTGATCAAGAAATCCTTAAATCTAGAACTGGTCTCCCCCCGCACCCCCCATCCCAGCCAAAAAGGTTACCAGCACTATCACAGGAAGAACAGAATATGATGCTTGAAATCAGTTTTCCTCCTCTCTAATTGAACCTGTCATAGCAGACAATACTAATAAATTGCTTTAATGGTACGTACACGTAACAGAAATACAAGGTCCACAGTATCCTCCCCCCATCCCACTAATACACTAGACATGAATATTTAGAAATCAATAGAGCTTACTCCTTCATTAACATAGTTAGGTATGTACAGTAAATAAAAGTCTAAGGCTTGGAAGACTCATTGCTTGATAATATCAAACACTAGGTATTATAAAAGGTAACACATACAGGTTTCACAATGTGCAGACAAAGAACACATTGATTTCAGGTGCCCTTGCATATGTGAATCTACCAGTGGATACAGTCTGAAGTGTTATTTTATATTCAAAAGATAAAATCTTTTCACTAGTACACCTTCTAATAAGGTCAGCAGAGGAAACTAAATATGAAGGAGTACCTACATGGCTACATTTCCCAGGGTCAGACTAGAAATTGTTATAGAACACATAATTTTAATACATGTTGCAACTCTATGGATAACTGTTAATTGTGTCTACTTATTTAAGGTTCAGTTTGAAGAAAGTTTGTAACAGATATGCTTTTTGTTATTACATAAGCAAACAAGCAAATCCCATTATGTTAAATATTTTAATGCTCCAAATATATGAAATGAAGCTAGATTTTAGAAAGAATTAAATATTATGATTAACTAAACAAGGGGGCAAATCTATCTGTAGCCAGCTAGTTAATGCTGTTATTTCAATACACCTGTAGATAAAAAGGAAAGAAAACCTTTGACAGGACAACTTTTAAGACAAATGTTTCCTTGTGCTGTTTAAGACTGCACTTCAATCATTAATAAAACCCTCTGAAAATGTAGAAGGTAACATATGGATTCAATAAAATATGTTTCTGTAATTTCTAATAAGTTCAGATACTTTTATACTATACAGGTTTTTACCATGTGTATCCCTTGGAAAGGGAAGAAAAAGGTTCTTTTCAGAAGAAGGCAGCATTCATACCCTTCACTCTAATGAACAGGAAATCCAAAATTCCACATATTTCTGTATCAACTGAAATTATCCTTGCTGAACTGGCTTATAAATCAATTTACTTTATTTATTCTGACGCATTTGTGAATTTGGGATTTTGTCTGCTATCTTTAGAAATTAACAGTCATTTGAACATGTTCAAATGTTCAAATGCAGTGCAAGACTTTCTATTTAATTAACGTTGTGGAGCAAACCCAATGTGATGATATCCTCAGCAACTGAAACGCAAAATGAAAGGACATCTATAGTTTCTCCTGATGTTGTTTAAATGTTCCTCAAGAACCATTTTAAAGTATTTATATTGACATGTAATAACGCTAGAAACTGTACATTCTAAAACTATTAAAAAACAAATTGCAAAAAAAGTCTTTCTGGGGTTTGTCCTAAGGGGTAAACAACCGGTTTACACTCTAGGATCACTATTAATGTGGATGGCTTAGAATTACACTGATCACACCACAAACCCATTACCTTGAAACAAATCAAATGTAAATGGCTTTCCAAGTCTTGTCAGTGTGTAAATATTCTTACTTGGCAACTACCGCTAAAATACGCGTCATGCAATTTAAAATACAACACAAGTCGCTAAATCAAGCGGACTAATGACCAGATCCTCTACAAAACAAAATACGCCGACTTGCCTGGGTGTTTGCACCCAGTTCACAATGCCACGTGGAAATAATTCTGATTGAATGGAATAGAGTCTAGACTTTATTTCCAAGTCTAAGTTATTAACAGCGTGATACCAAACTGGATAAGCCGAAATTCGTGCGTCTTGCTGCTCTCTGCTCGCCTCGCACTCGGAAGGAAACGGCCTCTACATCTCGCTTTGAATTCTGGATATTTACGAAATCCGGGAAATGTGCACATTTTATTGGGGTGAGGCCGACGCCTATGGTGGATGGTATGGGGGTCGGTTTCTTACCTTCCCGCCTTGGTAATGATCATCTCGGTGCCGATCTCGTGGAAGCGCTTCCAGAGCTCCGCGCCCTGCAGGTCCACCCGAGGTACCTGCGGGGTAAGCAGAGGCGAAGCGGGCCTCGAACCCGCGGCCTTGGCAGGCCCTCCGGGTGACAACGACGGTGACGCGGTCCTCAAGAAACTCTCTTCGCAGCCGCCTGCAGGGAGGCGAGAAAAAGAGAGCCCGTCAGGCGAAGAAACAACCCCACATGCGCCAAGCCCCGCGTTAGGCGGCGCGCCTGTTCTCTCTGCCTCCATCTTGGGTTTCTGAGGGAGGCGAGAAAGGCTAGCAGCGGCCAAGCTTCGGCTCCGCCAAGCAATTAGAGGCGCCTGCAGCGGGGCCTTGTCCTCCCCTCGACGCGCACGTGCGCTTCTGGGAGGGGGGCACGTGGGTACTGTGCCTTCGCCGCTCCTTTTGGCGCGCCTCGAGCCAGTCTCTTGTCAGGGCCTGAACGCGGCGAGAGAGAAAAGCCAAGCGAATGGCCGGGCACGAGCTCGTATTGGCTAAGGAAGCGGTGGGAGAGATTGCACTCACAAAAGGGCCGTTTGGCGGCCAGATGGCGGGAATTTGGGGACCACGTAAAGAAATAGTTCGAGAGCCCCCAAGCCCGGCCGCTAGTGGCCGAGGAGGAGAGAGGCTGGGCCTGCTGCGGAAGGCATCGCCATTTTTTGTGGAGGGGAGGCCTTGAAGAAAGCCGGTGACCCACGGGGGCGTTGGCTGGGGAACAAATCCCCTTGGCTTCAAAGAGGCCCTGTGGATTTCAGTGGAAATCCCGCTCGCCTAGCAGGTCGGTTCCTGAGCGGAAGCCCATTCCTTGTGATAAACTGTGTGTGTGTCCCAGATTTTCAGAGTATCTCAGCCCCGTGAAGAAGCCTTTACATTGCAAACGGCGATTTTTAACAAACGTGCTTCGCCGTGCCTATTTGGACAGACCTCTTTTGTACGGATCTGATTACTGACGATGAGATGCCATCCAAAGAAAGCGACGGGCGCCTATCAAAAGCAACACATTTAAGCAGCATAAGGTTGGGTATTCGTTGATGGCATGGCTGTAGGTGGGTGGAACCTAACAAATAAAGTATTTAGAGGTTTAGGGATTCTGTTGAGAAACAAACCAACAACAGTTTCACTGGGGTTTAACCGCTATAAAACTACGTCTATTTTTATCTCTTCTTTAAAACAAAAAAAACCCCTAAACCATGATCAGTCTGTTTCGTACTTTTTATTGGGTGGGGAGGGATCAGCACAAAATTAGTCCCAGAAGGAAAATATGAGGGCCTGGCGTGACTTGGTCCATGGGGTAGCAAGAGCCGGACTCCACTGTCCGACTGAACAACACAATGATTGGGCTACATATTTTTAAATCTGTATATTACAGTGTATATATACAGTACGCAGCATGTAATATATGTTGTTTAGTGAAGCATGCAGCTCCCTGTCTTATTTGTGGCAATGTTTTTATTTCAAACAAATTTTAAGTGCATATTTTTAAAACGGGAAAGCATATTATTCCTTGTCTTAGTTCAGCTTTTCACCTAGCTGGGGCAATTAAGAAGAAAGCCTCTCTTCATGGAGCTTTATGTTCTCAAAATATGCTCCCACTAGCATAATACTAAGAAAACTGCTTGTGGAGAGTGCCCCCCCCCATATTAAAACAATTGTTGATACTACAACTAATGGGGGGGGGGGAATGTTGAATAACTGTGTCAGTCCAAATAGGATTTTAAACACCAGGGAAGTTCAGTTTAAGCACGCTTCAGTGTCAGTACAATCAATGAGGGCCAGAAGTCCTCAGCATAGATTAGGGTTTCTGAGGATTCCGGTACATGCAGACACGCCGGGCTCAGTGTTAGATCCGTGGCTTGTTGAGCGGAACATCGCAAGAATGTCCTGTGTGTACGACTGTAATCGTGGAGCTAATTTCTAGGAGGAATGTACTCTGGGATTTGGAAAAGAAAAAACCGGGCAACACACAGACTTCCCAACCAAATGGTTCCGAGAAAGAAAGACCTGGTAGTCTGGCAGCAGAGGATTGCCAACATCCCTAAACCAGGGTAGCATCGCTCCAGCAGAAGTTTCAGAGTAATTTCCCGCTACTGCGAAAAGATCGTTTTCTTCCCCACCCTCCTCGGGGTCTGCAGAGCAAGCGGGTCTGGTTTGCAGCAAGGGAAATAAGAGCAGAACCCACGGAGGCTGGCGGTGACGGCGGCCTCGGGGTGCGGGCAGGCAGCCGCCGCGAAACTGCAAGGTGGGGCCGCGTTTTTGAAACTTGCAAGATCGTCTCTGAGAGCGGGGCGGTCGCGTCGCAGCCGCCTTTGCCCTGCAGGAAGCCTCGAGGCGGCTGGGCTGCAAGGAGAGGGGGGGGCGGGGAGGAGGAGGCAGAGCCCAGACCCACCCGACGAAGGATCCCTGTTCAGGGTTTCTGCCCCGCGGTTGGCCTGGCGAAGGCGATTCACTCACCGGTCGGCAGTGCCCGGGCGCTGCAGCTCCGCTCGCCGTCTGCCGAACCAGCCCCAGCGCCGGACTGCAAAGCTGCGCTTTCTTCGCTGTCCGCGCCTTCGCCGGCGCCTTTGTCGCAGCTGCTGCTGCTGCCTCCCTCTTCGGCCGGCGCCTCTTCGCCCTCGGCGCCTGCCAGCTTCCGTCGCTTCTGCTGCTTCTCGGCTCCGATGAGCGCCTCCACCGAGAAGGCGTGCGCCTTGAGGCTCAGCATGGGGCAAGGCGACGCTCTCCTTTTCTCGGCCATGCCCGGAGGCCCGCGGGCTGGGCGCCCTCTTCGCCTCTCCCTCTGCCTCCTCGCAGGCCGCGCCGAGTCCTCCTCCTCCTCCTCCCCGCCTGCGGCTTTTACATCCAACTCGCGGCGGCCGGAGCGAGGCAGGCGGGCGGCTTTGTGCCCCGGGCTCCCTCGCGCGCTCTCTCGACGAGCCGCGGCGGTGCCTTGTGGCGCAAGAGGCGCTTCTTCGCTCCCCCTCCTCCTGCTCTCCTCCTCCAAGCTCTGCCGCGTCTGAGGGGCCAAACAGCTCTGACATGGGTAACAAACGCTCTGCGGACACAAATTAGGGCTTGTAATTGAAATTTGTTGCCTTGATCTGTCAGCACTTCCAGGCAGGAGACCGGGGGGAAGAACTGGCTCATTAGTGTCAATAAAGTGACTGGACGGGGCGGAGCCCGGCGACGGAGAGCGGGTGTCAATCAAGAAGGGACCCCGGCCAATCAGAAGTGAAGGATTGCTCACCCCCGCTTCCCCCCAGCAGGGTGCTTCTTCTGCCGAAGGTTACAAAAGTGCGTGGGAAGGGGCGAGGGGACCCAGGGGGTGTTTGGCCGCGCTCTCTTGCTATGGCATCCCAAGCCCCCTTTCCTTCCTTTCTGCGCACAAAGGTATTTTGCATCTGTAAAATGGGAGTAGCAGTGACCACACTCTTAGGGCTATTGCAATAATACAGAATATATACCTTCTGAATATATCGCCTTTCCAGGCAATGCGCTAGTTGTTTCCTGTCTTCCCCACCTCAACAAATACCAAATAAAAATACAGATACATTTTAATGATGACTTTGGTTTCTTTGTACCCGGGCAAAAAACAAGTCCTCTACAAACAGGTCTCTTCGCTCCCCCCCCCCGCCCCTTCCAGTAATAAAGTGCTCCTAGTTTTCATGATGCATTTCTAAAAATCCAAAGAGGACAAGGAAGACATATTAAACGTTCCACTGGGGCAGAACTTGCATGGCTTTTCAAACGGCATACTTGTTACTACTCCTAAGGCAGAGAGCTCCCAGAGCCCCAGGAAAGTCTGGCTAAAAAGGGAGAGCTCCTGAACAAAACTGTGGAGCCGGACGTGACTTGCGTTTTGTGAATGGGGTTTGCGCAGGAGCACTTCCGGTGGGAACGACTTTCACAGGTTATCGAGGGCAATCCTAAAACCACTCGCCTGGCTTGGGAGTAAGCAAGCCCCGTTAAACACATCCAGGATCCTGACCAAACCTGCTAAGAATACTTTCTGTGTTTAGAGTCTGAATGCCCGAAAGCGAGCGTGGGCCCAGTGCCGCCCACTATAAAGCAGTGGCGGGTTGAAAACTGTAACAATCCAGTTTTGTGTGGATTGGGCTCCAGGTATATAAACGACACGAAACGTTCCGTGTTAACCTGTTTCTCACCTGACAGGGTGGCAGTAAATAATAGGTGTCTTTCCTCGTGGACAGAACATTTCCCAAACGAGTGCTTTTAAATCCCTTTAGCTAAATATTTTGTCGAAACGGAGCTGTGCGCCTGCTTCTGCCCTTCTAAAGTACATCTGTTGTTTTTGCAGACGCCGTCTTTCTTGAGTTACTGTAATTTTATTTTCACTAATTTAAAATATTCGTCCCTTCCAGAAAAAAAGGACAATGACCTTAAATGGCTTGGCAGCCTGGGAAGGATTTCCTTCCTGTTCGAGAAAAGTGGGACATCAAGCCCCAACGAAATACTTTCATTCTTTCATTTATGACAATATAAGCAACTCCGGCGCTTTAATCCCCATGCCAGTAGCTGGCTTTAAAGTCACCTTTTCTTTGAAAACTACTTCCTCAACATCTTTAACCTGGAAGTACATCTTCCTGATTGAAATTTTCCTCCCCCTCCCCCCATTCAGGTTTGTGTTCCTCCCTAATGTCAACATAAAATTAAAGTAATGTCACAATAAAATAAACCAAACGAGACAGCGTTGCTAACCTTATCTCAATAGGAACTGTACAATAACCCTGTTCAGGTCATCAGGCGCTTTTTACAAATGTCGTCTTTCCCCTAAACTAGGCATTCTGGAAGCAGATAGTCACAGATATTCCTTGTAACTTTTTATAAGGCTGCCTTGGGTGAATTAGATTCCCGGTGGCACCCTTGTGCTCCGCGCTAAAGGCAAGAGGCGGCGGGGTTCGCCTGGCCCTGCTCGGAACCTCTTTCTGAGCACAGTGGCGGGCAAGTCGCATTCCGAGATCTCTGGGAAAAGCCACGTTGAAGTGAGGACTCCAGAATGCTCTGGAATATGCAGAATCCGAAAGCAAACGTCCTTGGAAGTACCGAATGTTTTGGATTCGCTGCCCTGGCTTCCCCCTTTCGCTTTTTCAACGCCACACCTTTTCCTGTAGAGAGGATCCTGTGTTGGCTTTTAGCCCACTTTTGAGCAATAGCGGAGGCGCCGTTGCCCACTGTAATGATAAGAATCTCTCTCTTGTTTCTTCTTCCAGCAAAATGTGGAGTATTTTTTTTTTTTTTTAAAAAAACACCACTTCTGGATTCGGGGGGGGGGGGGGGAGAGATGATGTCTCTTTGGAGACTACGCCCCGTAGTGATCAGAGGATGGAATTTTAACATATCGCTAAAATGCAGAGCCATCTGCGAGAGAGGCCAGAATTTACGAGAGAAAGGCAATTTGGAAAGTCAAAAGCTCTGGAGGTAGATCGCTTTTGCCTTTCCTTTTCAGCAGCGTTTCATTTCATTTTAACGCCCTTTAAGCGGACGCCACCCGCCTTCTGAAGGAAGGGCCGCTGCTTGGGAGGCAGTTCAATCCAAGTAACCCCGCGGAGCGCAAAAGCCAGCTGCTCCTGCCCAAGTAACTTAGGGGTTCGCCCCCCGGCAGGACTGGACCGAGAAACCCTGGCTTCCGCGCGTGCTGGGGGGGGGGGGGAGCACCGCGGTCCCTCCACGCGCCAGCGGATCTCCCTGCCCGGTCTAGAGCCAGGGCGGCTTCTGCCTCGGGCGCAGGAGGAGGCAGGCCGAAGAGGGAGTCCAGAAAAGCGGCGGCACTTTTCCGGGCGCATTATGAGGAGGACCCTCTCCTTCGGGGAGCAGAGAGCGCCCGCCCGGCTTCCCTCCCCGCCGCCAATGGATTTCTCTCTCCTGCTCGCACGAGAAACGGGGAGGGGAGGGGAGGGGGAGGAACGGCGGCAGACATTTCAATAGGCGCTTTCGTGAGTCACGTCTCGCTTATTCAGACAGACAGACGGACGGATTGCCCACCCCAAACCTCCCCCTTTTTCTTAATGATGGGATCAAAGCGTAACTGGATGAAACCGAAGCGTCTGGACTTCAGTTCAGAAACGGGAGTTCAGCTTCGTGGGGCTGCGGTTTAAATTGCCCGCCGCCAGGCCTCTGCTTTGGCAGGAGCCGAACTTCGGGGTCTGTCTGTCTCTCCCCCCCCCCCCCCGCCCTCCCTCCACTCCGCCCCAGGCCGAGTTTAGCTTCAGCGCCACCGGGCTTATGCCGCAGGGAAAGCGGCCCCGGTGCGCGGCTCCGAAGAAACAAAGGCGAGATGTGGTCACAAAGACGTTCGCCCCGCTTGTGCTATGTGTGTGTTGGCTGCCACGCGAGGGCCCACATCCTTCCCGCCAAAGACTTCGCCCAACCTGCCAGAACTTCCTCATCCATCACCCCATGGTAGCCCTGGAGGCGGGGGGGGGGGAGTGGTTTTGTCTGTAACTCTGCTCTCACTTGGCGGGGACTAGGACAACTCAAGGTGCCTGGTGCTGGAGTTGATCTTTGCGGTTTGGGATCACCACATCCTGCTTTGGATGTCTTGGCCATCTGAGGCTAGCTAGGCAGTGGGCCTTCTCAGTGGTGGCGCCCAAACTCTGGAACTGTTTCCCCAGGAACAGACGGTGCCCATCTTTTGCCAGCGAGTGGAGACACTTTTGTTTCCTTGGTTGGTTCCCTCGGGGATCTTTCCCTTCTGCCTAGTGTTTTAATATTGTTTTTAAAATGTTGTGGGTATTTTAGCTCTTGGATTGTTTTAGCGATGTGTCTTTAAGATGTGGTTTTATTATTTATGTTTTAATTTGTTAGCCCCCTTATGAGAGCAGAAAGGCAGGGTCTGAAATTTGCAAAATAAAATTTAAAGACCTCGATTTTTTTTTTTTCCAATAGCATGAGCTTTTATTTATTTACTTTGTTCACCCCTATTTTCTCCTCAATGGAGCCCCAAGGCCGCTGGCATTCTTTTCCTCTCCTCCATTTTCTCCTCGGAGTAACAACCCGGTAAGGTGGGTCAGGCTGACAGTGTGTTACTGGCTCTCAGGGAATGGTTGAAATGCCTCGATACATACGGCTTTCTTACAAATAAAAACGAAGGATGCCCAAAGCGATCCCCACCCTCCTTGGGGAAAGTTAGTGACTGTATGTGAGCCAGCAACTTTCGCAAGCATTAAAAACCAAAGGCGTGCAGTGACTGCAGACACAGGGGGACAGCGGAGTTAGGTTGAAAACTGATGTACGAGAGAGCGAGAGGGAAAAACAAGGCGATATCGCATGAACCGGGTTGGTCAATTCGAGTTTCTGTTTTGCCGACGCAGATCAAACCTGTTAAGCCGGTACAGATGTCAGTCGGTGTAAACGGGTGTGTACCATATGTCTGGTGTTCGCACTTCTCCTAATGATGGCGACACACTTAAGTCCGGAACTCTCTGGAGCCAAAGGCTTGCATGGAAGCCGCCAAAGAGCATGGATTTCAGCCGAAACACTTCATTGCCTCAGATTCCCATCCAAGCCTTGAGACGCAGAACCCGAAGGAGTGACTGCCCCTTGGTCTTGGTGGACGACGGTTTTCTTACATATCTGGTCTTGATTCTATATATATATGTGTGTGTGTGTGTGTGTGTGTATTTATACCGCAATTGTACAGTTAAAGACCCCCGGTAAATGTCCAACTGACCTCAGCCTAAATCAATGAGAGGTTCTCAAATGCATGCGGTTGGATTTGGCCCGATCCTATGCTGATGGCCAGTCCCACTTACTTTCAGACTTCTCGCCGAAACCTATCTGTTTTGCAATGATTTTCTGTCCGCCTTCCTTCATTTCAGTGGGACCTTCTTTCAAATCGACTTGCGCAGTCTATGCCCTTGGTTCTTGGAATCAGAGCTTATCTCCACCTAAGGCGTTTATTCCTCCGGGATAAAAGAAAAACAATCCTTTTTGAAAAGGAATCAAGTTCGCAAGTGTTTTTTTTGTGCTCCGTCGCAATGATTTGGGCTGGGGGCGGGGCGGGTTGCTGATAAGGCCGGCTGCGTTGGCATCCTCCGGTTGTTTGCCTTCAGCAAGGGAAGGGAGGGAGGGAGGGAGGCGCCCGAAGGATCTGAGATATCAATCAGCTCAGTTCACTTAACTAGTCGCAGCCAGGCTCTAAGGGAGCGGATGCTTGTGACTCGTCCCGAAAGCATCCCGAAAACCCATCCTCTCCTTTTCTTCTCCGCGGGGTGTAGCGGTGGCCCTGAGCCACGACCCCCGACCGTCACCCGGGCGCATCCATCCTCCTCCTCCGCTCGTCAGGGCTTTGCGGCTGCTCGTGTCGCCAGACTTCCCATTCCACCTCCTCCAGGCTGGCGCGCTCACAAAGCTCTCGTAAAAACCCACGCAAGCCAAAAGGTCGCCTTGCCGGCCCAGAAAGAATAAGAGATCAAAACGGGGGGGGGGGGGGGGGACAGTTCCCTGCCTCAGGCCGGTCTGTGTGCTCCTGCTTGCCCCCCCGCATGGTCCTCAGGCTCCGAAGGAACTCCCTCCCTCCCTCCCCAGGGCAGGATTCCCAGCCGGACCTGGGCGCAGCAGGAGCGCAGCTTCTAGCTTGCCCGCCCTTCTGTGGCGCTTACCCCGGATGCCTTGGTGGCAATCCTAAATCCCTGGGAGTGAGCCCCAGGAGTCAAACCAGAGCGACTGAGCTGACTAGTTTCGGCATTTCTCTCCTGCCCAACAAAGAGAGGCTTTGCTCCGTCAGCGGGGCAGCTCGGCGAAAGCCTTTCTCCCTTGAAGGGAAACTTCCTCTCCCGGGAAGCCAACGGGACCCATTGACTCCTGTTTCCCTCTCCTTCCGCCAGGCCGGGCACCGGCACGAATCGTTGCCTTCTGGCTGGGACTGCGGCGCCCTAGGCTGACTCGCGAGTAAGTGCCGCCGCCTTTATGAGTTGTGCTCATACCTCGAGCATTTCCAGAGACAAGCAGCCGGGCTAATTTCAGTGGCACCCTTCGAAGGGGGGTGGGGAGCGTCGTCGGGTCTGAAAATCTGCCTCCCCTTAATTTCAAGGGGCCTCGTCGCGGCTAAGCCTGAACTCAACGACATTTACTCCCAGGTAAACCCGCTGAAGACTGAGGAAGGGCGCGCTTAGGCTCTCGCTTGCTTTCCCACGCCTTCGCTCTGGTTTCTCGAAGCGATTTGACAGGGATTCCCCTGAGGTGTTGCCCCAAACAACTGAATAGGGAGTGAATCCCCTTCCCCGTAATCATCCCCGGCACACGGCCCTGTGCAGTTCCCGGGCGAGCCCCAAACCAGATCGGCTTTGCTGCAGTTTGGCCTCCTGTTTAGCTCATGAAAGACTGTTCATCAACCTTTGGCAGGCGTGTGGCGAAAAAAGGAGCGAAAAGACTCCCGGCCAGCTCTTGCTCTGCGGGTGTAAATTGAATCACCGCCCTTAATTCCTCCCCCCCCCCCATATCATTGAAAGGGAAGGGGGGAATTGCTTCCATCAGAAAAATGTAGGATTCCTTCTCAATCCCTAGCATAAAATCCCTTCCTGCCCTTTTATGCAAAAGCAGCGTTCCTGGCAGCGCTGGGAAAGGCCTCCTGAGCAGGGCCGGTGAGTGGGAGTAGGCAAAGCAGGCAGCCGCCTAGGGCGCCACCTGGCCTAGGGGGCACTGCTGGGTGCCCCCTCCCAGACGCATTACTCTGGCTCCTGACCACTGTCACCTTCTCTTCTCCCATCACCAAGCTGCCCTCAACAAAGCCAAGCCACCCCCTCTCCCCAGTGTGCGACTTGGTCTCCCACCTCTCCTGTCCCACCACCCTCTTTCCTGGTGTGACCAGCAAGCACTTATTCTCACAATTTTTTTTAAAATAACATATCACATTTTTTTTTTAAAAAATTAAAATTAAAAACCAGTAAATAAAAAATGTGAAAAGTTTCAAGTTTGGAGCTCTTCATTTCCCCTATATTTTTTTAATAAGGGGGGGCCTAGTGGGTGATTCACCTAGGGCGCCAGAAAGGTGGCGCAGGCCCCGCTCCAGAGGTTCCCTTGGGAATTCCCGCCGGAGTGGGCATCGCTGTTGCATTTCTGAATTGTTCGCTTGCAAAAAAGAGCTGCCAGCCTCCGGCCTGCATCTATCCCACGCCGCTCCTGCCGCCCTGCGAAGGAGCACCACACAAAAATTAAGCTCAGGAACGCTAGGATTTTTCCCCCCTAAAAAAAAAATTATTGTCGTGTATGAATTAAATAAAAAGTTTCAAACATCCATTTTCCCCCCCTCCAAAGGGGAAGAGGGGGATCTCGAAAGTCAGACCCAGCAGTTCGCAGTCAGGATTCAGGCCTGCGGTGAAGCCGGCAGAGAAGTTCTCTGGTTCGAGCCCCGCTGGAAGCCCAGCGCCTCCCTCGCGACAAGACCGGGGCCACCCACCAGAGCGGGGCGCTGCTGGAGCCGAGCGCTTCCAGCCGAGCCAAGAGACTCCCTGTCGTCCCGCTGTGGAGCCTTGGTGGCCTAAGCCCGGCGGGGTCTCTGAGCAGAAGCCCTGACTGGATAGGGGCCGTCGTGTGCCCGCTGGGGTGGGCCGCCGCGTTTGGGAGGGCGCCGAGAGGGCTTCTTCGCACGTGGCTGCGGGCTCCTTTATTAGCATCCCAGGCAGCCCTTTCAAGCATCCGAGCCGGGCTCAGCCGGAGGCTGGGTGGGGAACGGCGCTGCTGCTGGCCTCCTCCGTTTGGCACGGCAGGCGGCGTGCTCGCGCGAACTCAGCCCTCTTGGGCTGCCTGACCCACAATCGGATTAAAGCAAACCGGATTTCAACGGATGTGGGCTGTGCTCGGCAAAAGCTCGGGTTTTTGAGTGGCTCCGGATCCCAGCGGATCCTTGGCTTCTTATGGATGGGAAATGAATGGCTCTGATTGCAGTACTTCCAAGCGGAGACGCAGGCTTAGGCTCCAGCTACACGAAGCAGGGCCCAAGGCCAGCCGGTTACTGAGATCTTGTCGATATACACCTCCCACCCCCTCCGCCCCCCTTCCTCGAAGCTCACAGAGATGGGAGCGCCAGGAAGAAGCCCAGCTGCTCTCCTTATTGAGACGCTCTGCACTTCAGCACCACCTTTCACTTAGATCAGTCCTGTCGAATTCGGAAGAAGACCGCAGATTTATACCCCGCCCTTCTCTCTGAATCAGAGGCTCAGAGCTGCTCACAATCTCCTATATCTTCTCCCCCCACAAGACACCCTGCGAGGTGGGTGGGGCTGAGAGGGCTCTCACAGCAGCTGCCCTTTCCAGGACAACTCCTGCGATAGCTATGTCTAACCCAAGGCCATTCCAGCAGCTGTAAGTGGAGACGTGGGGAATCAAACCCGGTTCTCCCAGATAAGAGCCCACACACTTAAGCACTACACCAAACTGAAATGAACCCGGAGGGGCTCCGTAGGGTTCCATGTCCCGCGCCCGGGTAAATGGCGTTTGAATTCCATCCCACACAAGGCTACATAGATCGATTCTCCAGCCGCCCTTCTTGCGTTGCAGGACCTCTGCTCTCGTGAGGGCCCGGCGCCTGCAGTAGCCCTCCGAAAGCTTCCTCTAATAATAATAAAAAATGTTGGTCTTTCAGGCGTCACAAGGGACTCCCGGGGGAGGGAGAATCGAGCAGGCTCAACGTCTCTATGGAGAGAGCAGTAGCGGTCGCCGTGGGGATGGGAGAAGGAAGCGCAGAGATGCAAAGCCATCCTGACAGACGCGGATCTGGCCACGGTCTGGTACCAGAATCGAGGAGAGAAGGAGGCTGCAGAAGGGACCAGTCTAGACGCTGCTGGGCACCGGCCCGGCCAATAGTTGTAGACAGCAGTCCTGAGCAGGTCTACTCAGAATCTCATTCGTGTCTGCTCAATGAGATTTACTCCCAGGACAGTGTTCTTACCGTGGGGAGGATAGTTAAGCGTCAGTGTCTCCTAGCGATATCCAGGGAACTGAAATGCAAATCGTGTTAATTATCGCCCTGAGAAGGAAGGAGAGAGTTGCTGCGTCCGTGTAAAGGCGCTCTTTCCTGTTGAGCCTCTCCGATTCCTAAGCACGTGCCTGCCCACATCCATAGCCTCGGAACTGGCTGCTTATTGGGAAACCAGAGGGGTTGCTTATTGAACAGGGAGACTTGTGCATGATTCTGCACATGCCCAGAGACTCCCCGTCTTTATTCCCTAGGTTCCAGGATGAGCCCTGCCATACAAAACTAGCAGAGCCTAACCCAATGAAGCCCCGCTTGTCCCCGTTGTAATTATTAGTGTTGGGTGGGGATGTCAATGTGCGCGGTCCGGAGAATGTCTTCCTTTCTTTCTTTTTTTCTAATGCTGCGATCTTTCCTTTCATTCCGTTACGCCCTCCAACGAATCGTCCTTCCTCCTAGGCAGCTCCCCATCCGCTTCCTCAGGGGGCTTCCTTCCGAGGCCACCTACTGGCCTCCAGTAACACCTTAGAAATTAACAAGATCTGTGGCAGCTCTGTGGAGTCACTGCTCACTTCTTCTTGGTGCCTGAAGACTTCTTGGTCTCTGAAGAAGTGAGCAGTGATTCCTCCAAACTCCTACCCTGCCACCGATCTGGTTCGTCTCCTCGGTGCTACTGGACTCCCGCTCTCTTCTGCTATGGCGTCCTGGTTAGAGTGTCAATCAATCAATCAAGAAGAAGAAGAAGAAGAAGATATTGGATTTATATCCCGCCCTCCACTCCGAAGAGTCTCAGAGCGGCTCACAATCTCCTTTACCTTCCTCCCCCACAACAGACACCCTGTGAGGTAGATGAAGATATTGGATTTATATCCCGCCCTCCACTCTGAAGAGTCTCAGAGCGGCTCACAATCTCCTTTCCCTTCCTCCCCCACAACAGACACCCTGTGAGGTAGATGAAGATATTGGATTTATATCCCGCCCTCCACTCCGAAGAGTCTCAGAGCGGCTCACAATCTCCTTTACCTTCCTCCCCCACAACAAACACCCTGTGAGGTGGGTGGGGCTGAGAGGGCTCTCACAGCAGCTGCCCTTTCAAGGACAACCTCTGCCAGAGCTATGGCTAACCCAAGGCCATTCCAGCAGGTGCAAGTGGAGGAGTGGGGAATAAAATCCGGTTCTCCCAGATAAGAGTCCGCACACTTAACCACTACACCAAACTGGCTCTCAACATTTTATTTATAGCCCGCCCTCACCGCCGAAGCAGGCTCAGGGCGGCATCCTTCACAGGATGGTCGTGAGAGTGAAAGGGAGAGGAGGAGAACGACCCAAGACGCTTCGAAAGTCGGGGTGTAAACACACCGACTAACTAAAATCAGTCTGGGAATTCGTGTAAATGCGGCTCCCTCCACCCCCCACGGTCCAGATCCCTAAGCAGTTGCCTGCCCCGATCCATTCCCACTGAGCCGGAGCTGCAAAGGAGCCCCTCCCTGCAGAGATCTGGGCTCCCAGCTGCCCGGACCCGCCTCGTCCTTCCCCGACAGAAGCCGCCTTGCAGGTGTACGAGGGGGAAAGCCAGTCCCGAATTCCAATCTCACCGGAAACTCTCAGGTGAGCCCGTCAAAGTCTTTCATCCCCTCGACAGGGTGTGGGGGTCAGCCCAGCCAGGGCTTTCGAGGCCAGCGCGAAGCAGAGACGCTTGGCCGGTGCCTTCCTTGGAGGTCTTCCCTTCTGAAATCCGACCAGATCCTCCCCCCAAAAGGCTACGATTATGAGTGGTGGTCTTATCACGATCAGCATAGGGGTTCACCGACGCCTGCTTGTTTTAGGATCGAGACAACCCTTACGTTTTCCAGCACTGGTTTTTTTTTTAAAAAAATCCATCTGAACTGGGGGCGGGGGGTGGGGGGGGGAGAGGAAATCCTTTCGTCTGCCTGCGTTTCGATGGGGACGGTGGCCAGCATCTCTTGCCGCTGAAGCCCGTCGAGGACCGCAGCAACAAGAAAGCGCAGCTCCGGCGTTCTTTTTCTTTATGGCCGCCTCGAAGGCACCAAAATAAGACAGCCGTCCAGGGGCGCCTTAAAGACTAACCACATTTCTTTCAGAGCAATATTTGAGTCCAGTGTGCACCTTTAAGACCAACCAAGTTTTGTTCGAGGTATACGCTTCCGTGTGCACTCACGCTTCTTCCGAGACAAGTGTGCGGGCACACGAAAGCTCAGCCCTTGAATATTTGGTTGCTCTTGCAGGTGCCACTGGACGCGAACTTCGTCCTGCCGCTTCAGACCGCCGCCGCGGCTGCCCTCCTGGGATTCATATTTATTGCAGCACCAGCTTTTGGGAGTCAGAGAGGGTCCGCCTTCAGATGCAGGGGCTGCGCACCAGGGAGGAAGCCCCATTGGACGCCGTGGGACTTGCTTCAGAGTGGCCCCAGAGAGAGAGAGAGAGAGAGAGAGAGAGGCTTTGTGCTTGTGCTGCACATGGAGCAGCTGGTTCTCCGGCAGGGGTTTCCCGCTCGCCTCTTGGACACCCGAGCTCCCCCCGATTCCGCAGAAACCGCTGGTTTCAAATCACCCTCGTTTAGTCAGGACGCGCTAAGTGGAAGCCGAGCCAGCGTTTGTCAGCCTAAAAGTGGGGCCGGGGGAGGGGGGGGGGATTTGCCGCTCGCCCCTTGGACACCCGAGCTCCCCCGATTCCTCAGAAACTTTGGGAAAGGGCAGGGAGGGGGGGGGGGCTTGAAAGCCGAGGGACGCGGCGCGTTTCTGCGCAGGGCTTGCGAGTGTGCGTGTTTAATGGAAACCTCCGTCTTCGGGCCAGGCAGGTTCTCGGATTACGCGAAATAGACTTTCAGAAGGACTACCTGCTCCAGCTGTCCAGGGGGAAGGAAGAGAGCAAGAGAGGGAATGAATTATGGAACTGGGAAACATATGGAGGTTGCAGATTGCACCAGAAAGGTCCATATGAAAGTTATAAATTTCGTTTTTAAAGTAACCACTGTAAACGCGTTTTTATAGGCTTCGCAGTGTGTGTGACATCTGTAATGTTGATTTTTGCAATATACCTTCCTTGAAAGATACCTGGGCTCGCGGGAGCCCCCGAAGGACAGGCAGGCGACTCCGAAAGGCTAGAGTGGGGGGGGGAGGGAGCCGTGTGTGTCCCCGTCTTGTGACCAGTGGACCTGGTCCCTGCATGCCACCTGTTGGGCTAAGGAGGCCTTCGCAGAAGTCAGGGGTGACCGGCGACAGAGCTCTTCGCTTGTACCGTTACGTCTGCCCAGGAGACACGGAATCTTTGCAGAACAAGATCCAGCCACCCAGCAGTGTTCCCTCTCAGCTGAGTTCGCATGAGCTAGTTGACAGTATTTTAGCCTCCAGCTCACACGTTTTGGTCTCAGCCCGGGAAGGATGGCCGCCGAGCAAACTAATTTCTGCAGGAGCTCACAGCTTTAACGCCAAGTAGCTCACAAAGTAGAATTTTTGCTCACAAGACTCCGCACCTTTGAAGGGAGTATTGAGCCACAGAGACGCGCCTACGTGAGTTGAAGTCCCACCGAGTAGAAAAGAGGGTCGCGCTCCCCCCGCCTCGCTTCCTTGAAGGCGAGAGATTTGAGCAGATGCTGGGAGGTGGGGGCTTTCGCTTCCCATCCTGCACCCGATTTTGAACGGCAGGGTGGTCGACGCAACTAGGGAACCCTCTAGAGACCCCCCCCCTCTAGTTAAGAAGTCTCTCTCTATATACACACACACACACACACATTGGTCATTGTGTAACACAGAGCGTTGGACTGGATGGGCCATTGGCCTGATCCAACATGGCTTCTCTTATGTTTTGATGTTCTTAGGTCCCCCGGGGTTCCCTGGAGGCGAAGGGCAGATGGCCGAGAAGATCCCCTTCGACCGGGGCCTGCCTGGGGCTGGAACTGGCCTCTCCTCGTCAGTCCCCAGGCTCTTGAAATTCTCTCTGCATCCCCCGCCCCCGCCACGGTTAGGAGACCGGAGGTTTCCTTTTGAGCAGCCGCTGCACCAAGTGGTCCCCGCAGCCCCCACGACTCGCTCAAGCAAAACCACCTCCCGAATCCCACCTCCTCCTCCTCCACCACCCGCCAGGCCTCTCACAGGCTTCCTTCGTTCCCTCCTCGAGAAACGTTTTAGACAGCACCATCACGCAAAATAAGAGCATATTCTCCCCCCAAAATAGGCTGGGGATGCAGAGGGACGACCCAGCGCGGTTTAGCGTCATTTGCGAAGGCAGCGACAGGCTTCTCGGGAAACAGAGCACAAATACTGGTTTAATTATTATTATTATTTTAAGAACCGCGTAAACTCCGTGGGGTGTAAGTATGTGGGGGGTGGGGGAGGGTGGAACAGAAATGTCGGGAGCAGGTGAGCGCCAGAGAATGCGAGGAAGGGCACGGCGGTGGTCTAGTGGCTTCGGCTTCAGCCGACGCCTCGGGCCGGGGACATTCCGGGCTGGATCGCGCCTCCCGGCGCTGCGCTTTGCCCTGCAGGGCGCATGGGGATTGCAGCTCTTGCCCTTTCCTGGCGTGCCGGCAGCTGATGGAGAGAGGCGGAGAGAGGCAGGCAGGTGAACCTCAGAGGCCCGAGAGCTCAGGCGTCCCCCAGACCCGGGAATTGTAGGGCGGCGGCGAGGGGTGGGGGGTGGGGGATGTCCCCGCCAGCGGCCAAACCTTCCTGGCACAGCCCCATCGAAGCCAGCGGCTCCTTGGGAGGAGAGCCCTTTTGGGGCGAGGGGGTTACCCCTTGCGTGGGAGTGGGTCTGGCATCCCGGTTCCGCGTCAACTATTCTCTCCAGGCACCAAGGTGCTTGTGACTGGGACCGTTTGGGGCCATTTCTTGGCTTTCTCCTGCCTCTCACTTTCACAGGGTCTGAAGCAGCACGGCTCTGAAGAAGGAGGAGAAACTTTTCTGACTGGAGGCGGCGACTCCTCGGACAGCCTGCAGTCGCCAGAGGGGGTGGAGGGCAGATGAGGTGACACCTCCCGCAGAGCCATCCGCGGAAAGCGACTTTAGGGCAGATCTCGATCCCAGCTGCTCTTCTTCTTCTTCTTCTTCTTCTTCTTCTTCTTCTTCTTCTTCTTCTTCTTCTTCTTCTTCTTCTTCTTCTTCTTCTTCTTCTTCTTCCTCCTCCTCCTCCTCCTCCACCTTCTCCTCCCCCTCCTTCCCCTCCCCCCTCCTTGGCTGCCTTCTCCGTCCCCTCGAGCGGGCTAAAGGTCTGGTCTGTTGCCTTTCTCTGCCGTCCAGGGAGAGGCACCGAACGGCAGCTTTCCAGCCTGGCCCCGAGCCCTGGAGCTGAAGGACCGCCGGGGAGGGTCCCAGCCTGCCTGTGCCTAGCGAAGAGCGGGGGGATTCTGACCTCCCTGGGATCGTCTCTAGTCTTGTGCTTGCAAAAGATCAGTTCTTTGCCAAGCCACCCGTGGGACCTTCTGTGTGTGCGTGTCCGAGAGAGAGAGAAATCCGATACATCCATTTGTGTGCGCGTGTGTCTAAAACCAGCTGGGACGTCAAACAATAGCCAGATTCATCGACTGCCTCCATGGTTGTCCGAATAATAGCGAGTAGCAGATTCTTATTCCCTCCCCCCATTATTTTTAAGCTGGGAAGAACTCCCTATTCCCCTCCGCCCACACATTTTGGAAAGACCCCCCCCCCCTCCCGGGCTAGGGCTTTCTCTGCCCCACCTTTTGCTCTTGCTTCTGGAGAAGTGCTGGGAGCCACCGGTCTGTCCTCCGGCGCCGCAAACCTACCCGATCGGAAGTAGGTTTGCTTCGAACCCCATTGGCCCATCGGCTCTCTTGCCAGTCCGCAGCTCCACGTTTCCACGTTAAGTGCCACGTCTCCAGCCGCAGCCCCCGCGCACTTCCTTGCAAGGAGACCTCAGGGAATCTTGCGGGCCTCGTTCCGCAAAGCAGAGGTGCGGTAGTAGGCGGCTTCTCCTGAATGCAATGGAAACGCCATTGAGATGGAGGAGGTTTTGTTTGCGAAGACAGATCGAGGTGGGCGGGCGTGTTTGTCTGTCTGTAGCAGTAGACAAGAGCAAGAGTTCAGGAGCACCTTAAAACGTTAACCAAATTTGTTGCAAGGTAGGGGGTTTCCTGAGTCACGACAGCTCCTATCCTGCCACAAATTTGGTGAAGCCTTTAAGGTGCTCCTGGACTCTCGCTCTTTTCTGCTGATTCCAAAGAGACCTCCTTAAGGGTTGTGTGATGTTTCTGTGTTCACCAAAACGACAAGAACAAAACCCGCTTTCGCTTTGGAGGAGCGATGGGAAGGACCTCAACACCGGGAGCGCGGGGAGCAGCGCCGGGCCCTTGGCTCGCTCTCAGGCGCACCAAACAGCAGCACTGAAGACGCATTTCTCTGCGGGGGGATGTTAGCGGTGTGCGGCGCCCCTGAAGGCATTCTGGTGGGAAGTCAGCACTGGCGCCCGCAACGAATCGTTCTGAAGGAAATGTACAGAGGAGTCACTCTTCGCCTCGAAGTTCAGTCCTTGCTTTGGACTGTCTTTCTTAGTCCTGCCTTTGAAAGGGACGGAGCAAGAAAAGGTCTCCCCCTCGGCCTTCAGAGCTCCGCTGGACTCAGACTGAAAACCGGCGGCACCAAGTTCTCCTCCTGTTCTATTTTCATTGTGACACGCGGGTTAGGCTTGAAGCGACAAATGTGGCTGGGCCACCCCAGTATCAAACGAGGGTAGGTAGAACATTTTGGACGATATAAACCAAATATATAAACTTCGGGAGGAAGAAGAGAATTATACTGCACTTTCCCCTATCCGAAAAAGTCTTAGAGTGGCTTACAATTGCCTTCCCTTCTTCTCCCCACAGCAGACACCCTGTGAGGCAGGTAGAGCTGAGAGCGCTCTGAGAGACCTGTGACTGGCCCAAGGTCATCCAACTGGCTGCATGTGGAGAAAGTGGGCTCTGGACCCTTACACCAGGCCTAGACGGAAACCCTGTCGCCCCTTGCTTTCCCGCCCTCTGGAACTCAATGGCACTTACTTCTCTGAGCAAAGGCCCGCAATCCTGTAATTCTATAGACATGCACAGGATCGGGGTTGCAATCCCCACCCCGACCCCCGCCCTGTAGTAAGTTCTATTGAGGTTAGCCGTAGTTGGGGTCGCTTCACTCACATTTCCAGAGGGTTTTCTTCCCCTCCCTCCCCCCACCTCTTCTTTAACAGATAAGCAAGATCCCCGATGGGGACTCGACGGCGACCAAAGATTTTAAGTAACACCAACCAACCAACCAACCAACCAACCAATGAACCAGCCAACCAAACAAAACCTGTCCCTGAAACAAAGCCCCAGGCCTTCCGGATTGCACAAAGCTCCTGGCCACCTCTGGGCCTAGAACATTTCCCCGAAGTGGCCCGTCGCAACCCCCTCAGCTCGGCAGACCTCCTCCTGTTCTCCCGCTGCTGAGGGGGACGCTGCTCCCCCCCGCCCCCCTTCCCGAGCATGGGGTCCAAGTCCCTAGCTCCTGCTTCAGATCCCCGAAGGAAGGGACCGGCCCCTGCCCGCCCACAAGCACAAGCCCCTTGTCCAACCCTTAGGGGGCGGGTGTATGTGTGTGTGTGGGGGGGAGGGAGAACAAGCCTCAGGAGAATCTAGTCCCAGGCTGGGGACGGCTGCGGGGAAAGGGCCTCTGAGCATACGGAGGCGGCATTTCTCTCTGGTCAATTCACTCTCTGTCCAATTCGTGCTCCCCCCCCCCCCCGCCCCGCCGACCGAGACCGAGCATTCTACAGTCCCTGAAATCCCACACCGACCTGTATCCCCTTAAATCTTCTCCAAAAAGGTCCCCCCGATGCTGCGGCTGAGCAACGCTTCGCTTCTGGTTTCGGTTTTCAGACTTGGACTGTGTTACTACACGGAAGCAATCTCGAGAAAAGTCACGGCGATGCGGCTCCTCTGGGAAAACCTACTCCGGCCGGGCGGCTCACAAAGCCAAGTCAGATCAACATTCTAAAGCATCAGAACCAAGCTGGGGTCCGGGGCCACCTTCAAGAGCAACCAAGTTTCATTCTGCTTATGTATACGTCATACTGATGTTTTGTTGCTTCCGCATGCCCATACTACTCAGATCAAAGGTTTGCTCAATTTTTTAAATTTTACTATTCTGTCATTGTACCATTTTACATTCTAAACCACTGCCTACCAGATAATTTTGCTTCACTGTCATTGGTTCTTAAATCTGTACCATGTTGCATTCTGGGCCACTGCCTACCAGCTATGTATGGCTCTGCTCACTGTGCTGGATTCCTCGTCTGATGAAGTGTGCTGAAGAGCACACGAAAGCTTACGTTCTCAATAAAAATTGGTTGGTCTTAAAGGTGCAACTTGACTCCTGCTTTGTTCAACACGGCTGCCCGCTTGGATCTATCTGGGCATGTATTTAAGCCTTCCTGTGCACGGCCACTGCGCGTGTGCATGCCACCCAGAATAAAACTTGGTTGATCTTAGAGGTGCCCCCGGACTCCAACTTGGTTCGGCTGCTTCAGACCAACACGGCGACCCTCCTGAATCTATTCTAGAACATCATTCTATTTCAGATCGAAGACATCACTCTATTCTGAATCCATTCTAAAACATCCATTCAAACGAAGAAGATATTATTACAATCCCAGCCATTGGGGGGGGGACCCCAACAGCCGTGGCCATAAAACATCCCCCCCCCGCTCAAAAAATGCTGCTTACAATTCCAGGCCAAGCCAATGAGGGGCTAAAGGCTTCGATCCCGCAGCCGGGCTGTCAGTTCCGCCGGCATCCCCTCCAAGGCAAGGCCGTGCGGGTGCACTGGGGCTGGAGCTGGCCAAGCGAGGCAGCGCCGCCTGACCCTGAGCGCCAGAAGCCCGGGTTGCGGGGAAGAAGCGAAGCCCTCCCGGCTTCCGACGGGACGTCTCAGTTAGGAGCTGAGGAGGAAGCAAGAATTCGCGGGGGATTTTCGGCTTGACGCCTTGCCTACATTGCGCCCATTGTGCTTCAGGTGAGACCACCGAGCGCCTGCGTTTTATACGCGAGGGGAGCCGGCAACAGTCGAGTGAGTGGGGGGAAGTATCTGTCTCTCTCTCCCTCCCTCCCCCCCTCTCATTATATATATGATATATTGTGTGAGGGCATATAAATTCAGGCACACACACGTTCGACGGAGGAACGGCCGCTCCATCTGGTCGACAGCCTCGAAGAGCCCGGCAGATTTTTTCAACATGCTGCCAAAGTTCTGCCTTCTCCCAGCCCCTGCCCCCCTCCCCCTCCGCCCAGATCTGGGCACAAGAGCACACAGAGAGGCTTGTTTCCCTCCTTATCATCTGGAAGAAAGGGTTTTTTTCCCTGTTGTTTTTGTTTTGAAGCTTGCCAAAATCAAATTCCTCCGCGAGCAGCCCGGCCAGCTGACTTCCTTCGCAGCAGACAAGAGCGCGCGTCCGTCCTTTTCTCTGCAGTTGCTGAACGCGCTGCGTTGCTTCCGGGGAGCGGGGGGGGGGGAGGGTTGGTGGTGCGCAGGCCAGGGAGGGGGCACGGCGAGCCCAGCAAGTAGGGCCGGCCTGGCCATGGCACGGCCACATTCGTGACTGGCGGAATTGGAGAAGGGAGGCGAACGCCGTATCTTTGGAGGAGGCGGTCTGAAATGGGGGGCTGGCGAGGAGAACGCGGATCGCAGAGCGCCCTGTCCCGGTTGGGTTGCTCGACTAGGGCCGAGGAGAGCTGCGCCCTCTCCAGACCGGCAAGCAAACGCCCCCGTGCGCCTCTTCCGAGGCCTGCCTGTCTGCTCCCGTCCCGAGCACATCCTAGAGGAGGAAAGGGCGTGGGTGAGCAGGCAGGCGGGAGGAGAAGGCGGCTGGCAGAGGCGATCTGTGCCCGGTCAGCAGACTAGGAGGAGGAGGAGCTGCGCACTGACAGCTGATCGGAGGGAGAGCGCATGCACACCGAAAGCGTTGTGGCTCTTAAAGGTGCCACGGAACTCGAACGTTGTTCAGCCGATCGAACCGCCACTGATTTCCAGCTGAAGGAGATCCACCTCCCCGATCCTCAAGCAGCTGAGCCGGCATTTCTTGATTCCAACGATATGTGGGGTCAGGGAGGCTAGGCGAACGGGCGGTGCCCCCTAGAGGCAGGGGTAGAATATCACCCTCCAGCTACAGCAGAGTCCTGCGACCCCAAAGCCGAGCCGTGCCTCCCTCTAGAGCCGGGATGGCCAAACTGTGGCTCGGGAGCCACATGTGGCTCTTTCACACATATTCTGTGGCTCTCGAAGCCCACACCGCCTGTTGGCTGCCTTGGAAAAGACATTTCCCTTTTTAAATCACTTCTTGAAGCCAAGCCAGCCAGTGGCTTGGAGAATGCAGTTAAAGTTGCTTTCTTTCCACCTCCCTCTCCATCTGTTTTCCCTCCCTTCCTCAAACATCTGACGTTCATGTCTTGTGGCTCTCAAACATCTGATGTTTATTCTATGTGACTCTTACATTAGGTAAGTTTGGCCATCCCTGCTCTAGAGTATTTTTCACTGTATGAGGGGCGGAGAGAAAAGGTGTTTTGTGGGAAGGAGATTAAGGAGGTGCTTTAGTAGCGCAGAGTGGTAAAGCAGCAGTACTGCAGTACTGTGGTCTGAACGCTCTGCTCACACGACCTGAGTTCGATTCCTGCGGAAGCTGGATTCAGGTAGCCGGCCCAAGGTTGACTCAGCCTTCCATCCTTCCAAGGTCGGTAAAATGAGTACCCAGCTTGCTGGGGGGAAAGTGTAACGGACTGGGGAAGGCAATGGCAAACCACCCGGTAAAAAGTCTGCCATGAAAACATTGTGAAAGCAACATCACCCCAGAGTCAGAAACGACTGGTGCACAGGGGACCTTTCCTTTCCTTAGTCGTTGAGCCAATCAAAAGTTCAGTCCAGGATTACCAAAAAATGGAGACTCCACATACCAGAGAAAGGATTTACAGAGTGCAGAAGCAAACAACAGGGCTGTCCCCTTGGGGGAGTTACCTAGAGCCATTTGACTAGTGGCTGCTGGGAATCAGCTGCTGGACTGCAGGTTCAAACCAAGAGTTTCATGTCCTTCTGCCCATATACTGTTCATGTTAGCACTTCAGCCAGGGTCTGATACTGGTTCTGTCTGTTGTCCTTTGTGAGAGACCAGTGTGGTTTTGCTGCAGTGTACAGCCAGCACACATACACAGCACATCCTTCAAAGGGTCAGATGTTTCTCTATTCTCCAGGCGCTGTTGAAGTAGACTTCCCCAACAAATTGAGTGAGCCTCTACATACCTTTTGCAAGCATGGTGCTTCCCTGTCCATTGAGATAAATTAGGAAGCACATTGACGAGAAATTTAAACCAAGGCCCATGAGTGCACCTGATAGCCACTGAACATGCAGGCACACTCTCAGCAACTCATCCCTAGCTGAGTTTGTTTAAACTGTTTGTGCTTGAACTTTTTTTGGGGGGGGGGCAGGAGCGGGTAGTCTCTGTTGATTCATGGAAGGTAGAGCATTTACACTCCTGCCTTTGCCCATTTGGACTGGCAAATGGTTTTACAGCTGCATAAACGCATGTGCCAACACTGCCGTTGTAAGTTTAACAGGCCAAAAGTGACGGGGACTTACAGCCTGTCTGCAAATATACCCCATGGGGCATAATGACACGTCTGCTTTAAGAAAACTATGCCCGCTGCACAATCCTGGGAAAGCCCCAAGACATCACCTATCAAGCTGTGACATTTTAATATACTAAACAGCAATTTGAAGTCATTTTAAAAGGTGTCTTGGATTTATTAGTTAGTTTTCTCTCCATCTCTATGTTCTGAACAGTTGGACTTGTCGCAAGTAAAGCACCTGGCTTAATGGATACAAGAGTATAAAAATACCCCCCCCCCCCAGTAGAAGCCCCCCCCATTTCTTAAACATTTCTTAAATGTTCAGAACACACAGAGTGGTGTGGAATAAAGATTTTATTAGTGCTCATGTGGGATAAACTGCATAATTCACTCATGGTTTTGCCACTTATAAGTAACGGAGCCATATTAAAACTGATGCTTATTAAATCTTTATAACTGGCCCACTGTGTATTACGCATACAGTATCTACACAACGGAAAGAAACAGGAAGGCTTATTGAAGGATCATCATTTGTGACACTTTCACAGGTGCTATACTTGACAGGTGTGCTTCTTTGTGCTCCCCCCCCCACCAACATAACAGTACCCAAGGATTTCTCCCTCTATTAGGGACAGCCAAGATCAATGTTGTAACACTGTATTAAAAAGACTGGATACCAAATCTATTCAGAGATCCCAGCTGAGATATTATGGCTTGTTGAACCTTGTTGAATTTGTTGAAGCCAGGTTTCTGCACATGAATTGCATCATGCCAGCTCCACTGGGACATTGGCCCTGAATGGGAGAGTTTTTGAGAGGCCAGAGATAGCACAATACTTTTCAAGACTGAATCCAGCAGGACAGGAGTGGATTCAGTGGGCACGTATATACCATAAATATGATGGTCATTCCCAGAGAATTCTGTTTGTATGTGTGTGTGGGCAGGGGGGGGCAGAGGGGGTGCTTGCCCCAGGCACCAAAGGAGGGAGATGCTAAATTGGATACGGAGTCCATTGTATTCTATGGAACCATAAGATAGAATATCCCATAAAGGGGCACCATTTTTTAATTTTGCCCACCCCCCCTCAAAAAACATGTAGGTCCGGTCCTGTGTGTGTGTGTGTGTGGGGGGGAACTAGAGAGCTTCAATAACTGACAGGCTCTGGCTCTTGCCCAGAGTCCATGGCAGGCATGCCCTCTGGTTTCCTTTCTTCAACAGGCCCAAGGTTTGGGCCTCAGTTTAGGGAGAGGAGGAAGGATCAGCTGCATCCTGAAGCTTCCCTCTCTGACCTTGTGCCAGTCCTTTGGATGTGAAAGCCTGGCCTGGCCTTCCTCCTTGGCTGTCCCTGGGCTGGCCAGATAAAGGATATTCTGGGGGTAGGATGACCATGTACAACCCCAGTGCCCTCTCCTCCAGAGCAGGCTCACAGTGATTGAAGGGAATCTGGGCCATTGGCCTCCTTGGCTGGGCCCTCTCCTCTCCTGCCTTGCTTGAAGAGGTTGTTTCGCTGGCCTGCTCAAACCCCAGTAGGTGTAGGCCACAGCTGGCCTCTTTCTCTGGCCTGTTCCCTGGTTTAGGCTGCTAACTGAACCTTTCCTCTCCTCCCCTTGAGGCACATGTTCGGCCTACTGGGCTCCAAGGCCACTGCTGCCACATTTCTGGGCATGGCCTCATTTCATCCTTTCTTCACAGTTCCTGATTGGCTGCTTGGCTCAGAGGTACCTGAGCAAGGCTGTCCCCACCCCACCAGAGTCCTCCTAGCAGCAGGTTGAGTGCAGGAGCTTTGCCCTCAGACAACATTCTCAGAATCCTCACCAAACTACACTTCCCAGGATTCTTGGGAGAAGCCATGAAATTGGCATGACATGGATACATGTTTTTAGTGTCAATATACCCAGTATCAAGTTTGGTAGGCAGGTGAGACAGACCAGTGAGCAGGCTGGTGAACTTGCAGACTGAGCAAGTAAGGCCAATCAGCTTAAACAGAGAATGAGCTGGCATGGAAGAGAAAGCACTGGCTCATGATGTGGTACTAACTGTGTGTGAAGCCCTGTTCACGTGTTACATTGAATGAATGTACATCTTGTCTGTAAGGAGATGATGCACATTCATCTAACAAATGAAACCGGGGACTAGTAGTATATGTAGGATTTAAATCACACACTCAGTTGTACATGCATGGAATGTAACATGAGAATTACTTGATGCACGTACAAAGAAGAAAAATCAAGTGTACACTGTACATATATTCACTGTAATGCACGAACTGGACTTGTGTCAGTTGATAGTTGCAAGTGTTAGAGACCGAGGTAGAGAAGCTGCATTTCCTTTCCTGGCCTCTGAAGGCAGTAGTGTCAGGCAGATGGCACAGAGAATTGGCTGGTGGGCTGGCTCTGTCTTCAGTGGCTAGCAGTTCTGGACCTAACAGGAACGGAAGGAAGTTCAGGCACTTTGGTTCTGTGTCTACCCTGTGCAAATCTCTTAACAGAATCATTTACATTTTCTCCCTCTCCTCCCCCACCCCAACAAAAAGATGCCAAAGTGTAGTATACATTACGCAGCTTGTGTTTCTCTCTCCACAGGCACATTGACATTGATGGAAGTTATGCACATGTTTGAAGAGGAGAAAGGAGGCTTAGATCATTTACCGATCAGAGTTTACATAAGATCAAAGGAAGCCTAATAGAATTAAAGAAGAGCCAGATGGCATTTTGTTTATGTTCCCAAAGACGGTACAGAGAATAAGGAAAGAAAATTTGGCAGCATTTAATGGGCACCAAAATAAGCAAATTGCCTTCCAAGATGCAAATGTCGGCTTCTTTCTCTGTCTTTAGAAGCAGACCATTGGTTTTGGATGAATAGCTGAAGCTGTTTTTTGTCTGTGAAACATAAGGACTGTTTCCATCCTTGTAAAAATAACAAGTTTCTTTAGGACCAGGCAGTGCTAGAGGTTTGCTTTTAAAGCATCAAAATATGTGGGTTCCTCTCCCCTTTATGACCACTGTGTAATCCAAGCTTCCAGTGGAAGAAATATTGTATAATGAAGGCCAGGGAGTCTTTGATCCTTACTGTGAACATTTTTGTGATGTTTTGACATAAAGGACACAGGATGCTTCATGAAGAGTGAGGGGGGGGGTTGCTTATATAAAACGACCACTTTTGAGTCCTTAGAGGATTTAAATATTATTGGCTTCCTTGTTATCTGTCCTTCCCTGTTGACTGGTGCACATATACAAAATTGGACTATTAATGGAGAGAGATTGTACTGTGCATGTCCACCTTCTCCACTAACTCATGTTAGCCCTTTCTCATTCCATTCTGCTGTCAGAATATATAGGCAACTTATGCTAAAAGACTTGCTTGGTTCTCGTTGATTAAAATGGGCATTGTGAAACATCATAAGTGTAGGACATTTCAGCACAAAGGATTTTCAGTAAACATGAGTAAGTGAAAAAAATCTCCCTACAATTTTCTTCATTTTCAACTCAGTCTGTCTAAACAGCAACAACAAAAAAGGTAATGTTATACTTTGGGGTTGCAAACAAAATGGCTGTTAGTGTGGAAATACTGATGTCAAAACAAATAATTCAAACTGCTATGCTATAGCCAAGTTTCATCAGTATCCTTGCAGCTAAAATGTTGGCACCAATTCCCTGGACAATTCTCTGTTTTACAATGGATAGAAATTTCAGACTAAAAACTGTTCTTTGCAAATGGCCCCTTATGGTACCTTTGCAACACATTTGTCGTGCACTATTATATTAATCTATAAATGAGGGTTATGTCAATTTTAGTACTATCTGCCACTGCTGCAATATAATGCTACAAAGTGCTATATTTTGATGGTTGGCTTAACTTGCAGCCAATGACTGCATTTTTAGATCCACAACATCCTTGTGATGGAGGTTAAGCTCAAAACAGGAAGTGACTGACACATGAACCCCTCTCAATTCATAACAAAGTAGGAGATCTTAGCTCAAGTTTCTTCTTTCAGGTTGACAATTGAGCTGCATCATTACTCTTGGCTTTGGTAATACTTAAATGTATACATTCCTAATTAATTTAAATTGCAAGATCATGTTTGATTTTTCCAAAACCACAAATTTGTCTTTATGTTATGTTGACCAGGAATATTTCCTGTTACTTATATGTTGTGGATGGATAAATAAATAAATAATAAATAAATAAATATGGTTATTGGCCCTTCTAATGTTTGTTTATGTGTTTTAATTGAATGTTATAATTTTAACTGTATCTTTAATTGTTTAAACATTTAATGTGTTTATATTTGCATCCTTGTGGGCACAGATAGGGTGGAAAGGCAGCAAAAAATGTTTTAAATAAATAAATAACTGTATGCCCTGTGCACTTATTTAACCAATCTGGAGACTACAAATTCAGCAGTCTCTCCTTAGAATAATGTCAGCCCCTCCCCTTGAAGCAAGGCAGTTGCATTTGCTCTCTGTTAAAAATCTGCATGTTCAGAGGTTTGACTTATTTGGTGTTCAAGTTGTTCATTGTTCATTTTCTTCTTCGCATCCATAATCACTGCACCTGTCATAGCTGCATCCATGCTGTTTCTAAATACAGTACAATTGCAAAAAATTCAGTGTAAGCAATCCATGTTTATGCTTTATTTGTCAGTGTTATTGTCATGCTAAGACTTATGCTTTGTTTCTGTTCTGTTATTTAAAATTTCTGATTGGTTCTACAACTCTAATCCTATTGTACTATTTACTGAATATACCATCCTGTTGATCGTATTAACTCTGTATTATCTGTCTTGAGTCCAAGTGAGAAACGTGGATTATAACTGGTTATCTTAGCATCATCTTTCAGGCTGATTGTTGTTTTACTGTATTTTTTAACTGTCTTATTCTAGGTATTCTAGTATTCTTTATGCTGTGCATTGCCATGAGCCCTGTTCTCTCAGGGGAGGGTGGTTTTTAAAAAATCTAATAAACAAACAAACAAACAAACAAATAAATAAATAAATGATCTACATACAAATACATGAAAAATATATTCTCAGAGTGGCCAAAATCTGAGACAAGAGCCATGAACAGACAATACAGATATGTCTAGAAATCTGGAAAATGCCATTGCTGCTATGTTTTTATAAGATGCCCTCTGCAAATCCTTGCATCAGACAACCAGAACTTTCAAAGAACTGGTAGAAGGATGCATGATGGCAAGAATCAGGGCTTATTTTAGAACAGGAACACACAGGAAAGCAGTTCTGGCTGGCTTGGTGTCAGGGGTGTGGCCTAATATGCAACTGAATTCTTGCTGGACTTTTTCTACAAAAAAGCCCTCTGTGAAACAACAGCGATGTCAGGGAGTGTGACCTAATATGCAAATGAGCTCCTGCTGGGCTTTTTCTACCAAAAAAAAAAAAAAAGCCCTGGCAATTGCCTTGGCTAATGATGATGGTATTCATATTCAGTGCTTAAAAAGCTGATCCACAGATTCCAAGCTTCTGCTGTTTATCGTTATGCTGTTTATGACATAGTTTAGATTTCCAGTATTAGGACTAGATATACAAAGAATGTACAGCCCAGCTCTGTCTTCTAATTTATGATAGAGTGGGGATTTCCTGTCCACAATTGGTCACTACTGATTCCTATTCCTAACATTTGCTTGCACAAAGAGTACATAATACTGCCTTGAGGAAGAAAACAATATAAAATTAGAGAATGTTGCCCATTCCCACCCATCATATAACAAATGAATTAATAAAAATGGTCCCAACTGCCTTATTATAGTCTCTGTCCCTTTGTGCTGCTGGAAAAGGAGGGTGACAACTTTAATAAATCAAATAGAGACTGAACTGTCTGTGATTTGAATCAGGGACTTCTCAGCTCATTCCTTTTGCTCTAAGTCACCACTTCTTCCTTCAGTGCTAGAAGATGGACTAGAATATGCATCTTCCAGACTGAAGCTCTAACCACAAGGTTACAATGGTTCCTTTTGCTCAGCCTCAGGCCTTGACTATGAGTTTTGGCCATGACATCCCCTGACTTTTCATTACTTCAAAATACTCAAATTACTAAAGGGAGGGAGGGAAAACCCTGTTTGCCTTTCAATATTTTTGTCCAGAGTTAGAAATATGTAGCACTTTCATCATCCCCCAGCTTTCAGTTGGTGGATATAGCTAGCGAGATCTCAAGGGGGAAGTTTTAAAGGCCGCTATTATGCTGGATAAACTACTAAAACACTAGCCTTCTAGGCCAAAGCCCATTAAATGAAGGAAAAAACAACGTTCCAATGGCCTTTTGCCTACTCCCAGAAATTTAATTGAATCTGAAGTAGACGTTCAGAGTTAAAGACCCACAGTGCGAGATTCATTATTTGGCGTAATGATGTAAAAATGAGTTGGCCAGTTGATGCGGCCAAGGTGATAAAAACACACACTAGTTAGCCAAGGGGTGGTCAAGATGCCTCAAGTGAAACTGTGGAGGGTGAAATGCCGCTCCACCAGGCATCAGGAAGGCGGTGCTTGGGTCTGAGGAAGAATGATGTCTTCAAAGTTGAATTAGCTTGAACCAGCTCATGCCCTAAAGGGTCATGCCTTACATAATTCTGCTTACCCAAGAGAACAGGGCAATGGGCATTCTGCCATTCATTGCAAAATCCTTGAAAATATAGTTTTCAAAACATTTATGCAACAAAAAGGTTATTTCACACGTCTCTACACAGCACTAGAAGAAATATGAAGCCAAATTCTAGCTTGCAGTCAATTAGGAGACAACAGTGGAATTGAGAATGGTGCTGAACAGAATTGCAATTAAGTACATAAAGCCTGCGATTCCTGCATGATCATTCTGCAGCACCTACCACAGAAATGGACCTGCTATGTCAGGAAGGGGCAACACTCTGGCCATTGAGTTGGATCCCACCACTTGCCTTCACTGACAGAAGGGAGACAGTTTTCACAAATTACCTCTTCCCGTGACAGACGTTCATCCACCTTCTCATGCTCTTCCCTTTCTCTTAGGAGCAGCATTCTAGGGAGCATTTTGGGCTCCAGTGGGCGAGTGGATATGGAAGTCATGCTGTACTAATGGAAAGCCCTTCCATCACATAGCTTTTTTTGTAGGATTTTAGCCATATTCTGTTTTTAATACAGCTAAGCCTGATCTTCACAAGTTTTAGTGATCAACAGTGGAGTTTTCAAGGATTACGGGTGGTGGCTAACTGCCTACCCTGCTCCCAGCTGAAGAGTGAACTCTGCTTACATATGAAGGCTTTGCTTATTTATGTTTAAGTGCTTGTTCTCATGTTAGTTTATTGACTTTTATTTTGCCATCAAGTTGCAGCCGATTTATGGTGACCCCATAGGGTTTTCAAGGCAAGAGATGTTCAGAGGTGGTTTGCCATGGCCTTCCTCTACATTGCAACCCTTCCTTGGTGGTCTTCCATCCAAATACTAACCAGGGCCAGCCCTGCTTAGCTTCTGATGTCTGATGAGACTGGGTTAGCCATAGCAAAGATACAAAGTTCAAAGAAGGGGTAACCTCAACAGGAGTTTGTTAGTAGGCTGCGCTCATCATGAACCATTAGATGATCAGGGAAAGGAAGCACATCAAGACCAAACTGCCCAGAGTTTAAAACACCAATCTGATTGATCTATTTTTAGAGAGACTGTATGTATGCAACTGTGGAAAATATACCACAATCAAAGACCCTTGGGTAGTGTTCTGAAACTGCGGTTTGTGAGAACATTCTGGTGGGTCTTTGATAGAGGGAGAACTCTTCTCATGGCTCCTGGCTAATATGAAGAGAATTCTCACTTGGAGCAAATTCTGCAGAACATGTGCCTGGTGCACAAAAGTATTTCTCATTGCTTGACGAATTGGTGAACTGACTTCAGTGAAAAGCATGGCATAGGAGATGATATGTAGATTCTAGTGTGGTGCTCTGTGATGGCTCATTCACACATGCAAGTTGTGACTTGACGTTGTAGTCATGAGGTAATAAACATGGATATGTGTGAATTAGCCCATGGAGACTTGTAACTGCAGGACTGTGGTAACTAACACCCCTAAATTCTAAGGAGAATATTCAACAGTCTTTCCCATTTCAAAAACTTTTTTTTTTAAAAAAAAGGAGACAAGAAAGCCATCAAGCCAAAGTAAACCTGTTAGATCATGGATTAAACTGGTCTTCAATGCCGGGAAGAAATGAAGTGTCATATTCTCCCTTTTCTCTGTGAACATTTTCAAAAAACTAGTCTGGCCTTTCAAAAGTGTGATATTGTGTATGGTTTAACAGTGGTTCTTCTTTAAAATGTTGCTGGAAATCTCTGTATGAGGATTAATATAATTTACTTCTTCAAGGAATTATGTGTTATTTCCTACTTTCAACAAGTGAACCGTCATGATGGATAAACATTTGGATAAACATCTGGCAAAGATGGACTACCCATGAGAAGATCATAGTTATAAGGGGCTTGACTAGATGACCTTGAAAGTTGCAGAACATTTCACAAAATGGAGCTAAACCTGCAATTTGCCAGCATGCAGAGAGTCTTCTGTAACCATGCCAAGGGCAAATCCTTGAAGGTCTGAAGTCTTTTCTGCAAAGACGCCTCTTTCTGTAAACTGCATGGCGATGTGGCCTACTAGGCAGCTATTTTTGCCCACTTTGATGTCATGAAATTGGTTCAGAAAGTTTCCACATTGGGCAAACCTTATTCTAGTTTAATGATCATTCCAATCTTAAATTGTTGATATCCCACATTCTCTCAGTGCTTCCTGTTTTTGACACTGTGTGAAGCAGATTGCTGGACTAGAGAGACCGCTAGTCTGATCTATCAGGCCTTTTCTTATATTTTCTTAAGTTCATGGGGCCAGTAACTGCTTGAGTTAAGTCCTTTTCAGTCTGCATTACAGAATGAAAGTACTATGTAAGATTTCCCCCCAGTTTATTTAATGGACTAACAATAAATAGAAAAAAAATGACTGAGTTCCATGACGATACACAGACACTGATTTCACACTAGGGCTTGCTCCGAGTGGAGAGCCCTTTGATCCCAGCACTTTGCTCCATTTTCACAGAAGTTGCCCCGGAGCTGCAAGTTGACATGCTATTCTCCTGTGGCAAGCAGAAACCGCTTGGAAGAGGATCCTGTTTGCTGCGGAAGAGCGCCACACCAACTCGCAGCTCCGGGGCAATTTATGGGAAAATGGAGCGAAACCCCTGGAGCAAAAGGGCTCTCCACCTGAAACAAGCCTCGTGCGAAATTGGTCAGACATTCTTCCGACCATATCTGGATGCTCAGTTAAATTTTCTTTATGCCTTTTATTCAAGCTAGTATATTATTACTGGTATAATAAGTTGTCCAAAAGTCTTTAACAGTGCCATCTTAACTTGAACTATACCCTTCCAATTACATTGAATAGGCTTAGAAGGGAATCTTTGTTGTCATTTCTCTCTTTATTGTGTGATCCCATCTACACTTTCGTAATGAAAATATATACTGGTAGGAGGTGGGTTATTCCTCTGCTACAAGGCAGGCAATTCCTGGGGACCAAACTTTCCGCACTACTCACTGCTCTCAGCAAGCTGGAGTCCTTTTGTTCAGTCTTTGCTTTGATACTGGGTTCTTCCCATTTTCTTTTTCATGTGTATTTAAAAAAAACGGGATAGAGTCTGAACAAGGTGTTTGGAATTACCATATGCTAAATGGCGTGCAGTTCTGTGTTTAAACACATGGAATTATTGCCGTTACTGAGGATGAGTAATTTCCCATTCCATTCCTTTATCGTCCTGTCATCTCTCATTGTGCTTTCTTCAGTGTCAGCATAATTAGAAGAATTTTTTAAATTAATTCATCCTGGAAATGGAACATGTGGATATTTGCACAAACTTTCTGTTCCTTCTGTTCATTTACATCGTTTCCACTTAGTTCTCATGCACACTGATTGAATATTGCAAAAAACCTATCTGTCTTTATGTGCTTGTGTACAATTGCATCAAGATTATTTTTGTGCAATGTTTAATTGATTATCTTATCAGCAATACAGTACACAAAAAGCATTTTACTTGTACATACAGTTGTCTCAAGATTTTTGTTTTTGCAGCATTCTATCCTTCTGCATGTAAATTGAGAAGAAAGAAGATGCATCTGAATGGGGCTGAAAGCTGTGTGGCAAATGACACAAGCACAGCACTTTGTATAGAGTTTAGGATTGTTATAGAATAAAAAACCAATAGCAACTTCCCAATACATCAGTTCCATATAAGAAATAAATAAGATAATTCAGAACACCAGAATCTGGGGAGAAAATAAGATGAAGGGATTTTCAAAGCATCCATAATTAAACTGTAACATGAAGTTTGGCCGTGAGTGACGGTGACTTGGCTGACACTCAATAATGTACAGCACACCTAGAGTATGCACCACAACACATAGCCAAGTTATTTTCTGGCAGCTGCAGCATTGTTAGGTAGCCACATGGACAATTTGTAAGACATGGTAAGTTAGCTATCCCCATATTGCAGTTATGCATTACACACAACAAATCAGTTCTGTTTTTAAGTCTGAAGAAAATAACATCTAGCAGCAACTATGTTGTCATAGAATATTTACCAGTCTGAAAGAAATCTGAAGAGTCTCATCTATTGGCTGGATTGTTACTTGCCACAATTTTATATTAACTTTCTACTTAACCCCCCTCCCCCCAATTTGTCTGTGTTCTGAGGCACAGATGAAATATACAAAAGTAGCTGCACCGGAGTGAGGAGGATATCATTGTTGTTTACAGAGAAGGACACTTATTTGTCCAACACACACAATAGATGAAAGGCTTCCACGGTGCAAGCTGAGACCCTCGAGTTGGCTTGTATCTTCAGCTGGTGACCTGGGAGAATGAGAAAGGGGAAAAAAAATATGAAAGAGCTGCAAAATATAAAAGAACTATGTTTAATCAGAGCTCTTTTTCCACGGCTTCTAGCAAAAGTTACTGTATGTATGATTATGTACATATGATGAGTTTCCTATTGTCTGTTATATTTAAAAGGTTAATAAACCAGATCTGGAAAATTATATATATATATATACTTTTGAAAAGTGATATTTTACTTCCAGACACATTAAGGCAAAACAGAAAGGGAGATATAAGTAAACTACAGGGTTAGGTCCTAATGTTAAGATTGCTTGATATCTGTTAAATACAAATATAATGAAGGCTCTTGGCTTGGATGAAAATGTCTGTGTGAAATTAATGTCACAATCATCACAGCAGAGCTATTTTTTTTGTCCTGGTAACTTGCTCATTTACTTATTAAATATATATACTATTACCGTAATATGCTCCCCACAGCTAACAAAAATCAAATAAAGTTGCATTGCTGTAAAATTTCAAGCAAGAGTTGGCACTTTGCTCCACTGTGGGCAATGGATGCTATGAGGTGATTGCTGTAAGGTTGGCAAAAGGGGAGCTTGTGTCTTTCCTTTGCTGAAGCCATTGGTGCCCTCTTTGCCAGCAAATGAATGACTCAGGATGCCCCAAGATGTATTTTAAAAACAATTGGTGAGGCCCATAGCTGACTCTTGATGATTTTCAGTTTGGATTTAACTCTTGAGTCTTGTTCAGGGGAAGAGAGGAAAAGATTAGTTCTTGTGTCATCAGAGTTTTGGCATGACTGGCTTCCTATGGCCGTAAAGACAATATTAGAAAACATTCTGGCCAAATGGGAGGGCACCAAAATCATAACGGCGGGGACAATGCAAGAGGGGGTGGTGATTATGCCAGCCAATGTGGACTCAGTTACTGCCTCAAAATGACTGCTGGAAAGTCCATGGGTCCTTTGTCAACTTCAGTTACCATTCCGTTGTGGCAGTCTCTTTCTATGTAGCAAACCAGGGCTTGGATCCAGACCAGTGTTTCCATAGGTACAAGGTTTTTTGCCTTCAGAGAATGATTCTGCTCCTCCCCCTCCCAAGGCTGCCTAAAAGTACCCTCTGAAATTCTGTTCCTGATGGTCCCCTACTCCTTATCAACAGCTCAGGAAGGCAAGGTAGAAGCTGAATAAATAAGGATTTCCAACTGAGCAGTAAAGGGTTTTTTTAAGATAAAAAGGGCAGGACAGTGATTTACTAAAATTTGCTAATGCCAGACTGCCAATAGTTTTACTATTTCTCCTTTTAGCAGAGTAATGTTTGCAAACACCATTTTAACTACAGCAATACTAATAGCCAAAACACATCCATGGATCAGGCCACCTTTTCAGCTGTAGTCAATCTAATAATTTCCCATTATGTATAGGTGCCAATTTTAAAAAAGTTGTCTTATATGACCCTCAATATTGTTTTTTTTAAAAAAATCTATTATCTGGACTTCCTTCCTTCCTTCCTTCCTTCCTTCCTTCCTTCCTTCCTTCCTTCCTTCCTTCCTTCCTTCCTTCCTTCCTTCCTTCCTTTCTTCCTGTTTGGTGTAGTGGTTAAGCGCATGAACTCTTATCTGGGAGAACCAGGTTTGATTCCTCATTCCTCCACTTGCACCTGCTGGAATAGCCTTGGGTCAGCTGTAGCTGTCACAGAACTTGTCCTTGAAAGGGCAGCTTCTGTGAGAGACCTCACAGGGTGTTTGTTGTGGGGGAGGATGATAAAGGAGATTGTGAGCCGCTCTGAGACTCTGAGATTCAGAGTGGAGGGCGGAATATAAACCCAACGTCTTTTCCTTCCTTCCTTCCTTCCTTCCTTCCTTCCTTCCTTCCTTCCTTCCTTCCTTCCTTCCTTCCTTCCTTCCTTCCTTCCTGCCTACCTTCCTGTTACATTAGTTGTCTTTTAAAAAAATTACCAAATGAAGTTGCCAGTCACTGACTGAGATGATGTTACAGCAAAATGGTGGTTATGGTGGCACTGCTGTGCTATTGCTAATGCTAAATGGAGTCTCAGTGCCAGATAGTCCCCCATTATTTTCTCTGTGGATACTGTGTTTTGTTGTTTTGTAACTGGCATCAGATTTACAGGGACTTGATTGAGACTTTTCCCAGCCTTGCTATGGAGGGCTGAAGTAGACATGACAGGAAGAGGGGTGGAATACACGTACGTTTTATACAGATGACTTCTATTTGTTCATATCTTAAGTGGGTGGGAGGCTGTGTAAAAAATCAGAGCACAAGGGTGAGGAGAACTAGACCATGCTCTCTGCTTTGCCTTACTTCATGGCACTCCATAGCTTTCAGCACTTTGAGCACTTTTCTTCCGCTCAGCTCATTTCCAGTATTGGAGCTGGGCTAAAAGGACAGTGTTGACAGCAACAGAGTGCTGTGGTAAGATGTGGAAGATGGCAGGATTCAGCTTCCCCCATCTATAAATTCTGTTTCTGCTAAACATTACCACTCAAGTCCTATGAAGAAAGACTGGAGAGGAGCAACTGAGAGGTGATATGATGGGCATCTTCAAGTACTTAAAGGACTGTCATTTAGAGGATGGTGCTGAGTTGTTTTCTGTTGCCTCAGAAGGTCAGACTAGAACTAATGGGTTGAAATTAATTCAAAAGAGTTTTCAGCTAAACATTAGGAAGAATTCCCTGACAGAGCAGTTCTTCAGTGGAATAGGCTTCCTTGGGCATTGGTGGGCTCTCTTTCTTTGGAGATTTTCAGACAGAGGCTAGATGGCCATCTGACAGCAATGCAGGTTCTATGAACTTAGGCAGATGTTCAGAGGGAAGGCAGGAAGGGTTGCATCAGTGCTCAGCTCTCATGGCCCTTTCTTATACAGCCAGGGAAATGCTGAATGCCTCTATGGGGTCAGGTAGCAATTTTTCTCCAGGTCAGTTTGGAAGGGTTTTTTTTCCTGCACAACGTTTTTTTGCCATCTTCTGGGCATGAATCAGGGGTCAATGGGGGCATGGGAGGAGCTATCTGTGGATTTCCTGCATTGTGCAGGGGGCTGGGCTAGAAGACCCTGGAGACCCCTTCCAACTCTATGATTCTCTGATTCTGCTTTAAATATATATCCATCTTCCCATTGAATCTGAATTGGTCCCAAAATTTATAACTGAAGACATCAGAGACTGAAGTGGTGCCTTTTTACATTATCAACAAGTAGTGGTTTCTCATTTGAAAGGTAAAGGGCATACCTGGAGAATGATTCTTTGGAAAACTCTAGATGCAATGAAAACAATAATTACTAACTGTCAGTGATGCTATATTTATAATCACTGCAAATGGGAAACTCAAAGTATCCCCTATTTTTTTTTCACTGCAGGTGAGGACAAAGCACTTTAATTCCAAATTCCAAGCTGCAGACTGGGAGACAGCCAGCCAGTTAAGATTAGGCAGTTAGATTTTAACAGTTGAAGGTGGTCATCTAGAGAGAAGAATAACTAGTTGAAGTGTTAGCTTAGCAGAAGAAATAATATCCTGTACTGGTATCATATTCCCACCCACCCCCATTAAATTCCCCTCTACTGTTGTCATCAGTGAGTGTATAAGGTGTTATGATTTGGGGTGCTGTATTGATTTGTTATAATGTTATTTTAGATGTACAGCTTTTTTGGATGTGCAGTATGTTTCTGTGTTACCTGGATATAATTATATCAGTTTGTGTTATACCAAATACACAGGCACAAGAACTAGACAATAGCCACATCTCTCAGGCAAAAATATACATATGTCATTTTATATGGTATGGGGATGGGGAGAATGCTTTGTTACCAGGGGCAAAAATATTGTAGGTTTATTTTTCTGAGAAGATACACTTTTCCCAGAATACATCTAGGCAGTTTTCTCACCCATAGACCAGTTATGATGTTACAACAACTGCACAGTAAAACACATATCTAGAGAGGCCTGTAATGCATCTGTGAGTTGGCCTTTCTGCTTGCCAAGAGTATCCCCTCAACACATCTACTGAATATTAAAATAGCGGAATTGTATTGAATGAATTCCAGTAATTTTATATGCTACATTTTAGTCAATAACCTTTGAAGAGAAGTCCAACACTAATTATAAAATTTCTGTGTCTGGATAAGAGATTATTAACAGTTATTTGGTAAGTGCTAATGGTAAAATGGAGGACTTCCAGTATTTTTTTATTCAGGAAGTGGAAATTAAAATGTTGAGTGCTAGAGTTTAGGTGCAATTTATTTATTTAAAAATCCAACACACTTTGCATTTATTTATTTATTTTTAAAAAGAAAACATCAGGGACACACAAAATATTTTTCTTTTTAATAAATGCACCATTGTTTACAAAAAGATATTTTTAGTGTCGGAGAGGGAGTGCTTGCTAACCTGAAATGTTGTGCATCTGTAAAAAATCTGACATAGTGAAACTAAGTGACAAATTATTCTTTAACTCTCCAACAGAATATATATAGGATGCAAATGCACAGTGAATTGCAGATGAGAGGAATAAATAGATCTATGGTACAGAATAATATGGGTCTGTTTACTGAGAGGAAAATCCCATTTTTGCTGCTTTGGTTCAACTATGCAAAGGGGGGAAGAATTACTGAAGTAGTACACCCAAAGATATCTGTAGTTAATAGAGAGGCTGCCATCTGCTGGAACAAACTGATAGATCACTTACACAGTGGTTGATCCTTTTTAATCAAACTAGCATTAATACTAGCAACTTAAGACAGCATTTTCCTATCATTGATAAATTACTACAAGCCTTTACAGTTTGGGACTCACCAAGCCACACACAGGTCATTTAGCTAGACATTGTAGTCGGCCTGGTTCCTGGAGGGCAATCCCCCTAATTTCAGCCGCAGAGAAAACAGATTTGTTGAGCACTTGGTGGGCTGCTGTATGTGAATGATGGACTGTTTTCATGTTGGTGGGTCACAAGTTAAGCAGATATGGCAGTGAAGAATACACAGCAAACACAACATGACTTGCTTTCCTTTTGGTGTTCAAGCCAGAAAAAAAACTTGTGAAAATTATTACAAAATAAATTTATATTGAATATAAATAAATACCAATATAGAATATGAAAGTTTTTAACAAGCCTTAAAGTGTTGCATAAACTCATACAAATGTAATTAACCCCCATATACAAATCCTTAAAGTAGTCATAGCAAAGTCCATTAGTAAAGGTTTCCAGTATGAATATATTGTGCTGCTGATCCTTTCTTTAGTAAATGGTTTTTGCTGTCAAAGCTTCAAAGAAGTATTTACTTGCTGAGATGTGTGCTGACTGAAATTATCAACGTATAATTAGTCCTACTATCCACAGAAAATTCCAGAAGCATGATATTGATTTCTTTGATATATCAAAATTGGAAACATAGTGTTGTTTTCTTCAACGTACCAAAATAGTATACTTCAAATGTTCCAGCTGACGGAGCTGCTAGCCTTTAAATCCGTTTCACCTAGAATTTTCTAAAAGATGGAACACTTCAGGAGTTTTATGCACACTAATCCTCACATCTCACTAAAAGAAATCACAATGTCCATGAATGCAGTGTTTCTCATTTTGCTAACACATTGCCAAATTTACATTAAACCAACATTTACCCTCAATTTACAAAATGCAACATATCGAAATAGTAGATTTCAAAAAAGGACCCAATCATCTAAACAACCCCCCCCCCACACTTACTCTAAATGTATGAAATCGAGCACATGACAAACAAAGGAGGACCCAATAGGTACCTAACCACCAGGGCTTTTTTTGTAGCATTTACATATTAGGCCACACACCCCTGATGTAGCCAATCCTTCTGGAGCTTATAGTAGGGCCTGTACTATGAGCCCTGTAAACTCTTGGAGGATTGGTTACATCAGGGATGTGTGGCCTAATATGCAAAGGAGTTCCTGCTACAAAAAAAGCCCTGTTAATCACTAATGTTAGACAAGCGAAAACGTTTCAACTCCAAATATTCTTCAGCTGGGGCACTAATTACAATTCATTTTCTTAGAGACATATACCCAAAAAGACACATTAATCTGAATTACCATCAGAACATGCCACCATATCATAGACAGGAATAATCAATATTCAAATTCAGACCAAACAGGGTCATGGTATTTAGCGTGAAAATCCAAAAAGTCTCTTCTTTTAATAAACAGTTTTTTGATTAAATGCAGGGCAACAATGAAATAGGGCTTTCTTTCAAGGCAGACGTATGAGGGAAAAGAGAAGAGCCATTCTCCTTTGGCTTGCTTAGGTCCCAACACTGCCTACTGGGATGGGACAAGGGTTCTCATTGGCCTAGCAGCATGTCATTCAAAATAATCACTGCAGCTGGGAAGGTTTGATGGCTGATCTAAGGACCAAGGAATGGAAAGGACTTCTGGGATCAGGCTGAGAGGGAAGGAGTGGGAAAACTGGGCACAATTCAAACATACTTTTGACTGGGTAAGCCACAGCCCCACAGGAGATGATCAGGCTAAGAAAAGGTGCAGTTCAGGATCAAACAAGGTTTTCTTTTTGAAATTTAAATTGCCCTTTGATGAAGTCTGAACAATTGGGGTGGGGATGGAATCACCAATTTTTTGGTTTTGTTACTTGGTTTGCTTCTGTATATAATCTGCATGTATTTGATTAATGATTAATGAACATATGTAAATTAGAAAGCTGTAGAAGACCATGGCGGGTAGGCTCATTCTCCAGAGGCCAGATCTATCCCTGGAGAAGACAAGGGTAGATAGAGGTCAGGTCTTCATAGCGGACTGGAGCAGGTAGACAACGGAAACTGGTGTTCTCTGGAGACCAAGTCTATTGGCCTGGAGGCCTATGGCAGGTAGACCTGTTGTCTGGGGGTCAGGTCAACCTCCATGTAGGACTAGGCAGTTGGTATTGCCATTGTTCTGTGGTTAAGGTGAAATCTAAAATGGATCAGCTTCATTTACTGGTAGTTGCTTTTTCTCATAAGATGGTACTATGATGATATGGGGGAATAGTGAGGTTGACATGGGAATTTAAAGGCAATGCTGATTATAGCTTCTGTTGTTCCAAATGAGTTCAGGCTCATAGTCAAATCAAGCTCACACCTTTAATGTTAGTAGCTCTTTTGGCTCATGAACTAGAATTTTTGCTCACAACACTTCACAGCTTAGAGGGAACATTGCTACCAGTCACCAAGCAGCAGGTGCCTATATCAGTTGAATTTGGAAACAGCCAACCGACATACCATGATGCGGGCATGCCTTCCTGATTTTACCCTACCCACAGAACACAGTGTCAAAATGAACAAAGGAAACAAATATGGTAGCCGGAACTACTACACTATTTGGAGAAAGGGGTTGAATCTCCTCCTATGAATACTTATGCCACTCTTCCCCAGTGTGTTGCCTATAGATGCCATGTTGTCCACCAATGTGTTTCCTAGCATCCATTTGCTTCTTCCCCAAAGCATCTATTCCTTATGAACCGCCCCCCCCCCCAGCTTTCTTTCACATCTTTGTAGTAGATGCTCCAGAAAAGCACAGGAGGCACCATCAATTTTGTCTCTACAAGTAAATAGCTACCTCTGTCATAGAAGGATGTTAGAAGGCTTGAAACCTGCTAACATTCTGTAGAATCTTCCAGTATTTTGTCCATTGACCCAGCCCCAAGGCAGCTATTTTGTTGTGGCACTCCCTATTCTTAAAATTCAAAAAGTGGCCATAGGCTCAGGAAGACTGGGGATGCTTAACACACCCTTTTGACACACAGGCAAAGAAACATGGGCACTCCAATCATATCACCTGGACAACTTAGGTGTGGAACCTCCCATAAAAAACAATGGGCTTATTCCAGGTGAGACTTCAAGGAGGCAGGACTAGAATCCCCACCTCACACACTGCATAGCATGTAGCAGTTTAATGTGTTGGACTAGAATGTGGGGAACCCAAGTTTGAATCCCCAGTCAGCCATGGAAGCTTGCTGGGTGACCTTGGGACCGTAACACTCTTTCACCACAACCTACCTTACATGGTTGCTATGATGATAAAAAGGAAGAGAGGGAAATGATGCAAGCTGCTCTGGGTCCCCATTAGGGAGAAAGGTGGGATATAAATTAAATAAATAAGGAAGCAAGCAAAGCATGAGGCATTTGGCAACTTTTAATGATACTGCTGTTAGAATCAATCCTATATTAACCAGGGAAGGAAAGACTTGAGGGACAGGTATAGTACTGTGAAATAGTGACATTTTAGAATGCCTGTGGTCCTTGGTTCAATCTATAGACACTTCTGAAAAGAATCTTAAGTACAGCAGCAAGTTTGTACTGTCAGACCCAATCACAGGAAGGGCTACTCATACCAACTGCCTTAGTTGCCATTCTAAGTAGTTTACAAACTAACTGCAGGACTGTGCTGTGAGCCTCTGATATGTCAATATGCCCCTTTCTCAGCATTCTCAATAGACAGCTATCCCAAGTTGAGTGTAGATTTCAGTGCAGATTTTCCAAGCTACTATGCCATCAGGATAAATGCACTCCGATGGACACTGTAACAAACAGAATGTGTTGGGAGACACAGCTAGAAGGTTTTTGTAAGAGACATTTTATACTGCATTCTATCTTACAGGCATGTGTGCTTTAAAAAGTTACATTAATAGACAGTTGAAAAAGCAGCGTGAAACAATAGCTCTTGTGGAGATATTCAGCTGTAAAAAACTGCCATAAACTGCCTCTGAAACAACTCAAGTTTCAGGTATCACTTGATAAAAGATTTATTGAGTAATGTATAAAGAATATGTATAAAAGGGGGGGGGGAGAAAATGGAGCAACACAATGGCATACCTGTGATTGTTCAAGTGATGTAAATAACATCTTGACATGAAAGAAGTTGCTCCATATTACAAAATGTATAAAGAAATCTACCAGGGATTGCTATATATTAACAGTTATAGTATTAAGCAGGAGTGGTACAATACAGCCACTGACTCCTCCCCTCCCCACTTCCTAGATGGGAAAGGAGGCAGCGGGGGTCACCTTTCAGGATGCTATTCCAGGCTGAGAGACGATAAGCACAGCCCAGCCCCGTGGCGTGGTTTTACCTGCAATTCCAGAGTTCGACTGGGGAGGGGGGGGCTTTAGAGAGCCGGAATGCAGCGCTAGAGCCAGTTCCGGTGTTGATATTGGCACAGGAGGGGGGAGGAAGAGGAGGTGCGGCAGGGGGTGCGGCGGGGGGTGCAGAGATGCGGCAGGGAGGGGGGGAGGTGCGGAGCCATGGGGGGGAGGCGAAGGGAGGGAAGGAAATGGAGGGGTGGGCGGCAGCAGTAGCGGTGGGGGACTGGAGAGAAAGGCAAACTAGGTGCTTGCCTGGGGCACCGAGAGGGGGTGGGGAGCCCAATTTTGTGCCCCCACTCTCCAGGTGCCCTAGGCAGCTGCCTAGTTTGCCTAGTGGGAGGGCTGGCCCTGAAAGGGATCCTCACTGAATAAAGATTGGAGAGTTGATACAGAGCGAATGTGTGGAAAATAATGTTTCCAAGCTTTTCCAGCCTGCTGAATTGTCTATTTCATGATGTCATGCTGTGCGTACCAGGGATACACAAGGTAAAACTGTGAAAATTAAAGGTATGTTGCCAATCACAGAGTCTGTGTTCTTTTCCTGGGATTTATGAAGGCAGGCACACGGCTATTCACGAGAAGTTGCTTGAACAGTTATGTCAGCTGAATAAGCTACTCAAGGATGCTGTGTTTTAAGACTGTGAGAAAGGGGGAAAAAAATCTTATTGGAGTTGTTTCAGCCAAAATAATTCAGAATAACATGGTAAATAATGAAACAGCACCTAGAATTAAATGAATTAAATTAAATTAAGAATACATACATTCTACACAGTTGTGGAAAGTGCCATTAAATAGCAGTCAAAACATCTATTATGCTTTAGCAAAGATGTACATAGTGCTGACTAGAGCAGTTTTGCATCTTCAATTTTTTTTAAAAAAAAACCTTCAAAAAGTTGTGTGAATAAGCAAATGTCTAAACGTGTAGTGAAATGATGATGATGATGATGATGATGATGATGCAGAGTTGATTTTATATGCCACCCTTCACTATCTGAAGGAGTCTTGGAGCAGCTTACAATCACCTTCTCCTTTCCCCACTACAAACACTAGATAGGTGGGGCTGGGGGTGGAATTCTAGCTTAGACTGGAGTAACTGTTTCTAGGATTGCACTGTGAGTCACTGTGGGTCACCAAGAACTGATAAATGTACGGTAAGTTTTCAACTTGGAGTCACAAACTGGTCATCTTCAAAGCAATCCACCATTGTTGGAAAATTTGTTTAATTTGTTTTGAAAGTTTGCATTGCTTTCTGTACCATCTTCCCTTCTCTAGAGAAAACATTTGGTTAATGGAAATGAGAACACTTCATATTTAGTCAATCTGTGACCATTTATGTTATAAACAATTTGTTTTAATGGTCTTGTAAAAAAAAAAAAAACCTTGAATAAAATGCAACCAGGCTGGTTTCTTTAAAAGTTTATTTAAGATGAAACTGAAAATGAAGCAACACTGGAGCATTTTTAAAGATTTCGTTCCAGCGAATCCACATGCAGCTTGATTTAATATCAATATTTCATATATTTAGAGGCTGTGGTTCAAGCTACAAGATAGCAGAACTCCTTTTTATAGCTTTCCATCTGTAAATGGTTACTTTGCAAATCACAGGCTGAGCAATCTAGCAAGGACATATTTCCAAAATGATAAAGTGCAAAGCAGCAGCTTTGTGAAGCATAAACAAACTGTGACACAATAATTTTATAGCCAATCATAAAATCCAATACACTTACCCCAGAGTATATCAATTGGACCACTGCCAAATATGCAGTATGAGGATTTTATCAGTTGCTGGGGTGCAACAGCGGGGGAGGGCTCTTGCCTTCATGCCCTGCTGGTAGAGTTCCCAGAAGCATCTGGCTGGCCACTGTGGGAAACAGGATGCTGGACTAGATTGAGCTTTCATCTGATCCAGCAGGGCTGTTCTTATGTTCTTGACCCACACGGACAAATAGCTCAGTCCTCAGAGTGTTACAAAGGTATCTTGTAGTGAATGAAGCTTGCGCCTCTGGAGTCTCCCTCCATGCTCCCAAGCCTTTGCAATGGTGCACCACCCTTTGATGTCATTAATAACACATTTGGTGACAATGAAAAAGTGTAACTGCTTAAATATTCAGTTTTTAGAATAAACAGAGAGATAGAGTCAAATGAACCTTAGTTGGCAATGTGTTCCATAATTTGTAATTCCTCCCCCTCCAGCTCCTTGAAGTCTGCAAATGGCATTCTACTTGCACTAGAGGGTTTTCAGCCCAGTATGTGTCATACTTGTTTTTTGTGTATTGTATATCTCTTGCCTGGTCAATTTGTGGACCCATTACAAATTTCAACTCCTTGGTTAGCTTTTGAATAGTCTCAGTTTTTGAATGAACACTGCATGGGTTGGCTCATGTTCTTCTACAATAGTTTGTCTCAGCTTCGATGCTGTTCTTATGCAGTATGCACATGGGGTCTTCAACTTTTCTAAACATGAGACCCATAGAACTGCAAGAATGTGATAGGATGTCATGGGACGTCAGAATCACATGACAGGAACAGAATTGTGACCTCACTGGTATCAAGGCTGCCCATTATTCTGTTTATGCAGAGGAGGCATGGGTGTGCAACTCATAGCACTATGTGGTCCTTCAATAGAAAAACAGTCTGTAGAAGATCATATTTTGGATCCAACAACATTGTGAACATTTGCATTTGCATAGTACCTTGCACAGTACCTTTCCATTTGCATAGTACCTTGCACAGCCATATCCATGGTCTCTCTCTCTCCCTCTCCAAGATCTCCAAGATCAAGAATAAAGATTATCCACAGCCACAAGAGCCACCAGAAATACCACCAGAGAGTGAACAGGATCTGTATGTGTCTCTGTAGCATTCTGATTTATTAAGAAGATAAATCTGAGGGGGCCCTTATATATTTTGACATCATCATGGGAATTCTGCATGACACAGTGGTGGCGGGGGAGTTAGTGTTAGATTCCTGGCAAGAATAGGAGGATAGGGATGTAGAACAGATGGAGACTGAGCCTATTTCTCCTGCCTTTGCTTTCCTAATGCCACATAGAGTTTGCCTTGTGAAGATTTTACTGAAGTCCATGTTGACCTTGAAGGTGTCACGGTTAGAACAGCTAGCATTTTCCAGCAGTGTATATTAAGTGGAAGAAATGAAAACCTCATATGCATCTTGTAACATAAGAGACTTTAGGCAGGGTAAGTCTAAGTAAGATACTTAATAGTGCTGTGCAGAAACTATTTGAAAACATATCTTCCCTGTACACCCTCATGTCCTTGTAAGCAAGGGGAGTTCAAGCAGCAAGCAGCCAAGCTGGAATAGGTACAGTATACCAAAATTGCTTTTCCTTATAGTTGCCCTTGCTCGTTTATCCTTGCAAGTCAGAATTGATTTAAATGCTGGAAATGTGCCAATCATATGCAAAGTCTCCTTCTCGATTTTATAGTTTATGTTCTATAACTGACCAATGCAGTGAAACATCTGTTGCAAAGAACGCCAAATAGCTACTATCACTGTACCAATTTACAGAAAGTACTTTTCCCCTTAGTGCCACCATCACCTTTATTGAGGGACACTGAATTCAGTGCATAAAATCCAGAGACAGGAAGAATATTTATTATGAATGACAGAAAAAGTACTGTTCATACAATCTGAAAAATCAGTGTTCAGGAGCTGACTGTATTGTTGCTTTATGTCATGTAGACTTGGGTGGCTTGATAAGCAGAGCACCAATTTTTCATCACCACGTTCAGATTTTAAGTTCAGCCAGAGGTCTTGCATCAGTTGAGGTTAAGTGACTGTAGTATTGTCCTCTATTGAACAAAATCTATTTCACCACCAGTCAGACATTCTTTGGTAACCAAAGACTAATTTTTGCTTAAAAAAAAACACCCTTCTATCTTAAATAGGTCAACAGGGAATAGTAGTAGAACAATAAGGGTTGAAAAGGGTACTATAAATGGTGTAAGAAAGAACTTAGTTAAGTATGTGCTTTGTGTAATATTACATAAACGATGCAACAAGGTCCATAATTATTGTATAATTTTTAAACACTTTAATGAAAAGGGTAGAAATGTCTGTAATACCAGTACATAGAAAGCATTTATTAATGTTTGTTTAATCAGCCAATGATATTCCACAGAAAATTTCCACTAATGGAAGGGGTTAGGAGTGATTTTTATCACTTCCTCCCTCCTGCTGGAAATCTCTAGTTCTTCCCTCCTGTTGTTCCTGGGGGTCCTCTGTCCCCCAGGAACAACATTTTGGGGATTATCTTGGACTGCAATGGGAAGGGGATGAGGAAATCCCATTTCACTGATGGAAATCCCTTCAATCAGCAGAGATTTTACCATGGGATCCAAGCCAATGTAAAATTGAAAATAAAAGAGAGGGAAGAAAATATTATTTCTAGCTAGAGGGAACATATTTGATGATTGAGTCAAAAGCTATCTCTGGATTATTTGATAAGAATTCCAAATTTACTTCTCAAGGTATTCGTTTTTTTAAAAAGTCTAAAAGTGGAACACTGTACCGCATTGATTTTGATTTACATAACAAAATAACAGTCATCTTTTGCCTTCTTGGTAGAATTTTATATGTTCCAGATGGAAAGCACTTCATATAGAAAATAGTTCAAAACTAGTGTGCAGAGACAATAGCATATAATGTATTTTTGAACATTGGACAAAAATTCCTCAATCCCCAGTTGATTCCTATATAGCACTAGTAGTGTTAGTGCTCTACTTTTTATGTGCCATTACTGTGAACTAGTTTACAAGTGGGGGGGGAGAGAGAGGGGGCAGCTCTTCTATATGAAAGTCACGTGATCTCTTTTCAACAAAAGTGAAGGGGTTATTGTCCACAGGATCAGTAAGATTTATATTGGCTCAGTTAAGGGAACCTAGCTTATACAATCAGAAGATGAACATCTTCTGCAAACACAGTTTGTCCTCCCCACACTTAAGTGAGGTGCACACCCTGGAATGGGACTCACGCAAGACATAACCTTGGTCTCCTGTAGCTTACGGCAGACATCTATAGACAATAAAATTAATAGAGCAATGCACAATAAAGCTCTGTTAAATTTGTTCATCTAATTTATCAAACCATACTTGTGAAAGTGAAAGCCATCCCTAATGGAAAGTCAATGGCATAACCACAAAATGAGCACAGGGTTCCAAGAGACAAAGAATTATACATATGGTTTCCCACAGGAGGGGCTGTTTGATGTTTACAAAACAACTATTAGAACATCAGACTTACCTTGTTGCAGTATCCTATGTTCATCTTGACAAGTTGCTCACAAATCAAAATAGGCAGCATTTCAAGTAATTTTGCATTGACACTATGGTGGCAGTTAGCATGCCAGCTGCCTGGGTACCCAGCCACTGTTGGAGCTTGCTCACTGCTCACTTGGATTACTTATGCCCCTTAGTAGTCATAGACAGGTCATACATTATAGACATTCAGCCCTTGTGCATTCAGCGGCATTTCCCAGTCAGTAGTATTCACCACACTGACACATGCTTAGGGCTTGCAGGAACTAACCACAGCTCTCAGTTGCAATGCCATAAATATTTTGCAATTGGACTCACTCTGCACTGGTAGCCAGGAATGCAAAACAAGCAAGTTTGGAATATTAGAAGGAAAAAAGGTGCACAGTTCCCCTTCTCCACCTAGAAGGACTGAGATAACTGAGGATTATTATTATTATTATTATTTTGGTAATTTAAAAAGAAATTGGGTGCTTCAGGTAGAGAAGAGGTCAAAGGGGGCTAAGCAAAGCAGTGTGATAATATACATGCATTAAGTTATTGTGATCTGGACCTGAACACTCTCATGAACTAACATACAGTCAGGCCAGCAAAACAGGACAGGGCTAGGAAGAAAAGCTTTACAGCTCCCTGGCATCCAAAAGCTGGGAGGAAAAAATCCTTCTTTTTGTTTTTTATATTATTTTATTTTATTTAAAAACATGTAACAAAGATGGCAGAAGAGGGATTTGAAAATAGGCAAACCCTTCGACCCATTGTTCATTCATTTACCATTGACCAGTCTAGAGCAAAATACTTTCCTCGCTTTGTCTTTAAAGTTTTACAGCTCTTATCACTTGCAGTGTTATTTCCTTTGGTTACTTTTTTGTATCTATGATTCAAAGCTGTCACAGGTCACAGTGGCACTCCACTATCCATAATGCTGAAATCTGGTGGAAACTATGGGAATTTTTAGTAAACACACCACTAGAGCTCTAGTTACACCAGTGGACTGTATTTTGAGAAACAGATTGGTGCTTCATACTGAAGTCTGTCGGCTATCAAAAAGCAAATATGTGATACACTTTTATGACATTTTTGGCACTGTGGTAGAGTTTTTTGAACACATGAAAACTTGATGCTATAACGCCATATTATTATTATTACTATTGTTATGTTAATTTTAACAACCTATAATTGTTTAACTATGTTTTTATAATATGAACTGATGTAATATGTATTTTATGCTGTGAGCCGCCCTGAGCCTGCCCCGGCGGGGAGGGCGGGATAGAAATAAAAAATTATTATTATATATTATATTGCTCACTGATAAATTCAAACAGATCAGTCATGACACTGCTTATCAATTTTGTTAAAAAAGGCAAAGTGTGATGAAATGAATTTGCAGTTGCAAAGAAATGAAGTCAATCCTATTAATGCCCAATCTGTTATCTCTATGTTTATTTAAAAATTAAGTCTATTTAAATGTAATATAAGCTGTCACAAGCTCTTCCAATTTCTTTTTTAAATGGGAAAATAGTTTAATTTTTAAGTTACATTTCCAATAATGCCACTACTGTAAGCTCACTACCAAAATTATCTTCCATTTTCCTTTTATTAATGCTTGTACGGTTTATCATCCTCACTTGTAGCCATGTGTTTGATAGTTATTGTTGATGTTTGAACGTTGTTACTGTAATTTGTTTTTCAAAAAATAATAAAAATGTTATATTAAAAATAAATAAAGGAGCTCTGGAGACAAAATATCCAATGTCAAAGTAAAAATAATATAAGAGAAGAATAAAGATAAACGTGGTTAAAGGGGTTGGGGAAATTACTTTTTTCACAAGATCATGGTTGAAGAAGAAATGGTTTTTATACCCTGCTCAAAGTAGCTTACAATTGCCTTCCCTTCCCTTCCTCTCCTCCCCGCCCCCCCCCCCATAGTCACCTTGTGAAGTAGGTGGGGCTGAGAGAGTTCTGAGAGAACTGTGACTGGCCCAAGGTAGTAGTGGTTAGGCTGTGGATAAAAACTGGAAAAACCTAGGTTAGAGACCTTGCTCCTGATAAACTCACTTGCTTTGAGCTGGTCATTCTCTTTTATCTTAACCTACCCCACTGGATTGTTGTGAAAATAAAATGGAGGAGTGGAGAATCATGTATGACATAAAGAAATGTGGAACAAAATGTGCTAAGCATGTTGTTAAAGTGTATTTTAACTCTATGCAATATGAACTGAATAATTATTCTGCTAGCGAGATACATGTTTGTACTCAAACCTGATGCGTTACACTTTTTAAGCACTTGAATTTCAGTTTTTTGAGTGCTGTGGGCTCTAGAATATCATCAATTTATTACATTTTACTCTGAAGTCCAGCTTTTTAAATGCCAGTGAGTGATATTGGGAACAAGAAACTTTCATTAATAGAAATTACTATGATTGTTTCTGTTGTTTATTTGAAGTAACTTTAGTAGGGGTGGGATCCCTGTTTCCTATTGCCCACCACTGCTCAGAGTGGAGGCAGGATAATTACCACCCCCCCCCCGGAACAAAACAAAACAAAACAAAACAAAACATTGGAGTATTGTATGTGTTGGTATGTCGCTTCTGGTTAAAAAACCAAAAACTTAAAGCAATAAAGGGTAACTCTAGGAATCCCTGTTTTTTTCCGGAAGTGATATGATGTTGCAGCTAGCATTGCGGACCATCTATCTCTGCTCACAACCCTCAAGCTATTCCAATTTCTGAGCCTGTCTGAACTTGAAGAGAAAGGTGGAACACAAGATGATGATCTGTGAGATTTTTGTGACCATTTGGATTTGCTGCTTGAAGATATATGTCTGAGTGATCTGAGGATTTTCTTTTGATGGAATTTCTAGATTGGGTGGTAAATCCATTTTTAGATACTGAGGAAGTTGGGGTAGTGGTAGAAGAACTAATTGAGCTATCCTGGACTATGGACTGTGGTTAAGTAGTTCCTTGTTGCACTTCTAGCATCATAATTGGTACAATGTTGTTTGGGTGTGATCATCCAACTTCTCTCCAAGCAGACTCCGGATAGACATGGTGATTTAATACTTCTGCTAAGTGACGTTAAACCAGACGCTGGGAAACTGGGATCACTTCAACAAGTTCATCCATCACATTAAAAAGTTACTGAACAGTGAAGTAGTTAGTAAATATGGGATCTTAAGGTTTTTGCTAAATAACTATCAGCCTTTGAAAAGTTGGTATCACTGGATCAAGTTCATCAGTATTGTAGAATAAATTAAGCTAAGAAGTTTTAATTGGATTTTGAATAAATGTGCTATTAATTTAGATTCCAAGCAGCAATTAATTGTTACTGTTTTGAATTGTATTGTTATTATCTTCCTTAGTGGGTCATGCAAACTGTTAATCCAGGAGGCTGCACATAATCATAGGGGCTGAAGCTGCAAATGTTAAGTTTTAGAAGATGTTTTCATTTAAGTATGCAAAAGCATAGTGGATACTTCCTGTGTTGATAATATGCTCTCTGCTGTCTACTCTTTGACCCACTAATGACAATGAAAAAGAGAATAATTCTGAAGAGTGCTTTTGTTTTTCTTGGCATCCACATCCTTTTTGTTTCATACCAGTGACATCACTGCTCTCATGTGTTCACCAGATAAGATTTAGGGTCCTGAGATGGAAAAGATAACTGGCAGCCTCCAGTCCTCAATCTACTGATGTGTGGAGATGTTTAGATGTAATCCCCAACACCCATTCAAGTTAATTGGGACTCAACTGGCTTTAATGGAAGTATTGCTGTTTGGTTTGATTCAGTGGGCTTGATCCTATATGCATAGTTCTAATAAATCTACACTCATTTCTAAATTAGAGACAGCCCCTCCTCCAATAATTCTGATATTTATACGTTGTTGTAAATGGATTGTATTTTCAAAATTTTAGAAATACTGCCCTGACCTGGAAAGCCCAGGCTAGCCCAGTCTAATCAGATCTTGGAAGCTACTAAGAATAAGCCCCTGGTTAGTACTTGGATGGGAGAGACCACCAAGGATGTCCAGGGTTGCTATACAGAAGTAGGCAATGACAAACCACCTCTGTTTGTCTCTTGCCTGCCTCTGAAGCTACCATTTCCTCAAGGGAAACTGATCTCTGCTGCCCGAAGATTAACTGTAGTTCTGGCTGAACTCCAGGCCTCACCTGGAGGTTGACAACCCTATGATCACCTGAACGTGTGTGTGTGGGGGGAAGCCAATAGCTGAAAAACAGTGGTTTATAATCCCTTCCTTGGTCAAATAGGGACATAAGGCAAATCACAGCTCTATGGGCCCAGTTTGTATAAGGAAAATAACATGCTTTGGGAGGGCAGAGATGGCTTTAATTCCTTCTCCCTTCACACTGAAATAATTTGAATCACACTCCAAACAATTTTTTTAAAGCGAAAACCACTCCAGGAGGACTGTTCACCAAACTCACATCATCATCTGTAAATCTGTCCTTAGGCAACCGTTCTCTAGCTATTGTAAATTTGCCTCTCAGGGATATGTTCCTTGGTCGCCTAATAACCCTTCTGAGCTACAGGATTTGCCTTTATACCTTCCTCCCCTGGCTTTAGCTAGACCCCACCTCCCACCAGTTCCTCCACCAGTTCCACCTTGCGCAGAACATTCACTCCAACAACCCAAATATAACAGAACAGGCCAAAATAACAAAAGCATGGCTTAGAATTTTGAAATACATACCAAGTAAAACAGTGGGACTGTTTCTAATAACTTTCTGAAGGAAAGTTGGTGCACCATCGCTGCTCTCAGTAAACAAACACACCCATAGCATGTTCAAAGTGCAAAATAGAGGTTGTATTCCAGATGACATATTTCCAGCAAATATGCCCATCTGGAATACCTGGATCACCTCAGAAAGTCTTGTGTTCAGAGTCCCTGCTGCATATAATAACACTTCAATGTACTATATAAAAATAATTTGATTGCAATTCACAAATTCTACCTCATCAAGGATTTTACTGAATTCTCCTGGGACATCACGATTGCCACATCCAGAAACAGAAAAGGAAAGGAAAAGGAAATGTCCCCCGTGCAACAGAAAAGAGAGTGAGTATAATTCTGTTTCCTTTGGTAACTCAGGCTTGGTTTACAAATGCAGCAGAAACAGGTAGTAGAATCTTGAGGAGGTGGATTATACCATTTCAAACTTCAGGTAAGGATTGTCATTTTTCTTTTTTGGTGTGTGTGTGTTAGTATGCCTGGAAGTCATGCCTGACTTCTGGCGCCCCCTAGTGGGTCTTGGATGTCCAGAGAGATGGCTTGCCATTGCCTGCCCCTGCAGCATCCTGGCCCTGATATCCCTTGGAGGTCTCCCATCCATTTACTTGCCAGTGCTGGACCTGCTTAGCTTCCAAGATCTGATGAGTCTGGGCTTTCCTGGACTATCCAGGTCAGGATAGGATTGCCATTTTTCAAAAGTTCCATCAGGTACAAACTCTCTCAAGTTAGTGTATCTGGGAGAAAATTTCTGGCCAGCCTGTTTCCTTCTTTGCCATTTTTCTACTTAGAAGGAGTAAAAACTGATCCTGCATCTATATTCTGAAATTATATAATGTATTCTACTCAGGGGTGGAGTGCCTTTACATATTAGGTCACACACCCCTTACAAAGCTCTTGGAGGTTTGGCTACATCAGGGGTATGTGGCCTAATATGCAAAGGAGCTCCTGCTAGAATTCCACCCCTGATTCTACTACTTCATAACTGTGTGGACTCATTTTCATTTCATTCTGGTGTGTGTGTAAACCAGGACTCATTGGATCACTCACATTCTAATGAGTGCTCACTTAATTGTTCTGTAAAAGCATGGCTGCCGTGCTCACAGTCTGCTAGGGTGGCCAGACCGTCCCGGTCTCCCGGGACATTCCCGGATCTGGCCACCCAATCCCGGATCCCGGGCTGCCTATACCGGGACCATTAAAGGTCCCGGTTTAGGCAGCCCAGGAGCCGGTGGGCCGCGGGCGCGGGCGGGGAAGGCGGGGAGTGAGGGAGGGAGCGTCCCTGCGCCTGCGCAGGGCCCCTGCGCACGCGCAGGGACGCTCCCTCCCTCACTCCCCGCCTTCCCCGCCCGCGCGCGGGGCCGGCAGCGGTGGGGGAGGCCTCTCCGCGGCCTCCGCTGGTCGCTGGGGGCCTTCCAGAGTGTCTGGAAGGCCCCCAGCGACCAGCGGAGGCCGCGGGGAGGCCGCGGAGCACCCGGCGCTGGTCCGGGAAGGCCTTCCAGAGCCTCTGGAAGGCCTTCCCGGGCCAGCGCCGGCCAGCGAAGGCCTCCCCGCAGCCTCCGCTGGTCGCTGGGGGCCTTCCAGAGTGTCTGGAAGGCCCCCAGCGACCAGCGGAGGCCGCGGGGAGGCCGCGGAGCACCCGGCGCTGGTCCGGGAAGGCCTTCCAGAGCCTCTGGAAGGCCTTCCCGGGCCAGCGCCGGCCAGCGAAGGCCTCCCCGCGGCCTCCGCTGGTCGCTGGGGGCCTTCCAGAGTGTCTGGAAGGCCCCCAGCGACCAGCGGAGGCCGCGGGGAGGCCGCGGAGCACCCGGCGCTGGTCCGGGAAGGCCTTCCAGAGCCTCTGGAAGGCCTTCCCGGGCCAGCGCCGGCCAGCGAAGGCCTCCCCGCGGCCTCCGCTGGTCGCTGGGGGCCTTCCAGAGTGTCTGGAAGGCCCCCAGCGACCAGCGGAGGCCGCGGGGAGGCCGCGGAGCACCCGGCGCTGGTCCGGGAAGGCCTTCCAGAGCCTCTGGAAGGCCTTCCCGGGCCAGCGCCGGCCAGCGAAGGCCTCCCCGCGGCCTCCGCTGGTCGCTGGGGGCCTTCCAGAGTGTCTGGAAGGCCCCCAGCGACCAGCGGAGGCCGCGGGGAGGCCGCGGAGCACCCGGCGCTGGTCCGGGAAGGCCTTCCAGAGCCTCTGGAAGGCCTTCCCGGACCAGCGCCGGCCAGCGAAGGCCTCCCCGCGGCCTCCGCTGGTCGCTGGGGGCCTTCCAGAGTGTCTGGAAGGCCCCCAGCGACCAGCGGAGGCCGCGGGGAGGCCGCGGAGCACCCGGCGCTGGTCCGGGAAGGCCTTCCAGAGCCTCTGGAAGGCCTTCCCGGGCCAGCGCCGGCCAAGGAAGGCCTCTCCGACGCCTCCCTGGCCTCGCCGCCGCCCCCGCCGCTGGACTCGCAGCCGCCGCCCGACCCGCCGCCGCCGCCCGACCCGCCGCCGCCGCCCGACTCGCCGCCGACCGCCACCGCAGGTAAGGGGGCCGAAAGCGGGGGGGGGCGGCCTTCCTTTCTTCCCTCCCTCTTCCCTTCTTTCCTTTCTTCCTCCCTTCCTTCCCTCCCTTCCTTCCCTCCCTCCCTTCCCTTCCTTCCTTCCCTCCCTCCCTCCCCCCTTCCTTCCTTTCTTTCTTCCTTCCCTCCCTCCCTTCCTTCCTTCCTTCCTTCCTTCCTTCCTTCCTTCCTTCCTTCCTTCCTTCCTTCCTTCCTTCCTTCCTTCCTTCCTTCCTCCCTTCCCTTCCCTTCCCTTCCCTCCTCCCTTCCCTCCTCCCTTCCCTTCCCTTCCCTCCTCCCTTCCCTCCTCCCTTCCTTCCCTCCCTCCTCCCCTCCCTCCTCCCTCCCTTCCTTTCTTTCTTCCTTCCTTCCCTTCCTTCCTTCCTTCCTTCCTTCCTTCCTTCCTTCCTTCCTTCCTTCCTTCCTTCCTTCCTTCCTTCCTTCCTTCCTTCCTTCCTTCCTTCCTTCCTTCCTTCCTTCCTTCCTCCCTTCCCTTCCCTTCCCTTCCCTTCCCTTCCCTTCCCTTCCATTCCCTCCTCCCTTCCCTCCTCCCTTCCTTCCCTCCTTATGTTCTTATGTGGCGCAGAGTGTTGGACTGGAGGGGCCACTGGCCTGATGCAACAGGGCTTCTCTTATGTGACACAGAGTGTTGGACTGGATGGGCCACTGGCCTGATCCAACAGGGCTTCTGTTATGTTCTTATGTGACGCAGAGTGTTGGACTGGATGGGCCACTGGCCTGATCCAACAGGGCTTCTGTTATGTTCTTATGTGACGCAGAGTGTTGGACTGGATGGGCCACTGGCCTGATCCAACAGGGCTTCTCTTATGTTCTTATGTGACAATACTGACTTTGGTGGACCCAAGCACTGATTCAGTGTAAGGGAGCTTTGTGTTTGTGACTGGAGTGGACAATACTGACTTTGGTGGACCCAAGCACTGATTCAGTGTAAGGGAGCTTTGTGTTTGTGTCTTCTGGTGCAATTTTGTTCTCAGATCCTGTATTTACTTCATCAGTATATGGGATAAGGCACTTTCTCAACTGTGCTGCATAATGCAGCCTATTTATTTTGTCCTGTTGGCTCTGTTGGCTCTATCTGCGCCACCTTCATCACTTTCGGGGTGTGGATCCCCCAGTGGGGTGGGCTCCCGACTCCCTCTGCCGGCTGTTTCTGATAGCCCTGCGCCCCCTCTTTCATTTGATATGTGTCCCGTGCGGGTGCCACCCTCCTGCCGGGAGATGCCGCAAAATGAGCCCCCTTGAGGCTTATGGCGGCAGGGCTCGGGGGAAGCAAGCTAGACTGCTGTTCTTTTGAGGGGTTATAGAGTGTTTCGAGCCCCTCCCTGTGGCATCGGTCCCATCGTTGTGGGACCCAGGGGGCCGGCGCAGCGGCCCGCTGAAGCAGCCTGTCAGTCACTTCCGCATCTCGACCTGTGTTATTAGTGACAGGCTGCTTCGGCAGGCTGCTGCGCCGGCCCCCTGGGTCCCACGACGATGGGACCAATGCCACAGGGAGGGGCTCGAAACACTCTATAACCCCTCAAAAGAACAGCAGTCTAGCTTGCTTCCCCCGAGCCCTGCCGCCATAAGCCTCAAGGGGGCTCATTTTGCGGCATCTCCCGGCAGGAGGGTGGCACCCGCACGGGACACATATCAAATGAAAGAGGGGGCGCAGGGCTATCAGAAACAGCCGGCGGAGGGAGTCGGGAGCCCACCCCACTGGGGGATCCACACCCCGAAAGTGATGAAGGTGGCGCAGATAGAGCCAACAGAGCCAACAGGACAAAATAAATAGGCTGCATTATGCAGCACAGTTGAGAAAGTGCCTTATCCCATATACTGATGAAGTATATACAGGATTTGAGAACAAAATTGTTTCCGGCGGTGATATTTGGGGGATTTTTGGGGACGTCACAGGAAGTGCTGTGAAGTCACTTCCTGTTTCCGGCAGTGGCATTTGGGGGAAATGATGCCATTTGGGGGAAATGATGTCACAGGAAGTGATGTCACTTCCTGCTTCCGGCAGGTGGCGCGGGGGAAATGATGTCACAGGAAGTGATGTCACTTCCCGTTTCCGGCAGGTGGCGCGGGGGAAATGATGTCACAGGAAGTGATGTCACTTCCCGTTTCCGGCAGGTGGCGCGGGGGAAATGATGTCACAGGAAGTGATGTCACTTCCTGTTTCCGGCGGTGGTATGACGTCGCCGGAAGTGACGTCGCCGGAAGTGACGTCACTTCCTGTTTCCGGCGGCACGTGCGCTTTGCGCGCGCGCACTCCTGCCTTCCCCCCCCCCAAGGTGTCCCTGGCTGGCCTTCAGACATTATGGCCACCCTAGGACTTACTGCTTAGCATGAGGGCTATGAAGGTGAAAAGCTCTGCCTTGCAGCTGGGATATGAACCTCACTGACCATTTGACCATTCCAGCTCTGTAACCTGTTTTTTAATAATATTCTGGGCCAGCAATAGTTTCCTTATGTGGTGGGAGGAGTGGACACATCTCCTCTTCAAGATGCCGTTCAAAGATGGTGAACCATATGGATGCCAGATTTGCAGCAAGGTGAGCTGGTGGTAGTGGTGGGAAGAACTGCATACCCATGTGAGCCATTTTTTGTAAAGAAACAATCACTCCCATCTGCTTTACCAATTCATTTTTTCCTGTGCCTCCCAGCAGATGACAATCAGAATTGTGTATAAAAGGGGTTTGTCACAGCGGTTGGTTTACAGTTTTATTATATTGCTTTTACTTTGTGAGCAACCTTGAGAAATCTCTGAAGACAGAGCCAATACATTTTCTAGATAAATAAAATGCAATTTTAAATGCCTAGAGAAGCCCTTAATTGTGAGATGTAATCCATAAGAATGTAATCCAATTCAACTGGCATGGGAGAGAAAGTTACATCTGGAAATACATTTTCCAATGAAGCCAATGGAAATTATTAAACTCATTTCTCAATATGACTGGTTTTACTTCTGATATGAATTTTTTAAATTTATTTTTCAGGCATATCCCTAGTTTTAGTTATCTCATGGAAAACACATCATTTGAGCTCTTGGTGTTATTAATCTAAATGAGCAGCTACTACTTATACTAGAGAATCTCTACCTGGATAAAAAAGATGGCAGGAACCAAGCCTGCAGATCAAGAGTCTCCAACCTTTCTGAGTCAATGGACATCTTTGGAATTTTGAGGCGAGGTGGCAGGCACCACTATAAAATGCAGGACCGGATCTACATGTTTTTTGAGGGGGGGGGGGAAATTAAAATATGGCACCTCCTTATGGGCCATTCTATCTTATGGTCCCATAGAATACAATGGACTCCATACCCAATTTGGCACCCCGCCCTCCATTGGTGCCCGGGGCAAGCACCCCCCTCTGCCCCCCCCAGATCTGGCCCTGATAAAATGGCTGCCACAGGAGGCATAGCCAAGCACAGAAATGGCTTCCAAATATGGACACACAATAGGAGGGGGGATGGAGAACATAAGTACACACTCAGAAGAAACCCAAGAAGGAATAATACCCAAGAAGGCAACCAATGGAGAAAAGGGAAAATAAAACACACACAGAAGACCAAATGGTTCTCATCTACTCCCTAACTGAGCCTTGGGTCCTGTTTTCAGGATCCTGGATCTTTTCCCCAGTGAACAGTGGGGTAGAGCCAGGTGAAAAGCGTCATTATTTGTATGGAGCCAGCCACACAATGGCTCTGACTATTTATGTGAAGCACATGTCAGGTGCCTTCAGAAGTTACTCTAGACATCATGGCCCTCATGGACACCATGTTGGAGAATCCTGACAGATGATGACATCTATCACATACCTGTACCCAGGGCTTTTGATGTAGAAAAAGTCCAGCAGGAACTCATTTTCATATTACACCACACCCCCTGACATCACCATTGTTTCACACAGGGTTTTTTGTGGAAAAAGCCAAGCCTGAACTAATTTGCATATTAGGCCACACCCCCTGACGCCAAGCCATTCAGAACTGCATTCTTGTGTGTTCCTGCTCAAAAAAAAGCCCTGCCTATACCGTACCTTTCTCTGCTTTTCATCATTACATTTTGCCTTTTTAAATAGTACATTAATTGTCATCACAATTGGATATACTGGATGAAGTGGCATGAAAAATCACCCTTTTTGTTTGCATGCAGGTAAAGCATGAAAGAAAAAAAATTATATAAACCAGCATGCTATCTAAGGATGCATCCACACTACACTAAATAATGCATTTTGCAACTGGATTTTTACTGTATAAGGATAGCAAAAATCTGGTTGCAAAAGCATTATTTAGTGCAGTATGAACTCACCCTACGAAGGAAAAATAGGATAACTTTTCAAACAAAATATCTTATGCAACATTGATCTTTATATCTCTCAGTTTCCTTGGATATGAGGAGTGAATGTAATGAAAAAAATGATTTATTTAGGATAGCCTAATATATGATGAGGTCATTTTATTTTATTTTATTTTCATTTTAAAAGCCTGTCTTTGATCCTGCCCATCTTTACAATTTCAGAGTAAGACATATCTATGTGTCTATAGAGGTAGGAAGAGATATTATAAAGCCAGAATGTTGAGTGATATAATAGTTCAACTAAAGCCCACATATGATTCAACTGAGCCAGGATTTCATCCACCATAATTGTAAAATCTGGTATCTGGAATCTCTCCAAGAGAATTAATACTCTTTATCCCACTGGAAAGCAGAAATCCTGTTTGCTGATAATATAAAGCTAAAGCTTATCTGGCTCTTATATCAAGGTATAAACTTGTCAATGTTTTGGGATTAAATGTTACTATTCCAGATTTCAGAACACTATGATTTGCTGAGAGATCTTCATTTCAAAAGCAGTGAGGCACATTATTTTTGGTTGAGTTTCCAAAATGGAGGGTCAGATATCTCAGAATGCTGAAGTTTGTATTCAGGAAAGAGCTTCACATTAAGCAGCAAGAAAGCACAGAGGCCAGACTTCTGGGCAATTATCCTGCTACTGCTGTGCTCCTTTCAGTGGACAATTGTGCATTATGTCAGGGCCAGCAAGTATTTAGACTACAGAATGGGTGGTGCAGATTCACATGACATGTTTCTCCCAAAGATATGCTACCTTCTATCTCCAGCTGATGTGAACTGAAATTTTCTTTCCCTCTTGGCAGGTATTCAGTTAGAGCAGAAGGACTCCTATGCACAGAGCATGACTCTTTCACCTCCCCACTCTGACTGTAGCTCAGAAAGATCTTCTTGGAGAGGGGCTGTCTCTGGAAAACAGCATTACAGGGGAAATTTCAGGCTACAGTGGAAGGGAGGTAGTAAGAGTGTTATACTCCAAAGGCAGAAATCCTTCCTCCTCCAATAGAAATGCTGAGATGGATGTAAGCTATCATAAGGAAAGAAAGCTCCTTCAAGGACAGTTCTATTATATTTGGATGGGATCAGACAAGCTGTTTATCAAGCAGTTATGTGCTTGATAAGTGGTACAAGCAGTGTGGTAAATTGTGTGCTTGATGTGGTGCAAGCAATGTGCTAAATTGTTACTTGATATATCATCTGTACCCTCCTAGTGACCTTATCTAAACAGTGAGAATACAATAATGTGGCAGTCTGCAGTAACCAATTGGATAGGTTACTATGGAATGAACTGAAGAGGTCCCCGTATTTTAGATCTTTAACTAGAGAAGTCTTAAACAGGTTGCCAAAGTACACATTGGAATCTATCACAGACAAGTTACTATTCTGCAGAATACAATGGATATGGTCAACGATCAAACAAATTCAGGATAAATGTTCACAGCATGAATCAGAAAACACAATGTTCATCCACTTGTTTGCCCTAATACACCTTAACTGTGATCAGCAAGCCAGAACTGAAATGCTTCTCATCCCTTTCAAAAAGACATCCTAGCAATGCTTATGGTTTTCCATCTCTGACATGGACAAATAAAGGATTCCAACCGCAGCCCACAGAGTTCAAAATGGTTATAATGTGGCTCATTTGCACTTCAGAGAGTTGTGGGCTACTATAACTATCTACACTGTATATTTAATGCCTGTACTCCACAACATAAAAGTTGTCATCCCTGTTCAATGATACACTTAAAAACAGCTCTGGTCCTCTTCACATTTATATGAGCAAAACGTAATTTCTGCTGATCTCTTTTGTATCACATGTTGGCTTTCTACCAGAACTCAACTGAACGGGACTATATCTCTGAGAATATTGTCCAGTTGTTAATTTTACTATTGGAACTGCCTTTCTGTGCAGCCTGGCCCACATCCACAGCTGCTTCTATAGAAAATGAGGGCTCTGATGGTTTTACGGATAATGTTAAACATATGTAGGCCAGCAAGCATTATACTTTAAAAGCCAGAGAGCATTAAAAGATATTTTAGATGTTGGCTACATCCAATCATCATAAGAGACATCATCTAAGGCAAGAAAAGGGAGAAATCTTACACCAATACGTTTCATGGACTGACAGTGCTTGGCAGAGTGTTTTAATCTCTCTCTCTCCTTTTCATCCTTTCTCTCTTGTTGCTCCTCATAAGCTGAATTGTTATGGCAAACCAATTTCAAGCCTCAGAGAATGAAAGGGAAAAAGAGATATTTCCCTGTTTTAGTGTGGGAAAGAACTTTTGAGCTTTTAATTTTTGTTTGTTCTTTTTTTTAGTTGTGAGTAGGACCTTTGCCTTTCTGGAATAGGCAGGAAATGAAAGGAGCAATGTGCTGTGATCACCCTAAGGAGCTTTCAGCACCCTAAATATAGTCATCATTTATGGATGGTTCACACATTTACTAAATGGGGATGCTGTGCACGTGAAGGGGCAGCAGAGCTGTTTGCTCTCCCCCATGTACATGTGTATGGCTAATTGGCACAATACTTCTCCCCCTCCCCCCAAAAAAAGTGCAATGGGGGGAAGAATCAGCAGATGTGCATACAGATGAATAGCACTAACCACAGCATATGCTATAGCAGATACATACAGGGAAGCACATTCCTAATCTAAACGCCCAATGATGGATTGCTGCCAGTGTGGAAAACATATTGACAACAAAGGAACAACCATCTGTGATTAGGCAACCATTTAATCAATGGCAAAGCAAATGGAACAGTTTCTGTCATAGTATTCTTGCTCTGGGTGAAGAGAGGCTCCACATTGTTCATGCGGTTGAATATTTATCTCTTGATAATGTCTTTCTGGTCTAGACACATTGCAGAAAGGAGTGGCAGAATTTTGAGGTAGTGGAATAGGCCATACCATTTCAGATAGTAGGTAGGGAGAGTCACATTTTCAATGCTCCAGTGGCTGAACTAAGAACTGATATGCCAGTTTGTGAGCCAAACCAGTTTGCATCAGTTCATGAGCTGTTTAAAGTTTAAACCCCTGTTTCCTGCTCTCCATGTCAGTAAACCCCAGCTTTCTGTTTATTATGAATAGCCATGAACTGCATAAACTACATCAAAATTCGTGAAAGTTCATAGCGGTTTTTCAATTTTGCAAACATTGCTTTGTAAACCACAAACCAGCCAAAATTTCTGACAAACTTTAGTTCATCAGCTGGTTCATGCCCATCCCTCCCTGTAATTCTTTCTCTTCTCTCTGGTCTATGGCACCCTGACAACTGTGGTCTGTGATAGAATAGGGATCTCTGGCAAAATCCTACAGTGTCCAGAATGATCTCCAGTGTGGGGTAGTCATTTAAGTGTTGGACTAGGACTGCAGAGACATAGAGTTGCCAACTCCAGGCTGGGAAACAATTGGAAATTTGGGGGTGGAGCTTGGGAAGGATAGGGACTTCAGGTGCAGTACAATGCCATGGAGTTCACCCTCCAAAGCATCCATTTGGTCCAAAGGAAATGATGTTCTGGGGAATCCCCCAGGTCCCAATTGGAGGCTGGCTTCCCTCATCCAGGGCTTGTTGGACTCTCAATCTATTCTACTTAACAGCGCAGTTGTAAACACATAATGGATGCTGCTCTGAGGTCTTAGCAGGAAGGGAAGGATTAAAAAAAATACAACAGATATATTTTTGTAAGCACTTAACAGGCAAACAGATTTAAAAGCTGTCTTTGTCATGGGGGCATATTTTTGCTTTAAAGTAGCTTGCACTGAAACAAAAGTGTTTTTACTTTTAAGTTGCTGCTCTTATGACTCAGGTGCCAATTTATTATGTTCTATATCCTGCTTCTGCTCTCTTAAATATTCTCCCCATTACTCTGCTTTGATAATCTTCTGGGGGCGGAGGGAACTGGCACTTTGTACAAGTCTGAGGTCAATAGGATAAGGTAAGTCTTTACATGTTATCTGGATTTCTTGGTCAAGTCAAGGCTATTATATTTTAGACCCAAATTTAGGGCCCAAATCTTCTCTGACCTTATTACAATCCCAGCAGTTCCTATGGAATGGCATGGCCATAAGACAAGCATAATTTGGCCTGCAATACTCATGTCTGTTCAATGTTTTCCACAGAGCCTTTTGACATTCTTGTTTATGAGGTTCACCAGAAGGCTTTCAGCTCTAATGTTCTATTGAAAACAACAGATACTTTGGGGACTAAGGCTGCCTAATGACTTGTGAAGCCAAAGCTTTGCTAAGCATTACAAATGTGGAAGATCTGAATCAAATCCAGTGGAAATTTGGAAACTTACATGATGATTTCTGTGAGCATTATCTCATTTCATCATCATTTATCACATTTACACAGTGATAGAAATGGACATAAAATGAGCCAACTTGTTGGAAAATGCCTCAAAGGTTTCATATGGTTCATAGGGCTGAGTATTTGTGTGAGTTTTGAATTTCACATAGGTTGTTCCCTTCAGTTTCCTTGGAAACAGAAAAGGTGTTTCTTTACTCCAAAAATGAGTACTCCAAAAAAACCCCCACCTAAATATTGTTTAGGATAAGATATATTGCTTAGAATAATGAATACATGACATATGCAGTTTCTGTTCAGTGCATGATGCAGTTGGGTCATCTGGAACACACCCAGCGGAACATTCACTGAAATTCCTGGCATTGGTTTATGTGACTAGAACAACACAAGTGTATCAGGTGCCTCCTGCAAGTGCTACTGCTCAAAGCTCTCCCTTATGCCCTACCTTTTCAAACGTTCTGCAAATGTCTTATACCTAACTCCTGTTAACTGAGCCCCTAACTATATTAACAGATGTTAAAAAGTGCCTTGCACAATGTAAGATAGTGCCCTGTATCCTCCCACTCCATGTTGCTCTTCCGCGTTTAGTGAGAGAGGTTCCTGAAGACGCAAAGGAATCCAGTCTTGTACACAGCTGTGATTAGACTTGCTATATACATTTATTTACAACTATAATACAGACTAGCAAAATGCTTCGCACACAATTCACAATCCAACCTCCAACAAGTAGCAGAGTACTACTGTACATTTATACATGTCCTCTAGGTAAGTGACCAGTCAGGTTTAGTGCTGAGTCATGGTCACATCACTCTGGCTGATGCAATCTGGCTGTCTTTCAGATACCCCTGTCAGCCAGATCATCTAATGTCAATTAGATCCTTTGCTGTCAGCAGTGGTCTGTCACCTGCACATACACTGACACTCCAGTCATCAAAGTTTGAAGTCTGCTTCCAGTCTAAGATGCCTTCCTTTGGACAAAGAGCCATTTAAGCTTGGAGGAAACCTTAAAACTCTGCTGAAATGAGTGATAGATTACAGGCCAGTACATTGGTGGCAGAAAATCTTACGCACAATCATTCTGTGATTTTCTGCTAATTTCTTTACAAAGAGTGGGATCTAAATGCCAGACTGAATATACCATGGATCTTGCAGTGAGTTTTAGACATAAATTTTGGCTAGATTTGAGTAGCACCTCAACGAGCAACAAGACTTTCAGGGTATAAACTTTCAAGAGTCAAATCTCCATCAGATACCAGTTTATCCCCTGAAAATCTTGTTGGTCTCCAAGGTGCTACTGGACTTGAATCTAGCTGTTTCTTCTGTAGACCAACAAGGCTACCCTCTTAAATTAATACATATATTTTAGGCACGGGTGGCCCTGATTCAGAGGTTTTATTCTTCCCACTCGGTGGTTTTGCCTATTGCCTATTGTAGTAACTCTCCCAGTTTTCCTAGAAAGGAAGGAGTAGAGAAACCTGTATTGTTGTTGTTGTTGTTCTTCTTCTTCTTCTCTATAGCCAAATTGTATAGGGAGAAATCTACTCTCTTCTGTCCATGAGGCCCTGATCTGATTCAGCTCCCTTTGCAGGTTCTAAAAGTACTTTAAAATTACTGAAAGAATTCAGTCATGGATCTCTCATCATCTTTTGAGCCTTCAGCTGAGAGAAAATGATTTGACCAAAGCTGGACAAGAAGTTTGTGGCTGTTTAATGTAATGCCAGAAATAACTTCTGTCAACTGTGAAGAAGGGAGCATGTTGGTAAAGCACATTTATTCAGTAGACTCCAGACACTGTTTTGGAAATGTGAATACAGTAAACAGTATCTCTGGTATGTGGAGAAAGTACTTCCCTCACCACAAAGTCACCTCAATTTTTATCCACTTATTTGAGATTAAAGAGGAAGGACATTGACTTTTGTGCAGATGATTTACAGTACTTTATTTCAGAAACTGAGACCTGGGAGCTATATGGGGATTTGGGAAGCAGGTGGAGATGCGGGTGAGGGGTGGTCTAGAGAAGGGTGATGAGAACAGAAGAGTAAAGAAGATAGAGACATCTGAGGAATTTGAAATAAAGAAGGAACAGGACAGGGAAATGTTATACCTAGAAATGGTGTTTAGACAGAACAGGACAGAGGACATAAAACAGTGGGATTTCCACCTTGAACTTGACAGTTTCTATCAAGGAAAGGAGATGCAATTTGGAATCTGATTGCACAAGGTGGAGCTTTCAGAGATGTGAGTCCTGGAGGCTACTGTGGAATGTCTGTGAGGGAGAATTAATCTGGCACCAGTCAGGAGTTCTCTCTCTCTGTGTGTGTGTGGAAAAGAGAGACTGACAGTTTGTTATTTTTATGATTTGAGTAGCCAGAGCATAGGGCTATTTCATCTATACTGCAAAGCATTCCTAGTGCCCAGTAGGCACTGCCTGCCTGTCATAGAGTTCTGTAGAATTCTAAAGCCTGCCTGTTTAGTATTTAAAAATCCTCTGGCAGGGTTATATATTTAATTTTACCTCAGCCTGACAAATCTTTAGCAAATAGTAATTGATTATTTTGCCAACCATCTGCCTACCAACTGATTCATTGTTATTGATCAGATTTAATCAATATTATTTTATCCCTCTCCCTTACCTTTTATCTAATAAATATTTCTTTAGTTTTTGACTTTAAAAGAGGAAGACTGCAGATTTATACTCTGCCCTTCTCTCTGAATCAGAGACTTAGAGTGGTTTACAATCTCCTATATCTTCCTCCTCCCTCACAACAGACACCCTGTGAGGTGGGTGGGACTGAGAGGGCTCTCACAGCAGCTGCCCTTTCAAGGACAACTCCTGCGATAGCTATGGCTAACCCAAGGCTATTCCAGCAGCTGTAAGTGGAGGAGAGGGGAATCAAACCTGGTTCTCCCAGATAACAGTCTGCACACTTAACCACTACACCAAACTGACTCTCTGTCTGGTGCCTATTTTTTTTGAGTTCTGACAGGATTTCTGTATGTATGCCTGAGGGACTGAGGGAAGGTGACTGGGGAAAAATTTAGAGTGGTCACCCTCCCAAGCTGACTCTGACCAGTTTTTCACATATGCCCTCCCCTGCCCTGAGAATCATCACTACATTGTTCTCAATTCTGCCAATAAACATAATGTGTATCACAGAAATGCAAAGTTCCCATCTTGAAGCCATCCACAGGTTTGTTAGCTGGGCAGAATTTTTGTAGACTTACAGCCTGAGGAATAGGTTTCTACATATATTAGAGGTTAAATGTTTTGTGTCTCCTTGGTGAACACCTACATATGAGATGCTTCAGTCTAATGGCAGACCTTAAGAAAATGGGAAGCCTTGCTAAAGTTGCATGACCTGAAAGCAGTATTAGTACAGATAGCTGTTTGCAGCACATTTCATGGTGAGGTTGTATGTTTACTATTGTTGTATGTCCACCATGGTACCTTTAATTACTCTGGTTGAACAGAGGCAGCTTAGGAAAGTGGGGTGGCACATGCTGTAAGGGGGTCACTGCCCCACAGTTTGAGAGCTATTTATGTGCGATGGTGGAAAGGACCTCTGTTTTTAACAGCAATATGGGATTAGGGCAAACTAGGCTCTTGACATATTCAGGGATATGGTCCTATGTTTTACCCCAAGAGGACAGAGGGCTATGTGTGTTTATGAGCTACAGCCCTCCCTTTGCTGAGAGGCACCCACAGTCTTGTAAATGGCAGATAAAACGATTTCCCTAATGGAAGTGGTGCTGGTGATCAATAGAACAGGTGGACCAACAAGGCAATGGATATCACATGGGTTGGAGTCTGTTAGAGATCCACAGCGGTGCCCAGGGCAGGCGCTGCTGGGAGTTGTCTTAATTGATATACAAATGGATGATTTGGCGCTTTCCTTGATGAAAATGGCACTGGTGATTTGTAGACCAAATGGGCCAGCAATGCAGGGGCATCATGTGGTACAAAGAGCACTGGAAAGCCTCAATTGTGTCCTGTTGAGCTTTGAATGTGTTCATGGGAACATGAGGTGACAGCCTCAGCTATGGGTATCAGCACAAGGATCGTCTCCAGTTAAGCAGGTTCAATGTGGTCAAGTGACCTGGATGATTTTGGCAATGATGGCATGCTTATACATCAGTATGGTACACACTCATCTTTTAGTGCAGCTGTGTGCTGTGAGTTTGAGCTTGCCAAGCAAACAGTTTAGCTATATTTGATGATCAGTATACTTTTATGTTTTTAAAGGTGCGGGCATATCAAGAAACTCTACTAGGGCACCTGTGGTGGACACTCTAATCAGCTTTTGGGCAGGCAGGTAGCTTTCAGCGATGGCAGGATGCAGTTTGGCCTTATCCCCTTACCAGCATTCAATGGTGTGGCATGTCGAGAGTAACTGGCATAGTTAATACAGTATCCTGTCTCAATTTAGCAGAGTGCATCTAGGCTACATGCAGTAGAAGCTCTTTGTTCTCAGTGTGCTGGCAGAGTTATAGAGCCACTTTTCTACTTCAAGACTCATAATATTAAGGAACTACATTCTAGATAGTAAAGCTTAGGGACAGAATCTAATCTAACTACCTTGGATGGATGCAGATCCAGAGGAACCCTGCATCCACTGTGCCAAAGATGGAGAGATGTGCTCTCTCTCTTTGGTGTGTGCGTGTGCACAATATAGAATGTGATATGGCAGAACGGAAGGATGTTGTTTCCCTGAAAACTATCAGTCTGTACAATAAAAAGGATAGTGAGAGAAGAGTAAACAGGAAGAAAGCTCAGCATTTGCCTGTCTATTATAACTTACTTGTCACATCTTCTGGAGGCTGAGACAAAGGGATAGCACCTTTCTCTTCCAACATGGCAGTTTAAAAGGCAGGTTACTTCATTCAGAGCCAAGTAAGAACTTCTGCTTATAGTATACAAGTCAAATTACCTATTCAGCACTGTAGAGAAAGGGAAATAGTCTCCATTAGAACCAAGAAGATCATCTGTGTTGTTTCTGGAATCCAACAAGGTTGGATTTGAAGAACTGTGAGAGAAAGACAAATTTCTGCTAATGCTCTTCTACAAATGCTTGTGCAGGAGTTCACATAGTGCTATAATAGGTAAATTCTATAGCCCTTTTCATGTTTCTGCAAGCTCTTACACAACCACTGTGCAGGTGGAAGAACATGGGATGGAAAAATAAGTACTTTTCTCCCTTTCTAAATAGAAGAATTTGAAATGGAATTCACTGTCACAGAAATGGTGGTGGCTACACAGAAAGCTTCAAGAGGGGATTAGATAAATATATAGAGCAGAGGTCAATCAGTGGCTATAGATGGAACATTCTGTTTGGGGCAGTGATGGTCTGTATTCTTGGTGCTTGCAGGCAAAGGTGGGAGGGCTTCTGGAGTTCTTGCTCCACTAGTGGACCTCCTGATGGCACCTGAGTTTTGGCCACTGTGTGACACAGAGTGTTGGACTTGATGAGCCACTGACCTGATCCAACCTGGCTTCTCTTATACATACTTTTTAATCCATCATTCAGCCTACAGATAGCTAAATAGGGGCTGATTCATATGTTAGCACAATGCCATGAGACCTGCATCCTCACTGTCCAACCTCAAACTGCTTTGGTAACAGCTGTATGAATGGACCAAGTGAGAAAACGGCATTTCCTTTCCAAACAACTATCACTCTCTCTGAGGATCAAGTGATGCTCACTTGAAAAGTCACCATGTCATTTCCTGCTTTCACATGGTTGCTTAGGGTATACTTTACCCAGAGAGTATGGAAATAGCCCTGGATAAACCATGCCACTGTTGTAAGGTACGAATTAAGCCACAGAAAGAATGTGAAGTTCAGGGTCAGAGGGAGAAAAATGCATTTTGTCTGTTAGGCTGTCATAAATTCCCCAGTCAAAGTGTATATGGAGCCTTCACTGAAATGAAGAGGAAAAAAGAGCCTGGTGGGATATTGCGATAAAGGTTCCCTTAATGTGATTATGTCCCCTCAGCCCCATGACATGTGGAATAACGTAGGTAATTATATTCCCCTTAGTGATTCAGAGAAGTCCCAGTGACTGTAATACATGCTAACTTAATCTCAGCCACAGACCAATGTGTTTCTCATTTACAAATTCGGCAATTTTTCAATAAGAGCCATTGCACTTTGTCTGATCTATTCTCAAAATACGGAAGTGCTTGAAGCATGACCACCTGCAATAACAGATTACTGTTCCCTAAAATATTGTCCTACACCTACAATGCGGAGGCGTAAAGCTTCTCTAAAAAAGATTTGTTATTTCTTTTTTTTTCCTTTCAGAAAGTAAGAAACGATCCCAAAGCTAAGCTGGTTTTCAGCAGCCTCTCTGCTCCCAAAAGTGACTGGCATCAAAGTCTAATGAAAACCTGTTTGCGGACACTGGATCCAGTCCAATGTACACTATTGGCATATTCGGGAGCCCTTGGGGACATGACTCATATAAAAAACACACGGCTGTCATCATATGGCTGGTGGCTCCAATAAATCAAATTTACTTTGAAAATTGAGGCATACCAAAATTTTATTAGGTGAAACTTGGCGTTTCTTATAGCCATCTTGCACATATATATATTTTTATTACTTACAGCAGTTTAAAGGTATGCTACCAATCAGATACAAAATAAGAAAAGATCCCAAAGATTCTCCTCCATTATTTTTTGTTTGACTTGGTGGTGATGGGAATTTTTAAAAACAAAAGTGACTAATACATATTGGTAACAAGGACCACTGAAGAAGAGACCTCAGTGGTTATTTTACTTCGAAGCCTGGCCTCTTAAGGCTTTGGCACATCTCTTATGAAATGGGCTGTGCCCTTAAGTATTTATTAAAACATTTATAGCCTGTTTTTGGATACAAAAAAGAACCATCAAACAGGTTTACATTACCACAAAATCTCGGTTATACCAAAATAGAAAAATACAGTAATAATAATCAATAGAACAGGAGTCCAACAATCACAGAACAAAAACCATGCAAAAAAATCCCCAGAAATACCAGCAGAAGGAATTGAATTCAACACTGGTCTTACTCTCTTATCCAACCAAGCGTTGTCTTGCTGACCCTGGGGATCACTTGAAATGGCCTGCAATGAGCTGGAATAATAATGCAGTCTCTGGTGTGGAACCTGATGGGAAGTCTTTCTTCCTTTTCCTTTGGCCCTTTTGGGCAACAGAAATTTACCCTAATCAAGTTGTTGGGGCAGGTCTCTGGAGCAGTTCACTCAGAGATGGAGGATATATGTCCTCAAACAACTTCAACTGTAATATCTATAATACCAAAGACCTTTTAGAGATAGGCTTCCCAGCCTCCCACTGGGGGCAGGGATTCCCTGGGTTTCGGGGCCTCCAACCTACTGGCACAGAGCTGGCTGGCAGGGGGATTCCCACCCCCAAAGAGCTCCATCATACTCAATGTGCCCAGTATGACAACATCACTTCTGGGTGACATCATCACTTTGGACACCTCATGAGGGGGATGCTCTAGCAATTTAAGTAAAAGCTCTATGGCACCTTAGAATTTTCACCCAAATAGTTAGAGCATCCCTGCATGATGTGCCTGGTGCAATGATGTCACTTCTGGGTGATATTATCGCACTGTGTGTGCTTTGCATATACCAGGAGCCAGGTAAGACCCTGCAACTTTATTTAGAGAGATCTGAGTTCAGTAGCACCTTAGGGCTTTGACTCAAATACCCTGAAAACCTTGTTGGTCTCTACTGAACTCAAATCTAAGTGTTCTACAGCAGACCAATGTGGCTACCCTTTGAAACTGTTTAGAGAGAGTTATCCTGGAAGTCCATAAGAGATTTTCACACAGGATGAGACAAGTTTTCAGGATGCAAGAAAGAAGAGATGGACAAAGGAATGTAAAAGAAAAAAGGAAGATCTTCACTAGTTAAGAATGTTCCTTGGCAAGCCAGAAAGCTAGAGACCTGCTGGCAGCACTTTCTGTTAAGTGTGCATCAAAGTAGCATGAAATATTTGGTCACATTTTTACACAAAAGCTCTCTAAAGACAGTAGGAATTGAGAAAAATCTGTAAAAGGCCCTTTGGTTTTGATAAAAAAAATTTTATAGCATCCAAATAACAGGAAAGCAGTATTGTACATAGAAGCATCACAAATTGTTGTATATCCAAGTGAGATTTAAGTAGGGATTCTGCTGAACTGTGGTACTTATTGCGGAAATGGTACTTAGTATGGATTTGGGGATTCAGAAATGTGGACCTACTAGCAGTAGAATTTTATTTATTTATTACAAGTATACCACCTTCTTCTTTTGAAATGAAAATATCAAGAAAGATAATAAATACAGCTAAAAATGCAAACTGGTAAAAGCAGGCCCAAAGAAGGGACTTTGCTGTCTCTCCTTCCTTTTCTTGAAATTGCTGGACACTGATGGAGTCCTGGAAAAGGGCTAAGTGACAGCGGGCCAGTTTAGAAGGAGACCAAGAAGGACCCTCATCCTCTTTCCCTGGACAGTTGTGGTGGAGTCCAAGAGTAAGGGACAAGTGGATCAGACAAGTCTGACCAAAGGGGGCCTTGCTCTCTCGGTCCGTTCAGTAGAATAGGTATTAAGTGCGGTTAAGTGATAAATATGTATGTTCAAAACTCATACAAGCAATTTATTCTATAGCATTATGTTTAGCAGGAGTCTCAAACAATACATATGAAAACCATCCATCTCAGATTAGTCATCACATATAGAATGTTCACCAAATATCAGTTCAAAATGCTTTCAAAGAAGTTCACACATTCAGCAGCAGGAAGGTCAGGCTAATCATGGGTAAACTGATATACATGCATATGTGACCCTGGGAAGATTTTACTTGAACTAGATGCATTGCTGTTGGATCATATGCCACACATTTGACTAGCTTAAACTCATATTAGACCCCTTCCCGTCATCTTAGTAGAGGGAAAAGAGATGGAACAGTCTGCAAGGAATTGTAGTAGAAGCTGGCATGGCTTCTCCCCAATCTCTTTGTTTTGTTCTTTGAGGTACAACTGATTACACTTCTGCTTCTAGGGCAATGGAATGGGGGAATCAATGCAGCTGTCCTGGAAAAAGCTATGGATTATGGATATTTTGAGCTGTGAGCCCACCCTTGTCTCTGTTTAAGTGCCATCTTGACAATGAGCTGTTTGGCAGAGGACAGAGGCCCCCAAGAACACTTGGCTAGGCAATAGGTCAGGCAATATCTCTCATGTTGTGTGTGTGTGTGTGTGAAGACATTTTGTGTGAAACAGATGCATTTGATTTTAAACTTGAAACATCTGGTTTTCCACTTTGCTGAGTGCTCATTTGTGCGATACTTAAAAAAAAAGAAGTCTGCCGTTTCTGTTTTTCCTTATCACCAGTATTGATCAACACAACGATGGGTGTTTTCAGGGCAGAATGTAACCTTATATATTTTCACCTTCATTGTGACTTAGGTAATCATCTATCTATCTATCTATCTATCTATCTATCTATCTATCTATCTATCTATCTATCTATCTATCTATCTATCTATCTATCTATCTATCTCTTCTTCTTCTTCTTCTTCATCATCATCATCATCATCATCATCATCATCATCATCATCATCATCATCGTCATCGTCGTCGTCATCTATCTGACTTTTAACCCACCTTCCCCTATACTGCAAGGCTCAGGGTGAGTTACAACATTTAAAAATACAATTAACAGGTAGAATTCAATACATCAATTAATTTACAAACTTTTAGCACCCATAATTTCTCAGAAAGATGGCACAGTAATAGGCAGGATAAAGACATGTTCCATGATGACAACTTGTCTCTTATTCTCAACCATATGCCTGGTGGAACATCTCTGTCTTACAGGAGCCTATCTTCCCCAGTGGCCATTTTCTATGTGTGAGCTGATCTCTGTTGCCTGGAGATCAATTGCAATCTCAGGAGATCTCCAGCCATCCCCTGGAAATTGGCAAGCATAGGTTTAAATCACTCATTCATCATGCTTTCATTTGCAATCCGTTATAATGGAACACCAGAAGCAGCAGCATGATGAAGAGCTCAGATGTGTCCAGAATGGCTGGGCTGCAGAAATGAATCAGACTGGAGAATGAAAGTGGTTAGTGTCTTATTAAATGCAGCAAATGCACTGTATACAAAAGCAGCAAAAACAGCCATAATTTCTCCTAGCCATATTTTAAAACAGACATGACTTCCTCAATTTCTTGTTTAATCTCCTTTGCATACATATCTGTACCACAAGATTCATGTGAGGATTCTTCAAGACTCTATGTTATACCTGGACACTCCCTAGCACTGTTTACAACTTGCAGTGAATGCAGATACAATCCATGTACAGTGTACACTTGATTTTTCTTTATACATGCACTGAGTAATTTTCATGTTACAATCAATACCAGTACAGCTGAATGAGTGATTTAAACCTAGGCTTGCCAATTTCCAGGGGGTGGCTGGAGATCTCCTGAGATTGCAATTGATCTCCAGGCAACAGAGATCAGCTCACACATAGAAAATGGCCACTGGGGAAGATAGGCTGTATATCCCATTGGAGTTCCTCCTCTCCCCAAACTCCACCTTCCTCATCCCACAAATCCCCAGGTATTTGCCAACCCAGATCTGGCAACCCTTTTAAAACCCCACATTTATCAAGAAGTGGTCCCTGATTTCATTTGTAAAGTGAACACATGTTGACTCTTTCTTTCAAGTATTATATGTAATACTCCCTTGCTGAAGTTCCCCACTTCTATGCAGCCCAAACTGAGAAGAGCTCTGGCTCAGCAGCTCTAACTTCTGAGACTATCGCATTTTAATCAATGGCTGCCTGTTTTAATTTATGCTGTGTTAAGAGAGATGAGAAAAAGAAGAGATTAGATTTATCCTCCAACCTTCACTACCTGAAGGCATCTCAGAGTGGCTTACAATCTCTTCCCTTCCCCTGCCCCCAACAGACACCTTGTGAGGAAGAAACTGCTATTGAGAGGAACAGCTCTGTGAGAACTTGTGACTGATTAAAAGTCGCATCAGCAGGTGCATGTGGAGAAATGGGGAACCAATCCTACTTCTCCCAGATAAAGGTCTGTGAACTTAACCACTAATTAAATTCGCTCTCTATTTTAATCTACTGAACTATCGTGTTTAAATTACTCTATACTGTTGTGATCTGCCCTGGGCCCACTTGTGGGGGCGGTGGAATAAAAATTAAAACAAACAAATATATATATATACACACACACATACATACATTTGTTAATATTGCTGTTATTGTTCTTATTATGAATCGTCAGTCAGATAGTTGACTGGTAGATGGTATTCTGCAATTTGAAATCTAGTCAAGTTCTTGGGAATTGTAGAGGTAGCTTTGCAAGATTCTTGCTGTTCCAAGCAACATTGTCTTCTGCACCAGAGCTGGTGTTATTTTCTCAATGCCCATAGTGTCCAGGTGTTCCATGAGACAAGAAGAAGAGTTGGTTTTATAACCCACTGTTCACTACTTGAAAGAATCTTAGAGTGGTTTACAATCAACTTTCCTTCTTCTCCCACAAAAGACCCCCTGTTGGAAGGGATTTCCAAAGTCATCTAGTCCAACCCCCTGCACAATACAGGAAATTCACAAATACCTCCCAGACCCCCCCCCCCCACATACACACAGTGACCTCTGCTCCATGCCCAGAAGATGGTAGCCTGTTTCACTGAGGAACTACTCTGTCAGAAAGTTCATCCTAATGTTTAGTCAAAAACTGATTTAATTTCAACCTGTTAGTTCTGGTCCAATTTTCTGGGGCAACAGAAAACAAGACCTCATTATCTTCTATATGACAGCCCTTCAAGTATTTGAAGATGGCTATCATATCAGTTACTGGGAATGACAGAGAGCTCTGAGACAACTGTGACTGACCCAAGGTCAGTCCGTCCTTCCTTCCTTCCTTCTTTCCTTCCTTCCTTCCTTCCTTCCTTCCTTCCTTCCTTCCTTCCTTCCTTCCTTCCTTCCTTCCTTCCTTCCTTCCTTCGATGACGATGATTGTCCTTGTTTTAAAACTTTAACAATCAATCCTTTTCTGCTGTTGTTGCCATACAGTCAACAGCTGACTTATGGAAACCCCTATTGGGATTTTTAAGGCAAGAGATGTTTTACCATGCCTGGTTCCATGTCCAACCCTAGTATTCCTTGGTGGTCTCCCATCCAAATATTGACTAAGGTCAATTCTGCTTCGCTTCTGAGATCTGAGATTTGGGCTTCCCAGGTCACAGCATCAACCACTTACTTTTGTTTTACAATTGTGCCTTGTGAAGTTTGCATTCAAAGCTGGTTAAATTTAAATTAGAGAAAATTTCATATCCACAGCTGAACCATTCAGCTAAATGTGACACATGATATTTTTTAGTCACCTCAAGGCCCTGTGTGAGGTTTTCAAATGTTAATGTAAGATTTATTGTCATATTGACTGCTACACATTTTTTTTGCTATTTTCCCCTCTAGATAAAAATTAAATGCTTTCATCATGTTGTAAAATACTTTTTACAACATCATGAAAAATATTTACTGCCTGAAGACATGTGAGCAAGAAACAACTGTCAGAAGAAGCAGTATGTCAAATTCTGCTGGCTCAAAAGCTTATATACACAGACATACATACAGAAAAATATGACAATGGATGTTGTAAGTAAACAAAGCAATTATTAAGAAGTTTTCTGTACAGATATTGTGCCAAATCTGCTGGTGGATGCTGATAGATTTAATGATGGTGACATGGATTTCACACATAAGCCAATTCATTTTTCCTGAAGTGATAATGACTCTCAAGATGAAGAAATCTGTTCCTAACTTGGAATATATTGCCATATATTTTCCTTTGGACACACAAAATAAGCATCCATGGGTGGCATGTAAACTGATTATGTGATACTATCACCTAACCACAATACGTGCTAATATATACGTGTGTACACACACACAAACAAATATTTATTAGTCACTTGATCTGGATAGTTCAGACTAGCCTGATCTCATCAGACCTCAGAAGCTAAGCAGGGTCAGCCCTGGTTAGTATCTGGATGGGAGACTACCAAGGAAGTCCAGGTCGGATTGCTACAGAGAGGCAGGCAAGGGCAAAAAGTCTCTTGCCACCTCCAAAAGTCTCTTGCCTTGAAAACTCTATGGGGTTGCCATAAGTCAGCTATGGCTGTGAGGTACTTTCCACCACCACAGTCACAATTACAGCTCTAATTAACTGTCAGTACAGCTTTGTTGGTTATTCTAAATCTATACAGGGAGAAATGTATACAGTGCAGCCATTCTAGTTCCTCTGGATCTTTCAGTGTATTTTTAGTACCAGCAACCATACTTTACATCTGGATCACCTGTATAGGCTAGCAATAGGAGAAATCATCCCCAAGATATTTTACCTACTAGGTAGGTCCCTCATGCTGTAGGGGCTATAGTTTTGACATTATGGCTCTGATGTTCCTCAAGATTTTCTTTTGCACTCCATTCTGTTCAGCAGCTGGGAGAGGCAGTCTGGAGGAGCCTAAAGCAAGGTATCATCAGTATGATGACATGCAGTTGTCTCTCACATCTATATAATCAGTTATATAGATGTGCTGAGCAAATATTGGCCTCGGTTTGGTAACAGAATGGAAAATAATAATAATAGCAGCAGATAAGACAGAAGTTATATTGACAAATAGTTTGAAGTTTTTAGATGATAGTGTTTGTGTTAATGGGACAGCAGTTAAACAACATGCTTGCAGCTTGCAAACACTCTTTGATACCTTGAAAAATATAGATAGCTTCTGTAGCACAAAATACTTTTCTATTAGGTTTGACTGATATACCAGCTGTAGCCTTTCCCTGACAGAGATAGCTTTGCCGCAGTTTTCTATGTTCTTGTAATACTGAGACAAAACTACTGCAACACAATAAGGATGCACTTGGAAACTAATCAGACACTTCAGTGAACTCGGAAGCCATATTATTACCAGGAATAAGATGACTTGAATATATCTCTCCCATATTAAAAGATCTGAACAAGATGTTGTAATAGCTTGAGCTTACATATACAGGTATGATCTGAAAAATTAACCACTGGGGATGAAAGATATAATAATCCAATAGCATTGTTAATTTACAGAACTGCCTTTAGAGCAGCGAATATGCATACAAGCGTCATCAGAATTACAAAAAAGAATATGTAGCTCTTCAAAACTTGCACTTGCTTATTAAAGTGTTGATCCCAATAAACAGAAATTATTTAACAAATAGTTGATTTGTTGAAAAACTCTTATGCAATGTGATTATAATCATGATAAGAAAGTCATCAGAGTGGGAAACTGACAACACTCTTCAGATTAATATGCAGTTTTCAGTGACTCCAACGTAGGTAAACTTTGTGCTTTAAAGTTTGTGACCACTGAGGTAAGTGAGAAAATAAGGGGTACTGAATACTATGTAGCTGCTAACATTAATATACACTATGTGAGAGAGGGAGGACTTTAAAGTAGGACTGGATATGGTTTCTGATGATGGATACATTTCTCTGGAAATTGTGTATAGCCCATGCTGTCCTGCCCATATGGTTTCCAAAGGTCATCTGACCCTCAGGGGTGACTTTTCAGAGGGGTACAGTGAAGAGAGTGAGTTGACAAAAATCCCTCAGCATTTGCATTGTGTAGTGTCCTACCCTGTAGCACCAAATATAAGACTGGAAGATTTTGATGTTATTGAGTATTGCATTAAATTAAATGAAAACAGTTGTAACAAAAATGTTCTTGCTATAATTATGTGTATTTTTGTTATAACAGACAATACAAAAGAATGTAAGTGGGAAAGTATAGGTTTAAATATACTCCAGAGTATATAAGAGGAAGATTTACTTCAGCTCAGATTGATTCTAGTGGGAACTGAAGGAATGTAATTCACCTCATGAAAAGATCAGCAGCTTACAGAGAAAGGATATGAGTAGGAAACAGGTCATTGGTTGTTTGAGTGATAGTACTTTAAAACATCTTAACCAACTGTGATACTTGATGGAAAGTACATTTGTAGAGTGACAGAGATCGACATGGACTGAAAGGTTCACTCTGATTTTTCCCTCTTGCTTCTTTTATCATCTCTTAAAAGCCTTAGCAGATGTCAGCTTCCTGTATGCTTAGGTGAATGACTGGCTAATTTGCACAAGTGGTCAAAGGGAAGACTACAGTCAATATTAATAGAGGTGATTTATTAGTGAGCTCTAGAACTATCCCTTAATTTTTTCTAACCTAAAGTCAATTAAAACATTGAGGGGGGAACATTTAAAATAGAAATCAAAGATCATTGTGACTGCAAAGTTGGGTTTTTCATTGGTTGCATGAGCATGTAATTTGGGGGACTGGTAATGTAAATATAACATGTGAAGCCACCTCCTACATTCATTTTCCCTGCCTCCTCTCATAAAGATACACGTAGGGAATAACAGTCTAAAATAAATTTCACATAAGCTTCTCTTGAGATATTTATGAGAGAGAATAGGGGAAGAAAGACATTTGTTATATAGTTGAACATTCTGATTAATATAGGTTTTTAAGATTTATGTGTGATATTCAATTGACCTTTGATAAACTTGATCTGTGTTCTGTTGAGCTTTTTTTAACATATCAATTTTAAGTTTTTATGTTTGCTATTGTGATATTGTTATTTATAGCATTTAATTTGGTTAACATTCTTTTGAGATAAAAATAAATTCATTTTATAAGTTCCGAGACAGTGATCTAGCACAGTTCTTCCCAGCTTTTCCACTGAAGGAATATGACATATTTGCATCTCACAATTAATATCTTACAAACAAGTACAAGTTGAGTCATTCTCTGACATCTTTCATGCATGTTTGTTACTTTTTCAAATGTATATTCTGTCATATATCTGAAAATGAGTAGGGAAAGGTCAATGCAGCCAACAGCATTTTGCTCAGCTGAGTGATTTTGTGGTTTCAGTGTATACTGAACACATGGTATGTGTGAGTGCCCCCCTGCTGGCCCCACCCCTCAGAGCTTCCGTGGCGGGGCAGAAGGAGGCAAAGGGCTGCTTGTGGCCTCAGAAAGTGGATGGGGTGGGTGTTATTTCATGCCGCTGCCACCTCCATGGAGTCAGGCACTCTCTGGTTCCCTCCCTCTCTGTGTTTGCCTGCTGCTCCCCACTCTTTTTCCTCCTCAGCCGTCAGTGTTGCTCCCTTTTATCCCTCACACCTCTGTGCCCCAGTTCTCTGCCCCCCCTCCTCCCATGCTCTTTTATCCACCCCATCCCACCCCCCATTGGCCAATTCCTACCTCCAGACAGGCTCCTCCCGCCCCTTTCTGGGGTGCCCTGCATGAGCCCCACTCTTGGGGAAGACCATGAGGTGGGACGTGCTCATTCTGGTGGCCTCGTTAGGCCTGCCCATCGTCTTCTGTGCTGCCTGTGGCTCTGGCGCTCCTGGGTTGGGCCATGCTGGCCGTGGCTGCATTGGGCCAATGAGGTGGGGCCATGGCCTGGGGACAGTTCTGCAATGGGGCAGCGGGCCCAGGATGGATGGCTCCTCTGACCAGCCTCCATGCTGCCCGGCAAAGGCACCGCAGGTAGGTGGCCCTGGGGGTGCCAAGGGAGGAGTCACCAGCCCACTGGCCATGTCGCGGACGCTCTCAGCCACTGGGTATGGGGCAGGGCGAGGCCAAGCTGCTGCGAATCCGGGCAAGATGCAGCAGCCTGGACAGTCTGATTCTTGGAGATCTCCACCATGCAGTAGCTACAAAAAGCCATAGTGAAAAAAATGCTTATACAAATCTCAGGGGCACTAGGTACAGAGGAGGAGAGGACCATTGGCTCAGTCTTGTCTTAATCCCTATATGTTTTTTCTTTTGGAAGTCCAGTACATCTAATTATCATGAGATATAAAGTAGTAGTAATGATGAATGTTCCTAAAATAGACTGAATGGTTGCAATTTAATCTTATCATCTTCAATAGCAGGCATTAGAACCTTATTTTGAATCTTCCCATGCTGAAATTTCTCCCCTCTCCTTTGCCTATCTTTGGTGAATCCACTCTACGTTGGTCTACATATGTAGAGGGAATATGTTAGGGCATTTAATGTACCAGACCCAGAAAGAATGTTATTCATGGTATTACAGTGAAGACAATATAAATAATCTTGTGGTACCTGAAAGATTAGCAGTCCAATCCTAAACAGAGTTACCTCCTTCTAAGCCCATTCACATCCTTCTAAACCTGTTGCCTTTAGAGGTATATAATAGAATATGAATTTCTGACTTTTTCTTCTACAGGAGATAAAAGCATTGAGAAGGAAGAGCCATATTCAATCATGGAAGCCACAGAGGGTGAAGGGATAAATTCCTGTTCCCTAGCCCTGATCCACATCACATGACCTCCATAGGAATGCCAGTCTCGGGGTGGGGCACAGAGTTCTCTTGGAATTACTGCTCATCTCCAGACTAGTGATCAGTTCCCATGGAGAAAATGGCTGCTTTGGAGGGCAGACTCTATGGCACAACATAGATTTTAAGTGAAATCCCTCCCCAAATCCCGATCCCCTAATCTTCAGGGATTTCCCAGGCCAGAGTAGGCAACCCTTTCCCTCCTTCATGGCTGCCTATTGTAGCTAACCTATATGAGATAGAATTCAGGCCTTGATCCCCATCACATGTTTGACCATGAGAAGAAACCATTGTCCTGCATGAGACCCAAGCTAAGGGTATTGTGATAATGTTTAATTCTGAAACCTACCTTTGAAATACTTTGCCATTACTCAACAAAAGAATAATGAGTTGGGTTCTATGCCATGAAAACTGATACCATAATACATCTGTTAGCTTTTAAGGGGCCATAAGCTCTTTTTTGTTGTTTATGGACTCACAGTTACTACCAATCTCCTATCTCATTTCAGAGGTGATCTTGACACACAGAGAAAAAGAAATTCCCTTATAGATCATCTAGGCAGCAGAATGGAAGAATGGTGTTATGAAGAATGTAGCCTCTTCCAACAACACACTTCTGCTTTCCTAAAAAAAGAAAAAAAAGAGATCTTTTTGACTAAGAGTAAAGTTATACAATGGCCATTCTTGGCAGATCGTTTATTGACCAAATGTCAGGGATTGAGGAATTTGGAAAATAGAAAAGATTATTAAAAAGACTTTCCTTCTCCTTGGATTATATCAACTTTCCAACTATTTTAATAGTTGTGATTGTATGAGTATGACCCCAGCCCTGACTACCAACTGTTTGTGGCATGAGGAAACTTTTTCAGAACTAAAGAAAGTCTACAGCTCTTGAAGGATGGCTTACTAAAAGCAAGGAACTGGAAAAATTGCTAGCGGGATGGAAAGAAATGTCACTTCTGTGAGGTTTTAGCAGTCACAATATCTGATGCATTGCAAAGGACTTCTGTGTAGTATGTTTCAGTTTACAATTAATTAAAATGATTCAAATATACACATCGAACTGTGCCATTCCAAATGCAAGATGTTAACAGCCATTTTTTAAAACTTAAGTTGCCCAGTGTAAACAGGACGATGTTTCAAAGTGTGACAACGGTACACAGAGGACCCAAGTATGTTTGAAGGTTAGATTATTAATAAAACATAGCTGGCCTTGATTTAGCTTAGAAGAAACTTAAGACATTTATCAACATCTGTCCGAAGTCATTTCCAGTCTCTTTGGACTCTGCTGTGGATAAGCTGATTAATAAAAGATGATGCCTTAGGAAGGAAGCTTAGATCTTGGTAAGCAATGACAAAAGGGAAGGCAGAGCTTAATCTGCATATGAAAGGCAACTGTGAAAGTCAACTAGTTTACCACCGTATCCTGGGTTGCCAGTTTCCTATAACATTTCATCTGACTTCGTTTTGGCTGAAGTTTGGATAAATAAGAAAGAATTTCAAAAATTAAGTGTGGAATTAATTTACAAGAAAGATCATGGTTCTCCCTCTCTCCTTTTTCTTCCTTGGGAAAAAAAACTCTCTGAAATCGAATCCAGTTCCTTTGTGGCTTCCTCCTCTTGGTGTTTTTAAACTTGGCAGCTTTGTGTGTTTGTTTTTCATTTGTTTCCTTGATCCTTTCGTCTTTCCTTTCCCCGGGGCTAGAATAAAGCTCTTGTATTAAACCAATGCCATGCTTTGCCTATTGAAAGATTGTTGCCCAATAAAATGTTGCCCTCAGAAGCTAATTAGTGAAGGATGGGCCGTGTAATAGTCGGTAATTTGTTTCATTGTGATATGTTTTTGCTTCTGCATCTGTAGATGGTATGCTTTTCATGAAAACACAAGAGCAACTCTGCTGGATTTGCATTTTGTTTCCAAGAGTGGTCCAGCACGGATGACCCTGAGAAATCAGCAAGTAGAGCACAAATATAACTGTTTTCCCTTGTTGACTGACACCAGAATCTGATATCTAGAGATATACTGCCTCTAATCATGGAAGCTCCATTTAACTTGTATGGCTATTGCTTGTTAATGGATCTTCCCTTCATAAATTATCTCATCATGTAAAGCAACTGGGCATATATGGATAGCCATGAATTCCATGAATTAAAGATATGTAATGTGAACAAGGACTTCCTGTTTTTGAAGTGATCCACAGTCAGGGGGAGTATACCTGAAGTAAATGTTAGGGTAGGCAACTTTTTGACGCTAATGCCCAACATCTGCCTGTGAACAAAAGTGGGAGTGCATTGAGAGACAAGGGTTGTACTTGGCTGGGCACAGTGGGAACAAGTCAAGGTGCCAACACTGCAGAAGCTGACCTTGGTCCTGATTGTTCTGGTCTGGGAAGTGATGGCAGACATAAGTCAGACCCATTTCCCTATCCCATAGCACTGGCCCCAGTGGCATAGCCACTGATTTGAGGTTTCCTTTGGCTGCCTGGGCAGAGAATCGATCTTACAAGATAAACAAAATCACGTGGTGCATTGCTGTTCAACACGCTTGTCAGCAGTTGTCTACCCCAGTACATGTGGTGAAGTAAACCAGATGTTAGCATGATGTGCAAAAAAAAATGTAGGCCAGCTTGCTTGTGTTAACCAGTAGGAAGGTTTTTTGGTGTTGTTGTTGTTGTTCTTTTAGCAGGTGACCCTCTTGGCTCACAGACTCCCTTCAGCAATGCAGCACAGTTTGTTTTTAAATAGTATCCTGGGCTATTTTATTAGTTGAATGTAGACCTTGGTGAAATAAATTCCCAGTTTTTCTGAATATTCTATACATTTAAAAGAGTCAAGGGAGTAATAATTGAGCAAGATGCAGCAGACTTCCCCTAAACTTTTCATATCAAGTCTCACATTTGAGTTGGAGGTAGCAATGTTTTCTGACTAACACACAGTCTGCGGGTGGATGGTAACAACAACCTAAGTATATAATTCGGGGTTAGGATATGTATGGCCTAAAATAGGGTTGCCAGATCCAGGTGGGGCCTGGAGTTCTCCTGGAATTACAAGTGATCACCAGACTACAGAGATCATTTCCCCTGTAGGAAATGGTTGTTTAAAAGTGAGAGATCCATGGACTCACTGAGCTCATTCCCTTCCCCAAACTCTACCCTCCCTGGTCTCCTTCCCCAAATATCCAGGAATGTCCCAAATTGGATCTGGCAGCCCTGTATAATCTCAGGCAGTATGTTTATTCTAAGCAGGCAGCATGATTGGCCCGAGTTTTACCAGCACCTCAGTTGGAAGAAAACGTCCTGTCTCCATTTAACCCGTGCTGTGTGACAATTAACACCAGCTGAAGATGTGTCCAGCTATATTTTAAAGAATGCCTGGGACCACCTACTTTCTAACACAGCTTGTAAAAAGGGTTTGAAACAGTTGGCCCATCTCTATTGGGAGGCTGGTTTTGTTAAAACCATGCTGTATTCCTTTAGAAATATAAAATCTGTGAAGCATTACCGGTGAGACCAAATTTGAAACTCCAGATGGACCTGGAAGTTATAGCCCGGACCTGCAAGACATCCTTTGACCAAAAAAGGGAAGTAAAATTTAAGAACTTGGATGCAACTGGCAATTTTACTAATTTCACAGTCACTAAAATGACAAATTCAAGGAGGTCAGATTATTTGGCTCATAAATCAGGTTTCCGAGGACCAATTCACCAAATTCTCCAACGTGAGAAAGAATCTTAAGGGCGCTTCATACAGGCAACAGCAGTACTTTTTCATGTTATTCTGTGACTGTTCCCATATCGCTCCATAGTAACAAATGAAATATTTGCTCATGCGTTATGAACAGGCTGATGCCTATGTAGCATGCTGCCACCATGGCTAATAATGGAGCAGTTGATGCTAACGTGGTGCATAACCACATGATCCACCAAGTGATGTGGACAGCAGTTGCATACACAACCAGTGTCAGAAAAGTGACAATCATCGATTGCATACTCTAAAGCCTTTGTAAAATTGCTAGCCATAGTAGCAAGGTAATGTCATCCTGAGATTATTAAAGCATGGATAATATTTTCATGATCTGACAGCAAGAATGGTAGTGTTCTCCTAGTTTCAGAGGTTAGCCATGTCAGTCTGCAGTAGAACAGCTGGATTTGAGTCCAGTAGCCCCTTAGAGATCAAGAAGATTTACAGGATATGAGCTTCCAATAGTCAAAGCTCCCTTTGTCAGATCTGACACAGGGAGCTTTGATGCTCAAAAGCTTATACCTGGAAAACCTTGTTAGCCTCTTAGATGGCACTGGAGTTCAAACTAGAGTTCTCCTAACGTACCACTGGTGAGCAGTGCTCTAGAACACCTCCTAATCTGAAATTTGAAACAAAGTCTGTGAGATAGATATAGCAGTCTGCCAAGGTTTTCATTAATAAAATCCATCAGGTATAACAAGGGAGAACTTTTTGAAAAAGGAACATGCTGTGCTATACAAACGGAAATGCAGCTTGCTGTTAGTTTCTGTTTGGTTTCTACAAGGTTTTGCATATGATGGTTTGCAGTCCTTCTGCCTTTCTGTTTAGTCCCAATTATTTATCTCTATATGCGTGTCAAGACTGCAGCAACTGGCCATATGGTGGTGGAATGATCATGTGGTCTTATCTTAAATCGCAATGTGGTTTTGTGTTTTCCCACCAATGATGGATGGCATAGACATGCGTTATGCACATGGTAATAGAACTCCAGGCACTGAACACTGCCGCATTATTACTCATTTACAGAAGGTCGAAGCCTCTTCCAGTGAATCCAATGACAAAATTTCCAGTCAGTTTAGTGGAGTACAACTGCTGTTTCATACACTTTTGCAGGAAACCTTGGGACCAGCAACATATTTCATACATGCCATTGCAGCTGCAGACAAACAGTATCTAGCTTAAGTGTTGGTACACAGGTTGCTCTGTGGTGATGGGAGTAGGATAATGTGTGCCATTGTTTCCACATATGAATTCACTGGTTTATCTCTTTCTGGAAACTACAGGATTTCAGTGACAGTTCCTGGTTTATGCATTATGCAATAGTTCAAGTATGAGCAAGCAGCTGCTGCCAGATCAGGCCTCCCTATGAAGTGGAACAGCACAAGTGCAATTATGTTCTGAAGAGTCTCCATATGTCTCCTGCTGGTAAAACCTGAAAACATGAAGCCTAATATAGCCCCCTCCTCTTTGTCTATTAGAAACACAAATACCACACATGGGAATCAAGATTATTTTTGCACATCTACAAAATAACTCTGGAAAAGGCAAGTTTCAACATTCCTCTCTTATTCTCAAATAACTTCGCAGATAGAATATTTCTAGTCCCACGATCTAACCTGCAATGTTTTAAACAATAAGCCCAGGGATGGTGCCATCATCTCTGCCTGCCAGCACCTCCTTGGATGAGGAAGAGATGAAGGAAGCTGGCTCCAGGCCTTGGATGCTGCAGGAAAACCTGCCAGACAAGGGTGCAGAGGGGGGTGGATTTCAGGCTGGTCGGTGTACCACACCCTCAGCCTGGGATTCAAAACTGAAGCAGAGTTGCCAGCCTCAACCCAGAGCCCTTGGAACACTGGAGAAGGCAGGCCTAGAGGGCCACTACAGGAGTTAAAGTCACTACAGGATCAGGACAGACAGCTCTGTAGGCTACTCAGTCATTGATAACTTGCACATGTCCCTAGATGACTCCTGATAAAACCAACCAGAAAAGGGAGAGCCAGCAAGGCAACAACTTGTCCACAACTTGTCCTTGTGTGCTGTTGTGCTATGGTCTACACCTCAGTGTGTTTGGCCTTCTGGATTGTGAGCTGGTTTGCACTCTTTGGATTTGCCTGTCTGCTTTGATGTTTGGACTTTTCAGCATTTGTGCATTAACCTTGGGCTGTGTTTATTGCCTCTTGCCCCAAGTGCCTGCCTGAACATGGACACTCCATATAATGCTGCCATTTGGCTGCAGAGAAAGCTGGACAGGTGTGAAATACAAAGCTTTCATTAGCTGTTTTGGAGGAGAAATAATGATTCACATAGATTTCCAAAAGCACCTACTGTAGATCGTTTGGTACTTTTGCCTATATGAAGCTTCCTTATGCCTAGTCAGACTATTCATCCCTTCAAGCCAGTACTCTCTACTCTGCTCTGATTGGCAGTAATGCTTTGGAACAGGAAAGTCTTTCCCAGCATGCATTATTGGAGATACTTTAATGGGAGATGGGAGGGATTGAACCTTCTGCATGTGAAACGTGTGCTCTGTCTCTAAGCCACAGCCCTGCCAATGGATGAAAAAGCTATTAGAGTCTTGCAGCAGGAAAGCATACTGGAAGTCTGCATGGTCTTTCAAATTCTTATGCGGAATTGCACAATGTGGTTCTATGAAAATTTACTTGGAAGATACTTCTATAGCACAGGAAAAAGTATTATTTTTATTTGTGCTATTATAGCAGACCGTGTGCAAAACAGGATTCTTTCCCCTTCTAAGTGGATATTTTAACAGGCAAAGGAAAATGTCAAAAATATAACGTTTCTTTGCATATGAGATGGTGCTTGATTTTGAGCCAATATTTTTAATATCTTTACAAACCCATCATCAGCTCAATAAATACTAGTAGCGTTAAGAATTCAGTCAAAGAGAGCCAAGATATACACAAAAATCTTTCATTCATATTAAGACTGGGCTTTCCTGTGTTTTATAGAGAACGTATGGTGGACAAACCACATTTTTGGAAGACAAAAATAAAGAGTGGATTCTGAAAGTTTCGGCATGTAACAGGAAAAGTACTTCTCGATCTGGAATTTTCTCTGTGAAGTGAAGTAATGCTAATTTCATTTTGCCAATGACTGCCAATTTCTGAACATTACATATATGTGTGTTCATCTTTTGCGTGTTGGCAGGATGAATCAGCCTCCTCCAGAGAGTAGATTTTAGGGTACCACAAAAGGAGGGTGACTTTTTAGTTAGTGATTATAATTTTACTACTCTGAGAACACCTTTGAATTTTCTGTCTCAGGCATCAATGTTTCTTTACTGTCTCTGCAATTACCTTTTGCTTTCTGTTTCACACTTGTTTTCCTCCTAGGTGTGATTTTCCTAGTATTATGTGATAATATTCCACTCAGTTAATAACCCTGTGGTGCAGAGTGTTAAAGGCAGTGCTGGAGTCCTAAGCTCTGCTCACCGACCTGAATTCGATCCCCGGCTGAAGCTGGGTTTTCAGATAGCTGGGTCGAGGTTGACAGTCTTCCATCCTTCCAAGGTCAGTAAAATGAGTACCCAGCTTGCTGGGGGGAAAGTGTAGATGACTGGGAAGGCAATGACAAACCACCCCGTAAAAAGTCTGCCATGAAAAGCAACGTCACCCTAGAGTCAGAAACAACTTGTGCTTGCACAGGGGACCTTTCCTTTCCAATAAGTTACAGCCTAAAATGACTAACCAAATGGAGCAGGGGTACAAATGCGTGTGTATGTCTTCCCCGCCCCCCTTGGATTTTCATGCTTTGTGGAGGTGTTTTCATGCTCAGAACACTGTATGTGTGTTCTAGAAATCAACTGGACTTATGGAAAATTCCAGGCCCCATTAATTTCCTAAGCCAACACAGTCAGTATTCAGATAAGAAGTGACCTGTATAACAAGAAGATAAAGAGCTACATCAGTCACAGGAGCTAAAAAAGAAGGCCAAGGCCAATGGTGCAAAATCAGGTTAAAATATATTTTATTGCTCAGTTAAATTTCAAAAAAAAAAAAAATCCCTACACAACAGGCTTTCTCAGAGGAATCTGTTTGTCTTGCAGTCGTTCTTCAAGAAAAGGAAAAGATCTGATAAATCCTTGCAGTTCTGTTTAGATTATTTCAGTAGATTCCAAGAAGCATATTGGAATGCCTCACGACTTTAAATAAGAGATCTTTTTAATGGTGGGTTTAACCAAAGCCTCTACATCAACGCTTGCATATACTGCTATTTCTGATAGCCCCTTCTTCCAGGAGGTGTTCCCCACACATCAGCCTACACAAGAATGATTAGCACAGCACATTGCACAGAGAAAAGTGTTTAAAAGATCTCTTATTTAAAGTCGTGAGGCATTCCAATATGCTTCTTGGAATCTACTGAAATAATCTAAACAGGACTGCAAGGATTTATGCATAAGGAGTTGTCTGGAGCACTAGCACTTTAACTTATTTGCAGGAGCGGAAAAATGGTTGTTCAAGCTGGGAAGTCAGAAATTGACACATGAATAAATCTATGAACTTTTGCTATTTTTCTTCCTAGATATTATAATTTTTGCATGGTTGTGAAGAATTCCTAGCTATGATATGTAAAGTTGGTATTTAAAAATGTTATAAAGAGTATTTTGATACTTAGAGTGATCATTCTGCAAAACATTGTTTTGTTATTTTTCCACAGTTTTTTGGGCTGGTTACAGGCACTTATTCTGGGTTCTCTAGGCTTATACCAGCCTGCAGGTGGAGCCTGGATATTTGCTGAAATTACGTGGCTTTATTTGTTTGTTTGTTGTTCCATTTATATCCCACCCTCTCTGCCAAAGCAGGCTCAGGGCAGCTTACATGTTCATGTATATACCCTAAATATAAAAATATATTAAGACATAAAATCATAACAATATCAAAACATTTCAAGTGCTATAGTGATCTTTGGATGGTAACCTGTTTGATAAGATGGATAGCTGCCTATTCTATTATACCCTACTGAGGTCCCTCTGCTTCCTAAACCCCATCACCCCAAGATCTATAAGCCTACAAACATCTTTGGAGGGAATGGGATTTCCATCTAACTACAATTCCTTCCGCCACACCAGAAGTTACTGTGAAGTGTCCCCCATATCTGAAGCTGAAGTGTCCCCCCCCCCCATAGCATTAGAAGATGCAAGCAAAAGCAAAGGGCAGAAACACCCCTAAAGTCCCCAAGCTAATGAAGAAGATCTTCAGTTGCTCTTAGGTTCCTCAAAAATCAATATTTTAAAACTTAGGGCCTTGTTGTTTTTTACAGGAAAGGAGGGAGTCATCTTGATTTTTTGTTTTACTTCAGAATTCCCTAAAACTTATAACAGTTTCTTGAAGTTACATCTATACTGGGCTGGGAACTGAGAAGTGAGAGCCAGTAATCCTTATCGGTTGTTGCTGAAAGCATTGCACTGTGCTTCCTTCGCTGATAAGTCAGGAATCAGTTATTTATATCATTCAGATATCCTCTAGTCCAAAGGAATGTCAGCAAATCAGAGATCTCTTTTAACACTATCAACTTTACAAACTGGGCAGGGGAAGGGGGAGAAGGATACACGTGGTTTAGATCTAAAAATACCCTGCATCCATTCTACATGTGTGAAATGTTTCAATTATTCCTAAAATATTTTTTAACCAGTTCCAGATTGAACAGGCAAAACATATGCAGAGCAATAGCAGCATACTGTGCCTTTTATTTTATATGCCAAAATCACCATAGATGAGGAATATATATTTGAAGCACCATTGAATATTTTAGCAAATATATATTATGACAAATAATAGCTCCAGCAGGACAGTAGCAATGCTTTACTGATGTATTTGCAAGAAGATCCAGAGCTGATTATGAAGAACAAAGTTTCTTTTCTTTGTTACCTTTCCTCACACAGCTATTCCTATTACAAAATGAAATTGACAGTAGACTGTCCTTGTATTTTCATCACTTATTAAAATTCATGACACCACTGAAATACACCAAAGCATACTGGGTTGTATCATGTCTGTAATTTTGAATGACCAGTAGACAGCAATCAAGTTCTGATTACTCCTGACTACAGAAGTAAATAAAAGAGATTACCCATAATTGCTAGTGTTCATGAATTTCATGTTCTAAACTAACAATTTTGTACACTTCAGAGGGATTCTCAGATTTCCGCCATATGTGTGAGTGTAGGAAAAAAGTTAGAACAACATTGGTGGATGCATGGAATTTCCTTTTTCAAATGCAGCACTAGCTACTATGGGTTGGTGTGGGTTTATAACATGACCTTTTGCTTGTGTACGTGGAATAAGGGGAAGTGAAACCTTCAGCTGTGTAATAAGAAAGGTCAGTTTACACAGTTATTACACAATTCAGCTTTGTAATAAGAAAGGTCTATTTACATTTATCAAAGGGTCCCGCAGGCCAAGCCACATTCCAACTCCATTTGCTGTGTAGGCGACTGATGGGATGCAGAAACATCAGACCTCTTCTTGTTTGAGCATTTATGGGTGAGGCCACCATGGCTACAATCTTGAGCTGTCATGTATGGCTCAGGCTCCTCCTCGCCAAGCCTTCATCATGCTTGATGCAGGTGTACCACTTCCTGTCCCCCTAGCTGCAGGGCCTATATGCTGAGGATAATGACAACGATCAAGGGCTTCCTGTCCCAGGCCCATGAAGGCACTGGAGGTCCAGGCCCCCATCCAAATGATGCCCCCAGAGTGCACTCCTCAACCCTAATGCATACCATTCAAGCAACTTGACACACACTGCTACGGCCACAAGGGGAAAACCAACTTTCTGCTTTGTCAACCCCTGCCCCACCATCTTCTGACACAAGCCGTGCCACAGATCCCCCTGAAAGTAACATGGCTCACATCCATGCAAGACCACACTAGCCCGAGGTGGTTGTACCAGGCTTCGCACTCAGGCAACTCCTGAGGATACTTTAACTTTTTTTTAAAAAAAATTATAGTTCTTAGGTAAACATATATAAAAGTAAGTAAGTATATAGTATGTTTTTTTAAAAAACAAATCATAGCAGAGAATAGCACTTATAGCTACCCATAAGCCATAATAATAATAATAATAATAACAACAACAACAACAACAACATTTTATTTATATGATTTTATTGTGATTTTAATTCAAATTGTTGTACTCCACTCTGAGCCCCCCAAAAGGGCGAAGGGGTGGAATAGAAATAAACTAATAATAATAATTAGAAATATAGCATTTGAACATATAATGGGTTACATGGAACTGTTCCTTGTGTTGCTAAGTATTCCATTAGGAAACCAAATAGAGATAAATTTTGCCTCATGTTTGTTTAAAGATGATATAACCATTGAACTAGAAATTTTTGCCATAACAAAATGTTCCCACAGGTGTTGTTGCCACTCAACAATCGCTGGTTTGGAATTAAATACCCATTTTACTGCAATAGTAGTGTGAGCTACTGATAACGTGTGTATCCTCACATTACTACTAAAATAATTACCTGGGTCTGAGCATTTACTTAATAATAAGACTTTAGGTTCTAAAAGTAGTTGAATATTAGTAATTTGCTGCATTTCTGTTATTTTTTTGTCTCCAAAAAGTTTTAATTTATGTACAAACCCATCAAGAATGAAAAAAGTCTCCCTTGAGGACACATTTTTTGGGGCAATGAGAAGAGGATACTTCATGGTTCTGCCAAGCCCCATGCTGGAACATGCCAGCCAAATCATCAAGGTAGCCACATCAGGCCCAAAATTCAGTATGGCCTTACCTGCAGACCATCCATGCCTCTGGCACGTGCATCTGCGATAATCTCTGTTAGACCCCACCAGCCAAAATCAGGGCCATGCCAGTAGGGACCAGTGCTTCTGCCAAATGTGTTGTCTGCCCATATCTTTCTCTGTGGCCAGCCTGGTTGCCATAAATGGGTCCAGGCACACTCACCTGCAGTTGATTCCTACTTAGCTAAACCTGAAAGGATAAAATTTTCACCGCCACCTGACATCATGGGCCAGCCACAGTTGGGCAATTCCTGATGGACCTCCTTGGAAATGGAAGAGTTAATGCTTATTATCATTATTAATTATTACTACTACTATTAATGAACTACAGCTAGGGGCATAGTCATCCAGCTATCTCATCCCTGCGATCTCCAAGCTCATTCCTTCCTAATGAGGCCATTATATGGAGTTATATGGTTTGCTGTGAACTATTAGTGATGTACCCAGAGCCATAATTCACATATTGAATACCACTGTACATGAAGTTTGCCTTTTGATACCACCACCTTATAGGCTCCTAGCAAAAATGCTTAGAGATGGAGCATCTGCTCTGCAAGGGAAAACTCCCAAACCCAAGTCCCACATCTCCAGCCAAATGATCACAGGAAGCAGAAATAGGAAAAGAGCCTATCTGAGTGCCAGGAGAGTTGCTGCCATCCAGGCAGACAGTGCTGTGCTAGGTGTGCCTTGCTTCAGTGCAGTGTCATATATTTATATCTTGTCCTGATAAAGTAGCAGGAATCAAGACAAGTTTGTTATCTGTGTTGTTTGTGCTGATGAACTCTCTATTGTGATTTGGCTAACTGGGACAATTAGCAACAGCTAATTGCCAGTTTTGCATGGCCAGGAAAATCACTTAGAATAGCAATAACTCCTCTGTTAAAATATATTAGATAAAGGAGTGGCTCTTTCTCATACCAGAGTATACCTGTAAATTCATACAGATGTTTTCCTCTGGATAAAACATTTTTACAGAACAAAAAGGAATTAAAATGCCTGTGGCTACTATGCTGGACTAGCTTCAAAATAGATAGGGTAATGGACAATAATAGTATTACATCTGTACTCATTACTTGTCTAGTTAGTATAGATTTTAGTGTAGAAGGAACCTAGATGTAACTAGAATTGTATAAAATAAGTGCCCTGGAGAAAATGGAAGGTGGATTCTATAGCACCTTGTTATTGCTGAACTCTGTCCCATCTTCAGACACTACCCTCATGGGGTATTTTCCTACCTGGAATAGGCAACCATCCTTCTAATCTTAATCTTAACTGGGTTTGTTCAAATTTATGGACACAATTTGAATGACTTAATGGGTGCAACCTGGGGAGGATGTGGTTTGTGGGAGGGAATGGACCTCAACAGGGTAAAATGCCATAGAGTTCACCCTGAAAAGCAGCCATTTTCTCGCAGGTAGTCTGGAAATCAGTTGTACTTCTGGGATATCTGGAAATCAGTTGTACTTCTGGTTGGCAACTCTACATGTGGTATGCTGTGGGTTTTTCTAACTATGGGATGGATGGAAGGGTAGCCAGACGCAAGGAAAGACACAGTTTCTATACCTTTAATGAATGTAATAAATGTGTATATTGTGCCTTTAGACAGGTGCAGTTTCTTCTATTAAAGAGTTGTAGCTATGAGAAAAATTTCCTCTTTTAGTGCTTTTTCTTCTACTACTCATCTGTGCAGAACATGGGAACTCCATCTTTTAGTGCATCTGATCCCCCTATAAAGGCAGGTATCATCTTGTGGAAAATGCAGATGGGAGTTTTCTGGGAAATGGGAGAGAGCGGTAATGTTTTGCCTATACCACAATCCAGGCCTATATTCTGCTTTATCCACAGTGGAAGAAATAAGACACTGTCCCACTGGGACTAGAAACGACAGAGCAGACTAGTGGGTCAATTGTTTTCTGAAATGTCTCTCAATTGTTGACAGCTGCCATGAAAAATCCAGAGCTTTTGTTTCTGTGACTTGTAAAACATATATATATGTGAAGATGTTTTTACAGAAAGCCAGGCCACATTTTCTGGAGTTTTCTGGCCTAGTTAGAAACATCAGGAAAACATATTTTTCTGTTACTTTTTATCTGTCTAGGGAATATTAAATTCTCTAATTCCCCAGATGCTGAAAATGAACTCATTTTCAATTTTGGCTCATAATTTTATCTCATTTGGGAAGAGAGAATGAAAATTCTCTGTGAAGAGATTTTAACAAACCCATTTTTTCACAAGTTCAGCTTGTCTATCTAAACACTTTCTACTCTGCCTTGTTGTGACCAGCACTTCTGTCAAAAACGTTGCTTTCCATAATTTGTAAAATACTGGAGGCTAGGGTTGCTAGGCACCCTCTGGGGGCAGGAGGATCCCCACTTTGTGGCCCCTCCCTCAGCATTGATCAACTAGTGGGGAACCTACTGGCAGGAAAACTAGGGCTAGGTGTGTGTTGCTGTCAATGTGGCAATGTCATTTCTGGCACACACCAGAAGTGACTTCATCACATTGCTGGTGATGCAGGGATACTCTGGTATTTGGGCAAAACCTCCCTGGTAATAATGACTTCTGCCACAGAGCTTTCCCAAATACCAGTGTCTTTGCGTGGTTGGTACTGCAATTATACCACTTCTGGTGTATTGCTGCAAGTGATGCCACAGCATCACCGGTGACTCAAACCTCGGCCTGTCTTTGCTCCCCCCCCCCCCCCACTTTGCCAGTTACAAGGGGTTACCTGGCAACCCAATTTGATAAGTTCATTACACTGAGATGGCACAAAAGTGCTTTTCTATTGGGTTAGTTACCATCCAATCCCTGTCCTATAACAATAATTCAGTACATAATGATAGAGAAACATTTTTGGAGTCAGGACATCATCTTGTTTCCCACTGCTGCTCTGAACAGTGACAGGAGAAAATTTGGTAAGGGAAAACCTGGAAACTAATGTCAATCCTTCCTAGGAATCACTGGAAACCCTCAGGTTTCCCACCCATGGCCACTCCTGCCACCATGTCCTGCTTAGCAAGATAGCAATGAAGGAAGGCAAAGGAGTGGTATAGACCCAACATTATAAGGTTAAAGGTGTGCAAAAAAAAAAAATCAGTATTATTTAGTTGCAAGGTATGTTTGACCTGAAAAATATTGGTATTTCTGATATTCATGAATATCAAATACCATGGTATTCGGATTTGAATCCCCCCCCCCCCAAAAAAAAAAAAGTTTCCAAAGTTTTTGGGTCCATTGTTCCCCATGGAGAAACTTTCCAGGTGACTGGAGTTTTTTAAAAGGCAAAATTGCAGTGGAGCTTCTGGTGCATGTCCTTTAAAAAAACCCCCAACCCTCAACTTTCAACTAGATTGGACCAAGGGGTCCGCCATTATTTCTTATAGAGGGAAAAACAACAACAACCCCCCCTTCCTCCAAGCTGCTTCCAGGGCAAAAGCCATGCCTGAAAGCAGCAATCACTGGTCAAATCTCTCCCATGGTAGAACCAACAACAAGCATTGTTGAATTGCATAGGGGAGTTGGACTAGATGGGCCTGGACGTCCCTTCCAACTCTACGATTCTATTATTCTAAGCCCAACAGAATCATTGCAGAATTCAGTAATCACAGTAGAACCACAAGCCAATGTTCCAAGTCAAACAGAACAACAAATCAAACCAGAGAATCTATACAGTAGAAACTGAAGGGGGGGCCACTTTTGCAAGCCCAGCAGAACCAATTGCAATGTGCAGAAGCCCAGCAAAACCAAGGGCCAGATGCTGCAAATGCTGGCTCCCAAACTTTCTGGTAAATCCTGAATATTTCCAAGATTTTTAAGGGTCCATTTTTTCAGTATCCCCCAAAATTCCTGGATACAGTTGGGATGGTGAATGTACCTGAAAAATACCAAACAAAGTATTTTCCAGGTATATTTTTGCTCAGTTGTATCCAAATGCACACTTCTATTAGACAGGTACCCAAAGGAATGTGGCAGCTCACCCCAGTTGAGCTGGGGAGGTTGCTGCATTACTTTTGATACTGTAACTCCCCCTACCTGATGATTGGATCAGCAGCAATTGGGTACTGTCTGCTGTAAAACCCTGCAGTAACTTTTCTTTACCACTGTAGGTTCTGCGGTTCACCACTGGGGTGCTGTGGTTACCATTGGGGGTGCTGTGGGGGTGTTTTGGAAGTTCTATGTCTACAGCTTCCAGCTATTTTTAAATCTCATTTTTCAGGCATGAGGTCCTGAGATTAGAGGGATTTAAAAAAAAATTATCTGGAGCTCTCTCAAAGCAGCACTGTCATTTCTTTGCTTCTGTTTGTTCTTGCTATGTATTTGGAACCACATCTACACCTCAGAATTCATCATGGGGATGCAGCACAATTTTTAAAGCCTTTTAAAACTCATAATTGCAAGGGCTGATCTTGTTGGAGACCATGGTATAAGAGGAGAGGGGCTCTTGTCTCCTAAAATACAAGGCTCCTGAAAATGGAATGGGAAGGGAAGACAGGAGCCTCCCATCCCTCTGCACCATCGTACCCAGCAGGATTGGCCCCTGTAGAAATTTTAAAAGTAAAAAATGGCTCCACATCCCTTAGCTGATAAGCAGCTCATCTGCTTTGGAGTCAGGGGGTGTTAGAACTGAAGGACTTCAGCCTCCCCTGCCAGAAATTAACATAGACATACCTCATACCAGATTACATGTGAAAAATTAATGACAAAGATGGATCAGACTGTTCTAAATTACAAAGAACCAGCAGTTCAGGATCTGAGATTTCTATCCATGTTATGTGCTATCAAGTTGCTTCTGACTCATGACAATCTTATGAATGAATTCTTGGAGTGAGTGACTCAGTGTGCCTGGATATTGGGGGGGTGCTACATCACTCTAAGTGTGTATATCTCTTTGAATGCCCTTTCTTTAATAATAATAATAATAATAAATTTTATTTTATATCCGGCCCTCCCCCGCCGAGGCAGGCTCAGGGTGGCTCACAGGACATGGTATATACCATGATTACAATAAAATACAGTCATTACTATAAAAAACAGTTAAAATATAATTAAATTACATTGATAAATTAAGTTAAATAAGTCAGTTAAAACCATTATAGAATTAAGGTGCTACAGTTCGATATATGAATAAGGATGGCTGGGTGTCATTACCCGGGTTCCATCTTAAAAGCAAGCTGAAAGAGGATGGTTTTGCAAGCCCTGCAAAACTGATTTAGGTCTCGCAGGGCTCGCACCTCCTCTGGTAGTTGATTCCACCATTGGGGAGCCATTGTTGAGAAGGCCTGCTCCTTCGTTGTTTTCATTCTGGCCTCCCTTGGTCTAGGGATTTTTAAAAGATTTTGAGAACTAGATCTCAGTGCTCTCTGAGGAACATATGGAGAGAGGCGTTCCCTAAGGTAGGCAGTTCCTCGGCCATGTAGGGCTTTAAAGGTAATAACCAGCACCTTGTAACAAAGTCGGTACACAATTGGCAGCCAGTGCAGTTCCCGCAGCCTAGGCCGTACATGTTTCCACTGAGGTAGTCCCACTAACAGCCTGGCCGCTGCATTCTGCACTAGCTGCAGTTTCCGCGTTCGGTGCAAGGGCAGCCCCATGTAGAGGGCATTACAGTAGTCCAGCCTCCAGGTGACCGTTGCATGGATCACAGTTGCCAGGTCGCTACGTTCCAGGAAGGGGGCCAACTGCCTCGCCCTCCTAAGGTGGAAAAAGGCGGATTTAGCAGTGGCAGCTATCTGGGCCTCCATTGTCAAGGAAGGCTCCAGTTGCACTCCTAAGCTCTTGACCCTGCGCACTGGTATCAGTGACGCACCATCAAAGGTTAGTAGGGAGATCTCCCCTCCTGGCCTGCCGCGACCTACGCAAAGGACACCTGTCTTCCCTGGATTCAGCTTCAGCCCACTCAGCTTGAGCCAACCCGCCACGGCTTGAAGCACCTGGTCCAGATTTATAGGGACATCGTCAGTCCGGCCGTCCATCAATAGATTCTTTGTCTTAACCTGAGAGCTGACCTCTTTTCTCTCTATGTGTGCCTTTTGTTCTCGCCATTCTCTAAATTGCTTTTCATGGAGTCACACATCTCTACAGGTCTGTCCTGTGGAAACAATGTCTCATGCTTCCATACAGGGCTTTTTTTGTAGCAGGAATGCCTTTGCATATTAGGCCACACACCCTTGATATAGCCAATCCACCAAGAGCTTAAGGGCTTTCAATACAAGGCCTACTGTAAGCTCTTGGAGGATTGGCTACATCAGGGGGTGTAGCCAAATATGCAAAGGAGTTCCTGCTATAAAAAAGCCCTGCTTCTATATGCAAGATGACATCAATGGGAAAAAAGCCATAATTTCAAATGTTATGCCACTAATACTAACTGGTTGTATAATATCCAGCTGGTCACTTGTGAAAGAGAAAGTACTCTTTAGATTAGACTTCTCTCTTTCCTGCAACCCATATATGAACTGAATCTACTTCAATAAATGTAAGTTTTATTTTTTGCAATATACTTTTTGGGAGATTTATTTACTGTCCTCAATACTACATTTCTATGATTGGGCAAACTCTGCTATATTAACCAAATATTCCAAAATGAATGTCATCCAAAACATCCTATCATTGATAACTTTGCTCAGGTCTGCAAATGGAAGGTGGTGGCTTACTTTACTGAGTCAATCCATCTCATGTTAGGCCTTCCCACCTTTAATTTCATGTAAAAGGAACCACACCATGCCTTTCCTCAAAGGCAAGACTGCCCCCGCCCCAAGCCATGAATTCTGAAGGAGGAAGGATACAATCCCTGAAAATTTCATGGTTTGTATGGGAGAAAGACAACCAGAAGCACTTTTTTTTGTGAAACCAATGGAAACAAATAAGGAAAAAAGAATCCAAAGATGTAAAATAACTAAAACAATGAAACATAACAATTTTAATGAATTAAACCAAGCCAAGTTAGAATCAAATTGCTGTGAATGGTCCTCATCACATACATATGAGAAACATAGTTTTAATGAGAAAAAAATGAGCCATTCCCCATGTTGAAGGTCAAACTTGAGTGGGTGAGTGTGTGCAATTCTCACAGGACTTTAAAAGTAATTTGTTGTAGGTCTGTTAGTGATTACTTTGGTATATTTAGTAACAGTGATACAAACAGATAACACTGAGGAGTCAATCCCTGTGGTTTTAGTAAATAGCAGCTAAAATGCAATAGGAAATGGGTGACATGTTACTTGTCAGCCCTAATATCTTCTAATTCAGATCCTTATCCATACTTCTCCTATTATACCCTGCAGAAAACATTTGCAAGACTAAAGTATCTTTTCCTCACACAAGAATCAAACTAATCATAGAGTCTGAGAGGGCAGGCCCTCTGCCCTCTGGCAAGGTGTCAGTGGAGGGAAAACCATCATTTCAAATGTTATGCCAAGAACACTAATTGGTTGTATAATATCCTGCCATTTGAAAAGCAGAAAGTGATTGGGTGTCATAGTTTTGATGACAGAACTTGAGATACTGGAGGAATGACAAACAGAAATCTTGCCTGGAGACCATTTTTTAAAAAGCCAAATCGAACCACAAAATTCATTACTTTTTTCCCTTCCCAGGGAGCAATTTGGTTAAGGAATTTGTTCAGTGTGCTGTTTAATTTTCCATTTTAATGTAATGACGAACAGCTTTAAATATATGGGCAAATTCTAATTCTCACTTTTTATGGAGGCACTAAATGCCTGGCAACTGACACTTGCAGAGCTGCTGAAGGCTTTTGTAGTAACATCAAAAAACACAGATGTGAAGAAATGTGACTTTGGGGTTCTGATACTGATTATAAAATAGACACTTATTTTTACTTCCAATGATTTTAATGAAGCAAATACTAAAAGGCACGCAAAGTGGAGAGTAAGGGGAGGACTTGCTGGCTCATGGTCACCACATATAATTGCAAAGTTCACCCCATATGTTGCACAATAGAGCCAATGAACAGCAGAGGTGTGGCATGAACACTCTCCACTGATTGGTTGGCTTTCATCATCTGTGTTGGGAGTTTCAATCTGTTGACCTAGAGCAGAGGTGACCAAACTGTGGCTTGGGAGCCACATGTGGCTCTTTTCACACACTTTATGTGGCTCCTGGAGGTCAAAGAGGAACTTAAATCAGGCTTACTCTCAAGAAAGCATTCTTAGCATTTGAACCTCAGTCAGCCTCTGAGCACTGACTCATAGGTAGGCGACTTATTTCCACCATGTGTGACGCACAGGAGAGGGAAATAGGCAGGCTTGCAAGCTCTTCTCCTCCATCACAGAGATCACTTGGATACTTGGAGAAGGAAAATAGAGCGCAAGAGCCAAGGGAGCCACTGGAAGGAGAGGTGGAATTAAAAAGGGCAGTACAGGGTTCTCCCTTAGTTTCATAGCTCTTGTAGGAGCTGTATTTACTAACCTTGGTGACAAAGCAAAGAGAGATGCATATTGATGCAAACGGTGGTCAGTGATTTATATGGTACATGTGTGTTTCCTTCTCCCACTGGTGTAAAAAAATAATTCTATATGCTAGTCTTATGGGGACTGTTATTCTCACCTTCTAGAATGTTGCAAAGTGCATACTTGTGTATTTTATCTTTCTATGCAAAGGAAATATTAAGAGTTTTAATAAAGACGTGTGTAATATTTGTTTATGTCAGGAGCCTCTCAAACATCTGGTATTTATTCTATGTGGCTCTTACTTTTAGGAAGCTTGGCCACCCCTTACCTAGAGCTTTGGCTGCAGGGCTGAGGAGGGGAAAGTGGAGAAACTAATCCACTACTTGCCTGAGCTTGTGGGTCCAGGATTACTACAGATTGGAACTGGAGCTCTGACACTTCTGACTTACAAATTTGAGTGAAACAAAACAGGTTTTGCCTAGGTTTGCAGATAATTTTGCTCAGCAGATAAGCTCTCTTTGCTAATCACCTCCATCTCGCCATTCATCCATTTTCTTCAGGCTCATGCTTTGGTTCATTTTATCATAATTTTCAGGTGTTCTATGGAGAATTGCAGAAACCAAGACAACAAATTAAATTTTGTACTTGAGCCAAACTCTGACTTTTAAAAGCCTAGTGAGAGACAATGATTTCTAAGAAAACTAAAGGTGGAATAGTAGAGCCTTTGCTATTGTGGGCTTTGCTTCTTTCTACAATTTCTGTGGATGGAAGGATCTCCATCCACCCAAGAGAAGCTTCCCCACCTCCCACTCTCAGTGCAGCCTGAAATGCCCCAATTCTGCTCCTGGGGTATAAGAGGGATGTCTGATGTGTTGGTTTTTTTTTTGGGGGGGGGGGAGGGGGGTACTGGCAAAAATTGCCTCACATTGCATAGGTGGAAATTTTAGCTAGGATTCAATCCATGCTGCTTGACTCCTGCTATCACCTCTGTTGAGATAGGGTTTTTGTTTTTGAATCCTGGCAAAAGAACTCCCCAAAAGACACAGTGAGATAAATATTCATACTACAGGGGGAAATGCCTTTACCACTGTTTCTTCAAATATTGTGGGGAAAACAATCATATTGCTCTGCAGGGCTTTTAAAATGTCAGTTTGTCTATCAGCATCACCACTAACACAACTAGCAACAGCACAGGGGTGGTGGTGGTGGTGGTGGGAAGTAACCACATTATGAAATGTAAATATGAACTGAAGAAAAGAGAAACAATCTTGTTTTTAGTGTGAAATTTCATGAAAGCAGGAGTATGAACTCAGAGCTGCATTTGCTGCATACATAGCCAACAGCTTCACAATATGATTTCTCATCCTGCAAGCATTTTTTTTCCCCAGAAGCAGACCTGACCTTTTCCTATAATTTGAACTCCCTATCAGTCCTCATTGTGGCTGCTGTTTGTCTAGTGCCAAGACACTGTTTGAATAACACTTAATAATCAGTTGCCTCTGCTGCCTCACAGTAAACATTTCAGGGTTTCATCACTCTGGTTTTATTTAATTCCCCTTGTCATCAAGGTCTGTTATTGGAGTTCTGGGAGGTGTTTTTTTTTTTTTTTTTAAAACTACTGTTGAGCTGGATAGGCCAGGCTAGCCCAATCTTGTCAGATCTTTTGGTTGTCAAGCTTTTGGTTGAGGCAAGTGGGCATCCTCACTTTATTGTTACACCATCTATCTGACCTTCCCTACACTGACCTATTGATTTACCATCTCAATTATTAGATTTTGAACTGACGGTTATGACAGCCATCTCTTAAACTGTAAAGTGTGCCTGCACCGCCTATGCTGTATTCTATCTATGCTGTATTTTATCTTGATATGCTTGTTTGATTGTTGGGGTTTTAACTGTTTTATTGTGTTTGTAATCCACCCTGAGCCTGTCATGGAAAAGGGCGGAATATAAATCTACTAAAACAAACAAACAAATAAATCTCAGAAGCTAAGCAGGGTCAGCTTTGGATGGGAGACCTTATTTGGATGGGAGACCTCCAAAAAATACCAGAGTTGTGATGCAATGACAAACTGCCTCTGGAGTCTCTTGCCTTGAAAACCTCAGAGAGTTGCTGTAAGTCATCTGTGACTTGACAGCACCTTCTACCACCACTGTTGAAAACTGTTTTCAAGATATTTTGTACTTGATTCTCTTGACTCAGGTGTTCTTTCACTCTGTTTTCAGGTGATTCTCACCCAAACTGCTCATCAGAAGAATACTACCCAATAGGCTTCCTTTGAAATAAATCTGATGTGCAAAAGGAAAGGAGGAAAATGACGTGCTGGAGAAGATCATCAGCGAAATGTTAATCATCTTTGCAGAGCATCTCAATGTTGAGTTCCACATCCAGCTTGAGGTTATATGTTCCATCTATAGAGTCAACTCAGATTGTGATAGGAGTAAATTATTCCATCTATTACATTTTATCCTAACTTCCCTGATATGAATGCAGCACACAACTTGTCTTTGGTCATTTTATTATTCAGCAACCATGGGAACAATCCTACTTGGAATTCAGTCTCATTTCATTTGATGGGCTTATTCCAGGAGAGTGTTCTTAGGACTGCAACTTATGTCTGGTATGTTGAGCTGAGAGAGAGAGAGAGCGCCTCTCAAAATCAATCAGTCTTAACTTAGAGGGTGAATATATGAATGTGGGTATCCCTCATCTTAGCCTGGCACTCTAATAGCTACACCACAGTGGATTGGAGAACAGGATTCCAGTTGTTTTTTTTTTGAGGTCATGAGATTCCCAGATCTTCTCCATGAGGAATGAGTGGTAATGTCGGATTCCATCTCTAGGGTTGGTGCACCCTGCAGTCTCCTCCTTTTTCTGACACACCTCCCCCGCACATTCAGCTCATGTGAGGAGGGTGTTTACATTGGGTTGTGAGATCCAACTCAAGAAATATCTGGGGGCTTTGGGGGTGGAGCCAAGAGACTTTGGGGGTGGAGCCAGGAGCAAGGTTGTGACGAGCATGATTGAACTCCAAAGGGAGTTCTGGCCATCACATTTATTTGTGTAAAACAATTTTTATTAATTTGCAATATATTATTATAATATTCACAAAATAAAAAGAATCAATACCAGTTTATATCAATACATTATACTTTTCCCGCTCCTTCTCTCCCCCCTTTTTATGACCCCCGCCGGTGTTTACTTAAATTGATAAAAATACAAGACAATTTTATCAAACCAATAATCTTCATATTTAAACCTTATCATAATAAAAGAAAAGAAAAAAAGAAAAGAATGAGTATAAGAAAAATCAAACCCTATATGTCTTTCTTCATTTCTTTATAATATAAAAAATTATTTATTTCTTAATAAGATTTAGTCTATTATTCTACAAAACTTCCGCTATTATCAAAAATCACTAAATGTCCTTTTATCTTCCAGTATTTTTCAACATATTTTTGGAATTTCTCCCATTCCTTTCTGAACTTCTCCAAGTCATTATCTTTTAAGATTCTTGTTAGTTTGTCCATTTCACTCCAAGATGTAATTTTTAAAATCCAATCCCATTTTTCTGGTATTTTATCCTGCTTCCATAACTGCGCATATAATATCCTTGCAGCTGAAAGCAGATACCACACCATCTTTCTATCTTGTTTCGAAAAGCTTTCCATTTGTAATCCCAACAGAAAAGAGTCTGGAGACCTCTTAATGTCATAACCTAAATTTTTTGACATTTCTTTCTGAATCATTTGCCAAAATTGTCTTGCCTTTTCACAAGTCCACCACATATGATAGAAAGATCATGTTTTTTACATTTCCAACATCTATCTGACACCTGATTATTCATTTTTGCCAGTTTTTTTGGTGTCATATACAATCTATATAGCATTTTAAAGCAATTTTCTTTAATGTTGTAATGTTATCTTCATAGAGTTCTTCCATAAATATTCCCATGATTCCATTTGTATTTCTTTATTAAAGTTAATTGCCCATTTTGTCATTTGAGATTTAACTACTTTATCTTCTGTAGACCATTTCAATAATAATTTATAAATTCTTGAAATCAGCTTTTCATTTTCACCCAACAGCATTCTTTCCAATTCTGTTTGCTCCTGTCTTATACCTTCATTTTTAATGTCCTGTTCCACCAAACTCTTAATTTGTTGCAGTTGAAACCAATTATATTTATACTGTAATTCTTCAGCCGATTTTAGTTCCACCTTTCCTCCCTGTATTTTTAATAGTTGATTAAACGTTTGCCACATCTGTTAAGTACCTGGTTAAAATACAAAAAATATGGTGATGAGAGAAAGCCACTATGGATTGTGCCAACGGAAGTAATTAAATTATCTTCAGAAACTGGCCATCACATTTAAAGGGACCCCATGCCTTTTAAATGCTGTCCTTCCATTTAGAAATAATGGAGGATAGGGGTACCTTCTTTTGGGGCTCCTAGAATTGGACCTCCTGGTCCAATCTTTTTGAAATTGTGTGTGTGTGTGAGGAGAGGCACCAGATGCTATGCTGAAAATTTTAGCCTCTACCTCAAAAATCAGCCCTCCCCCCCAGTCCCAAATACCCATGGATCAATTCTCTATTATACCCTATGGGAACCGGTCTACATAGGGTATAACAGAGTGCCCAGAAGACATTTTCCCCCCACCCCTACTTTCTGATAACCCTGAAGTGGGGGAAGGGTTTCCAAACTGGGGAATTCCCTGTCCCCAACTGGAGATTGGCAACTCGAGGTTTACAACACCTTTGGCCCTCTGTCCACAGTCTATCCTCTAGGAGTGACTGGGCTTTGTCCTCCCAGATTACCTTGAGGTTGTGCCTCATAAAGGACTTCCTGGAGGTGGGGCTACCCTGGCTCTGTCCATACCCTCCAGTTAGAGGTGAGCCTGGCTTTGGTTGCCAACCATAAGCCTGGCTCATTCCCAGTTTCTGAGCAAATGAGCCTCCCTCTATGTTTTCCTCCCTCATCATCCCTGCCCAACCTGAGGCTTCAAAACAACTTCCTGTTAGCTGGTGCTGTTCCCAGGTCAGAAACTCACTGTCCCCTGCCTCTGCCTTGCTCCAGGCCTCTCCTGTGGCTCATGTCCCTGGCCTACTTCAGTCTCCTTGGTCTGTGATAGCTGTGTCATTCTGGGCGATGTCCCTGGGTGTGCTCGTGAAGCCTCCTCCCCGCTTCCTACCCAGGCTGTTCTTGGCAAGGGCTCAACCTGTCTACCTTCCCTGGCTGCTTTCATTACTTTGCCACTGCATTGCTGCAGCCCTTCAGCACTCCCTGGGCCTATGGTGTGGGGAGGGTTTTGCCTGCCCTGCCAGCATTACTGCAGCTGCCCGGCCTTACCCTGGTGCTAATGGGGGAACTTAAATCTCCAGCCTTCCTGTTGCTACAGCCTCCTGACTATCCCCCAGAGCTGCAGGTAAGTACTGGGAGGGCTCTTCATCTCCAGATAGATAGTTTGGTACATAACTTGGCAGCTGCCAAAATCCATAGTTGTACAAAATCCACAGTTGCTCTAAAGGAAAGCCCTAGAAGGCAGAAAGAAAAGGAGAGAAGGAAAAAAAGAAATAGCATTTGGTTTTGCTTTTCTTTTATGTATCACTGATGAATATGGGATTAATATGCACAGAGAGAACAGTGCCACTTGAGAAAAACATCTTAAACTATGTTTGCATTGTTCATTGTCTGGAGTGTGACTTGCAGATCTTTTAAATAACATAAAAGTGTGACTAATTTTTAGAGGGAACTTGTGATGAGGGTTTTTCATATGTTATTTGAGAATCAGTCTCTGTTCATGTAATGATTACAAGGAGGCAAATTTCAGTAGGGGTTAGAGATAGGGGGGTGAAATGTTTTCTATGATATGAACAGGGCTTTTTTTGAGCAGGAATGCATAGGAATGTAGTTCCAACTGACTTGATGTTAGGGAGTGTGGCCTAATATGCAAATTGTCAAGCATGCACATTTCTGTGCACCATGATAGACCTTAAGACAAAGAACAGGGCACTTCCCCCACCCCTTTCTTCTTTTACAACCTAGGGCAAGTAATAAATCCATCTGGCCCAAGGATGTTTAAGTTAGCCTTGCTGGGAATGGTGCGAGGCACCTCTCCCCCAGATTCACACAGCCAGGTCTTATCGGCTCTCAGAGAAAGTGTGAGAAAGGGAGATGTTTGTAACAGCTTGCATTCCTAAGTAGTAGAAGAGATACTAAGTAGTAACCTTTGAACCCATGACTCAAATTGCGTCTTTATGTTACTCTTTGAAGCTATCCTATAAAGTATCTATGTGTGTCTATGTATGTCATTACTTCCAAGGAATCTGTCCTTGGTAAAGTTATGGAGTTTCTACAATAAAGCAACTTTTGATTGAATAACAAAAGACTGGTTATTGAGAAATATCGATGCTTGACACAAATGATTTCCTGCTGGACTGTTTTCCTGGATATGAAGATATATTCATAAGGTAGTTATATATCATTTCACAAATGTACTCATTCAACTAGCACATTCTTACCTGATATATATATATATATATATATATATATATATATATATATATATATGTACATAGCAGGTAAGAATGTGCTAGTTGAATGAGTACTAGTTGAATGAGCTATGTACTCTTTTATATATATATATATATATATATATATATATATATATATATATATATATATATATATATATATATCAGGTAAGAATGTGCTAGTTGAATGAGTACATTTGTGAAATGATATTCAAAATGATTAAAGGTCTGGATTCATTCAGCAAAAGAGAATTGTTGTTAGTGCAACTAGTGCAGAATGCTGCAGCCATATTGTTAATAGGACTTCCCTTGCGGGAGCACATTCAACCTGTGCCGAAAGTGCTGTACTGGTTACCTATTGCATACCGGATTCGTTTCATGGTGCTGGTTCTTACCTTTAAAGCCTTATATGGCCAGGGACCTGCACACCTTTGGGACTGCCTTTCCCAACATGTTCCTCAGAGAGCACTTCAGTCAGGGTTGCAAAACTTGCTTTCGATCCCTGGCCTCAAAGAGGCTAGGCTCATGACAACCAGTGCCAGGGCCTTCTCTGTTGCAGCCCCATGCTGGTGGAATGAGCTCCCTGAGGAGGTTAGGGACCTGCGAGAGTTCTCACAGTTCCACAGTGCCTGCAAGACAGTGCTCTTCCGCCAAGCATTTGCTAAGATCAAAGACTGAAACAGACATTGAATTATCTGGACCACCTCAAAGCACAAACATGACCCTTTTCTTTAAGGAACATCTAGTAGTAACAGATGATAGAAAAATTAGAAACAGAATGGATAGACAGCTATCCGCCATCATTAAATATACCATTAAATATATCATCGTTGTAAGATTATCATAGTACCTGAAATTGTTTTATGTTTGATATGTTATTGTATTGTACTGTATTGTAGCTGGTTTTCATGTGACATTTTATGAGTAAACCACCCTGAGCCTGCTTCAGCAGGGAGGGCAGGATATAAAACAAACAAATAAATAAATATTTCAATTGGGTTCTCACCATTCCCTTGGCATATGGTTCTTTTGTCAAAAGTATATTTTTGGTCATATGTGTGGCCATTGCTTAAGTGGAGATAGTTCACTCAGCAGTTCCTGTGGCTCAGGAAAGAAAGGTAAGCAGAAGAAAAACTTGTTCCTTATTTTGATATGAATTGGGGCTGAACTGGAAAATGAGTCACATTCACATTGACACATGTCTAATGCACACATATCTCCCTGATCATATGTGGTAACTAATTGATAGGAGCCTCTGTCATTTGGTTAATACTGTTAGCATTAATTTTGCAAATGATAAGATGAAGATGCCAAACTTCCATTAGAGCTTCTGACATGGTCTAGCCCAATGTTAGGACATGTGGGTGGTAGTGCCTGGGGACTGGGGACTTTGAGGATGACAGAGTTGTAGTAGAAGCGCCCACTGGGTAACTCTGGTCAGACCAGTCTCAGTTGCAGTTCTAAGGAAGACACTCACACAGACAGCTGGTTCAACAAACTGTATTGGGTTCAGGCAGATATCAGAGTCAAGAAGCAGTCCAAGAGTCATACACTTACATCCAATAGAGCCAGGCAGAAGTACAGATACAAAGTCCAAACAAATAGTCAATATACAGTCCACAGTCATCAATTCCAATATCCATCCAACAGTATGCCACGCTATATCCGCCCTTTCCTATCCCACACTGAACAGGTAGCAGGCTACTGCATTTCAAGTCGCCTTAGCCAATCCCATTCCAAATTGGTTAATGGCTCACATCTGATGACACTATAGCACCTGTACTCAAGGATGACACAATCCTTTGGCAGTTCCAATTCACCTTAAAGTAATAGGACATTGACAGAGGAAAATGTGATATCACTTCTGGGTGACACTCTAGGGATTTCTTCTAACCTCTGTGGTAAAGACCTTGGAGACTTGGGGAAATGCCTAGAATGTCATCAAGGATGCCATTTTTCTCCTGCTCCTCAATTTCTTGAGCATAAGCAATTAGAGCTAGGAGTGGAGGAAATTCCCTGCCTTGTCTGGGAAATTGGGGAGCCTAACTACAGTATTATTTATTATATTATTTTATTTAGTGGATTTATATTCCGCCTTCCCCATGTGGGCTCAGGGCGGATTACAGGCATAAAAACAGCTAAAATACAACAATAAAATTAATACTCTACAATTAAACAACACCACATAACTCAATAAAAATGTAATACAGGCGGGACAGGCACATTTTGCAGATTAAACACAGTTATCAGCCCGAGTATAATAGTTCAGATGGTAAGTCCAGATGGTAAATCATTGCGGGGGAAGACAGTAGATGGTTTGGACAATAAGAGGAGACGGCATCTGCTTGCCTCAACTGAACAGCTCTGTTTTACAGGCCCTATGGAATGGTAACAAGTCTGGTAGGGCCTGGATCTCCATGGGGAGCTGATTCCACCAGGTTGGGGCCAGGGCCAAAAAAGCCTGGCTTGCCTGACAGTTTGGGGGAGGCCTCACCCCCAGGCTGCCCCTCTCTTCTGTGCAATTTAAATTGGCTGCTGCCCCTCCCAAGCCATTTAAAGGGCCCACAAATCAGCTGATTGGTGGGGTCCAAATAGCATGGGAAGGGTGGTAGGAGCAGTCACCAGCCTCCTGAATAATTTAAATGGCCCCCTCTCCCTGAGGCCCCCCCTTGGCCCCGTCCCCTAATGGCCCCTAGCTACAGGGCTGAGTCCAACCTAGAAGTGATGGTTGTATTGATCACTGTAGCTAAGTCCTGGGGGGTCAGATAGGGCACTAGTTGTTTGACCTGCAGAAGATAGGAAAAGGCAGATCACGCAACTGCTGTGACCTGGGCCTCTATGGAAAGACAGGCATCTAGTATCACTCCCAGAATTCTCACCTTCTGAGCTGGCACCAAAGAAGCAGCATCCAGGGTGGGAAGCTGGATGCTCGATCTTAATCCCCCCCCTCCAACTCAGGTACAGGACCTCTATTTAAGTTGGATTAAGCTTTAACCAGCTTAGTTGCAGCCATCCAGCCACAGCTTCTAGTGCCCTGGTCAGATAGTCTGGAGCGGTGTCTGGATGGCCATCAGCCAACAGATAAATAGATAGATTATACAAGATGTAATACTGAAAATAATAATAAGGCCAGAAGGTTTTGGTCTAGTTAGGGCTGTTTTTTGTAGCAGGAACTCCTTTGCATATTAGGTCACACACCCCTGATGTAGCCAATCCTCCAAGAGCTTACAGGACTCTTAATAATATGCAAAGGAGTTCCTGCTACAAAAACTGGGTCTAGTCCAGATGACAGAGGCATGATGGAGACATTTCTGTTTTCACATGACAATTTTTTTTCTTTTGCTAGATTTGCCATGTGCATTTGTCATGTTGAATTAACAACTTGCCATCTCAGGAGTCCATCAGTACTCTGTGATGGTTTTCCATGTTCTTTTTTGCATTCAAACATGCATTATACTCCCAGGGAGCTTTCCATATCACCTGGCCATTGTCTTCTGGTTGCAAACTGTCTGAAGGAATTGGAACTATTTAGCTATTTTGTGTTTGCTTTTACTTTTAAGTACTGACTTCTTTAGGGAATTTCCAATGACTTATGGAATAAAAAACCTTCAAGAGCTCTGGGAAATTAAAAACAACAACTTTAAACCATGTAATGCTGATTAATGTTTGCAAGCAACATTTGTGGCAAGTAGTCTGGCCAGATACCTCATCAACAGCCAGGAACATGGTAAGTATATAATTTAAACGCGGCCTGAATAAAAGCCCAAGAAAAGAACAGCATGAAAGTTGTCAATGACAATCTAGGTCTCTTCCAGCCAAAAAGTTGCACTAAAAAAAAAAGAAGAAGGTAAAGGTAGTCCCCTGTGCAAGCACCAGTTGTTTCTGACTCTGGGGTGACATCGCATCATGATGTTTTCATAACAAACTTTTTACAGGGTGGTTTGCCATTGCCTTACGTGGTCCCGTGGTGCAGAGTGGTAAAGCAGCAGTACTGCAGTACTGTGGTCTGAACTCTCTGCTCACAACCTGAGTTTGATTCTGGTGGAAGCTGGATTCAGGTAGCCGGCCCAAGGTTGACTCAACCTTCCATCCTTCGAAGGTCGGTAAAATGAGTACCCAGCTTGCTGGGGGGAAAGCGTAAAAGACTGGGGAAGGCAATGGCAAACCACCCTGTAAAAACTCTGCCATGAAAACGTTGTGAAAGCAATGTCACCCCAGAGTCAGAAACGACTGGTGCTTGCACAGAGGACCTTTTCTTTCCTTGCCATTGCCTGCCCCAGTCATCTACACTTTACCACCAACAAGCTGGGTACTCATTTTAGCGATCTCAGAAGGATAGAAGGCTGAGACAGCCTTGAGCCGGCTACCTGAACCAGCTCCTGCTGGGATCGAACTCAGGTTGTAAGTAGAACTTGGACTGCAGTACTGCAGCTTACCACTCTGTACCATGGGGCTCCCTAACACTGTCTCTACCCACTGTTAACATCATTATAGACAGAACGGACAATGAAAGAGAGACTTTTTTCACTACCAAGAGAGAAAATAGAACTGAGAAACACCTCCTTGATATAAGTTTGGAATGGCAGCTGTCCTTATTTATTAATCAAATGCTTAAGGGCACAAAAAAGATAACATTCCTACAAGAATCCAGGCAACATTAGAATTAGAAATCTGGAGGATACAGAAGAAGAAAAAAACCCTCATTACTCTCATTACAGGGAAAAGGCCTTAATCTAACACTACCCTTCCATGACAATGCCTTAAAATAGCTTTTCTGGTCACTAAGAGTTGCTAGGCTCAACTTCTTGATCACCATACAATAGCTGGGTTTAAAACAAATAAAACTCAATGAGGTTTGGGGTGCTGTGGAATCTAGCCTCCTGCCTCTCATGTAACATCTTTCTGTCTTCTGGGACTGAGATTTATTAGCATCTGAAAGATGAGAAAGAGTTTTTTTAAAAATAAAATAAAATAAAAGCATTTCCTTCCTGATAAAAATCTCAGTGTGTAAAGAGGTAAAGCTGAAAATGGAAAAACACAGACGCTGGACATAGAGCTGCAGGAGTGTAACACATGGGGAAGTTATCAAAAAAATTGTAAAAGCAAATATGCACTTCATTTGGAAATCATATTCTTGGACTTTCCCATTTTATATGACGTGTGCTTTGAATCAAGGGTTTTTCTTATTTTCCCAGAACAGAGGGTTGTTGATATTTGAAAGGAAATGTTGCTCTGAGCATGGAGCCCTCCAATATATTTAAGAGAAAGTCTAGTCCTCAAATCTGTGCAGAGTTCCCATTGAAGTTTGACTGAGGCTATGTATTGTAAAACGGGACTTGATGTCTGCCCAAGGAATGAGGAAGAAAGTTGTTTCATTTTTCTGGGAAAGGTTAAAATAGTGTGCTCCCACAATTGAAGAGTGTAAATCATTTGCCTTAATTTATCTAATGGAAGAATACTGAAGTTGGCAGACAGAAAGAAATGCATCTCCATTCAAGAATGCGTGTCCAATGGCTTAAAATGTATCCTGAATTGACAGAATAGAGAAACACTGTACACTGATATCAAAATTGGCAAATCCAGAGGTTGGATTTGAAAGTGCATATTTTAAATAACAGGTCTCCCCCTTCACTCCACACAGAAAATTCTTGCTTTCTTGGAATCTGATATTTTGGATTCAGTGTTTAAAATACTGCCTTGTTCTACAATCAAGAGGGCTAGGAATGTATTTGGATACAGTAGTTTGTAGACACAGGAGTTCTGGTGTTCACAGGGAACAGAAGAGTTCCAATATATAAAGAGAATTCCTGCACCATGCAATCTGATTCTCTCTTTTCCATGGAACTTAAGGCTGCAATCACATGAGCGTTCATGCTTATATCAATGTACCTTTGCGGATTTAAAGAGGATGATCAGATGACTACATCTGCCTTCTGTGCCCCAGTCATGGCCACCCTTGTTTTGCCCCACTTTGAAAGCAGAGTAATCAAGCATTGGGGATAGTCTGGTCTTTATTAATGCCAGCGCTTCCACTCTGCATTTCCAGACATCTGAACTCCCTTGTCACAAACTGAAGCCAGATGGGATGTTTGAACCATCACATACATTTCTGTCATTTTTAAAAAGCATGAGCGCATATGCACATGCACCTGCCTGCATTTTTAAAAAGCCAACCAGACAGAGTGCTCCATGGTTCAGTACTGCAGTACTGTGGATGACATACCATTGGCCAAGCGCTGGGGAAACTACCTCAGTGTGTGCTGTCTGGTCAGACAGAAAGCAACAGTTTAAATGGCTGCAATTAGACTGCGCCAAGCCTCCGGAGACTTTTTGAACAGGAACTTTGTAAGCACAGAAGCAACCCAGATTAATCTACTGTAATGCAGTGTATTGGAGTTTCCTTTGAAGATGTCTCAGAAGCTGCATTTTGTACCAAATGTAGCAACAGGACTCCTCTCTGAGGCCACAACTTGGAACACATAACTCCAGAGCTGCATCAATTGCACTAGTTTCCTATTTAGTTTTTGGCCAGCTTCCAAGTGCTGATTTAAAGGTTCTTCCAACTTAAACTGCATCTCCCAGTATATCCCCACATTAGGGCTGCTAGCTCTGGACTGGGAAATACCTAGAGATTTTGGGGTTGGAGCCTGAAGAAGGCGGGGTTTGGGCAGGGGAAGGAATTCAATGAGGTATAATGCCATAGAGTCCATCTTCCAAAATGGCCATTTTTTCTAGGCGAGCTGATCTCTGTCATCTGAAGATCAGTTGCAATCCCAAGAGACACATAGCAACAGACTGGAGGTGCTGTGAACTTCAGACAGCCTTCTGGTACCCTCTCTCTGTACTGTTCTTTGACAACAGTCACATCACAAGCTTTTTCTGTGGCAGGACTAGTCCTTCAGAATGGCTTACCAAAGTGGCTGTGGAGGACACCTTCAATTTATGCACCTAATTCAGCATGTAACATAGGTCCCTTTCACATTACAGTTCTAAACCTGATCTTATCTGTTGTTGGCCTGATTTCCAATAAAGCAATGCAGGGGCAGCAGTTTTGTACAGCAAATTTTATTCAATTAATGATCCATCTCTGAAGACTGCTGGCCATTTCAAACAGCGGTGCTTTCCCCCCTCCACCCTGTTTTGACATATGGTATTTCTTGTGTTTCTAAAATCATCTTAAATCGAGCACTGTACGTTTGACCAAAATAGCAGTAAGGCATTTCAGTGGTCCCACTATAGCACTTAAGTGCTGTTTTGGTCTAGTGCTATAGTGCTCTATTAAGAAAAAATTTTAAAGTTCAAGAAAGATCATGTGGTAAAAAAGGAAGGGGGGAAAGCAGCACTATTGGAAGAGCTGCAGACCTTTTAAACAGCAGGCTACATCGAAGCGCAAAGAAAATGGAGGAAAGCAGTTCACCTCAAGAACAGCTCAACCCTGCTTTGCTGGCCGGACACAAGAAATTTTGTATGAAAAGTTAAATAAAATCTATTAGCAGCTGGTTGCTAAAACGGTTGTGTCTGAAGTGACACAAAAATCCATTAACAATTGGCTACTAAAATGGATCACAAAGCCTGTTTGGTAGATAGGAAAATGTTTGGCAAAGTGGGCAGATTCACACACTGGTCTGGTTTGTGGCTCTGAATGGGCAGGGAGAGCCAGTGAGGGCAACGGTGACTATAGCAGGAAGGGATGGGCTATGCAGGCAGCTGGAGGCTGGGTGACTGCAATGACACTAAAACCAGGCCCGCTCCTTCCCAGGATTACACATGATGGGGCCTGAACTGAGCCAAGGGAAGGGGGAGGGGCCACCCAGGGAAAAACTTGCCACACTGTCCAACCAGCTCCCCTGGCCACATTGGATCATTTGCCCACCCATCCCTCCCCAAGAGTTAATGTTTTAGAGAAAGATTGCATGTGGGAGTATGCAGATTGTCATTTCTAAGGGCGAGGGTGCCATGATGGGGGATGTGCAGGTTAGGTTCCTGTTCAGGTTATGTGTGTTTGCTTCATTTATTTATCTATCACAATCTGTGGTGGTATCAGCATGTGGCCAGATCCATTCTTGGGAAAACTGACCTGCATGCTTGTTTTCCCTGTATGTGGGGATCCCCTTAAAGGATCTTGGGGTGAGAACTTTTAAAGGACATGCCCAGTTCAGGGGCTGCCAGTGGGTTACCCTCATCCTCCAGTGGCAGGGGAGGCTACTTAGTGGTGATCATCCTTGTGGAATCCAGCATCCTGCCACCCCCACAACAGACACCCTGTGAGGTAGGTGGGGCTGAAAGAGCTCTTCTAAGAACTGCTCTTGCGAGAAGAACTCTGAGAGGCCACACCAACAGCTGCATGTGGAGGAGTGGGGTAGTACTCCTGGATTAGAGTCTGTGCTCTTAACCACTATACCAAACTGGCTCTCATCCAGTTGTCCCATGCTGTGTCAAAGCTTCTTACAGCTGTAACCAATAAAATTGTGGCCATTTTATTCCAAAAGTTGAGAATGATGGTGTTTATTGGTGGGTTGCCATAAGAGGGACCCTTTGCGTACACTGCATACTCTCTTCCCTTAGTTGCTAGGACTACAAATCCATGGTCATCAAGAAAGAAACAAAGCATTTAACTGTAAGATGAAAATTTAGTAGAGTAGAGCCTGTCAATTCAGTACTTTTTATTATTCTTTCAATGCAATGTTACCTAGAGTTTTCACAAGTTTCTAACCCTGACATCATTTCACTGACTTGAGTCAAACCTCACAGCCAAAGTATATTACACCAACATAAGTGGTAACTGCATTAAGCGGACAGGACTCTTTTTTATCTTATAAAGACTAGAGATGTGAAACATTTTATATCACCGTCACTTGCTAAGCCAAAATACTGTCAGTAGTTTAAACTTCAACCCAAACTTAAGTATTATCTCTCCATCTTTGATGAGTTCATTCACAGATTGGTACAGATGATAAAGTTACACAGCTGGAGAGTTCAGAGTGGGTTTTTGGTTTTTTAAAAACTCTTTTAGATTATGTCATTGTTCATAGGGAACAATATGATATGATTTTCCATAGAATGATATTAAGTGTAATGCCATAAGAATATTAATTTCAACCTATCTATATATGCACAATAAAATCAAATAAGGGCTTGTTTAAATACACATGAAAATTAATAGCTTTCCTGATCTGAACTCATGTTTCTCATGCTCTTTGGATTACGGAAGGGTTATCCTTCTGGTGTTTGCACCCCAGGGATTAACATCTGTGTAAATGTGGTAATATAAAAGGGCCTCAGAGATGAATCCCTGGATTGTTCTCATTGACATTCACTGATTCTTTCCCTTAGACAAGTCACTTTTGCAGGTGCACCAGTGACCACACACTAATTGAAAGGATTATTTTCATAAGATTCTGTGTAGTCTGTGAGGCTTTCCTTGAAGAGCTTAATTGTTTTAAGCAGCTGCTAGGACCAGATTTTATTAATTTCTTAAAATCCAACTGTGCTGTACAAACACATTTTGCTCTTCCTCCTCAAAACATGCAAATATAAATAATTGCATATATATTTTATGTGGAAGATCTGTTAGTATCAGATTTTTGTGATCTGGAAACATTACTCCCTTAAAAGATAATTCTCTTCCCAGCCCCTTAGCTATTTTCATGCTCAACAAGAGATCTTTAATGCACAGCATGTATGTACAGCACCTGTTGGGATTAAGTGGCAAGACTAGTTCTTGTATGAACATTTGCAGTTTGCGGGATATGAAATCTTGAATTTATACTGTATTTTCTCATTCAGTGTAGAGGATTCCTTAAATTCCATTATTTCCTTTTCTTGGGTAACTGCCAGACATGTCACCATGGGACTAACTGTAATATCCAAAAATGTTGTGTGATGGAATAAAATCTTCCTTGTAGAAGTCAAACTACTGTTACTAAATGCAGTCTATGAATCATGGGAACTCTCACATATTCTTATGAAGTGGTGGCATTCTGTTGACCTGTGTCATCTGGCTCATCTGTCAATGCTCAGATTGCAGGTTTCTTTCTAAATCTGAACTATTACACAAATATCTACTTTGTTAATTTCCAGCTCTTGTTGATCTTTCAGTGTCTTGTGATACAAATTCAAAGTACAGATGGATATAATTTGCTGATATTGCATAGGATAAAAAAGCATGATTGCAGGTATTAAGTCCTTGGGTTGCTAATGTCATCTAAATGACAACACTGGTTAAAGTGCTGGACTAGGATCTGCGAAACTGAGGTTTGAATCCCCACCCTGGCATGGAAGCTTGCTGGGTGACCTTGGGCCAGTCACACACTCTCAGCTTAAGCTACATCACAGGGTTATTGTGAGGATAAAATGGAGGAGAGGAGAATGAGGCAAGCTGCTTTGGGTTCCCATACCACTGGGGACATAGGCAGGATATAAATAAAGTAAATAATAAATATATCCACTTATATTCTTGTACATTCCTTTCTCAATGAGAACCAGTTTGGTGTAGTGGTTAAGTGTGCGGACTCTTATCTGGGAGACCCGGGTTTGATTCCCTACTCCTCCATTTGCAGCTGCTAGAATGGCCTTGGGTTAGTCATAGCTATCACAGGAGTTGTCCTTGAAAGTGCAGCTGCTGTGAGAACCCTCTCAGCTCCATCCACCTCACAGGATGTCTGTTGTGGGGAGAGAAGATAAAGGAGATTGTAAACTGCTCTGCGTCTCTGATTCATAGAGAAGGGCAGGGTATAAATCAGCAAGTCTTCTTTTTTTTCAATTTGGGTCAATAGCATATTTCTTCCAGTACCTTTTAAAATTATATTAAATAAATTGAAAAAGTGGATTGTGGCTTTCTCAGTGTTCCTGTGCAGCTTCCCAAGTTAAGGCTTCTTCCCCATCTCCAAAGCTAGAAAAAACAAAATTAAAAATATTCAAAGTAAAGTAAGTAAATTTAATTTTTAGTCAGTATATTACTTTTGTTTTTGTATAAGATCAGTGGCTTGTGCTGTTCCTGCTTCCTGTTCCCTTCAGGGCAGTTTATTGACTTACAGATAGGGATGAGCATGAACCAGGAAAATGTGGTTTGGTTCATGGTTTCCAGTTTGCAAACCACAAACCATTATGAACTTTTAAGGGCTAAACAAATTGGTTCAGTCTGTGAGGTTTGTGATGCAGTAGAAAGCCCCCTTGGCAAGCTAGAGACGCTAAATTGTGATACTGCAAACCCAATAGGATGAAGGTCAAGCCAGAGAATTCTGCAGTAGAAACTGAAGGGTGGCATTTTTTTGCAAGCCTAGCAAAACCAATGCAATGTACAGAATGCCCAGCAGTACCAGTGCAATCAAAGAGCTCTAAGTAGAATCCAGTGCCCATTGTGGCAATGCCAGATGAAGAGGACAGATGTGAAGTACAGAATCATGATCCAAGCAAGGGAGGATTGTAAGCCTAGCACAACCAGTTCAGTGTACACAGGGCTTTTTTGTAGAAAAAGCCCAGCCTATTAGGCCATAGCCCCTGACACCAAGTCAGTGGGAACTGTGTTCCTGCTTTAAAAAGCCCCGAGTGTACAGAATGCCCAGCAGAACCTAGTGTCACTGTCACAGAAAGTTTAAAAGGACTGCTCTCAAAGCACAGAGTCACAACAAATCTGTGGGAAGGGGTAGGGGATTTTGCAAGCTCTGTGCATGACCATGGGAAAGGAACGCAAAGGAACACTGGAAAGGGGTGAGGGGATGCTCTTAAAACTAACAAGGCTAGTTTGAAACTGGCACCCCAGGGCATGACAATCCCCCCAACGTTGCTTTGAAGTTTGATAAACATTTAGATCAAGTGGAGATAGACTGTCTGGAAACGCATCTGTTCACCAACCAACATGAACCTCCACAAAAAACTTTAAAATTCATGAAAAGTTTGTGCCAGTTGACCTGCCATGAACTTCATTTTGCAAACCACAAACCAAAATTTGCCACGAACTTTAGTTCATGAGCTGGTTCGTGCCCATCCCCACTTACGGGGAGTCAAATGAGAAGCCTAAACATGCACCAATAAACTATATCAATTAATGTTTGGCCCCTGGAGTCTATAATGAATGGGATTGTTAGCATGATGTGCCCTCTTTCAGAATTCCTTTACAAAGACTGTGGACTTATTCAGTTTAAAGAAAGAATCATTCTGCCATATTCATGTAACTTGAACATACAATAGAATATCAACCCCTGCATTTCCTTTGCTTTTCATGCCATCTCTGAGGCAGAGATGGGGCTACTTTAACCTCAGGTCATTCTGAGCAGACCTCTCAGTGTGTCTGGAACTCTGCAGTCTTCATGTTCTTTTGTTCTGGTAGCCAACCAACATCTGACTGAGCATATGTTTCTTTGGACCACAAACAGCAAAGTTTAATTAGCAGTCTTTCTTTGTTTCTTTCTCCAGCTACTGCTGTGAAGTTCAAGAGCCCAGCTGTGAATTACTGTCAGGAAAGTCCAGGTTCTGGTTTGTCACAGCATAGCCAAAGGTTTTACTTGGCACAAAATACAAACAGATTGCAGCATAGCCTGGTGCAACTCCATGTGGCCAAGACTGTCTAGTCTCTGAATCCAGCTGAAGTCTGCCCTTCGACATCTTCAGAATTATTACTCAGTGTGATCTGCAGTTGTTTTACCTGTTAGTCTATATAAAGTGGTTCTGGTTACATATACAATGACAATGTGAACAAAAGTCCATGATGAACAACATTTTGCTCTATTCATCATCCTTAATTTACATTTAGAACAATGATTAGAAAAATCGAACATTATATTTGAAGCAAGTGCAAAAAAACTAACAAAATTATTGGGAGCTACATTGCCTATGGCTTTCCAGCACAGCTTGAGTTACCAATTCTGGCCTGGAAAGTCTTGACACTTGGGCGTGGTGCCTGTAAAGTGGGGAATTTGGGGAAGGGATTTCACCTAGGATATTTGGTATACCATGGAGTCTGCCATCTGAAACTCCATTTTTTCTAGGGAATTTGATCTCTGTAGTCTGGAGATGAGTTGTAATTCTTGGAGAATTCCAGCCCCCCCCCCCAAAAAGACAATGACAATCCTAAATACGGCTCATTGTGGGATGCTGTGCTAATTAGAACAGAAGATCCTATCTCTTAGTGCAATCCTAAGTAGAATTACAGCCTTCTAAATCCATTGAAGTCAAACAGCTTAAAAGGATACAGGAATACACTGTTCATAAATTAATTCATAAAAAGTACCCCTCCCTTCCTTCCTTCCTTCCTTCCTTCCTTCCTTCCTTCCTTCCTTCCTTCCTTCCTTCCTTCCTTCCTTCCTTCCTTCCTTCCTTCCTTCCTTCCTTCCTTCCTTCCTTCCTTCCTTCCTTCCTTCCTTCCTTCCTTCCCTCCCTCCCTCCCTCCCTCCCTCCCTCCTTGATTTATCTGGTCCTAGGATTGTATGAGTTCTGGGTTAACAACAACCTCCCTGAAGGCACTTCCATCTAGACAGAATGAGGTCTGTGGCTGTACATCAAATCCAACTATTCTGTGAATATCAAACATCAGTGATGAGGTGATACTGTTTTTGATTTGTATCTCCTCAGAACAACATAGCGTGCCTGAGGGATAATGACAGCTGGAGGCATTGAGAAGACTTTCCTATCCAGACATTATGGAAATACCATTGTGTTTTTACCAACTGATAAATATAAATAATACTTGTTATATTTAGAATTTTGAGGGTTTCATTTTCTTTCTGTTTTCCTTTTCTTTTTGGCAGAAGATAGTTAGATGTCTTTGGTTTTGTTTGTTTGTTTTTTGTATAAAATGAGAGAAGAATAGGGTTTAAGAACAACAAAACTTGATGCGCATGTGTCCTGACCCTTGCTGGAAATCACCAAATTATTATGTTATGTTGCACATTAGCTGAACACCTGTACTAATGTTACCAACTTTGGAAAGACTGGGCATTTGAATCTCCCCCTGTCCCCCATAAACCTGTTTTATGGCTCTAAAGTATTCTAGGCAAATATTCTAGGCAAGCGAGTCTCATTTTTTACAAAAAAAATTATTAATGCAGAATTTTATTTCTTTTCCTCCAAGATAAACTATAACAAGAATTTTCTTTTTAAAAAAGGAATAGCATTCCCCAACCATCTTTGGCCTCTATGCCAAAAGTTCAATTACAGCTAAATGGAGGGGAAAGGAAAAAAAGAATATACTTTATTCATTTCAGCTGTTACATCTTAATGTAAAGAAATCACTTTGCATAGATCTGTAACTGATCCCAATTTCTAATCTCCTAGACTATTAACTTCTAAATCTTTGTTACTGAATATGTTGGCAGCATACCAGAATGTAGCACTTTATCATAAATTTGACCTGGGTTTATGTTTTATTTTCATTTGTTCAGAAATGCAAAGGAGAAAAGTAAATTTAGACCACTTTTTAATTGCTTGACAACATGTCTATTAGCAGTATATTTTCAGTAAGTTTAAGGATACATTCTTGAAACATAATATCACACATTGGGATGAAAAATTGTAAGGAAATTTTGTTTCAGGTTACAAAACATATTGTTATGGGATTACAGATGGTGTTGCTACAGAATTATGCTATAACTGTCATTTTTATTTGTTTTATAACTTATTTGTATTGTAAGCCACCTTGAGTGCCACCAAGTAGAAAGGTGGCTAATAAATATAAAAATATCCCAATTCCAGTGCCCAACTGTATCCCAATTCCAGTGCCCAGCAAACTAAAAATTAATCTGGATTGCTACATTAAAACAATTTTGAGTTGGATCCAATGGATCCCTTCTGCTAATAGTTGTGTTATCATCTGACACAAGGAACCTTCTGCCAATGTAAAAGGGTCTTCACTCAGCAGAATTATCTGTATCAACAAAAAGTTGCTTTTGCCACAGGAAATTACTAATATTTGTGGAATAGGTCCATAAAACTGAACCTATTGTTAAGAATGGCATCGTTCTGAAATAGATTAATTTGGAGCTGTTTTAAATTTCCCATCTATGCTTGTTGACATTTAGTATTTACATGGATAGAGTGACTCCCAGGATGAGACATTTGTCCTTGAGTCTTTTCAGTTTGGCTTCAGGCCTGGATTTGGGACAGAGAGCTCTAGTGATCTCTGTCTTCAGATAAATAAAGAGAACATATCTCAGTTTGTTGTTCTTGGATCTTTGAGTAGTTTTTGATACAGCAGGCCATGCTGTACTGATGAGGCTCTTGGAAGGTGAAATGAGTATGAATGGAGCAGTGTTGATATAGTTTCAGTCCTTTTTATTAGACTGGTCACAAAAGATAGCAATGGTAGATGCTGAATCAGCTGACATGGGATGCTGGGAGATGACATGTGGAGGGGCGCTGCTACAAGACTGTATTATCTCCCATGTTTAATATCTATGTTAGGTCTCTTAACAAGATAATCTGAAGCTTTGCAATTAAATTTATCTATCTATCTATCTATCTATCTATCTATCTATCTATCTATCTATCTATCTATCTATCTATCTATCTATCTATCTATCTATGATTCTCAGTTATACATAATGTTTGGGAGTTCCCTTGGGAGGGACGGTGGCTCAGTGGTAGAGCCTCTGCTTGGTAAGCAAGGTCCCAGGTTCAATCCCTGGCATCTCCAACTAAAAAGGGTCCAGGCAAATAGGTGTGAAATACATCAGTTTGAGACCCTGGAGAGCCGCTGTCAGTCTGAGTAGACTATACTGACTTTGATGGACCAAGAGTCTGATTCAGTATAAGGCAGCTTCATATGTTCATAGATTCATATGTTGAAGAAGCCTCCAGCTACTGCTGCTGTCTCTGCCCTGGCTCAGTCTGAATGCACTTGTCAAGTGACCAAGGGAGAAAAATTTGAAGCTGTATTTAGAGAAGGTGGTGATATTGGTCAAAAGAACTGCTGTTTTAAATGGGATTGTTCTTCCTACCATCGGAGATCAATTTTCATTGGAAGACTCTGTTAAGAGCTTGGGAGCCTCATTGGATCTTGGTCTCTGGTTGGGGAGACAAGTGACTACCTAACAGTGAAAAGTGCTTTCTTCCAGTTAGTTTGTTAAGAAGCTACTTGCATCCTTCAGTGTGATAGCTTCACTATTTATGCCTTCTTTTTCTAGCAAATAGTAGATAATACTGGGATCATATCGAATCTGCAAGTTAAAAAGTCACTTGGAATGGGGGTGGGAATTGGGTGGAATTTTGCAAAAAAAGTTGGCTGGATCCAATCTAGTGTATTTTATATTTATTGTTGGTATCCATCATGGGTTTCAGTTGTCAGGATGAAGTCTTGTTGATAGATATTTAAGATGATAAGTGGGGTGTGTTGGTAGGTGGGTAGACAAATGATGATGATGAAGATAGATGATAGATAGATAGATAGATAGATAGATAGATAGATAGATAGATAGATAGATAGATAGATAGATAGATAGATAGATAGACAGACAGACAGACAGACAGATAGATAGATGGACAGATGGATGGATAGATGACAGAGCTGGAACTAAGGAAGTGTTCTAGGTACATTTACCTTTTGAAAATTGAACTGGTGGATCAACAGCAGAAATAACACATGAAATAAAAGCTCACTGTTTTCAAGTCATCTCAATTTCATAATGGATTCAGTGTAACTTGCTGGAAGAACTATTCAGACCACTGGCCTTTGGGCTTCTCCTAAATTCTCTGAGCTCTTCACAAATATGATTTCACTAATCCTTGCAGTAACCAGGTTGCAGATCAGTATTATTAACCCTATTAAAATACACACCAGAAATGTAGGCAAGACATTACTTATTCATGCACTGCATTTCTCTTTCTCAGTTCTTTCATTGCACAGCTCCCAGCAATAAACATGGAATTCCCAGGAGGTCTCCATCTTGACACTGGAAAGACCAAGACCCACTTACAAGTTCGGCAATTGCATCCACTTCTACCATATACTGAGACTGTCATGATTTGACTAAGGCCAACCGTTGACTTGCCATCTGGGTTAAGATTTGAACTAGTCCACAGTGTAGAATATACTGTTCTACACTGATCTGGCTCAGTTCCACTGATATTAATTGTGTCTGCAAAGCTTTTTCTTCATCAGCAATGAAGGTTACAAACAATTCTTCTTTAAACATAGTTGAAATATTTGTGAACATGGTTATGGGAATACTACAAAATCTTTGGGTTGAAATAGAGGGCCCAAAAGGAAATTTAACTATGGGAGTGTGTTATCGCCCACCAAATCAAAAGATAGAGGACAATTATAATATGATGGAAGGATTAAAGATTGTGGCTAAATGTAAAAACTGTGTCGTAATAGGTGATTTTAACTACCTGCAGATTGATTGGGTCAATTTGTGTTCTGGTCGAGAGAAAGAGATTGAGTTTCTTGACTATGCTATGGAGCAGATGGTCTCAGAACCTACCAGGGGTGAGGTGATCCTGGATTTGGTCCTAAGTAATGCCCAAGACTTGGTGAGAGATGTAAAAGCGATCGCACCGCTTGGGAGCAGTGACCATAACGTTATTGATTTCACTATTTGTATAAATAGGGAGTTGCCCCAAAAGACTGGCACAACCATGTTTAATTTAAAGACTCTTTGATGGGTTCTCTGAGCTTGGCTGTGGAGTTTGGAGCAGTAGTACAAGGGTTTTTTTTTTATTTCCCCCCCTTTCTTTTCTCCCTATACATTGTGTCAGTGTTTGAATTTAAGCTGTATTTGTATTGAAAAGTGTTGTTTATTGAAAAATAAAAATTTTGAGTTTTAAAAAAAAGGGGTAAATGAAGAGGAAATTGAAAGGAAAGGTAAATATGGTCAAAACCCTTGGGGAAGCTTGGAGGCTATTTAAAACTACAATCCTAGAAGCTCAGATAAAATATATACCACAAGTTAGGAAAGGCACAAACAGGTATAAGAAAAGGCCTACATGGTTAACAAACAAAGTAATGGAAGCTGTAAAAGGTAAGTAGGACTCCTTTAAGTGGTGGAAAACCAGTCCAAGTGAGATTAATAAAAGGGAGCACAGGCTGTGGCAAATCAAATGCAAGACTGTGATCAGGCAGGCAAAAAGGGACTATGAGGAGCATATTGCAAAAAACATAAAGACCAACAATAAAAATTTCTTCAAATATATTAGAAGCAGGAAACCAGCCAGGGAGGCTGTGGGGCCCTTGGATGACCAAGGGGTCAAAGGATTGCTGAAGGAGGATAGGGAAATGGCTGAGAAGCTGAATGCATTTTTTGCCTCCGTCTTCACTGGGGAAGATGAGAAGTGTTTGCCTGCTCCAGAACCACTAATTTTGGAAGGGGTGTTGAAAGGCCTGAGTCAGATTGAGGTGACAAGAGAGGAGGTCCTACAACTGATAGACGAATTAAAAGCTAATAAGTCACCAGGTCCGGATGGCATACATCCAAGAGTTCTGAAAGAACTCAAAGTTGAACTTGTGGATCTTCTGACAAAAATATGTAATCTTTCATTGAAATCTGCCTCCGTTCCTGAGGACTGGAAGGTAGCAAATGTCACCCCCATCTTTAAAAAGGGTTCCAAAGGAGATCCGGGAAATTACAGGCCAGTCAGTCTGACTTCAATACTGGGAAAGTTGGTAGAAACCATTATCAAGGACAGAATGGGTAGGCAAATTGATGAACACAGGTTATTGAGGAAGACTCAGCATGGGTTTTGTAAGGGAAGATCTTGCCTCACTAACGTGTTACATTTCTTTGAGGGGGTGAACAAACATGTGGACAAAGGAGACCCAATAGATGTTGTTTACCTTGACTTCCAGAAAGCTTTTGATAAAGTTCCTCATCAAAGGCTCCTTAGAAAGCTCGAGAGTCATGGAGTAAAAGGACAGGTCCTCTTGTGGATCAAAAACTGGCTGATTAATAGGAAGCAGAGAGTGAGTATAAATGGGCAGTCTTCACAGTGGAAGACAGTAAGCAGTGGGGTGCCGCAGGGCTCAGTACTGGATCTCATGCTCTTTAACTTGTTCATAAATGATTTAGAGTTGGGAGTGAGCAGTGAAGTGGCCAGGTTTGCAGATGACACTAAATTGTTCAGGGTGGTGAAAACCAGAGAGGATTGTGTGGCACTCCAAAGGGATCTGTTGATGCTGGGTGAGTGGGCAGTTGAGGTTCAATGTGGCAGATGAGGTTCAATGTGGCCAAGCGCAAAGTAATGCACATTGGGGCCAAGAATCCCAGCTACAAATACAAGTTGATGGGGTGTGAACTGGCAGAGACTGACCAAGAGAGAGATCTTGGGGTCATGGTAGATAACTCACTGAAAATGTCAAGACAGTGTGCGATTGCAATAAAAAAGGCCAACGCCATGCTGGGTATTATTAGGAAGGGAATTGATAACAAATCAGCCAGTATCATAACGCCCCTGTATAAATCGATGGTGCGGTCTCATTTGGAGTACTGTGTGCAGTTCTAGTCGCCGCACCTCAAAAAGGATATTATAGCATTGGAGAAAGTCCAGAAAAGGGCAACTAGAATGATTAAAGGGTTGGAGCACATTCCCTATGAAGAAAGGTTGAAACGCTTGGGGCTCTTTAGCTTGGAGAAACGTCTACTGCGGGGTGACATGATAGAGGTTTACAAGATAATGCATGGGATGGAAAAAGTTGAGAAAGAAGTCCTTTTCTCCCTTTCTCACAATACAAAAACTCATGGGCATTCGATGAAATTGCTGAGCAGTCAGGTTAAAATGGATAAAAGGACGTACTTCTTTACCCAAAGGGTGATTAACATGTGGAATTCACTGCCACAGGAGGTGGCGTCTATATTTGGTTACTGTGTGACACACAGTGTTGGACTGGATGGGCCATTGGCCTGATCCAGCATGGCTTCTCTTATGTTCTTATCTCATCTATGCTGATTTCCAAACCATGGCAATGCAATTCCTTAATTCTGCCTTCAGGTATAGGATTCAGCTTTTGGAATACCAATGCAGACACAGCTTTAAAGTGTGGAATATATGTATAATACATGGGGTTTGATCTAACCAACTTTACAGCTCATGAGAAAGATCAACCAGTCACCCCCCAAAGGGCTATGCTGGGGATCACCAGACGTGCACATACAAAATCCATGTGGGACAGGAGCTGTAGAAAGTTACGTGAAAAGTTGAGATTGACTGAAAAAAATTAGCAAGAACCGATTTATTTTCAACAAAATAACAGGATAAGAATCTCGCAATAAAAACTGCAAGTTTTGGGGACTTTTTGCCCTTTTTGCCTCCAAACAGTTTTAAATCCTGTCATGAAGCAATAGCTACATGAAGAAGCAAGTTCAGGCTCCACATCTTCAAGTCCAGCCATTTCATTCCATCACCACTAGTGACCATTGTAACTTCAAGTCTTTGCATGCAGCTAAATTTATTATTTACCCAATTATACATCTACAATGAAAAGATGCGGTATGTGTGGTCTAGACTTGCCCAAATGCCTTTTCTTCAATAAGCAATTTTTCTCTCTTTAACTGAGTCTGGAGTACTGTATAAATCTGGATGTTTTCATAATGAATGAGCTTTTTATTTAGTGTGAGGCCTTTTCCACTGTAAATCAATATCCTTCTTCATAGCCTGGTGTGTTGCCTCCCATGCTCTCTGTTTTGTTTTTGGACACTGTAGAGTGCGGAGAGACTAACATTATTGGACAAATGTGTTTTGAGTGCTTCAAGGCAGGGCCAGAATATTCATATGCAGCAAATGAAATTTCCATTTTATTTATTAAAATTACATTTTATTGTAAGTTTAATGTAATAACAGTGCTTATCACCAGATGCCTATTCTGTCATGTTGATTTTAATAGACAAGTCCAACACTCCAAATGTGGAAACACAGTGGGTAATATTTATATGAAACTTCCAACAATCATGGTATTTTGCTCATGTGGAATATCATGGCATTTTGCCTGGATCAAGTAACCAACAGATTAACACATTAACACTTTTTAAAAACATGCGTGTAATCCTCTCTGAATGTGGTCTTTGACTCTGAGTAGGAAAACTTAATTTTCCCCTCAAATTGAAGCGTTACTTCATAACATCATTCAAATAAACAGGCAGTTGCTCAAACATTTCAGTATGTGCAAAGCAAAGGTACATATTTATTTCTTTAAGATCATTTATTCTTTAAGATATTTATTTTTTTATTTCTTTAAGATCACTTCAGAGAAAATGTGAAGTTGTGACTAGTAAAATAAAATTCCACTTGGGTAGTCATGTTACTTCTGCTGAAGTAAAACCAATTTTAAAAACCCTGTGGCACTTTAAAAACTAACAAATATTGAGGCATTACATGTTGTGTACTAGAGCTCTCTTCATCAGACACATGAAGCTACAACTCTTAAGTCTGTTGGTCTATACAACACGAACACATGTAAAGAAATTAGATCCAATACAGTCTAATGATGAGAGGTCTAATATAATAATATCCTTGATATAATAATATTGAGAGCAAGTTTGGTGTAGTGGTTAAGTGTGTGGACTCTTATCTGGGAGAACCGGGTTTGATTCCCCACTCCTCCACTTGCACCTGCTGGCATGGCCTTGGGTCAGCCATAGCTCTCACAGGAGTTGTCTTTAAAAGGCCAGCTGCTGTGAGAGCTCTCTCAGTCCCATCCACCTTACAGGGTGTCTGTTGTGGGGGGGGGGGGAGAATATATAGGAGATTGTAAGCTGCTCTGAGTCTCTGATTCAGAGAGAAGGGTGGGGTATAAATCTGCAATCTTCTTCTTCTTTAATATAAAAGGGTCGCCACCAGCTAACTAGAAGAAATCCCCAGCCTGGTCAGTTTTTTAAAAAACAAAGTCAATTGTTTATTTTGTTGGAGCTCCTCCACCAGAATTTCCCTTTGTCCCCCCAGCAAAGTGACAGCCTGGGCCCACAAGCCCACAATAAACAACCTTTACCCAGCAGGAGCAGAGGAGGCAGTGGGTTTGTGCCAAGATAGCTGAGTGGATATGCAGTGCAAGGTAGGATTGCCAGCCTCCAGGTGGGGCCTAGAGATCTCCTGCTTTTACAACTGATCTCCAGCTGGCAAAGATCAGCTCCCCTGGAGAAAATGGCTGCATTGAAGGCTGGACACTATGGCATTGAATGATGCTGAGGCGGTGGCATAGCCAAGATTTTTTTTAGGTCAGGGGGCTTTTTGAAAATTTGAGAGGCACTCAGATTTTTAAACAGTTCCCCCATCTAAAAAGGCAGGACTGGCAGGCCAAGTCTAACAGCGAGGACCTTCACCTATCTCCCTTCTTGCCTTGCAAGCAAGAGGAGAGAGAGAGATGGGGTCATCAAACCTGGTCTTCCTGTTTCTTGCAGTTGGCTGAAGATGTTTCCAGCCAGCCATGGGAAACAGGGAGACCCTTCCCCTTTCTTTCTCCCTTCCTGCTCTGTGAGCAAGAGGAGAGAGAGAGGCAGGGCCAGCATGCATGGTCTTCCTGTTTCTTACAGCCAGCTGGAGACTTCCCCTCTCTTGTGAGAAGCAGTCAGATCCTACCCTTCGTTGGCGTATTTGCTGGTATGCTCTGGATTTGTGAGGCTTAATAATAGACAGCAGTTCAGCCTCATTCAGAACCTCCAGAGCACGGCACAGCAGAAGTGTGCTGGGCCCATAACCCTGTTGGCGTATTCGCTGGTATGCTCTGGATTTGTGAGGCTTAATAATAGACAGCACACTGACTTGTGCTAACTATTTACATTTATTTACAAGTTTACAAGTATTATAGTTATTCTGGAATACACTTGACAAAGTGCTTTGCCAGACTACACGTTTGAGAGCAGAGATACGCTGTAAAGGCTATTCACAGTTATATAGATATAGCTATACAAAAGCACCAATCAGCACACAGTGCTGAGTCATCCTGCATAGGCCCAAATACTCTTGACAGAACCGGTATGCATCTGCTAAGGGAAGCTGTCAGAAACTGTCACAGATCATGAACTGCCATAGATCACTTGCAATAGACTCCAGCCTGAAGTCTTACTAGCAAGCATATGCTGACACCGCTCTCTTTCTCCCCTCCTGCCTTGTAAGCAAGAGGAGGGGGGGGGGAAGCAAGCCGGATCTTCTTGCTTCTTGCAGCTGGCCAGAGAACTCTCTGGTCAGCTGTCAAAAACAGGGAGACAACCTGACCCCCAGCCTTCCCTCCCTGCCTCCACTTGTGGGCAGCCCCTCCCCGATGATTCAAATTGCATGGAAGGGATGATAGCTGGCCTCCCTGTGTGATTTAAATGCACTGCTGATCAGCTGGTTGGTGGGCCCTTTAAATGGCAAGGGGAGGCTGGGGCTGCTTCAACAGAACCCTCCTATGCAATTTGAATCACTGGGGAGGGAGGAGGCTGTGGCAGACGCCATGGTGACAGCAGGTAGAGTAGGCCACAGGATGGAGGCCCTGAATTGCGGGTCCCCACTCAGAAATCAGTGGCAGGGCATGATTCTGGCCTCAATTAAGCCTTGGCAAGATGAGTCCAAGGTGCTGTTTCTAAAGTAGGTGGAATTGCTTCTGTCTCAGCCTATTTAAGCCTTGGGCTGGGAGGGGAATATTGCTACATCAACCAGCACCTATTTAAGCCTTGGGCTGGGAGGGGAATATTGCTACATCAACCAGGCTATCATGCATAAGGCTAGACTTACCTGTCTCATTTCTCTAAACCTGGCCATCTCTGGGGCTAAGGATGTGGTATCACTCAAGGAAACGTGACTGGCCCTGACTACAGAGTACGGGACATTTGCTCTGATATTCCCCTCTAGACCCAGAGGCTCTCATTCAAGGCCCTACCCAGCTCTCATTTTTTACTTCATGAGAGCAATCTCTAAATGTTAAAGAAAAGATGAATAATTCTAAACCATATAAAATGAAATGTACATGACATACAAAAATCCCTTATAATGCCATCCCAACAAGTCTACTCAGAATCATGTTCAAGTCTATTTGATACGGGGCTTACTTCCAGGAAAGTGTCCTGCTCAGTACTTATTTTGCTGTTGGTAACAGAGACACAAGAATATTCTTAGAAGAAAGCTTACTTTATAATTTATTCCTAGTCTTATTGTATTATGCTGAGATGTGTGCTTAGAATGAAAAGTGGATTTCTCTCTCCGCCCCCCCATCCAATCCATCTCCTGTTTGTTGAAATCCACAAAATAGTAACCATCCATTTAGAACCAACCAAACTATCTTAAATCAGGATAAATAATCATTTTGTTTTTCATATATTGTCCATTTCAGTATGATTTTCTCACAGAGCAAAAACCCCTCAACCTTTAAGATATGAAAATATTTTTAATCATTCCTCACACTTTGCTAAGTGTTCACTTTGCCTTGTACAATATGAAGTCAATCTCCCCAAAGACTTCCCATATCAAAATTGTCCTTAGAGCTTTCAAACACTTATCCACCAAGTTAATAAAATGAAACCAAGAGCTTAGGTATGAAAGTTTACAAAGAAGCCTGGGAAGGAGAGGGGCCCATACACACACTGGCAGCACTTTTCTTTAAAGTAGACTGATGAAATGTGCGTGCATTGAATGTGGGTGTGCCTTTTTTTTTTTTTTTTTTTTTCCATTTTAAATGAAGTTTATTCAAGACACATAAAAAAAAAATACATACAACACCACTTGGACCAGACAAGACATGTAACAACACAATCCCAGTGAAGAACATACAATAACCCCCACCATTCCACCCACATAAATAAGGAGTTAAACAGGTTCTATCAGATAACAATATCAATGTCTTACCATCATTCCAATACTTTCAGCCCAAAGATACAATGGTTCCCAAGATTTCATACATTCTTCCCAGTTACCATCTCTTAATCTTACTGTCAAAATGTCCATTTCGGCAATATCTAATACCTTAGCTAAAAATTCTTTCTTATCCGGAATTTGAGGAAGCTTCCAGTACTTCGCATAAAGTATTCTTGCTGCAGTTATCATATGCAACAGTAGCTTTTTTTCCCCCCAGGGCAGATTCTCTTTACAAATACTCAAAAGATAAAGTTCTGGGACATGCTTAATCCTTTTCTTACAAAAAACCTTATGAATCCATATATTTACATAAGTCCAAAATTTTTTGGCGAATTCACAAGTCCACCAGATATGATAAAGTGTCCCCTTAATTTTTTTACATTTCCAGCATTTGTTGTTGTACCTTGGGTTTATTTTAGCTAATCTTTCTGGGGTAATGTACCACCTGTACATCATTTTATATAAGTTCTCTTTTAAAACTATTGCTTTAGTCAACCCGATATTATTTTTCCAAATTTTTTCCCACTCCTCTAACTCAATCGTGTAGCCAAAGTCCTGCAACCACCTTATCCAACTTTCTTTAACTACTTCCTTCTGCATCTCATATTTTAAAAGCCACTCATAAATTTTAGAAATAAGCTTCTGAGGTTCGTAAATTATATTATCAAATTCATTTATCTCTGAGTCTTTCGAGAACCCCCGACCTCTATCTTCCTGGAACATCGATTTGACCTGACACCTCACCCACCAATCCGGAACTATGTTTTCATCAAGTATTAAGTTGTTATCTCTATCTAGTAATGTAGCATAATTATACGACTTTCCCCAATCATAAATATTCGGGTGAGTAACCGCTTCCACCGGGGATAGCCAAAATGGGGTATGTAAATATACTCTCTTTTTAATTTCGATCCAAACCTTATAAATTGCCTTACGTATTCCATGTCTTAAAAAGTCACTATTTCTTTGCGGTGGATGGTACCAGATATATGAGTGCCAGCCCTTAATTAATCCAGCACCTTCCAAAACTAAGAGTCTTTTATTATCCAGCAAAAGCCATTCTCTAGCCCAGGCTAGACACGCTGCCTTATAATATAATGTCCAGTCCGGTAAGGCCATTCCTCCTCTTGATTTAGCTTCCTGCAGGACTTTTAGCTTGATCCTTGGCCTTTTACTTTGCCAAATAAAAGCCAAAACTTTTCTGTTAAGTTTTTGTAAAAACGACTTAGGTAGTTCGATTGGGATCATTTGGAATAAAAATAAAATTCTAGGGAGAATGTTCATCTTAACCGTTGCTATCCTTCCTAAAAGGGAGATTTGCAAACCTTTCCATTTTTCCAAGTCTAAATCAATTTCGTTCAGGATCTTCTCATAATTGTCTTTATAAAGGGATTTCACATCGTTTGTTAAAAATATACCCAAGTATTTAATTCTCTTTTCATGTTTAAATCCTGTTTTGGTCTCTAGTTGCCTTATCTGTTCTATGCTCATATTTTTTGTTAAAAACTTTGTTTTTTCTCTATTAACTTTAAATCCCGATACCTCTCCGAACTGTTGTAGTCTTATTAACAATTTATCAATAGCAAGAATTGGTTCCTCTAGAGTAAACAGTAAATCGTCTGCAAAGGCCTGAATTTTAAATTCTTGTTCTTTTATTTTCAGGCCCCTAATTTCTTCATCCTCTCTTATCTTTTTAATTAAAAGCTCTATTGTCATTACAAATAAAAGGGGCAACAAAGGACAACCCTGCCTCGTCCCCTGTTGTATCTCAACCGCTTCTGATATATTCCCATTTATATTTATTTTCGCTGTTTGTTTAGAATATATCGCTTCTATACATCTTTTAAAATTCTTGTTACAGCCTATCGCTTCCAGTACTTTACCCAGGAAGTTCCAATTAACGTTATCGAACGCTTTTTCTGCGTCGAGGGAAATACCTGCAAAAAAAAAAAAAAAAAAAAAGAATGTGGGTGTGCCATTTTGAATCTTAGACCAGGAATCCAAAGGTGTACCAGTAGTACAAGGACTCTTTGGACAGATCAAATCATACATCAATTATAGCAGGATGGAGATGAGAAAATATATTATGTGGCAAGTTGCTAGATGACCTTTAGCTTCTGCTAATGGGCCAGTCCAGCTTGGGCCAACTTGGAAATATTCTTCAGACAGAAGTAAGCCCAGAAATTGGGCAGAAAGAAAGCAAACAGCTACAAACACATTACTAATAATATGTTCCCTCAGGACTTTTAAACCTGTTCTTCTGTCCTATTTAAACACTGCTCTAGTACACAGTTCTTCTGCCAGAGTGTTACACATTTGAAATACAAACACTTTGGATTCTATAAGATCAAACTAAGGTCATGGGAGGAAAAGTAATTACTTTTTAAAGAGTCCCACCAGGACCCAGCTTTCCTCATATTATTTACAAGGATATTTTCCGTATGAAAATTTGCCTTAAAATGAAGTGTTTTGAGATATTAGACATCTTGGAAGCCTAAATACTCTTTCAAGTACCCTTCTATTACTTAAACATAGCTTCAGTTATTTCCAGAAAACTCATCTTGGCTTATTGTGGACATTGTACTGGTGTAGACAGCTAGTACAGCATACTGGCTAGATTGTTTTTCTAAGACTGAAAAGATCTGGTTTCAATTCTCACCAAGCCATAAATCTTAGGGGATATTCAGTCACTGTCTCTCAACCTAACATACCACACAGGGTTGTTGTGATGATAAAAGAGAGGAGAGGAGAACTATATAAGCTGTCCAGAAAGAAGAATGGAATCAATGCACAATAGTAGGTAGTAGTCTTTTAAAGCCATATGAGTAGGGCATCCTTAGAAGGTCTGCTCTGGGTACACCCATCTCCTAAAATAAGGGTGTCCACAAGAGAGATCATAGTCGGAAAGTCAATACCGCCTATATTGGACTGGAACAGCGCTAGAATGGTTTTAAAATTGATAAGTAAATTATGGTTTTATATGTTTTATTGAATTGATTGTTTTTATGATGTTGTAAGCCGCCCTGAGTCCGCTTCCGGAGAGGGCGGGATATAAATGTAAAGTAATAAATAAAATAAAAAGAGAGGGCTTTTTGGCTAAGACTCAGGACACACAGTTGGATATTTCAAGTCTGAATATATTTTTTCAGATATATTTGAGTCTCTAGAATGATATTCGGATTTCCAGACATACTGTTAGTTGGTTTCTGGAAAATTCCACATGCACCTATGAATGTTAGAGGCCATTTAAAGATTTCTAGGACTGTTTTTCTTCCATTCTGCAGGTTTCCCAGGAAACAGGAGGGAAGGAAGCAGCTGTACTTGGCAACAGGATCAGACATTTGGGGAGTACTAGAACTGACTGCCCAATCATGACCATTCTCTCAAAGCCCTCCATGGGCAAATAGCATTGGATTTCTGCTGTCTACTGCCACTTGTGAAGAACTTCTTGTTCTTTTGGGCCTGTTCATCTTCAGGGCTGTGTTTCTCACATTAGTTTAATATTATTTCAAGTTTTTCTGTGTTTTTGTTTTTACATGTGGGGCTTGTACTTGAATGGAGCATCTTTTCTCCCTTTTTGTTTTATGCTTTTAAAAAAGGGTTTAGACAGACTAGACAACTTAACGGCCCTTTAAAATGATCAGAGCTGTTCCAGGAAAAGAGGCAGAGCCTAGTGCATTTTGAGTCAAGAGGGGGGAGTTTAGCAAGTCATGGGTCAATGGGCAGGACCTAGCAGTCCTATAGGAAAGCATTAATTTTCTGAAGAACCAATAGAAAGCATAACATTTCCTTCCAACTCAGTCTAGCCCAGAAGATGCCCCCCCTACTTTGATTCCCTGATCTGGCCATCTGGATCCATGCCACAGTAACACTGAAATTAGGTTACTGTAATAGGGATGGTCATGAACCTAAAAGTTCAGTTTCGGTTTGGGGTTCGAGGTGGTTCCCAAACTGAATCCCAAACTGAACCAAGCCAAAAATTCTGCAAACTGAACTGGCCAGTTTGGATCTCCCATTCTTCTGGACATGGCTTGACATAGCTGGAGAAAAAGTGGGGATCACCCAGGAAGGGGTTAAATCTCTGGCAGCTGTTTAACACGTTCATTTTGCTGTGAAACCTGTGGGTTTAATGGCTCACAGACATTTAAACCTAACAGCTGATAGGCAGACCCACTCTGCTGTTAGTTTTAAATGACTGGCAGCCATTTCAGTCTAACTGGGGGTGGATGGGGTGTACCCATCAGTTGTCAAGCTGACATGGCTGGCAGCCATCTCACTGGTTTGTTTTGCTTTCCCCTGTTTTGAAGCAGGGGCAGGGGGAGCAAAACTGATGGATTTAATGGCTCACAATAGTTTAAACCTAACAGCTGATGTGTGGACCTGCACTGCTTTTAGGCTGAAATGGCAGTGAGCTGTTTCACTGGTTGGTTTTGCTTTCCCCTGCAAACCAGTACCAGGGGGAGTGAAACTGATGGGTTGAATGGCTTGCAGCCATTTAAAGCTAACAGGTGATGAGTAGACCTGCCCTTCTCATAGGCTGAAATAGCTAGCAGCCTTTTCATCAGTCCATTTTGTTTCCCCCCACTTGGAAGCCTTCCCTGAACATCCATTCAGGGGCTCAGAACCAGGCAAAGTTCACGCTGAATTTTGGCTCATGAACCAGTTTGTGCCCATCCCTAAACTATAATGCACTTTACAATGATCTCCCCTCAAAATCAACATGGAGACTCCAGTTAGTGCAGAATGCCATGGTTAATGCAGAATGCCATAAGGAGCTAGACAGAGAATGCATGTTACTCTCATTTAGCAGTCACTCCATTGGCTGCCCATCAGTTACCATGCTCTTCATATGAAGTTAGAAAGCCCTTCATATGAAGTTATTCAGGTTGATTGGCACTATACGAAAGCACCTCTCAGCACCAATCTGTACAGAAGACAGATATGGTGCCCAAAATGTTCTTGTCACTCACATAAACAAACAAAAAACCCTACAAACATAATGGGATAAAGAAACATTAAGGAAGTGGACAGGTATTTCAATGAGAATAAGCAGAACCCACAGAAGCACCTAAAATGAAGCTCAAGCATGCTGTATTGGTGTTGTATTTCTTCTTTATAATAGTGGGAGGGAACAGGAGAACTATAGGCAGCTGCAGTTCTCAAGTCTCTTCCTTTGAGCCAGTGATGGTGTAGACTTCAGACCGAAGAGAGGAGAAATTAGGTGCCCCATTCCCTGCCCCTTTTGCTTTCTGAGGATGTCCTTGGGAAAATGATGTTACTATGTATGTGTATGCCAATGTCCTGCCAGGTCTGGTTGGCTGCCCTGGTACTGGTTTGCCAAGATTGGTTTGTCTTGGATTTTCTGGTTGAACATTGGGTGGTTTTTGGTATTCCACACTGGCCCTGGATCCTTCTTGGCTTCTGTGGTTTGACATTAGTTGTGCCAAGCTTGCAAAAGTGTCTCTTTGCCAAGGTTGTTTTGGCTTGGATTCTCTGGTTGAACATAGGTTGTGGTGGCTGCCCATTTTTACTTGTGGTTCTGCTGGAATTCTCTAGTTTGGCATAGGTTCTGTTAGGCTATTTTGTTCTGCTTGCATGTGGAAGCTTTTGGCCTGTAGTTGCTCTTGTGTGTTGGCTATTGGCTTCTTTGCCCTGGAGGACACATGCCCCCCTCCCACCCATCAACAACAGAGACAAGCAGGATGGCTGGAGTTGCCTTGTTCAGAAGCCTGCAGAATTTGACCCCTGGATCTAATTCTCTTGAACCTTGGGGGTTTTTAGTGGAAGGCAGGACTTGGTTCTCTAAAATTTTATTGTCATTTTTTGAATAACAGCCATTCCCCCCACCACTGGGGAAAAGTCCATAAGGAATAATGTATCTGAAAATTTTTTGAATTCTCCATGGGGGAGGGGGGATACAAAAATAGCACTGGGGACCCAGATTATTCAGAATACCTTTATTGAAACTGTTCCCGAAATCCAAATTCAAAAACTATGAATTTCTTTTCCCAAATTCACATTCCTAGTTATGACGCCATTGCCCTGGAACACCCTCTCTTATCCATCCACCGTTACAGTTTCAGTACCAAGTAAAAAAAGGCCTTTTCCTTAGGATTTTTGTTGATGGAAATTTCAGTTTTATATATATGCTGTCTTTTCCCATCTGAGGTGACTGAAAAATAGCTTAAGAGTGAACAACTAGGGGGAAAAAAGTATCATAAAATATTATGAAACAGTAAACAGGCTCGAAGTTAAGAAAAAGTAAGTTGATCTGTTTTTAATATTTTAACATTTATCTTACTGTTCTGTTTTTATATTTGACCATCTTTTGTTGTCTCAGTTATTTTAGTGTACTTTATTGCTGCTGTGAATCATTGCCTTGTTTTTTCTCATGCTGCTTTGCTTGTGTATATTTATTTATTAAGGTTTCTGCTGCTTGTTGATACTGTTTTTGCTTACACTTTTAGTCTCAGTAATTTCTTTAAAAATGAATGTGTGTAGGTTTTTATAGAAATTCAGATCATTTTATTAAATATTTGTAAGCTGCCTGAGTTGGTAATGTGGAGGGTTTTTTTTTAAAAAAAAATCAATCAATCAATAATAGAAAAAGTGAAAAAAAATCAAGCTTTATTCACAATCTAATTTTCTTAAATCCTGTCTTTCCTCCAAGGGATTAAGGAGCACATTAACAGGTTTAATTCTAGTGTTCTGTCCCCATTAGTGGATCTCCTGATGGCACCTGGGTTTTTTGGCCACTGTGTGAAAGAGTGTTGGACTGGATGGGCCATTGGCCTGATCCAGCACAGCTTCTCTTATGTTCTTAATTCTCAGAACACCTTAGAAGTGAGGCAAGCTAAGAAGTGGAGATGCATCCACCCTATAAGATGTTCAGTTGAGGAGTAAGTCCAAGTTTTCCTAGTGTGTTACTCTGCACCACAGTGACACTCCAGAGTATCTCAGGCCGTTTTCCCACTTACCTTACCCCGGAGCGACGTCCCTCTTCACCGCGCTGCGTCTGCGCGGATTTCGCACAAACTGCTGCGCAGCACCAGGAAGAGCCGTGTAGTCCCGGGGCTTTTGCGTCGCAAATGTAAACCGCCAAAAAGCAGTCTACATTTGTGACGCAAAAGCCCCGGGACTACGCTGCTCTTCCTGGTGCTGCGCAGCAGTTTGTGCGAAATCCGCGCAGACACAGCGCAGTGAAGAGGGACGTCGCTCCGGGGTAAGGTAAGTGGGAAAACGGCCTCAGACTATAGCTACATGCCCTCAAAAACTGAACTTTATGCTTTAGTCACTGGAGGATACATAGAGATACCTTTATTTTGCTAAATAAGACACATCCCAACCTATATTGTTAAATATTAAGTAGGAGTTGTATGTGGATAGAGTCAAGACTCCTTATTGCTGGGGCCCAAAATTAAACGCACATTTGTATTAAAATTTCAAGGTATCCACTGATTATTATGCATAGTTTTCTGTCAATGTAACACAAAACACAATGCCACAATTCTGCTGAGATCTCTGGAGTTAAGAATCCCTTGTTTATGTTAACAGCTGCAAACACAAAATTCAAAATCAAGCTGGAAATTAATGCTATTCCCCCCTACACACTGATTCATGAATGCACTAGATTCAGAAGGCTAGACTTCCTCAAAATAGTGTCATGATTTTATTCAAGAAGTGCTGATTGTGGTTTTTTATTTAAAAACATGCCAAGTAGCCTTATGTTATACTCATTGTCCCCTAGATTGAGACCAATAGGTTTAATATGGGAGTTAGATGAGGCCTGTGTGTTTCAGCTAGTTACCACCCAATTCTAAGAACACTTTCCTGTGTTTCCTCCAAGGAAAGCCTCATTGACTAGACGACAGTAGGATTTTGAGTCCATATGCTTAGACTAGTGCTATTAGTCATCAACTCCCATACTTAACCTATTGGTCTTAATCTAGGGGACAATGAATATAACATAAAGCTACTTTGCATGTTTTTAAATAAAAAAACCACAATCAGCACTGTCCAAACTGATAGGTATGGAGGGTGTGATTTTGGGTTCTATAATCCCCTTACCTCACAAGGGACTGTTCCAATATAGAGTTGTGTGTTTGATATAGGAGGAGACAGAGAACCAAAAGAAGTTGGGGAGGGGATCTCTCTCTCTCTCTCTCTCTCTCTGTAAAACACACACTGTGATAAATATGCAAAACATCCATGACCCACAAAATACTCCCACTGATAATTGAAACCAAGCATGTTTCAACCCCTGTCTTCATCTCTTCATCTGTGGTCACTTAAATTCTCCAAATGAGGCTATTCCTATATAGAGAATATAACATATAGACAATACATATAAAGTTATAAGGTGAGAAATAAGAGGCAAATTGTCTACCTTCCCCTTCTCTGTCAACCTACCCTCTGTTTCCTGCTTTCTCCCCCTCCCCTTATTTGTCGGCCTATCCTATCTTCCTTTTGCCACCACCCCTTCTCCATCAGTTTACCCCTTCTTCTCTGTCGACTTACTCCCTTTCTTATTATCCTCCCCTTCTTGTCAATATTCCCGCCATCTCTCTATCTTCCCCTTCATTTATGGGCTGCAGCTGCTCTGGTGTTGGGAAGCTGCTCCGGTGTTGGGAAGCTGCTCCAGGTCTCGGCAGGTCTCTTGTCACTGATCCAGGCATGGCTCCAGGTCTGATTACGACCACACTGGCATCTGGGAGCTGCTCTGAGCCTGGAGAGGATCCTGGATGCTGCCACCACAGCTGGGCCCAGAGAGGCTTGTGGCATTTGCTGCCACTAGCTAGGAAGAAAAAGGGAGAATTTAATTCCCCCGATGTATTTTTTAAGGATACCAGATTTTTCTACAAACGGAAACATCTGTTTAGAGTCAGTGTGGCTCTGATCCATGGATCTAGATCTCCACAAATGGGAACCACTCAGGAGAAATAGCTACATAGATGTTGTTATTACACATCCACCTTGTAGCTAGAAACTCAGTAGGAATCCACATTAGAAAGAAAACAGAAAAGAAGATGATAAATGAAACTGTACATTCAAAACACGATATAAATTCAAATAAACAATAAACATTTGTATATAGAAATCTGGCAGCAATTTCCATTGCCTTCTGTTTTTTTCAAGTGTAATCAGTCTATTCCAAAGGTATCTCTTTGAATACAGTGCAAAACTATATTCAAGCCAAAGCAAAAGGAGGAGGAGAATGAATCACTGTCCACTGGGACTGAAAAACAGGTGATATGCATACCAAAAGTTGTTTTCTGTTGAAGGCATTTCAGTTGATTATAGTGCTCTAGAAACCCAGCTCACAAAGACTGATGTGCATCTTTCTAAAGTCTACAGCACAGATACATCTGGCTCACCAATCATGTATGATATCACTTTATAGGAAAATGTTTGCAGTTTAGACTACAGCAACCTCTCCCACCTCTAACATCTGTATTCTTGAGCAAGAGCAGACTGCCAGTAAAAACCCATGGGACCACAGATCATCATTATACAGTTGATGGAACATCAATCATAAGCTCAAATCGATGCCTCAGTCTCTTCTTGCTCACGCTGTATTTTGCATGGTCACCTAGGATTCTGATTGCTGGATCAGGATTTATTTTCTTTTGTAGCAGTCTGCCTATAGAAAATAAAATTGAAGTGCACTGTTTATTACTTCTTGTAACATATATTGACATGCATAAATACCCTCCACCGATTCAACGCATGTAATCTGCCCATAGAATTCTGTAAATATAACCTATGTAATCTGTCCATAGAATTATGTGAATATAAATTGCCTTATAATCAGTGTTCCCTCTAAGCTTAGTTAGCGTGAGCTAGCTCACAGATTTTTAGCCTCCAGCTCACACATTTTTGTCTTAGCTTAGGAAGGAGGACTCCAGAGCACACTAATGTATGCAGTAGCTCACAACTTTAATGCCAGTAGCTCACAACTTTAATGCCAATAGCTCACAAAGCAGAATTTTTGCTCACAAGACTCTGTAGCTTAGAGGTAACATTGCTTATAATATATACAAAATCTGAGCATGGTCAAGAGTCCTGTATTTGGTTGCAGTTAGCTCAGCTCTGCTGAATAGACCACAGTGTTGCAGCTTCTTTTCAGAATTCTGGCAAGAGCAAGACCAACCAGGCACACACCAGGATCACAATTCATTAAGCACAAGGTCACATGAGACTAGCACAGCAAATTATCAAGTTAAAGCATACAGATCTCATGATATTACTCCACCCATGGGATTTAAGGATACCAACTGAAGCTAAAGGATGACCAGATGGTTACTTCAGAGGCAGAGACCACATATAGAGGCAGAGACATCTCAGGGGTGGCAAGGAGGAAGCTAACACCCACAATTGTGCTTAGCTTTGCTCCTGCTATGGATTGAAAGCACTGTATTCAGCTTGGTTTTTTTAAACACACCCTTTCTCCCTGTGTTTGTCTCCCTGGATTGTGCTGTGGACTGTCTACTTTAAAAGAAAGGGAAAAAACATGTTTCTATTGCTTTCAATGGAAAAGGGCAGAAGTTCAGTGTTACACCATCTCTTTGTAGCTGTTCCTTCCACACATGCTCTAATCACATAGTTACATGTGTACGTGTGAAGTAAAGGCTTCAGCAAAATTTATCAGTCCCTAATCACTCCTGTTCCATCCTCCTACCGATTGTCTTTGTATTTCTGAAGCATCGTTTTCTATTTTAGACAATTACTTTGTGTAAGCTGTCACCCAATTAATAGATGAAATCTTCCTAGGCTGCAATCAGATATGCATTTTGGTCCACTATAGTTGCTTTTCCCTAATGGATCAAATGGCTCATTCACACACCCTCATCTGGCAGACGTTCCCCAATCATACTCACCTCATCATATGACAAATTGGATATGGAGTAAATAACCACCAGAGAAAATCAGGTGCTTACGGATCCCCAAAAGTTCATCCCATCTTGCCAGATGTCTGAACTCCCCCTCTGTGCACTCAAAGCAGTTCAGAAGTGTGAACCTTTAATTCTGATTTTGGTGTTCTGTTTTTTGAACCAGTAATGCATATGCACATGGGCGCACCAGACTGTGTGCTCCATGAATGAAGACCAACGCAAATCTGAATTATCAACCATGGAAGAAGTGTGTGGTGAGGCTGGATCAGGATGAGAGTCTGACCAAAAATCTTCATCACAAAATGTGATGGGGTAATTAGCAGCACACCCAAACCATGCCAACCTTCCATTCTGACCACAGCCCTAGGAACCTTGGCTAGTTAAACCACACATTTCTTAACATCTCTGTTAACTCATTTTCAAATATCTATCAAAGGATCTTTCAGCACCTGGCTTTGTTTAGATACACCTATAACTTAGCAAATCACCTTTATGACCACTTTATAGCCGGAAATCCTTCTCAGCAATAGCTTCTGAGTTTTGAATTCCTTAGCCAAGTTCTAATGTAGATCTGGGGTGGGGGTTCTCACACCCAAACTTCAGATGTACCCATATTACAGCTTCAAGTTGTAAAAATTTATAAATATTTGACATTTTCCCACAAAGCTTAGAATTACCCTTACTCTTCTCAAGTGTGTATGTACAGCATGAATAGTTTTACACATGAGTCTTGCAGACTTTTTGAAGAGATCCACCCTTTTCCAGTTCTTAGCTATAATATTTTACCTGTAAACATATTGCCAGTTGACAATATTTTCTCCTTTTCACACAATATCCAGCATCATTTAAAACCAGATCATTTGGTACTATATATAATTGATCACCAACTAGAATAAATTTCTTATGTCACCTCAATAACTTTTATCCAGCAAGATGTAATGATTTTACATTTGCGGTGTAAGTAATGAGTTGGTTTTTGCATCCAAACATCCTCAACATAAAGCTGTTTATACTTGTATCCATTTCTGTATATCTGTGAGGAAATGAACTTGCAAGCCCCATCTCTTCTCGCTCTGGGAGCTTGGTAAACTTCATAGTCATTCCAGGGTCTTCGCTTGGCAACACATCACCTCTAAGTGCCATCTGTGGTGTTGTGGTTGAGAATGGCTGACTCTAATCTGGAAAACCAGGTTTGATTCTCCATATGCAGCCAGCTGGGGGACCTTGGATCAGTCACGGTTCTCTTTCTCAGCCCCACCTATCTCATAAGTTGCCTGTTGTGGGGAGAGAAAGGGAATGTGATTGTAAGCTGCTCCAGGGGTGTTCTTACACTGACAGTTTGTGACTCTCTATCACCGCATTGGAAACTCACCTTTTACATTACCTAATGTTCTCACAACTGTTTTGCATCATTGCTGCCCGAAGCATCTACATTTGTTTCGGTGAGATGAGTTCTGGCGCTGCTGCTGCAAGGTTTTTCTCAAAACTAGTGTTGATCTGGTCATTTCTCTACAGGCGTTTCAAACTTGTATTGTAGAAGTTTTCATGCATTTTAAAAGACTCCTCCAAAAGCCACAAGGTGCAGTAATTTGCATGAGAACTGACAGCACTTGAAATTTTATATATCATTGCTTGCCTCATCTTGTAATTTAAATTTGTATTGCTTTTGCAGTGTTGACACGATTTCTAAGCAATAATATACATTTAACTAAGCACGGGTATTTCATCTGCCCTCTGATCAGCCCCCCCCCCAAAAAAAATTGAAACACTTTCAGCAGGAAATATAGAAGTTTGGCTATGCGAAATGAGCAGAGCAAATCCACCAATGTAAAAGGAAAATAATTAAAGCAGAACGGTTGCAGGCGATTTGAAGACTCTAATACCGTTTTCGCACACAGCTAACCTCGCAGTCACAATCCTGTTCCTCCGCATCCGGTTGGATTTTGCACCATCTGCGCCGGAGTTACAGGAAGTGCCGCGGCTTTTGCATAGCAAACGTAAACCGCTAAAACCCAGTTTACGTTTGCTACGCAGAAGCTGCGGCATTTCCTGTAACTCCGGCACAGATGGTGGGAATTCTGACCGGACGCTGCAGAGGGAACAGGATTGTGACTGCGAGGTAAGCTGTGTGCGAAAACGGTATACAACTCTGGATCAAACTGAATGTAAAAACACCCCAAGACTCCTTCAGGTAATGAAGGGCAGGTTATAAAACCAACTCCTCCTCCTCCTCCTGCTCTGCTTTCCCTTACTCCAGAAGGGGTTGTCTGCTTCTCTCTGAGTAGTAACCACTGCCCCCTATCTAAAGGAGTATATCTATATTGAAGGATGGATATTTCTGGCACTCATCCATTCTGCATTGTCATTTAAAGCTTCTGTCTAGGTGCCATGTCTCCTGCTTTGCTTTTATCATTCTCATTCCAGGCTCTTTCTTTTGCTCACATGAAATTTAGCCTGAAAGTTTTCATATACAGATTGTTTTACTATAGGCATTCAAACAAATGTACCTCTAATTGAGACGACTGTAGCCTGGTGCTAGAGCAACTGCTTTTGTGCATGACATTGAATTCAAGTCTCTGGTGTGTGCAGTTGAAACAATCTCAGGTTCCAGGAACCCCTCCCCAAGACCCTGGAAAGCTGCGGCTGGTTGAGATAGGCCACAAGTGCCACCAAGGCATCTAACAAATTAAAACATACATGATTAAATCACATTTGTAAATCACATTGCTATTATTCCCCCTACACATCATTAAAACATTTTTTTAAAGCTAAAACACACAACATATTTTAAAACCCAGTAATTAACACATTAGTCAGGAAAGGGGATCACTAAGGGAATGCCACATGAAACAAGAAAGTCTTCATCTGCTGGCAGAATGTGGCAAGACAGATCTCCCTTGGGAGAAAGTTCCAGAGCTTTGGTGCCATGACCAAGAAGACCTTCTCCTCAGTTACCACCATCTGTCTAATATTGAAACATGCTCAATTTCTAAGCGTTCATGTGCTTTACCTGAAGCAGGGCTTCCACAGATGACCATAGTGGTTGAGCAGGTTCATAAAGGACTAGGCAGTCTTTCAGGTATGTAGAAAAAGCCCAGCAGGAACTCATTTGCATAATGACAATGCCAGCCAGAACTGTGTTCCTGCTCAAAAAAAGCCCTGGTCCCAAGTCATATAGGGTTTGAAGATAAAACCAGGACTTTGAATAGTGCCCAGAAACAAATTGGGAGCTGGTGCAGGTTGATCAAGACTGGAGTAATATGGTCATTCTGACCAACTCCAGTCAGCCTCCTGGCTTCAGCACTCTAGGACTGTACCAGTAGACGTTTTTGAAGGGCAGCTCCACATAGAGTACATTGCAGTAATCTAATCTAGACAAAACCAGGGTGGCCATCTTTTCTGCCTAGGAAAGGCCATAGCTAGCTAACCAGCTGAAGGTGGTAAAACCCAATCCTGGATAAGCTACAACATGCTTATGCAGTATACATTATATCTCCATCTTTGTTTAACAGGTTTATCAATGCTGTAAATGTATCCATTATGCTGCCATCTAGTGGGAAAAAATAAAACATAAACATAGAAGTACTTGTGAAAAAATAAATCAGAAAGAGGGATGGTTTTCTAATTTATTTCTCAGGGGACACCTGCCCCAGCCTGTAGGAAACTGCAGATGGATTCTTAGCCAGTCCATTCTCTAGGAATACCTAAGGCCAAGGGAATTCCACACAGTGAATCCAGAAGAAACACCCAAGGGCACCCCAGAGGGTTGCAGGTGCATTCCTAACTTTCCTGTGCTCCTTTGTTATTGGAATCACTGGAAAAGCAACTTTTATCTGCTGAATTGAGATTCATAGCTTATTTGGAAAAATACAGGCAGAAACATTACACTGAAATGGGAAGATATGTAAGTAGCAACTGGCTAAAGTCCAGCACTCTCTTTTCTGGGAGAAAATATTGGTTAGATTTGTAACTGAAAAACATAAGAACTGTTCATGCCCCCCACTTCTGCCTGCACAGATGCCCTCTCTCTTTGATTCCTGGCACAGTCCTCTGAAGCTTCCTTTGCCCACCCACTACCTCTCATGTTGCATAATTTTTCTCTTTTACACCCACCTATATTACCTCTATTACACATATGCACACAAACACACACACACTTGTCTTCCCTAAATGCAAATGTTATGAAATTCAACTGCCTTCTCTAAATGTGCTCAATTTCTGTGGTTTTGCAGTTTCAGATTTTATAACCCTGGTATGAAGATGGTTGGAAAGTCACTCTGCTTAGCAGTGTTCTTTGTGTTGTACCTGCCACTCTGAAGTTCCTGACTACAACTGCTATTCCACTGAGATGGAAGGGATCAAATCCAAAGCTTCTGTTCCACCAGTGGAATGGTAGGGGAGGGAAGAGGGGTCTTTGTCAGTTCACTCTTCACACTGCAGACCCCTACTAATGCCCACCCCCCCCCCCCATGATTCCTGAGGGTCCTTTGACCTAAAGGAACAGGAATTTGGTGGTGGAAGAAGAAAAAGAAGATGATGACATTGGATTTATATTCTGCCCTCCACTCTGAATCTCAGAGTCTCAGAGCAGCTCATAATCTCCTTTATCTTCCTCCCCACAACAAACAGCCTGTGAGGTAGGTGGGACTGAGAGGCCCTCTCAGAAGCTGCCCTTTCAAGGACAAGCTCTGTGATAGCTATGGCTGACCCAAGGTTATTCCAGAGGCTTCAAGTGGACGAGTGGGGAATCAAACTCAGTTCTCTGTGTCAGACCCAGAGTCAAGGAAAAGACGATTGAGTTCAATATCTTTATTCCAGCTTCATGGGCATACACACACATTGTCGGAACTGACCTCTCTGTCAGTTCCTCTGACTTATAAACCTTTGCCCTGACTGTTATAATTCAAACCAAAGTGTGCCAAGCAAAAGCGGGGGTTTTGCGTGGGGTTTTTACTAAGCTCTCATCACCACAAGTGCCTACTATCAATTCATGGTCCGCATCTCCTCCAGCTCCTTGGCCTTGGTTACCTAGCAACTAGCCAGTTCCCAGACATGCCATCCTCCCTCCAGATAAGCAGTAAATAACAGTTACATCAAAGGCATAGCAAGCACAAGCATAGCATTGTATAAGTGAATACATATGACAAGAGGAACAAAATGGAGTGACTCTTGACACCATGCACTTAACCACTGGCAGGAGGGGTGAATTAGGGAAGGCCAGCTCCACCAGTTTCTTTCTGTCACAGGTGCTTTGGATCAAACCTGCTGTTTCCAAGCCATCTTTTCTCATCCTTGGCAGAGCCTCCACTGACACTGAAGGGCTGCATAAGACTGAGCATATAGTAACAGGTTTTCTGTCTGTCTCCAGTCTTTGTTGATTGGCAGCCATGCATTTCAGGAGCTTCATGCAGAGCCTGTAACATTTCCACTGGCCTTGAGTTATGAGGTTTTGCAGAATTTTGAAATTTTCTGCAAGGGTCAGTGTGTTGGCAGGAGAAGAAATATAAGTAAGTGAAAGACAGGACTGGATATGGGGCAGCTTGCCACGTGTGGCACATAAATGCCTCTTTGTGACCGTGAAGCTTTTCAGAGTCAGCTTTCTCTTTGTCAAGTCCTGACATGTCCTGAGAGTTCAAACTGGGGAGAAAGAAGGGGAGCTTGGAGTAAACCAGATCAGGTGACTGGTTAAGCTAGGTATGCACAGATACATGACCACACAGCAACATGTGGGGCAGGCCAATGCTCTTGCCCAGACTTCTGAGCCAGAACCAAGCAGTATGCCTTAATTTGTACCAGGAGTTGTGCTTTCCTGTTCTGAGAGGTGTGTGCCTGAAGGCTGGACTGGTTGCTTTGATCCACATGTAATAGAACAGGGGTGGCCAACGGTAGCTCTCCAGATGTTTTTTGCCTACAACTCCCATCAGCCCCAGCCATTGGCTATGCTGGCTGGGGCTGATGGGAGTTGTAGGCAAAAACATCTGGAGAGCTACCGTTGGCCACCCCTGGAATAGAACATCCCACATGCTTCAGTCTGAGTAGACTGCTTTTCTTACTTTGGATCTGGGCCTTAGTCCTCCAAATCCTCCTTTGCCTACCTACTTTCTTCCCACCAACACTACCTCACTGCAGAAAAGAAAATACTCCCTTGTGGCAGAGAAACTAGCAAGGCAATAAAATATCAGTATCCTGAAAGACCCTATCAAGAAGCCGTACAATCTCTCTCTCTCTCTCTCTCTCACTCACACACACACACACACCATACTGTAAACTCTTGCCAGACAGGTTGGCTGTTGAATTTTCTGAAGCTCCTCATTTGTGTTCCATATGACTCCTCACAGTCCCAATAAGAATCCCAGCTGGAGAAGGCAATGCTGGAGGCACTATCCTGATTACTCCGTGGGACTCAAGGGACTGGGATAGGATTTTACAAGGAGCTAAAATGAAGGAGGAGATCATATGGGAAGGTGCTAGGCTCCTATTGTTTCCGGACATAAGTTCTATAACACAGGGCAAAAGGGAAGAATTAACTGTGGTTGGGGGGAGGAGAAAAGAAGGTCATGATGAAAAACATGTCTGCATCATTTTCTCTCAGCTGCCAAACAGCTTTTTACAAGCAGTGTGAAACTCTACAGCTTTGGGGAAGTCAAGGCAGCTCCTCAGACAAAAAGGAATAAAGAAGGTATGCATAAGCAGGGAATCTTGACTGCTAGAGATTTGTTACCTATTGGATTGTGTGTGTGTGGGGGGGGTAGGGTTTTCCTCTGTGCTAAAAGCACTTTATACCAAGCACTACCTTGAGGCACAAGCCATTGAATCATGCGGTTTGTAAGCGTTCTCAAACACACACACACCATTTCCTTTTCCTCGGAGAATGTGCTTTGGTAATCCCATCTACCAAAACTTCGGAAAGAATTTGAAGCGAGTGCTAGGGGTTTAAGGATTAACACAGTCCCTTCTCCAAAATGTAAAGAAGTGAAATTTAGAAATGTATGCAAGGCCACCCATGAGGTCCAGTGAGGAAAATTTTGCCTGAACTCATATATCAGTGGTACTCAAAAGGCTAGCAATCCAAAAGTCATTTTATAAAATTACAGCACTATACATTTTATAAAATTTCAGCTCTCTTTTGGGTCCCTAATTTTTGGGGCCCCACTAATAAATGAGTCCTGGTCAAATTATCCTCATTGGACTTCAGGGTGGTCCTATATACATTTCACAAACATGGTGGGGAGTACAAATGATATAAGAAAATGGTTATCCACATTTTTAAAAAAGTTATTTTTAATGTAGCTGCATGAGGTTCAAAGTTTGAATGTGGCAAACTGTTTGCTTCCTCACAATATATTTCCCAAATGCAGTGGGTGATGGCTAGGTCGAAAAACTGTTCTCCGCTGTTCATTAGCAGCAAGAAGGTAGTGTATTTGCATAGCTCATGAATTATGTCTAGTAATTTGTTATACCATCTTTTCTCTAAGAAGCTTACAGTGGCATAAGGATCTTTCTTCCCCAATTAGCATCCCTCATAGCATCTGTGTGAGGTAGATTAGGCTGACAGAATGACTGGTCCAAGGCTACCCAGTAAATTTCATGGCATGGGGGGGATTTGAACTCAGCCTACCTAGATCCTAGTATATCACAGTGGTAAGAGTGTTGGGGTGGCTCTTGGGGTGACTCAGGTCAAATCTTTACTCAACATGAAGCTTACTGAGTGACCACAGGCCACTCACTCACTCTCTTAGTGTGCCTTCACATGGCAATGGTTTGCAAGTGGGTTTTGCCATTCCTGCACAGCAAGAATCCAGCTGCAAAGCGCAACACAGCAAAAATCTAGTTGCAAAGCAAAAACCCAGTTGCTAAGTTGGTTTGCAAGTGGATTTTGCCATTCTTGCACAGCAGAAATCCAGTTGCAAAGTGTGTGAACTCACACTTAATCTAATGCAACTCATGGGGTTGTTGTGTGGATAACAGAGACAGTGGGAGATCTGAGTACCTTGGAGCAACAGTAAAAAGATGTACTGAATAAATAAGTGAAATAATCACTGGCTCACACTGGTTCTGAGAGTTTGGTGTTTTCAAGGTTTTTTTTTGTAGCAGGAACTCCTTTTCATATTAGGCCACACACCTTTGATGTAGCCAAATCCTCCAAGAGCTTACAAGGCTCTTAGTACATGGCTACATCAGGGTTGTGTGGCCTAATATGAAAAGGAGTTCCTGCTACAAAAAAAGCCCTAGTGTTTTTAAATAAGATGGCTCTTTCTAAAATTATTTTCTTTCATTTAGATTCCCAGTTTATGCTTACATTATTAAAGTAGAGAATCATGTCAAAATAATTCCATGACTGTAATTGCTGGAGAGTCTTGAGCATCTGCAATATCACAGAAGTTAGTCAAACAATGCCTTGTGCATTTATGCCACCTGAAGGCCACAGGTTGCCTGTCATCATTTTCCTGAAGGAACTATAGAAAATCACACTCCACATTTCTTCTTTGTAAAAATCTTTCCTTCTCTGAAATACAGGATCTGCAATAGACTTGGAAGGAGGTTGCAATTTCAACCTAAACCTCCCCCCTCCCATCCCCCAGAATGGAATAACACCAAGAGATTATGAGCACACGTTTCCCAGACTCACCTTAAACTACATAGAGTAGCACATAAAGTTATCATTTGATAAACCCAGAATGCTCAACAGCCTGATTTTCTTTGGCAAAGGCTGCCATGCTATTAAGAACTTGATTACCCAGCAATAATGAGGGAACTCAGAGACTCCCCAAGGTGAGCAGATGCGTGTGTGAAAATAAATAAATAAAACAAATAAATAAATAAGAAAGCCGCCACACTAAATAAAGCCATACTGCCACCTCAGGTTACCATCTGTTTCTACTTTCACTCAACGTTCCTTCAGACCATTTTTTTTTTCAAACTGTGTACAAGTCCAGCTGGCGTCTCTATACGCTCAACATGGTTGAGGCCTCACAAAAATTCTAGTGCTCCTTTCACATGCTCCTGGACCTTTGGATGTTGCTGTAAGGCAACAAAAGATAGTGGGATGTCATGAAGCTATCAGTTTTACAATCCTTTAATCTCTGACAGCACCCTTCCCCCTTAAATTCTGCAATTTTAAGGAATACTAGAAATAGAGGAGTGTTAGATTTGGCAATAAATTAATGTCTAGTTGAAGGAAAAACAATTACAAATGGGAAACAGATTTCTTCACACTCACTGCATTAATGAAAACAAAAAAAAAAGGAAAGGGGGAAAAACGCTGGGTATACTGTGTGGAAAAAAATAATGGCCCAGCAGGTCTACTTTTTATTAACAACTCATCAGTAAGCAGGTTGTAATTCATAACAAAGAATTTACCCCAAGGAATGCCACAGGTCTGCAAGCTTTTTAGTTTCCTAAGAAAATACATATGTTGTTCCACTTGGTTTCCTTTCAATAAAATCCACCAGTTAGCACTTCATTTTCGAGCTGTTCTGACAAATCAGGTGAGTTAGCTTGGTAGAAAAAACAGAAGCCAACTTTTCAGCCGTGAATTTAGGGAATTTTTTAATAACTGAAATAAATGTCCCAAATGGTGAGGAAGCCTTGATAAAAGCCTCAAAAAGGTATTTGCTTGGAGCAGGGTGCTTCTATATTTAGTTAATACTAGTAATGTTTGTCTTCTGAAGAAATACTTTAAGAATAATTTCTTAAAATCTAACAGAAACCAAATGGCATCTTTAAGACTAAACAAGCTTCTTCTAGCATAAGCTTTCATGAGTCAGAGCTCACTTCAGCAGATATATAAGTCTAATTTCCACACATATTGAAAAACACACTTTCCATCCACTTTCAATGCACTTCACAACTGGAACTGATTGTGTGAAACAGAAAAATCCACTTGCAAACAATTGCTGAAGTGCATTAGAAGTGCATTATAGAGCATGTGTGGAAGCACCTTTTGTTAGTCTTAAATGCAGGCCTCAGATTCAGTGGGAGTTCACGGGAGCTGGATGAGCTCCACCACCCTGGATGAGCTCTACCACCTGGATGAGCACCCTAGATGAGCTCCACCACCTGGATGAGCTTCATCACCTATTTTTCCCTGGATGAGCTCCACCACCTATTTTTCTACAAAACAATCCCTGCTTAAATGTAACACTTGATTTCTGCCTTGTGTTGTAACAACAGACTAACATGACTACCCTTTGGAAATTATGCATTGGAAAAAGGAGCTGCCTTTAAAATTATAATATGTAATTATAAATTCTTACATAAATACGCAAACACCAATTTCTCACTAGGGTTCTGCACCCCCAGGCTTCTGTTTCCCCCTGGCACAAGCTATCAATTTTCCATTGGTTGTTTTGTGGACACATTTTGATGCAGGGCTCCCTCCACTACCCCAAGCAGTATTGTAATCCTTAAAAAGACAGAATCACAAAACCATGTAGGGAACTGGAAGGAGTCCTGTGTCAAAATGCACCTGCAGAGCAACTGGTGGGAAATTGATCACTTGCACCGGGAGAAACAGACGTCTGGAGGCAAAGCAATGTGAAAAATCAGTGACAGTTGTGGCTCAAAGTTGGATTAAACTAATTGTGAACAGTTCAAGAAGAATTATCTGTATCAGTAATTCAGTATTGACAGATCTAAGTTGGCAGCCATGTTGGTCTAAAGCTGTGTTTCTCTTTTAGAACAGTGTATCAGAATATTGGGGGGGGGGGGTGTTGTATTGACATACTCAAATAAGGGATATTGGCTGTTTATCTTATTACATATACTAACCCATACTCCACTGTATTTTAATATATTTCTTTTTTCCTAATGGCAAACTATAATGATGTTACAACCTCTTGAGTAAATATGCCCTCTATTTAAACCCAGAACTAACAAAGCCAGAATGTTACCCAGATTTATGGCACTTCACACCTGACCTACGACATCAGTCTGCTTTTTATCACCCTCCAATGTTGTTTCAGCCCAGTTAACACTAACTAACAAACATAAACCCCAACTTGTGATTCTTTTAATCTGCTAAAAATATTCCCATGATTCTACATACCAACTCACTGCCCATTTACATTAAGAACTGCTGTTTGACATTCCATTTTGTCTGATGAAGTCTGCTTAGAGCATATGAAAGCTTACATTCTAAATAAAACTTAGTTGGTCTTAAAGGTGCATTTGTCTACTGCTTTGTTCAGTATTGACAGTAATTGATAGTAATGGATGGGACTTTCTTCTGAGGAAGCATAGAGTTTGTTATGCCTAACTTAAACCCTACTGATTCAAACTGAATCCCACAACTACCATTATCGCTGAATTGCTCTTTTGGGGAGAATCACGCCTATGGGTCACAGCAAGGCAGAACATGTAAAGGAAGAGCCTTGACAAAAGTTCCAGAGATTTCAATGAAATCTGTGTTCAATATTTTTGAACTGCTTTATTTTTTTTTTAAAAAAAATCACTGAAAATTTGGTGTTTAAAATCTCCAAGCATTCTATATTTCAATATCTATGCTCCTTAACAACTCACTCTCAGCTCTAAGAACTACATATTTTGCTTGCACAATAACTGTGGAATAACTAGTCAGGGAAGAGGCTGCTGTCTTCAATACAAATAAAGACATGTTGTAAATATCTAGAAATACTTTTCTGAAAGTCACAGCAGAAACCTAACAGCTTCTAGGTCTGCAGCCTCTGAGGGCCAAGGCATTTTAGTTAAACTTGCTTAAGAAATAAGTATTAAAGATAAAACAAATATTTGGCATCCGTTGTTTCTTCTCTCTTTTACAGCCTAGGATGCAAATCATGTGTATACTTAAGTTCCATTGACAAGCATAGGATTGGACAGCGTAAGAAACATTAAAGTTATGCTCCTTTACACCCACTTCTGTTTTATGAAACCCTGCTACTCTAGGGCCAAAAGCACACAAGAGTGACTGTCATGCTTAATGCCATTGAGCTGTGTAGTGTTTTCCCTTCATTGTCCAGTTGTGTGAGGTTTGCAGCCACGGTTTATACTTGTCAAAAAGTAGTCCAACTTGACAGACTGCTTCACGTGTGAAGTATTTTTGCAGTAGCAAGTATCAAGTGCTTCAAAGTTCTTTAGTCATATTGAAATGGAAACAGCTGACTCTGTCCATCAGAATGGAAGGGGGCCGCAGTACTCCTGTCACTGAAGGTAATGAGTGAGCATAAAGCCATTGTTCATGGCTTGTAAAAGCACAGGCTGATGAAGTATTTATGAATATAAACAGTACACTATTAAAATAAGTTTATCATGGTCTTCCAGTTCAGCCAATTTGTACTCCGTCCCAGGATAAAAATATGAGATCATAATTTAACTGCTCAAATTATTTTGTTAGCTGCCAAAAACAATGATTCCTGGATGGCTTATATTTCCACACATAAAAGATTAAATTTAGTATGAAAATGTTAATTTATATAACACTCTTGAAAAGAAGAACTTTTAAGTGTTGGCTTTTTCCTCATAAGAAAGTAGGCCTTTTTTAATTTTTACCATTAAGTCTTTGTGAGTGGTGTTTAAGATCAGAAGACCAAATAGAAGAGTAATTGCCTGGTTAGCTTAGGGTGCAAATGGTACAATTCAGCAGCACATCTGATGTCCCTGAGGCACACAGCATCCTGGCTGATATTCCCACTGACACATATGATGGACTGGAGCAAACCACACAATCAGCAAGGATCTTCCAAGGGACACAGGCCAAACACTTGCAATATGGTACCTTTCCCTCCTTTAAGATATTGCTTCTAACATTTTCTATTCAGAGTTAAGCTGTCAAATAAGTAGCAAGTATGTATAGATATATCTTCACTATGTGACAGAAAGTTTCATTCACAGCTAACTTACTAGAGGGGGAAAAAGCTATAGCTCTCATTTCTGCTCATCTTAGAGAACATTCCTTTTTGATATTTAGTTTGCAGTGATCTAAAAAAATCACCTTTTAAAAAGAGATACCTACCTTAAATTTACAATATTGTCACACACATGAAAATATTGTCACACCCAATTTCCTTCTTAGTGGCTGAGTAAACATTGCTAAGAACTGACTGCAGAAAAGAAATTGAAAAGATGTTGCAGCATGGAGGGATTTTGGATGTAAAAAGCCCTATGATTACACCAGCATTTTCCAAAGCTCTTAGCTCTTGCAAGTAAATGCTGAATGGATTTTTTTTTTTTTTACCTTTAGCTGTGCTAGCATATTGCAGGCATCCTCAACTATGCCAATCCTCAAGCACCAGATATTCTATTTTGTGGTAACAGAACAGCTGTCCTGCTTATTTAGAGGGTGTATGGATGCCTCTGGTTCCAGAAGACAAGCCACCCAGGTAAGAGGCCTCCTAGTATGACTGCCAAACAAATTGCTGCACCTCCAGTTTACAAGCTCCCGAAACTAACTACTAAACTATGTTTTAACAAAGAAAATGTGTGAAAGCACCAATAAAACTGCTCTAATAGGCCCTCCATAGCAAAAGTTCATAGGCAGCAAACCATAACTAAAATACATTGTACAGTGTTTAAAGTGCAACAGAAATATACTGATTCCACAATGGAAACAAGAAACTAGAAGTGGGTGGGTGGAACCGGGAAACAGACTTTTTAAACGCTTGTTTCGTTTTGGCTGCTTGAGGTTAGAAATTTGAATGGCAAACTGGGAAAGATATTTCTTTCTTCACATAAAGCATAATAAACAACCAATGAGAAGACTTAGTGAACAATTTCAATGTGATGCTCTCAAAATTCTCTTTTTACCAAATTTCTCCATCCAGTTTCATCTGTCCACTTTTTGGCATGACACATTGAAATGGATGTTAACTGCTTTGGAGTGAAGGGCTCCTCTCATTCACCCCAACAAAACGATTTATTTAAGACATACATTCAGGTAGTCATGTTGGTCTGAAGCAGCAGTCTAAAGCAGTTGGTCTGAAGCAGCAGTATTCTTGGTGCTTGGGGGGGCACAGTGGGAGGGCTTCTAGACCCACTGGTGGACCTCCTGATGGTACTTGGTTTTTTTGGCCACTGTGTGACACAGAGTATGTCATGAGCCCTGACGAGGAGCTGGAAGGGTTAACAGACCTGGAAGAGTTTCCAGCCAGTTCCTCAACAAACAGCAGCTGGCCCATCAATCACTCTCCAGGCACCAGTGTCAGCTGTTGACGATCAATCTCCTTCATGCACTCCTCCTCCCATCTCAAGAGTTTGAAGCAGGCTCCGGAAAGAACTTTCAGAGCGAAGACATGAGGCACTCTGATGCTTCAGATCTCTCAGCCCTGAGTTCTAGCAGAGTCACAGCCACCCAGAGAGCAGGCTGATTGAGACTCCCATATAGCTCCCACCCAGGACCTGGTAACCTTGTGGAAGCAACAAGTCTATGGGCGTTTTTGCACTGACCTTACGCCGGAGCGACGTCCCTCTTCACCGCGCAGCGTCTGCACAGATTTCGCACTAATTGATCCACAGAACCCAGAAGAGCCACAAAGTCCCGCGGCTTTTGCGTCGCAAATGTAAACTGGTTTTTGGCCACCCAAATGGTGGCTCATCTGCAAGCCGCTGTTGCTGCCCCACCCAAATGCCTGGTGCTTCCCCCAGAGAAGTTTGCTGGGAAGGTGGAAGAGTTTCCTGCATTCCTGGCACAGTGCAAACTGCATATTGAATTACGTGCCAGAGACTTCCCCAACAACAAGACCAAGGTATGCTTCATTGTCAGCCTCTGAAAGGGACAGGCAGCTAAATGGGCTACCCCCTTGCTTATAGCCCCATCACCCCTGCTGACTGATTACAAGGGCTTCCTGGATCATATGGCGGTAGCTTTCACTAACTCCCAGCAAGCAGTGACTGCCAATCGGAAGATACGGACCATGAAGCAGGATAGAGATTTGGTTTCCCAGTACTCCACTGAGTTCAAGCTTCTGGCCCAAGACCTGGCCTGGAACGAGGCTGCCCTCATGGACCAGTATATGGAGGGGCTGGCTGATGAAGTCCTTGATGAGCTGCCACGACTAGATCGACCGGCCGTACTGCAAGGTCTAATCATGCTGTGTCTCTGCATCGATGGCCGTCTGGAAAGCTGCTGCCAAGCGCGCAGCAGCGTCCGTCCCTCTCAGTTGCCTTGCTGCCCAGTGACGGTGCCAATCCCAACACACACCAGCCCCAGGACACCAGCCTATGCAACTTGGGGCAGCATGGCTGCAGCTCACCCCTGAGGAAAAAGCATGGCGCCGCTCACAGAATCTCTGCCTGTACTGTGGAGGGGCGGGGCACTTTTCCGGCTGTCATGCCAAGTGCACCCAGCCCAGTACTGTGCCACCACTGCCAGTAAAAGACCAGCCCCAAGTCTGAGTGGACTCCCCAACTTGGGGCACTGAGCCGGGTCCCCTGAACCCTACATTACTGGCCAGGGCCCATTTCTCATACTGGTCACACTCGGCTTGCCGGACAGGCACTGGCTGTTCGTCTATGCCATGGTCGACCCTGGGGCTGCCCGCTGCTTCATCGACATGGCCTTTGTGAAGCAACACTAGATCCCGGTGCAGGACAAAGACACCCCGACCCTAGTCGAAGCCATCAACGGGTGCCTCCTCCACTCTAGTCCGGTGACCTGGGAGACCCACCCGGTCACGCTCCAGATCCAACAACATCACAAGAAGTACAATTTGATATTGCTCACATGCCCCGCTTTCCCCTCATTCTGGGACTCTCCTGGCTCGTAAAGCACAACACCCTTGTGGACTGGGCAAAGGGAAAGCTGAGTTTCAAAGACCCTTTTCCTCACCAGGCCTGGTCGGCCACCCTGGCCGCTGCCACCCCAGCAGCTGGTCCTCTACTTCCCCCAGCCTACACAGACTTTGCTGACCAGCTCCCCCCGCACCAGCCTTATGACTGCACTATCAATTTGGTACCAGGGGCACACCTGTCCATGGGGCGGCTCTACCCCATGTCCGAACTGGAGCTAGCAGCCCTGTGGGACTTCCTCGTCAAAAACCTGGAATGGGGTTTCATCCGGCCATCCACGTCCTCTCTGTCCACCCCTGTTCTCTTTGTCAAGAAGAAAGGCAGGGAGCTTCGGCTTCTGGTACCAACATTTTAGGGATATTTGGCTATTTTACAGGATTCTGGGGCAATGTGGGGGATGGAGGATGAAGGCAACTCTTCCAGGCAATGGGATCATAGACTAGAGGGAGCATTAGAACTCTCTGCACATCATGATGATTGTCTCATAGCCCATACCTTTTTGACTCAGGAGCAAGGAGGATAAAAAGCAGGCCAGGCTGCAGCTTGACTCCATTTCAGTGCCAGGTTTTTTGGAGTCTGCTAGTGCTTCTCTAATTTGTTTATGCCTTGGGTTAATTCTACCACCTGCTGCACTGCATGCCTGGGAAGACCTTCTTCTGGTTATGTTTCAGGACTGGATTGCCCTTTCTTTTAAAACATTATTTAAAATATTAGTTCATTTTTTTCTGTGTTCTTTGTTTTTACCTGTTGAGGAGGTGGAGAGAGAGCCTTTGTTTTTACCTGTAGCTGGGAAGGTGGAGAGAGAGCCTTTGTTTTCCTTCTGCTTCTTTTTAAAAAAATTTCCTTTGGTTTTGTTTTTCACTGTTTTTAAAGGGGCTTAAAGAGTTTTGTTTTGCTGCATGCTCTTCTTTTCTCTTTTAGAATTTTTAACTGCTTTGCATTTTAATTTTAAAAGGGTTTGCGCTTTTCGGGTGATTTTGCAAATTGTTACTGGTTGTAAAAGTTTATCTTTTGGCATTCTTCTGATACTGGTTTTACAGTTGTTCTTCTACAGTTGTTTAAAAGATCCTTTCGGGAAAAAATTATTCTGAAGGAAATTTACATTTATTTAATAACAACTGTATTCAAACAAAACTGTATGTCTTTATCTACAGTTGTTATTAAATAAATGTAAATTTCCTTCAGAATAATTCCCCCCCCCCCCAAAAACCAACAGGAACACGCTAAAACTGTCCCTAAAACACAACATAGAAGGATCTTTAAAGTTGTGGAACAGCAGCTCAAGCTGTCTTTTGAGTTGAACTTGGGCGGTGATAGTCTTTGGGCTTCTGAGTTCACCCCAGGGATCTAGAGGTTTTTGGAGGAACTTGAAGAGCAGAGCATCCCTTCTCCAGTGTTTCTAGAATCCAGCAGGCCTTCCAGATAGAGGGAGTAAGACAGGCTGGAAGTAAAGCAAAAGGAAGAGATCTCAATGGGCTCAGGAACCATTTGAAGAAACTACTTAGGGGAAAATAACATAAAAGCTTACTAGATCAGGTCAGCAGTCCATCTGGTCCAGCTTCCTGTTTCTCACAGTGCTGAACCAGTTGATCTTGAGGGCAAACTTAGCACAGAAGTCAAGGCCCTCCCCTGCTGCTTCCTCCCAGCACTGGTATTCAGAGGTTTGCTGCATCTGGGTATGGAGGCTTCCTTCAGTCAACGTGGCTGGTAGGCATTGATGGACTTCTCAACTTTGAATCTCTTATCCCCTTAAAACTATCTGTGGTTGTGGTGACCAAGACTACTTTCACTAGCAGTGAATTCCACACTTTAATTAAACCTTGAGTAAACAAAAAGATTTCCTTTTGTCTGCTCATACCTATTTTTTGAACAATTTTATTAAATGCCCCTGAGTGCTAATGTTAATGGGAGAAAAAACTCTATATCCTCTTTCTTCACCCCATGTATAATCTTATAAACTTCTATCATATCACCCCTTAATTGTCTTTTTTTATAGACTGAAAGGTTCCAGACTCCAATTTTTCCTCATAGGAAAGGTGCTTCAACCCCCTACCCCTAATCATCTTGGTTGTTCTCCTTTGTATTCTTTCCAGTTCTGCAAAGTCTTTTGTGAGATATGGTGACCAGAACTGCACACAGTACTCCGAATAAGGCCACACCATAACTGTATACAAGGACATTACAATATTGGCTGTTTTATTTTCAGTCCCTTTCCTAATAATTCCTAGCATGGAGTTTGCATTTTTCACTGTTGCTGCATACTGGGTAAACATTTTTAGTGAACTTTCCACAGCAACCTCAAGATCTCTTTCGGTCTTAGCCATTTCAGACCCCATCAGTACATATTTAGAATTAGGATTTTTTTTTTGTTCCAATATGCATCACCTTACATTTACCAATATTGATCTTCATTTGCCATGCCACTCACCCAACTTAGAGAGATTTTCTCATAACTCTTTGCAATTCACCTTGGTTTTCACCATCCTGAATAGTCCTGGTATCATCTGCAAACTTGGCTACTTCATTGATCAGTCTCAATTCCAAATCATGTATAAACAAATCAAATATTACCATTCCCAATACTGATCCTTGTAGGGCCTGACTGCTCACTTTCCTCCATTGTCCATTTAGTCCTACTCTTGGCTTCCAGCCATTTAACCAGATTTAATCCATAAGAGGACACATCTGCTTATCCCATGAATGCTAGGCTTATTCAGGAGTCTTGGTGATATACCTTGTCAAAAGCCTTTTGGAAGTTCAAGTACATGATGTCTACTGGGTTGTCCTTATTCACATGTTAGGTGATGCAGGATGCAGGATGATGATAATGATATTGGATTTATAACCCACCCTCCAGTCCAAATCTCAAAGTTGCTCACAACCTCCTTTATCTCCCCCCCCACAACAGACACCCTGTGAGGTGGGTGGGGCTGAGAGGGCTCTCACAGCAGCTGCCCTTTCAAGGACAACTTCTGCCAGAGCTATGGCTGACCCAAGGCCATTCCAGCAGGTGCAAGTGGAGGAGTGGGGAATCAAACCCAGTTCTCCCAGATAAGAGTCTGCACACTTAACCACTACACCAGACTGGCTCTCCAAACTGGATTCCATTTGTAGAATCCTTGTTAGTTTCCCTCAGCAGCCTTTCCTTGATAATTGTGTCTTTAATAACAGTTTCTACTAATTCACCCAGAACAGATGTTAGGTTAATAGGCTTGTAATTTCCTGGATCCTCTCTGGACTGCTTTTTTAAAAACTTGGGGTGACATTTGCAATCTTTCAGTCATTCAGCATAGTGGCTGATTTTAGCAACAGCCAGCAGGTCAAGAGGGCAGTCACTCCATGACCACTCCTGATTCTGCCTTCTAGGTCTCCAGAGGAGAAGGAACTCCAAGCATTTCTGATGGAGATGTTTAGTGCAGCTGGCACAAGTGTGCCAAGGGGTGGGCAGAAATGGGCAGGGTGGAGGGTCACTCACCTCACTGGAAAGATAATGGCTCTAAACAGACCATTCCTATTGTTGAAGATGGTGGATTCTTCAAGATGCTCTAAGTGCCAGTTTGCTGTAGTGGTTAGGAGCACAAACTCTAATATGGGAGAATGAGGCTTGATTTCAGCCAATCCTCCACATGCAGCTGCTGGGTGACCTTTGATCAGTCACAGTTCTCACAGAGTTGTTCTCTCAAGAGCAGTTCTCTCAAGAGCTCTTTCAGCCCCACCTACTTCACAGAGTGCATGTTGTAGGGAAGGGAAGGAGATTGTAAGCTGCTCTGAGATTCCAAGTGAAGGGTGGAGTATAAATCCAATCTCTTCCTGCTGCTGCTGTTCCTCTTCCTCCTCCTCCACAATTCCTGTGTCTATTACACAGGGCAGGACAGTGATGACCTTGTTTAGAACAGCCAGGGACCACATAAAGGCACAATTATCCCATATTTGTGGAAGAGCTGTGCACATTGCACCTGGTATTTGGACCTGCCCTTACTCATAACACCCATACCTGGGTGGGGTGACAAGCACCAGGCAGGGTGAAAGAGGCTATCACCAGGCCTTGCTGTATGTTGAGGTACAGGATGAGGTGTACACAGTGGTCAACATCTCTGCTGCTGTAAAGAAGCATGGGTACACAGGGATGTCTCCATGGGCTACATGTTAATTTATGGCAGTGCAAACATTAGAGCAACGGCAGGGACTGCACAGCCCACTTCCTTCACCACCAGGTGTACTTGGGTTCTACAGAGAATCCTAAATTGGAAACTGTGATTTCCAGTATCTGCTCCAAAATTGTTGGAATAAAAAGAGTTAATTCTTGCATGTCAGACTCCCTGCCGCTCTCACTCCCTTCATCGGGAGAAAAGACCTCCAGGATGAGGAACTAGGTGGGGAAGTCCTTTGTGGACTCAGTCATCTCCAGGGAAGTGGTTCAACTTCTCACCATGAGCCATCCTCTGGATCTTGAGGGAAAGGTGCCGGACCAAGATGTCTCTCTCTCCTGACCTCTCTGTTTCTCCTCTCAAACTGTTAATCCTCGTCTCCCTTGTTTCCCCCTTGTATTCCCCGCTTTTCCTGGTCTTTTCTCATGCTCCAATCATTGACTTCCCCCCTTATCCCTTCATTTATCTAAGCTGGGTTAGGCCATCTCATGCCCCCATTCCTCCCAGGCGCATTGGGAGACTCCAGATAGGACCAGACAGAACTGGTTTCAGCTGGTTTCTCCTGGGACTTCCCCCCCCTTTTGGCCTCTACATTCTCCTTGCTCTCTGATGAGAACACCTGGCTTCCCTCTCCTGCCCCAAGCAGCTCTGTTGGGCCCCTTTCTTCTGGTCCTGAGTGCCAGGAACCGGGGCACCTGATTAGACATGAGCTTGCTCCAGTGGTGAGCACTCTGGAAGTAAACTCCAGACTTGGCAAGCCTCCTGAGTTGGGGTGGCAGTCCGCAAAGTCCGGAACCCGGAGGCTGGGATCTGGACACTGCACATTTATTTATTTATTTTTGTAGGCTTATATTCTGCCCTTTCCCATATGCGGGCTCAGGGCAAATCACAACTTAAATTAAATAACAAAAACCTACAGATTACATATACAAACCTTCCCTTTTTGGGTAAGGTCATAGAGCGGGTGGTGGCGATTCAGCTGCAGGGATTCCTGGAGGACACTTCCGCACTGGATCCATTCCAGTCCGGCTTCCAGCCAGGTCACGGGACAGAGACAGTTCTGGTCGCTCTCATAGATGACCTCATGCGACATCTGGATCAGGGCGGCTCTGCGGTGCTGTTGTTAATGGATCTGTCAGCCGCTTTTGACATGGTTGACCATCAGCTACTGACTAGCCGCCTTGCCGATGTGGGGATTCAGGGATCTGCCTTACAGAGGCTGACCTCCTTTCTCCAAGATCGGAGACAAAGGGTGGTGATAGGGGAGGAAGCATCCCAGAGGCACTCTCTTAGTTGTGGGGTGCCGCAGGGAGCGGTCCTATCCCCTATGCTATTTAATATCTATATGCGTCCCCTTGCCCAGATTGTCAGGAGGTACGGACTGGGTTGCCATCAATATGCGGATGACACCCAGCTCTATCTATTGATGGGTGGCCAGTCTGACTGTACCCTGGAAAATCTAGACCTGGCGTTACAAGCCGTGGCTTCTTGGCTCAGACTGAGTCGGCTGAAATTGAATCCGACGAAGACGGAGGTTCTCTACCTGGGTTGAGGCGGTCCGGGGGGAGAGATCCAGCTGCCGGCCCTTGACGGGGTACCACTGATACTGGTCCCTAAGGTCAAGAGTTTAGGCGTGCTTCTTGAGTCCTCCCTTACAATGGAGGCCCAGGTAGCAGCCACTGTTAGATCTGCCTTTTTTCATCTTCGGCAAGCGCGGCAGCTGGCCCCTTACCTGGAGCGCAACGACTTAGCAATGGTAATCCATGCTACGGTCACCTCAAGAATAGATCACTGTAATGCTCTCTACATAGGGCTACCCTTGATGCTAACCCGGAGACTAACTAGTGCAGAATGCTGCGGCATGGCTGTTAATGGGGCTGCCGCGATGGGAGCACATTCAGCCAGTGCTGAGGGAGCTGCACTGGTTGCCTGTTGTGTTCCAAGTTCGCTTCAAGGTGTTGGTATTAACCTTCAAAGCCCTTTATGGTCAGGGACCTGCCTATCTACGGGACCGCCTTTCCCCATATATCCCCCAGAGAGCACTGCGATCAGGGACAAAAAATCTGTTGTCTGCCCCTGCCCCAAAAGAAGCCAGGCTGTGTATGACGAGATCCAGGGCTTTTTCGGTGGCAGCACCAGAACTTTGGAACACCCTTCCAGAAGCCATAAGGGCCCTGCGGGATTTGTCTGCATTCCGCAGGGCCTGTAAGACCGAATTGTTTAAACAGGCTTTTGCGGTTTGATTGAAAAAGGGCTGCCACCAGACATCTTACAGAATGCTGGCGATCATAGTCGAGAATTCAATACCGCCTATACTGTACTGAAATAGCGCTATAGAATGGTTTTAAAGCTGATATACGTAAATTATGATTTTATATGTTTTATTGGATTGATTGTATTTTATGATGTTATAAGCCTCCCTGAGTCTGCTTGCGGAGAGAGCGGGATATAAATTGAAAGTAATAAATAAATAAATAAATAAAATACAAGTAACAATTAAAAACCTACATTGTAAAGCCTGCCTGTATCAATAGTAGAAGCTAATGTGCATGCCAGAGCATCACCTGATCTGCAATGTCACTTGTAATATGTTTGAGCATCTGGTGGAACAGAAAGGTGCCCTGGACATGGTAGCATCAGAGGCTGACATTGTGCAGGGGGAGAGTCCATTCAGCAATGAGACTAGCTGATTCTCTCTCATACATCGGAGGCCATTAAACCTTTTAAGGAGTTCACCAAAGTGTTCTAGTGTGACACAGCAAGCCCAGGTCTTGCCATTCCCTTGATCCAAATGCTTGAGTAGAAGAACTATACTGAATAAATAAAAATAAAATACTCATGTTAGTAGGTGATTATGAATATTTATAAAGTATCATCACACTCATGAGAAGACCCAAGAAAAAATGTTCCTCAATACCAGAGATGCTGTAGAAGCTTTTTAAAGAATGATTTTATGTTAGAGGCTGATAATTAAATATAAAGAAGGGACAGACCTAGATACACAGTTATTTTCTTTCTTCAGCAATACCTATCTCCAGTGAATAACTAAAGAACCAAGAGAGAATATGGATAGGAGAGAGGAATTTTGAGAGAGGGGAGTAGGAAATTTTGAGAGGGAAGAGGCTTATAGCTGGAAAGTTAATAAAACACAGAGATTAATCAATTCACTGTGGGGAAACATGCTTTGGCTGAGAAAGGCAGTCTTTGAAAAAGAGAGGGAGGGGTAATTGAAGATCTGAATGGAGCAATTAAATCCAGAGATACTTTGTAAAAAATTACATTCTTTGGAGAAGCAGGACACATGGATGGATTGGATGATGGTTATCCACATTCTTCATATTATATTGTAGCGGAGGTGTTCTAAGAGAAAAGTGTGGTGTTGATATGAATCAGGTACGCATTTTGCCCCTTCAATAAGTCATTTCCTTTTGTAGCTCTCTGTGAGGAAAAGCTGTCAGTCCCCTGTGTAATGCTGTTTTTGACACAGAAAGATGTGGTTTCACCTAAGGCACATGTGTTAAAACCTTCAGATGTGTTCCCATCTGAGAGCATATGGCATGACATTAAAAACAGTGATTTTGCCAGTTTGTGCAACATTTCATCCTGACCTGGAGTTTGATAGGTTTTATTAAAGGCCAGATTGACATGCCTAGCTTTGGGTAACAGGAATGAAGGGAGGCGGAAGGAAAGAAGACTGTGAAGCATAGTGGTCACCATTTCAGATCAAGAACACTGTGAGAAACAGAGAAAATAGCGGTGATGCAGCAGAAGGGAGGGGTCTCAGCATGGTACAATGCCATAGAGCCCACCCTTCAAAGCAGCCATTTTTTCCAGGGGAATAATACAATATTCAATACAATATAAAAATATAATACAATAATACAATACAATAATACAATATAATAGGCTCCGACGTATTTATCAATACATAGAAACAAACTTTCACACCACCATGTGTGTCTTTTAGTATAATTACAATGAGAGTTTGAGGATGGACAGTCCATAAAATAAAGTCTGTTGGGCTGGTGCTACCTTAGTGTATGTAACTCTCGAACTCTTGGTCACTGTGCCACTACCAAGGAATCCAGAACTCCAAAAGAAAGAATGTGGGACTATACTCCTAGGACATCTCATGGTTTTGATCCTTCTCCAGCCTGTTCTCTCCTCAAATACTGCTTTACAGAGCCTCAGAGAAAGATGTATTATCAGATCAACTCATTTGTTGCTCTGCAGCTGGCCAAGCTCTGTTTTCTGGAGATCAGTTGTAACTCTGGGACATCTCCAGGCTCCAACTAGCTGTTGGCAACCCTATTGAGAGTTACATACACTGAGGCAGCATCAGCCCAACAGACTTTATTTTATGGACTGTCCATCCTTGAACTCTCACTGTAATTATGCTAAAGTACCAGCTGCAGTTCTGGGAGCCATTATACTAAAACATTAATGTGCATTGAGAATATTTAGTGAAAGTTGTATTACACTGTCATTATTAATAATACATGTTTATATACACATGGTGGTGTGAAAGTTTGTTTCTATGGTTGATAAATACATCAGAGCCTGTTATACTGTATTATTCTCCTGGAGAAAATGGCTGCTTTGAAGGGTGGCCTCGATGGCATTGTACCATGCTGAGACCCCTCCCCTCCCCTCCCCAAACCTTGCCCTCTCCCAGATCCAGCCCCAAAGTCTCCATGTATTTTCCAACAAAGACCTGGCAATCCTAAGTATGTCATTTATTTGGTTAACTAGCAACATACAAACAAGACCTTTCCAATGCATATTGGGAATGCAGTACAAGAAGAAACACTGATGTCTGTGTAGTGAAGATTTCATTATTATATTTCCAAAAGAGTGCAGGGAATTCAATAACAATTTGGAAATGCAACACTGAATTGAGAGTTCTGGGAGAGAAGACACTGTACCTTTCTCTATTCATCACTACAGTGCTTCAGCTGTTAATGCTCAACTGTTGTCCTAAATTTACAAGGTAATTATATATTAACCACACCTACACTATTAATCTTTCTGAGATGGCACTCTCCCACTAACTGAAAATGACTCTCACAAGGAAAGCATGAGCAATTTTATTCTGCTTCATGATACCTATAGTAATAAGCAAGTTCCATTATATTTAAGGTACAATTTGAATCTTATAGATCACTGAACATTTCTTGTATGACTACAAGAGAATTTTGTATAGTCCATCCACACAAAATTAGAGCTTATAGTAAACTAAAATAACAGTTGAATGCAGTTGCATTTAATATTGATAGGGATATAAGGCTGTCTTCATAATATATATTATACTGTGTTTATTGATTGGTTTTAAATTTTGTAATCCAGTTTTATTGTATTGTCTATACATATCATAAAGTTTCTCTGCAGCTTTATAATTTTTGTTTTATTGTCTGTATTAAACTGAGCGTTAGTACAATCTTCACTAACATTGTTTACAATTGCTATATTGGTTGTACAAATTCTTACTCCATTATTTCTAGCTGTAAATCTGCCTTGAGTCTTCATGAAAAAGGTAGACTATAAATGAAGTTCACAAATAAACAAATATTCTTAGAAAGCAAAGAATGTCATCAATACATTTAAAGAATGTTTGCTGTGGAAAGAGATCCAATACCATTTCAAAAGTCTAAACATGGTGCTGGGCCAATTATTCTTACAGTAATTTGAAATGCACATGGCTTTAGATTATGTTGCTGGATTACACATTTTCCCTGAATAGTTTATTTAAAGATTAATCTTTTTATTGCATAGCAAAAAATTGAAAAAAAACCATTTAAAATGTCTTAGTGTCCAAAGATAAATCAAGTTTTCCATATGGTTGAAACAATCTTGTTCTTATAGTCAAATTCTTACTCATTCAGAAATGAAAGCAATATTTTAGAAAATAAAACTAATGTTTGTTCTTACCTAGTTGGAAGCAGATTAAAGAGCAATGGCTACAAAGGTGTTTGGAGCTGTGACCAGAAGCTCTAGAATGTGCAGAAATCTCAAGATATGCAAGATCCTAGTTTGCTTACAAGGCTATTTTAATAAAGCATCAAACTAACAGAAATAGGCTAACTTCAATCTCCTGGGCCTGGACTACACACAGTGAAGTCACCCAAAACCCAAGACAAGATACATAGCTAAAACTAAAGATCTTATATCCTAATTGCTGGCTATGAGTCAAGAACAGCATCATCAAAGCTACATTGTAGGCACTGAGAGATCTTGCACCTGAAACTCAGTAGCAGAATGAAACAAGTCAGCTTTCTAGATAAGAATTCAGAAGAGTATGAACAAAAATATTCTCTGGGGAGCAGCCTGTTCACCATCCTTGCAGGCACATAGTGGTCAGGAGCTAACAGAACTCCAAGATGGGGTAACAGAAGCTATACAGAAGGACAGTGAGGAGAAAGTGGATAATGTATGGCCTTAAAGTTGTATCCTAACCATGCTTACCCAGAAGTAAAGTCAAATATATTTCCAAGTAAATTTGTTCACAAGTATATCCATAACTCATTCTATTAAAAGTGATGGATGGCTTCAGGCAAGATCAGGATGCATGCGCAAAAAAAATGCTGTGGGAATATAAATCCAGTACTTTGAGTGAAGGGAGAATGTTAATGAACCTGAGCTACACATGCATCTTCCAACAGCTCTAAAAATGTCAGTTTGGGACAAATAGAGAACTGACGAAGGGTCCACTTCTTCTCAATGAGTGACTGATATTATAAGATAACTGGGGGGGGGGGATAACTGGGGGAATGTTATTTCTCCATTCCTCTTTACCTCTAGTTTTTCTTCACTGCCTCCCCCTGTAGTGCCTGCAGCACCTCCCCTTTCCTTCTCTCCCTCCCATCTACCTGCAAACTACCTTTTTCTGCATCTCCCCCTGGAAGTCTCACTCACCTCCACTTTTCTTTCTTTCCCTCCCTCCCTCATCTTCAGTTTTCCTTTTGTACTTTTTCTGGCTCCTACCACCTCCAGTTTTACCTTTTCTCTTTCATATATTTTACCTTTAAAAATCTGTCCTCCCTCTCCTCTGCACTGACACAAACTGAGCCTTTGAATCCTCACTAATGACGATTGTGTGTTGCCTAGCAACCCCCCATGTCCACCAACATTCCACAATGTAGTCTTGTGAGATCTCATTAATAAAAAAATAAAGAAGCAAACATTGTTTCTATGATTTTACTAAACCCAATGTGGGTTTAAACAAATCATGGTTTTATGAAATCTGGGGCTTTCCCCAGGCCTATTCTGAGCTGGATTGCATGTGATCAATCCAGTTCAGAATATATAACTGTGCCAACCTCATATTTAGCTAGGAGATCCTCATCATGTGCACTGTGATTAAAGATACAACTGTATCTTTAAGATTAAAGATACAACTGTACTGTGATTAAAGATACAAAAATCTGTGCTTTCTCCCCACTGGAAATTGATCTTTTGAAGTGTAACACCTATCAATAATACTGGCTAGAATCTTTTACTGTCATGCTGTTTTCAGGGCATGAAATATAAAATAGTTTATAATAGTATATATTTTATTGGTGGCATTTTAATTGGAGCCAGGCTGTGCAGAATTCCAAGCTACACAGACTCTTCATTGGTAGAATGGTAAAACAGGCTAAACCTGATGTCTAGACTAAGATGGCTGTCCTGTATTCTCATAGAAAGCAAAACTATGGATCTTTAAGGAATAGAGAGCCTAGCTGTTGGAACCTATGATGAACTACAGACTTTTAGAAGTCACAGAGCACAATGCCAACAATGTTCCATGATAGTCTACATGAAAGGAGCCAGCCCATACAGGTGACTTTAGCACATCTTCATGACATCATCATGTCCCACCACACACACAAAGACTGCGATCACACACACTAAATAATGCACTTTCAATCCACTTTCAATGCACTTTCCAACTGGATTTTGCCAGTTCACACAGTGAAATCCAGTTGGAAAGTGTATTGGAAGTAGATTGCAAGTGCATTATTTAGTGTGTGTGATCACAGCCAAAATGATGTTTGCTGGTGTAAAATTATTCATTATATCTGTTTATGTTCAATGTATCTTCTTGTCTGAGGACTAGTCATCCTATGGTTCTCCAGCCAACACACAGCAGGACCATATGACAGCTCAGTAAATCTTAGGTACACATAAATGGGGTAAGTGATATCTGTTACACTCTGCAAATTTCTAAAATAATTTGCATCTGACACTGACTGCATTTATATGTACTTAAGATTTACTCAGCCATCATATGGCCCTGCTATGCTGGCTGGAGAGCACTGACATGCGTGCCCAGGTCTCATTTATTTGTATCTGCATGAGCAACCACACCCAAAAATGCCCATGTCATTGCAAAATCTGAATTAATGACTACCCATGTGAGGAAAGAAACCCTTATGACATTCTGTTGGTTATTCTGAAAATTACAGTGTATCCCTAAGTTAATTTCCTTAGGTGTTCTTCTTTTCATAACCTGGTGTTGAGTTTGTCAAAATGAAAACTATAGTAGTTTGGAAACCTATTAAAAATGGTGTTATTAAGAGACTTGTCTAGCCCTTACACTAGGGAGAAAAATAATTCCATGAATTCTGAGTGTATGTAAGTTGTTGATAAGCCCTATTGGAACATCAAGGCCTCTCCCACAGGCACTGAAGTAACTACTTCCTTTCTTCTCCTTTGCAGCTGCCCGTTTTGCTCCACTAGGGAGTGGAGATTAACAGCAGCTTAATGGGAGAAAGCACCAGAAGAAAAGCCTGCGAGGTGCTGGCAGCTTCTGCATTCCCAGAAACCAGCTCCACGTAATGAAAAGGAGTTATAGCAAAAGGCTGACCTTTGACAAGGAAACAAGGCAAAATTCCAGCAAGAATGAGAGCCATGCCGGAAAGTCTGTTGTGAGCCTCTGAAGCAAACTCCAGCCAATGCAGGGCCCAAGTCCTAATTTGTGAGCCATGATTGGAAAACTCATTTATTTTCTTTTTATTGTGTCAGCTGGAAAAAAATGGCACTAAAACTGTATCGCTGTATAACAGATATCAAGCATAACTCACATATTTCTGTGAGGCCACGCTGAAGAGACTGGATACGCTCAGCAAACTCAAAAGAAAATGAAGCAGGGATATGCTGGGCATTTTCAAATGTTTACAAGGAAGTTCTGAAGGCAAATGGAAGAGGCTGTGCAAAAGGACCATTAATGGAACATTTCCTTCAAAGACAAACATGACTTTGATTTTCCTTCTGTGGTAAACTGGAGAGAGGAAAGTGGAAGACAGGCTAAATCTTGCCAACATTAATGATAACTGACTTATGCATAACCACACAGCTAACTATGCTGGCATTACCCTGGACAGGACCTATGAGTGGCTTCCTCACTAGGTGGACATCAGTCATAACTTAGGGCACCAGTCTCCCGCCCCCAGATATGGAGGGGTACAAAGAATGCTCTGTGCCCCTGGGCTCCAGAATAGTGGCTACAGCAAGCAGCAACCTCTTGGCCCAATAATTTGTGAGGAGTAGGAGTAGAATCATAGAGTTGGAAGGGACCTCTAGGGTCATCTAGTCCAATCCCCTGCACAATGCAGGAAACTCACAAACACCTCCCCCTAAATTCACAGGATCTTCATTGCTGTCAGATGACCATCTAGCCTCTGTTTAAAAACCTCCAAGGAAGGAGAGCCCACCACCTCCCGAGGAAGCCCAGTCCACTAACGGTCAGGAAGTTCTTTCTAATGTTGAGCCAGAAACTCTTTTAATTTCAACCCATTCGTTCTGGTCCTACCTTCTAGGGCCACAGAAAACAATTCAACATCATCCTCTATATGACAGCCCTTCAAATACTTGAAGATGGTGATCATATCACCTCTCAGCCACCTCCTCTCCAGGCTAAACATCCCCAGCTCCTTCAACCTTTCCTCATAGGACTTGGTCTCTAGACCCCTCACCATCTTTGTCACCCTCCTCTGGACCCGTTTTAGCTTGTCTATAACCTTCTTAAAATGTGGTGCCCAAAACTGGATACAATACTCCAGGTGAGGTCTTACCAGAGCAGAGTAAAGCGATACCATCACATTACGTAAGAGCAATAGTTAGTTTTATACCCTGCCCTTTTTTGCCTGAAGGAATCTTGGATCAGCTTACAATTGCCTTGCCTTTCTCTCCTCTTGTGAGGTAGGTGGGGTTGAGAGAGTTCTCTTTTTTAGATTTTTAGATTAAACCCTTTGGAGACCCTTAGGCAGTTGAAATCTCAGGGGCCCTTCATAAATTATATCAGAGTTGGAGCACCTGCCCTGCTGCCCGTGACCCCTGCTGCAGCCTGCAGGCACCTTCTTAAAATCCCCTTTTACTAAGCTGCGGGGTAGAGGCAGAGAGAGGCAAACTTGGTGATGCCAGCAGCAGGCAAGTCGCCAGGCAAATCAGGCAAAGAGCAGCTCAGTTTCTGGCTGCACATGCAGGTTGAGAGGGCTGCAAGCAGGGGGGAAACTGGGGGGGAGTCAGCCCAGGGCTCCTAAAGGCATGGGGCCCCATAGGCCAGAGCCTACTTGGCCTAATTGTTAATCCAGCCCTGAGCCCTTCAAAAATTGATACTGATATGTTGAGTTAATATGAGGTAAGGATTGAGAGAGTTCTGAGACAACTGTGACTAGCCCAAGGTCACCTGGCAGGCTTCATGTGGAGGACTGGGGAATCAAACCATGTTCTCCAAATTAGAGTTCAAACCACTACAACAAACTGACTCTTCCCAACAGCCCCAGGCACTGCTCCATTGTAGTAGGGTATCAGGCAACCAGGGTCTTCCACATGGGCCCTGTACCAGTGGCTGCCATGATGCAGCAAACAGCAACCTTGGATTTTGTGCCACTGCTGCAGCTAGGTGATGAGCATCCAGGCCTTCACTTGTTTCTGGGATTGAAGTGCAGTCTGACAACCTGCAGCCATGCCTTACTGGTGTGTTGCACTTAGGTTCTCAGGCCCATCTTCAGACCTGTAACAATGGTGGGACCCCCAGGTAGGGGTGTGCATTCGGTTCGGCCGAACTGCATAGACCACAGAATCACCCCTGATTCGGAAGTATACGGCACCATATACTTCTGATTTCATTTTCAGGCCATTAAACAGGAGCCATATATGGCTCCCCGTATACTTCCGTATAGATATTCGGAAGTATACGGAATTCAATACAAAAGGCGGGAAAGGGGCTTCTGCAGCCTCAGGGCAGCTGCTTGCTTCCTTTACTGCCTTTGGAAGCCTTTTCCCGCCTCTCCCATAGCCTCCCTGGGATCAGGGAAGGAGGGGGAGGGGGATAGGAGCCCCAGCAGCCAATCCAAAGCATGCATTTGCAAAATGCATTGCAAATGCATGCTTTGCAGGTCTGTTGTGTAGCTGATGGCTGGGCTAATCCACCAGCCATCAGCAACATTGCTGCTCTTTTGTTTACTTGGGTATCCAAGTAAACTGTGTTATCTGGCCAATCACAGAGCAATGCTATTTTTTGAAACTGCTTTGAGTAGAGTCAGAGAACCTTTTTAAGGAGTCTGCCTGGCTGGACTCTATTTCCATTGCTGTTGTGTTGGTGTGTGTTGGTGTGAGAGAGAGATTGTGCTGCACTGGCCCTTGGCTTCAGCTATTGCTGCTCTCTCTCAGCCTTGTCTGACCTGCCAGACAGTGCCTGGAGAAGAGAAGACTAAGGTAAGACAGTCTTGGGGCTCTTGTTTTTATTTTAGTTAGTAAAAGGACTTTTTAAGACTTATCCAGATTTGGGTGGGTGAGTACTGAGTAGCTTATTTGGGGTTAGGGGGTTCTGCTGGGGGTGGGGGCCTGGGGTGGGGGGTTTGCCAATTTGTCCGTATCTTACTTTAGTGAGAGGACTTTTAAAAGTGCAGTGTCCTTTTACTTTTCTTGATTTGGGTGGCTTGGATTTCTTGGGATTAGGGTGAAGGGGTTTTTTTTGGGGCGGGGAGGGGTTGGTAAAGTTCCTGTATTGTTAAAAATTAAGTTTTTTACTGTTTTAAAAGGATTCTGTGTTTGATTTGTTGCTGCTGTGTTGTGCTGCTATTGTTCCTTTTCTCTTATGGTTCTGGTTCTTGGAAGGGGGGCTGTTTGGCCTAATTTTCATTGTTTAAAAGGCCACTTTTTTAACAGTTGAGTTTGTTGGCCTTCTGTTTGGATCTATTCTTTATTGCTGCAGGTTTTGCATCCTCCTGTTCTGGTCTGGGGGGGGGGGGAGGTGTGGTTGACTGATTTGGCCTGAGGTTTCTTATTGGTGAAAAGGCCACTTTTTAAACAGTTGAGTTTCTTGGCCTTCTCCTGTTGTCCCTTTTCCTGGTGCTGGATTTTTTGGGGGGGAGGGTGTTTAATTTGTTGCTGCTGTCTGTGTAGTATTGCTGTTGTTCCTTTTCTGTTCTGGTTCTTGGGGGGGGGGCTGTTTGGCCTAATTTTAATTGTTTAAAAGGCTACTTTTTTAACAGTTGTGTTTGTTGGCCTTCTGTTTGGATCTATTGTTGCAGGTTTTGCATCCTTCTGTTCTGGTTTTTTTTTGGGGGGGGGGGGGGTAATGTTGACTGATTTGGCCTGAGGTTTCTTATTGGTGAAAAGGCTACTTTTTAAACAGTTGAGTTTCTTGGCCTTCTCCTGTTGTCCCTTTTCCTGGTTTTGGGTTGGAGGGGGTGGGGTGGGGTTAAAACTTAAAAGTTAAGTTTCTTTCTGTCACGTTTTGGTTTTTTTGTTACCTCTGGTTGGTGTGAGAGGGTTGGTGTGTGGGCTGTGTGGGGTGGGGTTTTTATAGAGTTGTTTTTGGAGTCTGAGGCTGCTTTCGGTTTGCCTAGGGCCACTAAATAGGCTTCCCCACTAATAAGGGTGTTTTTAGGGATTGTGTTTTTTGAAATTTTAAAAAAAATTAATCCAGTTTAGGGCTTTATCTTCTTTCAAAATTCAACTAGGCCACATAGGGGCGATTTAAAAAGATTTTCGGTTTCTCATAAAAGGCAGCGTGACTACTAGACCACATCAGGCTCCTTTTTAAAGAGACTAGGGTTGCAGTGCATCTTGCTTTTAGCCACTGAAAGCCGGTGCATCCTTAGATTTCCATAGGGTGAACCACAGCTTCTCTCAAGTTATAGGGGACACCTGATTTCTAGTTTGCAAGGAAATCTGGTTTGTCCCAGGACCTAGTTAGGAGAAATTTCACTAGGAGGATATAACAAGGATTGCCTTCATCTCAAGGTAGCCTTTTAAAAACTGTAGCCAGGTGGAGGCAGGATCATCTAGTCTCCTAAACTTTACCAGATTACTACTACCCCAACCCAAAGAGGGACAGGTTAGGAACCAAAGAAAAAAACAAATAAGTTTTGGTGGGAGGGTTTTAAAAAGAAGTCAGGGCACCTGTTGGTTCAGGGTACAGTGCAGTGAGTTAGGTTTGTAAAAAAAAAAACCCACTCTCAGTTCAGCTTGTGTGAAACTGGCCAAGGGTGACATGAGTGACAGGCAGCAGAAGAGGGGCCCTGGGGGCAAGGCCAAGGAGAAGACTAGAGGGGTGGAGGGAAGGGGGAGGACCCAGGTCTCCCCCCCACCTGTGTGTAGGGCCACTCCATAGCCACCTTCCTACACTCTGACTTCTGGCCAGAGTGTGATGAAGAAGAAGGCTCACCTTGGACCCTTCATTGAGGATGCTGCTGGGGTGCCCCCAGCAGAGGTGCCATTAGGTGCTGGCACTGAGCAGGGGTCTACTGCTCGGGCAGTCTCTCCTCCAGCTGATGTTGCTCGGCCTCAGCAGCCGGAGGAGGGGCAGCAAGAGCAGCCCTCCTTGGAGATGAGCTTTGGGGACAGTTTTCTGTCCAAAACGATCACCCCAAGGAGGGTGCAAAGTGTCATGCAGGAGCTGGAGGAGAAGCTGATTGAGGAGGACCAGCCCCCTTCTTTGGTTCCTTCAGGCACCAGCAATCCTTCAGGGGATGGCCAGGAGGGGAGGCCGCATGGGGTGGAGGGGGAAGAGATGGAGACACACGAGGTGCCTCCATCTCCGCCCACTTCCCCCCGGCGGCCAGCCCCTCCTGCCCCCCCCAAGACAAGATGTGTCTGCCCCGAGCCCGTCACAGGAGGTGGCTCTGGACACCCAAGCTGCCAGACAGCTTGGGCATCCGTACACCTCCGAAGTCTGGAAGTATTTCAAACTTATGGAGGATCCACACTATGTGCAGTGCCTGCTGTGCAGGGCCCGGATCAGTCGTGGGCAGGACCCTACCCACCTGACTCCGGGGGAGATGCGGAACCACCTGCGGAAGCACCACCCAGGGGTGCTTCTTAAGGGGTAGAAGCAGGCTGGTGCTGTGGTGCCCAAGCGGCCAACATCACCCAGCCAGGAGGAGGTCCGTCCCATCGTGACTACCTCCAGAGCTCTCCAGGAGCGTTCCATGGGAGTACAGGAATGCCAGGCATCTCTGCCTGAGATGTTTGGTAGGGGTGGCACCTGTGTGCCAAGAGGGGGAATCAGGTACGGCAGGAGGATGATCGCCTGGAACCTTGCCAGGTCGATTGCCCATGGGCTTCCATTTTCAGTGGTCGAGAATCCTGGGGTGCTAGGGTTGCTCGAGTACCTGGCGCCCTGGTACAAAGTTCCTGCTAGAACCACCCTTAGCAGGACCATTGTGCCAGATGTTTTCAGGGCGACCAGATCTGTGGTGAAAAAGCATTTGTCCTGTGCTGCCGGGGGGACTGTGCATTTCACCTCAGATATCTGGAGCTCCCAACATGCGTTCGAGGGGTATCTCTCCCTGACCGCGCATTGGTGGCAACCCAGTGAGGTGCAGGGTGGGGGTGGCAGTAGCGACAGCCAGGGTAAGGGCTGCCAGGCTGGCTATCGCTGGGCCTTGCTGCACGCCAAAGCAGTCGATGTGCCGCACACGGTGGACACTCTCAGAGCCATCCTCTCATGGCAGTTAGAGGGCTGGGTAGGCAGCGGGGACGTCGCCACGGGCTTCATGGTGACTGATGGTGGCTCCAACATCAAGGCGGCTGTCCAGAATCAGGGCCTAAAACGCCTTCCTTGCGTGGCTCACCTTCTCCACCTCGTGGTTAAGGACGCATTGGGACAGACGAAAAGCCAGGATTGTCGGTATCTAGCCATGACCCATGAGTACCGACTTCTGCTCCATAAGTGTCGGCACATCACAGGTCACTTCTCACGCAACAATATGGACTCATATCTGTTGCATGAGAAACAGACACTGACAGGCGTGCCAGGGCACGTCAGCACACGCTGGAACTCCTCCTGTGCCATGCTGGAGCACATGGTGGAGCAGAGAGCAGCCCTGGATGCCTTTGTCTCTGAGACAAGGGTCTTTCGGGATGAGAACCATCTCACCCAAGAGGATTGGGTGGTCATTTCTCAGTCTGTGGAGGTTCTTGTGCCCTTCAAGACCCACACAAAAATGCTCTCATCTGACACGGCGAGCATCGCACTGGTCGTCCCCATGGTCCACATGGCCCGTGAGGATCTGGCCTTGTTTCTAGTTCCATCTCAAGGCTGTGCAGATGTTCTTCCAGTGGTGCACACCCTGGTTGTTAGGCTGCAGGAAGGGCTTGAGGCCTGCTTTCAGACTTTCACCCAGGATAAGGTCTACATGATGGCGACCATGTTAGACCCGCACCTTAAGGGCACAGTAGCCGAGTGGGCCAATGAGCTCGATCGCTGGCAAGACGAGCTCTCCCAGAAGGTCGAGCGTTGCAGAGTCGGGGGGGCAGTGCCGGTAACTGAGGAGGAGGGGGGTGGAAGCAGCTCATCTGCCACTTCCACTGCTATTCATCCCAACCTCCCCAGTTAGGCATTGCTTCCCGCCAAACTCACGCCATGAAAAGTCCTGAGATGACACTCATCGGGTGGCTCGTTGGCCTCTCTGGGAGCGGTAGGCCCCTGAGACCAAAGATGGGTGGTGCGATGGAGCCCAACGAGTCGCAAGAAACGTCTCCATTGGACTACTGGGTCATGAAGGGGAGGGTCTGGCCGGCCCTCTTCTCCGTGGCCAAGGTGTTCCTCTCATGCCCACCGACGAGCGTGCAGAGCGAGCGCGTCTTTTCGCATATGGACGACATTGTCTGCCCACATCGCAATCACCTGCAACCCTGGACAGTTGAGCAGTTGGTTTCCTGAATGTCAACTTGCCTATGTTTAGCTCCCCGAATGTAGACTTTGAGAGTGAATGAAGTGAGCACCTACTTGTGCCTGCATCCTCTCTTGGCCTGCACATGGAAGATGGTTGTAAAACACTCTCCCACTAAAAATAGACTAGAGTCCAAAGACAGCCCCAAAACTTACTCACAATTTGATTGGCAGTGCACCCCACCCCACCCCTCATCCATCCCCAAACCAAAAGTGAATGCTGGTTTAAAAACTGCAAAGCGATCCAAATTTCCCCAGTCCCCATCCACACATGCCTAATAATACTGAAAGGGCCATTGCAGCCCCCAACTGTAACCGACAGCACCCACAGGCCCAGCCAAGATAACCCAGGTTTTTTTCAGGGGCAGGAGGAAGAAAGAGGGAGGTGCCAGTGATGATGACAGGCAGCCAGCAGCCATACCAATGCTGAGGTCCCTCTAATGGGACAGTGATGCTGGTGTGTTGCTGCTGAGCTGAGAGGGAAGGAATGGTTGCCTTCCTCTCACAGAATCTGAGGCCATCCCAGAGATCTTCCTCATTTGGGGTGCAATTCTGGCTCGCCTCCTCGTGGTGTACCCTGGGTAACGCAAAAGAGCCTGGACCAGCCAACCATCCATCACTCAAGGTAAGTCAAAATGCTTCTTGCTTTGTGTCATATACAGAATGATGTGGAGCTAGGTGTGGTAGTCCACCACTTCTCTTGTTTGAGAGTTGTGTTGTTTGGGGCAGGGCTGGAGAGCTGGCATCTGTAGATTGTGTGTTCTGTGGCAGGGAAGCTGGCACCTGGGTGAGAGACCCAGAGCCAGCATGCTTGTTGTGCTTGGCCAGCTCTCCCCTTGTTGTTTGGGGCAGGGCTGGAGAGCTGGCATCTGGGTTTGCTGCAGCCATGTCTGCAGAGCAGACCTTGAGCAGATTGTGTTTTGTGTGGCAGTGACATTGGCAACTGGGTTTATATTGGTTCCAGGCTTGCAGGGTTCATAGAGTAGATAGAGGGATGTAGTGCATTTGGGTCCTATAGAGATTCTCTGGTGTGAAGTTAGGTTTGGCTTTGGGTGCCCCAGGAATTGGACCCCCTGGTCCAATTTTTTTTTTGGCCTTGTGGGTTTTGTGTGGGACAGTGCCCTGAAGCTACACAGCAGTTTGGGGGGCTCTCCTCAAAACCTCCTGCTCCCCAGAGCCACTTTTCCCACGACAATTACAGTGAGGTAAGGTAAGGTAAGGTAAAATTTTATTTGTATCCCGCCCTCCCCGCCTAGGCGGGCTCAGGGCGGCTAACAACATCTATACATATACAATAAATATAAGAGCTTAAAATTAACAATAAAACTTAAACTTAACATCATAAAAACCCGTTAATGTTTTTAAAATTCATAGTTTAATTTAATCTGGCAGCAATGGTGACATTCTGACGCTAATTTCTGCCAGCATAATTATTTCCATATTGACATAGGTCCTTGGACAGGACCATGTTGGCGTGTCCTTAATTAACAGCAGCAGTCAATATATGCTTGTTTAAAGAGGGCGGTTTTGCAGGCCCTGCGGAACTGATCAAGGTTCCGCAGGGCCCGCACCTCCTCAGGAAGCTGATTCCATAGGGCGGGGGCCGCTGTTGAAAAGGCCTGTACTCGGGTCCTCTGGAGCCTGATCTCTTTCGGCCCAGGGATAGTCATTTTATTTTTACCAACTGACCTCAGTGCCTTCTGGGGTTCATATGGGGAGAGACGGTCCCTCAGGTAGGCCGGTCCTCGGCCATATAGGGCTTTAAAGGTAATGACCAACACTTTGTACCGGACCCGGTAGGTAATTGGCAGCCAGTGCAGTCCGCGCAGCCCTGGCCGTATGTGCTCCCATCTCGGGAGCCCCAACAGCAACCTGGCTGCTGTGTTCTGCACCAGCTGCAACCTCCGGGTCCGGCACATAGGTAGCCCCAAGTAGAGGGCATTACAGTAGTCCAATCTTGAGGTGACCGTTGCATGGATCACTGTTGTGAGGTCGCGGCGCTCTAGGAGAGGGGCCAACTGTCTTGCCCGCCTCAGATGGAAGAATGCTGACTTGGCAGTGGCTGCTATCTGGGCCTCCATTGATAAAGAAGGCTCCAGTAAAACACCCAGGCTCTTTACTTGGCGTGCTGATTTCAATGGCGCGCCATAGAAGGCCAGGAGAGCTATTCCCCCCCCCCCCCAGAGCTCCGCGACCCACACAAAGGACCTCTGTCTTCGCTGGGTTTGACTTCAGCCCACTCAGTCTGAGCCACGTCGCAACAGCCTGTAAAGCCTGGTCCAAATTCCCTGGGGCGGAGTCGGGCCGGCCGTCCATTAGTAGATAGAGCTGGGTGTCATCTGCATATTGATGGCAACCCAGCCCAAACCTCCGGGCAATCTGGGCAAGGGGGCGCATATAAACGTTGAACAACATTGGGGAAAGAACTGCTCCCTGAGGCACTCCACAATCTAGTGTGCGCCTCCGGGACCGCCCATCCCCAATAGCCACCCTTTGTCCCCGACCCAAGAGGAAGGAGGAAAGCCATCGTAAGGCCAACCCCCCAACCCCAATGTCGGCGAGGCGGCGCGTCAGCAGCTGATGGTCGACTGTATCAAATGCCGCCGACAGGTCTAGTAGCATCAGTACCGCAACGCCGCCTCGATCCAGTTGCCGCCGGAGGTCATCCACCAGGGCGACCAGCACCGTCTTCGTCCCATGGCCAGGACGAAACCCAGACTGGCACGGGTCAAGAATGGAGGCGTCATCTAGAAACCTCTGTAGCTGCAACGCCACTGCCCTCTCAATAATTTTACCTAAAAACGGTAAATTAGACACCGGACGGTAATTCGCCAATTCGGCCGGGTCTGCTGTACATTTTTTCAGGAGAGGGCGGACCAATGCCTCTTTGAGAGGCGTTGGAAAATGCCCCTCTGTGAGGGATCTATTTATGATGTCCCGTAAAGGACATCTAAGCTCCCTCTGGCAAGATTTAATCAGCCAAGAGGGACAAGGGTCCAGATTGCATGTTGTTGGGCGAGCAGCAGAGAGGATTCCATCAACCTCCTCCAGGCTGAGTGGGTCAAAGTGATCCAGCCCTAAACCCGAAGACAGGCACGGAGCCTCAGTTTCACTCACTGTTTCCAAAGTGGTAGGCAGGTCTTGGCGGAGCAACGAGATTTTATCTGCAAAATATTTCGCAAATGCCTCACAGACAATCTCCAATTCTCTAACGTTTGGTTTGCCTTGTGGCAATGTTATAAGATCTCCAATTATTCTAAACAATTGTGCTGGGCGCGAACTTGCAGATGCAATCTTGGTTGCAAAGTAATTCCTCTTTGCAGCCTTGACTGCCATCTCATACGACTTCATAAACGTTCTGTAGGATGCTCTCGTTGCTTCGTCCCGAGTGTGTCTCCACTGCCTCTCTAGTCGTCTGAGCCCCTGTTTCAGCTGGCGCAACTCCAAGGTGTACCATGGGGCCAGCCTCACCCGGGGGCGCAGAGGACGCTGGGGTGCAATTTCGTCGATGGCCCTGGATAGTTGGCCATGCCAGGTCTCCACCAGGTCATCGAGGGAATTGCTAGTGGGCCAGGGATCCCTCAGGGCCATTTGGAACCGTTCCGGGTCCATCAGGCTCCGAGGGCGAGCCAAAATAGGCTCTCCGCCCAAACAGGGTTGGGGTGGCGTCCCTACACGGGCCTTAAGGGCTAGGTGATCCGACCATGGAACCGCTTCGGCAGTGATATCGTTCACCAAAATCCCGGACGCGAAGATCAGGTCTAATGTGTGCCCAGCCTGATGCGTGGGAGTCGTGACAAATTGAGAGAGCCCCAGTAGCTTTAATTGGTTTTTTCTCACCATTGGGAGCAGTGTTCCTTTTGGGGTGCCCACAAATGGGTGCAGTCTTTTTGGGCCAGGGGGGTTTCATGCTGGGGAGTACCCTGAAGCTGCCCTGCAGTTTTGGGGCCTCTCCCTCAAACTCCCCTCTGGCCAGAGCCACTTTCCCCACAGCAATTATAGTGGAGGAAGTGACTAATTGGGCTTTCCCCATCATTGTTGGCAATGGGCCTTTTGGGGAGCCCAAAGACAGGGACCCCCTGGCCCAATCTTTTTGGGACTTGGGGGTTTTGTAGGGGAAAGTCCCCTGCGGGCTCCCTGCAGTTTTTGGGGCTCTCCCTCAAACCCTCTGTCCCCAGTAGCCTCTAATTATGCCCTATGTTTCTATTGATTTCAATGGCCCATAGGGTATAATGGTGGAATAGGGGCACCCTCTTTGGGTGCCCCTGGAATGGGATCCCCTGGCCCAATCTTTTTGGGACTTGGGGGGGTTGGAGGGGAGAGTCCCCTGCAGGTCTCTTGGGGGCTCTCCCTCAAACCCCCTCCCCTCCAGGCGGCTTCCAATATACCCTATTTTGCCATTGATTTCAATGGCCATAGGGTATAATGGGGCTGTATATTCGTAAATAGCTGCGCATCTACCGTATATGCGGCTATTCCGATTACGGTAATAGGAAATACACGATATTCCATATTTTTGGCCCCGTGTATTTCCAAATCTGTGTAATTCTGATTTTTTTTTTTTTTGCACACCCCTACCTCCAGGGTCCCAGACTCCCGACCCCACCACTTTATCTTGAAAGCAAGGGTCAAGGCCTCACCACTTACTGCCCTGATTTCCAAGTTCCCATGCTCCTTGTTGCTGCTACCACTGGCCATTCTCTCTTACAGAAGTTTCTCTTGCAGAAACACTTCTTGTTTCCAGCCTTGTGGGCCACTCTTCTCCAAGCCTAAAAGGCAAGCCAAGTGCTGCTGTGCCCTCCAGTTTCCTTCTGCCTCTCTTCTCCAAGCCACTAGAATCAATCTTTAAAACAAATATAAGCATAATTGGTGTCCACACCAAAAAATGTGCCCTGTTAAATAAAAGATCCTGATTGTGGCTCTGCCTATCTTTCACTGCCCCTTATCCCCAATGAAGGAAGGGAAGGAGGGAGGAATAAAAGGTCTCCAGTGGCCTTGCTGCAGCCCAGCTAATCATTGCAAGGCTGTTCCCAGTTTCCAGGCTAACTTGCCTGAGTCCGTCACATATCCCACCCTTTAAGAGCATTGTTCTTGGGGAAAGTTGTCTGATTTTTCCCAGAACGATGGGTACATGCATTGCAATAAACCAAAATCTTTTACATGTTTTAAAACCTATTTAGCACCTTAATGTTAATTTTAATGTAACTGTATATTGATTTATGATGATTTTATTGCTATGTATGATTTTATTGTATTGTATTGCATTTATACGTTGTGAGCCGCCCTGAGCCTGCTTGTGTGGGGAGGGCGGGATACAAATAAAAAGTATTATTATTATTATTATAAAACATACCAAAAATATCATAACACCATAAAAACACTGCATTTAAACCTTATAAAAACCAGACTTACCAAATATAAACACAGTTTTCAGGTTTCTTTTGCATGGAAGCATATGGTTGCCTTTGCATTCTGGACAATGCATCTGCAATTACATTTTCTTAAAGTTTTGCAAATTCCTCTTTTCAATTCACTTTTGTTTCCATGTACCTTATACTCTATAAACAATATAAAACAGTTTAAACTCTTAAAACAGTTTAAACTCTTAGGACCGAATGCTAGAAAAACTAGTTGCATGAACCATTGTCTCTTTTATCATTTGCATTACTTAAACATGTTACATTAGAAACTTTCTTGACCCCTTTGTCTGGTTCTTCCCAGCCCCTTCTAGATTTCAAAGACAAGTTATGCTGTCTGCTTTCTTGAAAGTGTTCTTGAAGAATTAAGTTCACATTTTCTCCACTGGAACTGGTGAGGATGGCTTGAACCTGCCCTTGCTGGTCTTTAGACAGGGCTGGAATCAAATCCACTTCACCCATTGGGCGACCTTTTGTGACTCTCCCCCAACCAGACAATTCAGTACAGGTGTTCCCCCCGCCTTTAGCCATTAACCCTTGCTGGTTTACACTAGGGACCTTATGGGCCACGACACAAGGTCCTTTCCAGGCAATGTCCAGTTTGTTTTTCCTCCTGGGCTTTGACACTTGTACAGGATCCTTGGCTTTGGAATCACACCACTCCTTTCAGTGCTGCTGTGCTCTTCTCATGTTGTCTGTTGATTCCTCTCTGGTACCTTGCTGCTGGTTCTGGAACTCCAGCAGGCAAATGATGTCATCTGGTTCCTGGACTTTTCATTGTGGTATCTCCTTATACCCAATCTGCAGATGGTGCACATGCTGGCCCCTGATGCTGGGATGCTTGGGTGCATGGATCTCACTTCTGGTAGCCCCAGCTTGTAAATGTCTGGCAACCTGGAGTCCTCCCTCTGCTCAGCCAGGCACTCAGCTGCATGAACACTGAGTATCAATGTCTCTCTGCAGTCAGAGGCTGCTTGCTTTGTTGACTGTTCAGATGGTGCGAACTGCTGTGGCTCTGTACTGCTAGTCCCAACATTGACTGTGGCTTCACCTTGGCTCTCTGTTTGGGATGCCAGGTCATTCTCTAACACGACTGGAACTTCAATGTTCTGTATGACTCCCGTTTTCCACGTGCCCTGGAAGGTCTTGTAGGCAATTGGAACCTTTGCTATAGACACCTTAAACGCAGGTCCATATACGCCCTTACGGGTAAATGTCTGCCCTGGTAAATACTGATGACGTTGCACTAATTCAGGCCTTATTAAAGAGACTTATGCACCTGTGTCTCTTTATATCTTCTCTGACTTGCCATTTACAGTTACAGATCTGATGTACTTTTGACACTCTTCCTGCACTTTCCACAGCACACTTGCTGGTTTGTCTTGCTGTGTGTCCATTGTGTTTCTAGGGACTTCTGGGCTGTCTGTATCCATGTATGCACACTGGCACGTCACCACTCTGACAGTCTTTGGTGATGTTGGGGCTTTCCCTCTCTCCAATTTAGGATAAGTCCATCTCACATACCCTTCTTGGTGACAATTATAGCAGGTTATTATCCCCCTTCTGACTTGTGGAGGACTGCAAGGTTGTTGTTGTCAGGCCCAGATTTTCTGACGGAGCCCACTCTCTGGGTTTCTTGGCTGGTGCCACTTACATAGACTTGCCCAAGTCCTCCTCTATCTCATTGAGGATGGTGGCTGCCTCCTCCACAGTCTAACTTTTTGTCCCTGATGACTGTAAAACTGTTCCAGCCTTATAAGGTACCTCAGCTCCTCAAAGGTGGTGACTTTGCTGCCTTCTATCCACCTACTGAGTGCTCTGTCCATCCGATACCCCATCTGAGAATAGGTCTCCCCAGAATTTCTTTTTATTTCTCTAAAGGTTTTCCTGCTCTGTTCCGCAGAAGACCCAAACCTGACTCTCCCTCTGAATAGGTCATAATTTGATGTCTTATCGTCCCTCATCTCTGAGTATATCTCACTCAGGCCACCACAGATCTCACTCAGGCCACCACCACAAATAAAGCATCCTGTCCCCATCAGCGATGCACAAGTCATGGCAAGTCCTCTCAAAACTAAAGAGGAATGCCTCCGCATCATCTCCCTTGTTGTATTTGGGAAACTTTTTCTGTTCAACAGGAGGTCTGTCCCCAGGAGGACTGGGAAACTCTGCCCTCACTTGTGTCTTATTTTGAGTTCATATAACTCTCTCTCCTGCTCTCTTTGTTTTTCTTTCTCCTCCCTGCTCTGCCTGCATTTTGGCCATTTGTAACTGGGGTTCTCTTTCTGCCTTTATTCTCTCCATTTCCATTTTTCCCCACTAAACGTTCTGCTCTCTCAGACTTTTCTGTTTCCATTCTTGCCAACTCCAATTTCTCAGATTTTTCAGCTTCAATCCTAGCTTTTTCTTTCTCTGCCTCTATTCTAGCCCTTTTGTTTTCAGCTTCAATCCTGGCCAGTTCTATGTAACCTCATTTTTTCTAATTCTCCCCAGCAGCTGCTTCATCAGTCTGGTCATCATCTCCCTTTTGTTTTCCCGCCTTTTGTAGTAGTGCCATTTCTGACAGGAATTTCTTCTCCAAAAGATGTCTGAGGTACAAATTTGATTTGTGCATGATTTGTTGCTATTGTTCTTTGAACTAAGCAGTTGTTGAGCCAAACTCCTTCATGCTGCTGTCTGTGTTACTGTTTGGAGTTTTTACTTACCAGTTGGTCCATAGACTTTAATGTTAAACATGGATGTCTTTCATTGTCTCAAAAAAGATGCAACCCTTTATTCTATGTCTGGATTATCCCTGAGGAGTACTGTAATCCCACTGAGTTTATTCTAATTTGAATGGAGAACCATGAAGGTACAGAACTGAGCATGTGAGGAAAATCTACTGAAACTGACAAGAAATAATGATGGAATAGAATTATGAAAATGAAACAACAGTGAAACAAAATCATATCAAAAATACAATAATGAAATGGTCGCTTTCAGAATGAATAAGAATGAAAGAAATGCTCAAACTGAAGCAGCCGAATACTACAGGATGATTTTAAAAAATAAAAATATAGTACAAAGTGATCAAATGTCTGCATGACAAGCCCCAATTAATGTAATTCTTCTCAAAGTCCAGATAATTCATTGAAATTCCTTCCTTCCTCTTAGTCAAATAGGTTATTAGGAAAGACATCTTTTCAATGAGTTGGATATACTATGTACATTTAAAAATAGGGTTGCCAGATCCCTTCTGACAACTAGTCGGGGGTGGGGGGAACTTACCAGGAGAAAGAGAAAGGCCCAGGCCATGTTGCTAGCTTCACACAGGAAGTGAAGTCATCACACCAGTGATTTCCAGATGACGCTCTGATATTTGGGCAAAAACTCTGTGGCAGAAGCTGATTTTTTACAATAGGGTTTTTGCCCAAATACCAGAGCATCACCCAGAAGCTGCTGACATAATTACATCACATCCGATGTGACAGCAGCAATGTGGCCTACACATTCCTCTTTCTTCTGGTAAGTTGCCCCACTGGCCAGCTGATTGGCAGGGCCCCCCGCCTCCACTGGAGGGTCTAGCAACCCTATAAAAGCAAATGCTATTGATTTTTCCTGAAGAGATCATGCTTAACTCTCACATTGAAATCAATATGGTTCAAAGTGCTTAACTTTAACTGGATCGTGCAGATTGCTTGGAAATGTTCCATGTATGTAGATTTATAAAAGGAGACATGTCCTGCAAGGTAATATTTCAGTCTGAAGTTACATATTTGTCAGCCTTATCCCGCTTAAGATTTAGTATGCATTTCTTATATGTCTTTCTTTATTGTAAATATTAGAAATAATTGTTACAACTATATTTTCTATCAATGATCTACGATTTTATAGAGACTTCTTTTAAAAAATATATATTTTTCCCCTATTGGCTTCAGTAGGGCTTCCCTCCAGAGTCAGAAATTATGAGACTGTTGTTCCAATTACTGTATGAACTTTGGTTTCTCAAATTTAAAATAAAATTGATTCATTGTATTTGACAGGCCATCAAATTAAAAAAAAAACCCTCTGAAATAATAATAGTGATACAAAAGCTTCATAAATTTGGCAGGAAGGATTCTTGCCAGCACACTTATTTTATTAACTGCTATGCAGGAAATGCGGGTCAAAGTACTGAAGAGATGGTAGATGGGATAAGGATTGGTGAAATTGACTGACTAACACTACAGCTGAGTTCAGATGAATAGGGTGAAGAACCATCTGCATATCTAATCAAGAATAAACAGGAATAACTATCAGATATATCAGTAATAACAATTCAGTAATATCCATTTATAAGTGACAAAAAAAATGAGATGCATTTTCACAGACCCCATGTCCTAAATATTTACAAGTATCAGAAAGATTATTGGATTTTCTAAAACAAAAAAATAATTGTTTTGTCTAGAGTCATAGGAGGGTTATGAAGTTATGAGTAGTTGGAAATTCTTTTCCATCTTTCATTATTCTAGAACTCTGAGTCAACCAATGAAAGTGATTTGATAGCACTTAAGGAAGGGTAGAAAAAAGCTTTTTTACACACAGTGCACATAACAAATTTATGTAATTTATTAACACAACATGTGGTGATGGTTTCTGCCCTATATTGCTTTAGAATAAGGTCATATATGTCCATGGATAATTAGTTGATCAAAGGCCATGACATTTTGTGTATGTCTGAATATAAAATGCTCCAGATCGTCATGGTTTATTTGTAGGTGCCCAAAATCTTACCAGTGTTGGAAACAGAATACTGGATTAGAAGTTCCTGTGGTCTGATGTGATCCAGCAATAGGGTTAACAGACCCCCGGTGTAGGCAAGGGTGCCCTACCACCAGGCCCATGTTCAGCTGGCTGGCAATGGGAACTCTCCCCCCAAAAGAGGGAAGCCTAGCTGATGTGCAGCAACATGTCTATGTCACTGTCCACATAACCTGGAAGTGATGTCATCACATTGGGGCAACATTCTGGTATTTTGGCAAAAATTCTATGGTAGAAGTCAAATTTATCATGGAGTTTTTGCCCAAATACCAGAGTGTCGCCCTGACATGTCCTGGTCATATAGACAGTGATGTAGACACATCACTACATGTCAGCTGGGCCACCCTCCTACTCCCAGTAAGTCCCCTCCCAATCCCTTGCCAGTTGCCAGAATGAACCTGGCAACCCTATCCAGAACACCTGTTTTTAGAACTTAACATTTTTTGCTGCAGAGATATATCTAAAGGCAATAACCATGTCATGACTTCCTTTACCCAGACCAATGACTCAGAATCCTAAGGATAAGAGGCCAAGGAGGACCAGAGGGATTAAGGAGGGCCCAGCACTGCAGATGTGTCTGCTGATGTTTCAGCAAAGCCAGAGGCCCCCCGCTAGAGAGTGCAAGGGAAACCTTGCCACTAGCCCCTGAAATAAGCACCAGGCCATTGCCAGGCATGTGAATCCTGGCCCATAGCCTTCCAGAGGATGTTTTCACTCTGCAGGAACCGTGAAGGAAGAAGGCCTGAGCCAAAGTGACCCAAATGAGGTGAAATGCTCATCTAGCTCCACATAGTCCCATCCCAGAGAATAAGAATAATAACGCTTTGCAGGATCCTGGCCCAAAGACAGTGCAGCCAGGAGGGTAACTCCTGTCAGCAGGCAGCTGAGCCTGACCACTTCACAGCCTAATTAGGCTAAGACTTAAGAAGGCTGCCTTGCTGGATCAACAAGCCGCTATGCCTGCTCCAGTTCCAGCTCTGGGCTGCCAGCACCTATCAGTGCTCCCAAGCCTTATTATCTGGACCTGTGGGTATTGTTGCAGTGGAGACCTGACTGGACCAGCCTCCAGAGTGCAGGAGAACTGACAGTGTGCTCTTTTAATGACCAAGGCTGCTGTTCAGAATGCAATTTGTTCACCAAAAAAAATAAAGTCAATTGTTCTCCAGACTTCTGATTGTGCCTTTTAAAAGGAAGTTTGTTTTTCTAGCCTCTGCAACTGAATCAGAAATGTTCTTCTCTCAGTCTGATCCATCATATTTCTTATATTAAAAAAAATCAAGAAAAGAGATGGTTCAGACCTGCTTTGGGGAGGACAGGGAGAGAAGCTGTATAGCCTCTCTTACAGTTCTAGCCATTACCCATTTTGCCTGGCTAACGCAATCTTTGTTATGTAATCCAACCAAGACAGTAAACAACTATGAACAACTTCTGCTCAACACTGTAAACCTACTCAAAATGTGGTTCATTCTGAGTTGAAGTTGCAAACAAGATGAATTTGAATGTTTTTGAGAAGTCTGCAGCAACCAGAAATAACTATCAAGAAATCTGGGAAGGTCAAATCATGAGCCTGAAGGTAGTGTTTCAGTTCAAGTTATGATTTAGCTACTATAGTCATCTAATAACATTTACAGAAACGAAATAAACTCTATTGCTCAGTGAAATATTCTTTTAATTTCCTCATACTGAGTGCCCTTTCCCTCCCAATCACACCTCCAATAACCTCATGTCATGGCCACATTAATCATTTTTCTCCAGCACAAGAAATTTCACATCCTGAAAATTAGGAATGGTTACTTTGCTGTGTTCTGATTTATCGTTTTCACCTGAAGAGGGGTGGGGGGGGGTTAGTAAGATGTTTTGATATACTATAAATAAGAAAATGTGTTCTCAGATTGAATAACAAAGTTATAATTCAATCATGGACCTTTGCTGCCATTCATAAACCCCCAGGCAGACCTCTTGTGGCTTATGATGTCAGTAGAGATCCTTGATTGAATTATGGCTTCATAGTCAATCAGGGAGCATGTATTATTCACTTGAGGAATTTCTTTCTATGACAAGTTATTAAAATGCTGAAACAAAAGGCAATATTACAGTAATAGGATATTAGCAATAATGAGGATGGGATTTCCATCCCCTTTACTTAATATGAGACAATGGATTCCCTTTTTATATCTTGTGGAAATAAATCATAAGTTCTACATGAAAGAAAGCTCATAATGTTTAACTAGGCATTTAACTTTATTTCAAACATGTTTCAAATGACTCATATTGAGAGTGGGACACGTCTCCCTTTTCCAGGAAACTGAAATAATGGTTTGAATGGCTAATATGGATGATTAGAAGAGATCAGAATAACGTTCAGTAATTACATCAGATAAATTATATGTCAGACTGTCAGTCCCTGATGTGCCAAAGAGGGCTTGTAGGGAAATATCACAGTTATTAGGGATATTGTAGTTGCTGGACTTCTTCCTGCAATGTACCCTTTAAAGATATAGAGTCTTTAACAAGTGGTGGCACCGTGGCAAGCATAACTATGTCACTGCTATGCCTACAACAGTTTGCTAAGGCACATGATTTCTGAGATTCCTGATTCTTTGTATGTAGACTGAACATATTTATAATATCAGTGCATATGTTGGCATATCTCAGGTGGTGACATTATGACATTAATGTCACATCATGAGATCTAGCCAAGGAGGAGTAACCACAGCTTAGAACAGAAGTCAAGCCTCATACACCTTCCAGATGGAGCATTTTTCAAGAGTCAATCATGTTTCTCCTACCTGACATCAGCAGGCCACACAAGCACTGTGCTGACAGTTTCAAACCAGGAAAGTCCAGAAGAGTACTACTGTTGCATAAAATAACTTCACTACAATAGTTTTTAACTCTTCTGCCACAATCTTTGACCTACAGCACTCTGACAAAACAACTTAGAGGCATCTCTCAATTGCTTTCTACCAGAGCTCTTCAACTATATCCAGGAACACAGTTCTGGCTAGCTTGGCATCAGGGTGCGGGTGTGTAGCCTAATATGCAAATGAGGTCCTGCTGGGCCTTTTCTACAAAAAAAGTCCTGTGTGAAACAATGGTGACATCAGGGGGTGTGGCCTAATTTGCAATTGAGTTCCTGCTGGACTTTTTCTACCAAAAAGCCCTGACTATATTAATATATCTAATTTGCAACATGGCCCCACCTGTGAATGTGTAAATCCAGAGAATGGAGTCAGGAACAGACAAGACAGAACTTTCTACAAACTTTAGAAAAGTCCCAGGTTCGCAGAACAGTCTGAGATAGATAGATAGATAGATAGATAGATAGATAGATAGATAGATAGATAGATAGATAGATAGATAGATAGATAGATAGATAGATAGGTAGGTAGGTAGGTAGGTAGGTAGGTAGGTAGGTAGGTAGATAGATAGATAGATAGATAGATAGATAGATAGATAGATAGATAGATAGATAGATAGATAGATAGATAGATAGATAGATAGATAGATAGATAGATAGATAGATAGATAGATAGATAGATAGGTAAAGATAGTCCCCTGTGCAAGCACCAGTCGTTTCTGACTCTTGGGTGATGTTGCTTTCACAATGTTTTCACAGCAGACTTTTTTGCAGGGTGGTTTGCCATTGCCTTGCCAAGTCATCTACACTTTCCCCCCAACATAGAGAGAGAGAGAGACCTAAGATGCAAATGAGTTCCTGCTGGGTTCTTTCTACCAAAAAAGCCCTGCATGAAAGCTAACGCGGAGTAGTGGTAAGAGTATCAGATTATGTTCTGGGAGACCCAGATGTCCAGTGTATTCTGGAATATATTTACTACATGGCATAGCAAAGGCCTTGCTAACTTGCTAGACTTTGTTGGTGGAGATAATATATCACATTTTAGGGATGCCAGCCTCCAGTTGGAACTGAGGATCCCTCAGAATTACAGATCATCCCCAGACTACAGAGATCAGTTCCCCAGCAGAAAATTGATACTTTGGAGAGTATTCTCTAAAGCAAGGGTGGCCAACAGTAGCTCTCCAGATGTTTTTTTGCCTACAACTCCCATCAGCCCCAGCCATTGGCCATGCTGGCTGGGGCTGATGGGAGTTGTAGGCAAAAAACGTCTGCAGAGCTACCATTGGCCACCCCTGCTCTAAAGACATTGTACTCCACTGAGATCCCTGTCCTCCCCGGCTCCATCCCCAAATCTCCTGGAGTTTCCTAACTTAACTGGCAACCAACCCCACCCCCCATTCCTGTCAGTGGGCGGGGAGACCTGACAACCCTACATATTTAACATCGTCCCTTCTAGTGGTCATCTGAATATAATATAGCCCTTCCTTTTTATTAAGTGAAAGCCAGGCAGAGCAGTACAAAACTCCTTTGTCTTTCCAAGTACTACTTTCTAACCAGGCCTTTCCTCCATCTTATAATACTTAGTCACATAGAGCCTTCTTCACCAATACAAGAAACAGTTTGTATTCTATATAAAAAAAAACCTACGAAGTCTTTAAAATAACTGAGGAAATGGAAAAACTGTAATGTGAGATATAAGCAAAAATTATTTTATAGAGCATATCAAGCCTGGCTTACAAGTGATACCAGCCACATGGAAAAGGCTTCCCATGCACATCTCTCAAATCACATTTTTCCCCAACACCTTTCCTTGCACTAGCTGGTATTGGCATGAATATTCTCCATGAGATTTTGAAGTTCTAAAGCATAACTATCTGAAAATGGCATGTCCTTTTTACATAGTCACCACCCCAAAGCAATATTTCCTAGCAACTGAGACATGGCTATGTAATACATTGACTTGCTTCAGTTTCTTACAAAGTGGCAATAGTCTTTGTACAATAGAAAATGGGTTGTTGTGTTGGTCTTTCCTCCTCTGTGCACCAAAAATAATACACAATGTGGGCACCCTACATAGCAGCCTATTATATCCCTGTTCACTTACCCAATGAAGTCCCTTGCTACCTTGGATACTAACTGTAGGAACAGTGCAGGAAGAAGTTATCTGCTTTCACTTTTTCCAACTGTTTTGCAAAGGCATGCTTTACCTTCCTTGTAACAGCCTTGTAATACAAATTGCAAAATCATAGCCTCTTGGGTTTCCATAATGGTTGGAATGAAAATAAGAAAAAAAAATCTGAGGAAATGCTGTATAGAGATGTCATGCAAAACAACAAAAACAGCTCTATCTTGCTCCAGAGCCAAAAAAACAGAGAAAAAACCCAAATTAAAAATGCAGTTCATCGCTTTAACCCTTCACCTCCCTTGGTTTGCTGGGAGAAATACACTTTCCCAGTGGGACTAAATAACGTAGTTTATGCACTCCACACTCTTTGCAACACCAGTATGAGCCAAGTTCTCTGAGTGCTATAAACAGATGCTTTCTCCCTTTTTACTTAAACAAATAGAAAAGAGATATGGCCAAAGTACATGTAATGTACTCAGAGACGAGACGTGCTGAAGGCAACATGCATTATTGGATGGTACATCACAGGAGTGGGGAACGTGGGTCGGGACCCGCTTTATATACACTTTATCCTGGAACAGCCCCCTGACTGGCCAGTCCAATCCTGGCCAGTTAAACTTCCTGCCACAGATCGTGATTGGCGGGGTCCTTTCGCGCACTGCGCAGGGCGGCCTGAGGACTTCCCCTGGTCGCCCCTGCTGCAGGGCCACGCGGTGCTTTATTTCAGCACAAGACGCTACACTCCTCCCCCCCCCTAGTTTAAGATACATAGTCCTGTAAGTAGGCTGGAGCCCTGCGCTCCTGGGTCGATCTTCTTGGGGCCGCTTGTGGCGTCGGAGCGGTTCCCGTGGAGGGGGTCTCCTCCTGTGGATCCGTCTCTGGAGGTGCACAGGCCGGTTCTGCTTGCAGATCAGGATCGGCCAGTCTTGTATGTGGGTAGGGTCGACCCTGGTGATGCCGCTACTGGTGTGTCAGTTGTTGGTTCTCCCCCGCTATCCGCTTCTCCTGCCCCGGTTGGTTCCTTGGGCAAGGTGCGGCGGCGCATCTGATCGATGTGCCTCCGTAGGATCTGGCCCCCCTCGGTCGCTACCTCGTATGATCGCGACCCCGTCACTCTCAGCACCCTGCCGGCTACCCACTCTGGACCGTTCGCAAAGTTCTTTGCGTACACTGGGTCCCCCGGAAAGAACCCCCGTGTTGCTTCTCTGATTTCAGGGGAACTGCGGACGTCCATGGCCCTGTCCGGGTGTAGCCTGTCCAACCGGGTTGTTAGCTTCCTACCCATTAGAAGTTCTGCGGGGCTTGACCCTGTCACTGTGTTGGGGGTGATCCTGTTGTGGAACAGGAAGGCAGCAAGTCGGTGGTCCCAATCCCCTTGTATGATGCGACCCAGGGCCTCTTTGGTAGTGCGCACCATGCATTCAGCCTGGCCGTTAGTGGCCGGGTGAAAGGGGGCGGACCTTATGTGTTGTATGCGGTACCGGCTGATAAACTCCCTAAATTCCCGTGAGGTGAATGCGGTCCCGTTGTCCGTGACCAGGGTATCGGGAATCCCGTGAGTGCAAAAGACCCTCAGCATCGCTTTGACAGCTGCTGCCGTGGAGGTGGATGCAACGGGGATCACCTCTAGCCATTTCGTGTAGGAGTCGACCAGGATGAAGAATATCTGCCCCTGGTACGACCCGGCGAAATCTAAGTGGAGGCGGGACCATGGCCGCTGGTTGGACTCCCAGTGGTGGACTGGTGCGCTGGGCGGATCGGGTCTAGACTCCTGACATGGTTGGCACCGTCTCACCCACCCCTCTATCTCCTCATCCATGCCTGGCCACCACACATAGCTGCGGGCCAGCGCTTTCATCCTTACTATCCTCGGGTGGGTTTCGTGTAAGGCATCTAGAACCTGTTTGCGCAACGGGGGGGGGGACCATCACTATGCTTCCCCACAGTATGCATCTCTTATAAGAGGATAGCTCGTCTCTACGAGATGCGAAGGGCCTGAACTCACTGTCCAGCTTGCCCGTTGGCCATCCCTTACCCACCCAGTCCAGGACCCGTGCAAGGGTGCGGTCCCTGCTTGTGGCCCGAGCCACCTCCGCTGCGTGGAGGGGTCGCTCGGGCAGGGACTCCAGGAGCATCACCATGTGGGCTGGGGTGGGATCTGGGTCTGTTGAGGGAAGCGGCAGGTGGCTAAGTGCGTCCGCGTGGCCCATGGCTTTGCCCGGGCGGTGTACCAAGGCGTAGGTGTACGAGTTTAAGAATTGGTTCTACCTCAGGACCCGCTGCGACACGATTTGTGGGGTCTGACGATCAGGGGCGAGGAGGCCCAGGAGTGGCTTATGGTCCATGGCGATGGTGAAACGCCTACCGTATAGGTAATCGTTGAATTTGTGCACCCCCGCCACGATAGCCAAAGCCTCCTTATCGATCTGCGCATAGTTGCGCTCAGCCGGGGTTAGAGTTCTTGAGTAATACGCCACCGGAACCTCCCTCCCGTCTGGGAGTTGGTGCCCCAGGACTGCACCCACCCCGTACGGGGAAGCGTCACAAGCCAGAATTAGCGGTAGGGCTTCGTCGAAATGGTGGAGCACCGCGTTTGAGACAAGGAGGTCTTTTACCGCCTGAAACGCAGCAGCTTGTCTCTTCCCCCAAACCCATGGGGCCTGTTTGTCTAGCAGCCTGTGGAGTGGTTCCGCTATGGCCGCTTTGTAGGGCAAGAACGAATGATAGAAATTCAACAACCCCAAGAAACTTTGGAGCTCCGCCTTGCACGTGGGGGCAGGGGCTTGGACAATAGCTCGGGTCTTGTCTTCCGTCGGGTGGATCCCTGCTGCATCTACGGCAAACCCCAGGAACTCCACCCGCGGTACCCCCAGCAAGCATGTTTCTTTTTTTACTTTAAGCCTCGCCGCGGAGTACTTCTCTCAGGTGGCTGCTGAACTCCTCGGTGTCCAGGGCAGCGATTAAAACGGCATCAAAAAACGGTTGCACTCTGGGGATCCCTTTAAGGAGAGAGTCCATTATGTTCTGAAAGATCCCCGGAGCTACGCTAACCCCAAACTGTAGCCTCCGCACCCTGAAAGCCCCCCGGTGAGTCACGATGGTCTGAGCCTCGGCGGTCTTGGCGTCGACCGGTAATTGCTGGTACACTTGTGCCAAATCCAGCTTCCCAAAAATTTTGGACCCCGCTAAGGCCGCCAGTACGTGGCTGACCACTGGAACGGGGGAGGGGTTGTCTTGGAGTGCTTTGTTGATTGTGCACTTGTAATCTGCACAAATCCTCACATCCCCATTAGGCTTTACCGGTGTGACTATGGGGGTTTCCCAGGCCGCATAGGACACTGGTTCTAAGACTCCCTGGGCTGTGAGGCGGTCCAGCTCCGCCTTGATCTTTGGCTTTAAGTGCGAACAGGACCCGCCTCACCTTGAGCCGGATCGGTCTGACCAGGGGATCGAGCGGCAGGGTGATGTGCGGTCCCTTGTAACTCCCCAGGGACCCATCGAAAATGGCTGGGAATTCCCGGCAGACGTCCTCAAAGCTACCCGCCTGCACTTGTTCTACCCCCACTAGCTGGATCCCTAGTGGTTGGAACCAGGCCAGCCCCAGTAAGGTGGTGAGCTGGTGCTTGACCACCAGAATGTCCAGAGGGCCCCTGAATTTCCCTCTCTCCACCCGTACCTGGGCCCAGCCCACAATGTGTACAGGGTTTTTTTGGAAGTCCCTCAGAACAAAGTCGGCCGGCCTCAGTTGGAGGCAGCGGCGGGGACACAGTTTCTTTAGGGTTTCCTCCGAAATTATGGAAATGGAGGAACCCGAGTCCACTTCCATGAGGCATGGGTTGCCCTCGATGAGGACCATCAATTTGACCTTGTCGGGGGCGGAGAGGGGCAAGTTCAATACCTGCAGGCTGGTTGACGCCATCGTGTGAGCCTCGGTGGAGTCATGATGCGCTGACGGTCGCCGATGGCTGTTCTTGGCCCAGCAAGCCCGAGCGATGTGGCCTAAATTCCCACAACTGCAGCAGTCCATGTTGCGGTAAGGACAGTCCCTCCTCTCGTGGGGGTTGCCGCAGCTGGCGCACTTGATGGTGGAGGGTCTCTCCATTGCTCGTTGCCTCGTGGGGGCTCTTGTGTCTGCTCCTTGTGGCCGCTGGAGCTGGAAAGCCTCTTCATCCTCCCGGTCGCCCGGCGCCATTTCTTCATGGTGGACTGCCTCTCCATGTGGGTGGCTGTATGCTTTTGTGGCCCTCTCGAAGGCCGTCGCCTCGTTGAAGGCTTGTTGGAGGGTGAGCTCTTCCTTGGCGAAAAGCTTCTGTTGCAGCCTTTCGTCTCGGAGGCCCCAGACGAATCGGTCCCTCAGGGCCTCCTCCCGTTTGTTGAACTCGCAGTTCCCTGCGATCTGACGGAGAGCGGCCAGGTAGACTGCAGCCATTTCCCCGGGCTTCTGATCCCTCTTGTGGAAGAGGAATCTGCGAGCCACGATGGACGGTTGGGGCGAGAAATGCCCTGTGAGGAGTCTGACGACCTCCCTGTATGTCCTCTCGGTGAGCTTCGCTGGGGCAGAGAGACCTCGGGCAATCTTGAAGGTTGCCTCTCCGCAGACGCTCAACAGGACGTCCCTCATTCGGTTGTCGTCCGTGATCATGTTGGCCCGCAGGTAGCATTCGACCTGCTCGGTATAGGTCTCCCACCTCTCAGGGTGGTCTGGGTTGAACTCAGCAAGATGGCCCGTCGTTACACTAGAGTTTGCCATCACGGCGGCGGGCATCACAGTTTCTTGTGGTTCTGCGCCTTCCTCGTCTCCAGCCAGGTCAGCTGTTTTCCCTTGAGAAAACCTTCCTAGCCAGATCCCATCCTCGTCGCCAGTGTAATGTACTCAGAGACGAGACGTGCTGAAGGCAACATGCTTTATTGGATGGTACATCACAGGAGTGGGGAACGCGGGCCGGGACCCGCTTTATATACACTTTATCCTGGAACAGCCCCCTGACTGGCCAGTCCAATCCTGGCCAGTTAAACTTCCCGCCACAGATCGTGATTGGCGAGGTCCTTTCGCGCGCTGTGCTGGGCGGCCTGGGGACTTCCCCTGGTCGCCCCTGCTGCAGGGCCGCACGGTGCTTTATTTCAGCACAAGACGCTACAGTACAGCAGTGACAATTTTACAAAGCATATATTATCAATTTTTCTACATGGAAATAGTTGTTTTCGACAGAGAACTATAGTAATCATAGCTGGATCTTGCCTACTGCAAGCCAGTGATTTTATTAATACACAAGTGATCCAACTGGTAGAACTAAAAACCTAAATATTACAATTTTACTTAAGATTCCAAAATATATACTGGAATAATCTAGAATACATACTGATTTGCATCAGAAAGAAAGTAGAGTAGCTCAAGTTGATTATTTCTTAAATCAGATCTCCCACAATTTTTGTAAAGGCAAAAGCAGTGGTGGGGATGGGAAGAATAATTTGAATCAGATCTGTAGCACAGGATAAGAAAGGGGGGGGGGGGTGTTAAGTCTGCCATTTTCCTGGTTCCAATTACCTTTCTTCCCCACAGGAGAAAGCATACAGCTCCTGCATAATTTCCCTCCATGGGATAAATAGCAAAGGAATGGCTGCATGGAAGAACAGGTTAAACCCTTTTTAAAATCGGAAGCTGGAGATTGTGGCAATTGATCATTAGGACATTCATTTGTAATTAGCAGCTACTGATTTTTTTAAACCTCAGAAAGTCTTCTAATGGCATGACAGAGCAAAACAAATGCAAGGAAAAATGATGGCTTGCCGGGTGGATTTAGCCACAGATAGTTAAATTAGCCCAATATAAAGCAAATGGTGTGATTAAAAATAAGCCTACACTGTAGTGTTTGAATTGGCAATGTTTTGGCACATGCTGAGTTTTTAGAAGAACCAATGCAAACCTGCTTGGCAGGCATTTATGGCCATTCAGCATGAACTGAATGGATTGAGTAATCAGCTCATGTTCGATTAGCCCTTTCAAACACAGGAAGTTCAACTATTAAACACGTTTGGTGTGACATTCATGGCATCCCTAATTAGAACACGATGCAAGCAAGCAAGGCAATAGGACCTACCTATGTGACCTTGCATTCACATGTCTTGTTTAAATTGGGTTATTGCCTGAGGAATGAAGTTACATATGCTTAGTTAGCAGTCCAGAGGCTGGTAGCCAAGGTGGGTATTGTGCTGGTGTGCTAACAAAGCTGCTTTGCAAAGCTGGCAGCCTAGTTCAAATATGCTCTTGGAAGAGTTTAAAAAGATGTAAAAGTATAAATCTAAAAATGTAAAAGTAAATACATTTAAAAGTATATATCTAAATTAAGAAGCCACTTGCCTGCCAACATGTCAGTATGAAGAAGATGCCTTTCCTGTATGGTGGGGGAGAAGATAGAAAACACAAAGCAGATAAATTGGGGTTTATATACAAAGACCCTTTCTACACTAAGTTTTGCTCCAGATTTTATGAGCACTCAATCCATCTGCTACAGATCTGCATCACCTAAATTGATTCTACATTTAAAATATTGCTTTGCACCTTTTGTGTGTGTGTGTGTGTGAATGAGTCTGAGTGTGTTAGCAGGGATGAGGGGAGCCCATGTGAGTCCTTTTTCCCCTTAGAAATTGGCATGCCAACCAGCACTGTCAGGAGAAGATGTGTGTGTGTGTGACTGAGCTGGAGAATGAGAGTGCTGGCTACATTGGTGTCAATGTCTCGAAATTTCATGCTATGCAATAAAGAGAAAGCTTATAATTTCATCTAGGAAAATATCTGCAGCACAAAAATAGTAAAAAGAAGTCAAAAAGGGACTCTTAAATAAATAAAACTATGGAAAATTGGAGAAAATAATCAACAGAAGGTGGAAAGGCAAATAGACAATAATGAAAAGTGGGATGGAGCTTTGGGGAGGAGTTTGAAAACCCGAAAGAAAAGTTCTACAATTAAGACTTCGATCTGGATCTGAATAAAGGTGCAGGCCAAAACCAGTTTTGAGAACTGTGGGGCAACAGCAGGGTAGAAGCTGTGTTGGTACACTTTCACATAAAACAAATGTAGAAGCTAGAAGAAACTGCAAGGCAAGACAGAACTGAAAGTGGCAGGTAATGTAGAAAATCACTTTGGAATGTGCACAAAGAAAGGATCAAGCAGCTAGTGTAGAAAGGGTCAAAATGAGATTTGTTGCTGTATCTGTATCTAGTTAATATATCTGGTACTAACCATAGTACTAACAATGGTTTATTGCAATCTCTTAATGTAGACAATGAAACCAGAGAGACCTAGATTTGATTTCCTTGAAACTGTGGGAAAACACCAAACAACCCAGATGCCTAAGTAGGAACATGGGATTTCATGGAGGAGGACAAATATAACAATTTAACCTGATAGGGACACATAGAAAGACATTGAACAGGTAAAGCTCCACTTTTGATCTTATCTACATACTTTTGAGCCCTGTTAATCCCTGATATTATCCAATTATTTACAAGAATTCTGTGGCAGCATGACAGAGGTTTGGAAGCAAACACTTCTCACTTCTGCTGTTTTATGTATCTCTCAACCACACTGTCCTCTGCCTTCCTCAGGAAACAAAATTAAACCAATGAAAGCAGGAGGCAGAGCTGAACAAATGTTCAGCTGACGTCCCCATTTGTATACCTACAGAAAGATAGCATCAAGTTGCTTCCCTATGAACCCCATAACTGATTACAGAGTTTTTGCTGATTTAATTTATTCCATATCTACACTATTCATCCTCTAGGGTCAATGCACATTTTCTTTCCCCACCCCTGATGACTGGAGAATAGACCCCCAACATGGGAACCTCCAACAAACTGAAAAAGTAATGCTCATTTTGGTCATCTCCCGAACTGGAAGAGCATGCACAGTAGTAAAGATGGGGTTCTAGTAAAATTCCAGCTGCCCAAAGGCTTGCTTGCTAATAGAGAAGTAGCCCCATTGTGTGAGAAAGGGTCTCATGTAATGCAATATCAGCCTCCCTTCCTATTTATGGTTCCAATAAAGTCTCAGCAATTAGAACTATTTTTTTTAAAAAAAATTATTCAACACCACAGAAAGGCGAACATAAGATAGAATTGTATACATACAAAATAGTCAAAAAATCATTCTTAAATATATGTGTACATATATCCTCAGAAACCAATAGACAAATTATAACCATATATTTCAAATTAAAACCAAAAGGCCTGCCCAAAGCTAACCATATTTACAAGAGTAACAGAAATTTATAACTCTCACATTTCAAGAGCGAATTTACATAGCAAGGATCGTTGTCTAACTTTTCAATTATCGGAATAAACTTTTCATGGGCCATGTAGGGATCTATAGAATTAAGACCTGATGCTATTTTTTCCATGGCCATATGGTCCCAAATTTTGGAAAACCATTGATCAACACTTAAATAATTAGCAATTAGAACTATAACAGCCTAATGCATAGGAAGATTCACCAGGTAATCACATCTATCATAAATCTATCAACCGCCCTGGACACAGCCATCAGGCACTCCTGGGCCTTTGTCCTGTAAAGCAATCTGGCAAACTGTCGTCAGCATGCTTCTCACACAGTTGCAGGCACAATCTTCAAAATTTCCGCACCTGGCAGTTAAATCCAAACTGCCCAATTAAATTCAAACCTTTTCCCCAAGGTCCAGTCCTGGTCCAGAAGGATCAAAGCCTCCTGATAGCAGGAATTTCAGGGTATAAAAGTAACCCCAGTTCCCCAGATACTTTTCTAGCAGCCATCCCCCACCAACTGCCCCTATGACACTACACAGGACCGTTCATGAAGACTTTGAGCAGGCTTCAGCCTATGCTCCACTTTCCTTTCTTTCCCTCTGTACCTTAATCACCTCTTGGTATCACTAGACACATGGTGCTGCTATGTGTGCCATGCCTCCTTTGCCCTGGACTTTCCTTGGACCTTAACCTTTGACAAATCAGGCTTTTATGTCTTTCTTTATCTCCATTCTGTTGTCCCCTTAGCAAATACCTAGGAGGTGTTAAGTAACCTAATTGTATTCAATATTTTTTGATGTGTGTTATGTGTGTGTGTGTCTTTGTGTGTGTGCACATGCTGAGTTCTTAGTGTGCCTCTTACTGTTTCTTCTTGCTAATTTTCTCAATAAAGATTTCCCCTTTTATTCTATTTTTTGTCTGATTATTTCTAGAAATCTATTCCCACAATGAAGCATTATCGGGACCCTAGTATACAGCAGGCAATGATCCATTAATAAAAATAGTCCACAAATGTATGTGTATGGACTTGACACACTAGGGGGATGCTCCTAACATTAGAGACCCTACACAGGTGTATAATTCGGGTATCACCCCTATTCCTCAGAAAAAAAATTTATGAACAATTAGATGAGACTAAGGGCGATTTCCCACACAGCTTACTGAGGAGCGAAGTCCCTTCTCACCGCGCAGCGTCTGCTCGGATTTCCCACCAACTGCTCCGTGGATTCAGGAAGTGCCGCACCTTTTGCGTCTCAAATAGAAATCGCTAAAACCCTAGTTTACGTTAGCAATGCAAAAGGTGTGGCACTTCCTGAATCCGCGGAGCAGTTGGTGGGAAATCCGAGCAGACGCTGCGCGATGAGGAGGGACTTTGCTCCTCGGTAAGCTGTGTGGGAAATCGCCCTAAGAGTTAGGGCTGAGCCCAAGAGCACCTTATTAGTGAGTCAGAATTTGAACCCAGGTCTTCCATCTATTGCAGTGTTCCAAATACTACACTACACTGGCTCAAACATCTCCAGATGCAGTCCTAGATTTCCCAGAACCTGAATCAACATCTGGTTCCTGAATTATTTCAGCATGCTGTTCCATGAAACTGTGTACAAGGCACCCTGACCAAACCCAGCATTGATATTAAAGCTCTCTTCACCCTGTGTCCCGGTCTCACCATTTGTACTTTTCAAAAAGGAATTTATTCTTCTTCTGTATCACTCAGGGCCACCTTTCTGAAAGATTTACCCTGCATGTCTGTGGTATCAATTCTTTTATAAGTGACACCATGGCATATGGCTGTACGTTTTTAGAGATGAAGGTTTTAAAACTAGTGTTTTATCTTTTCCCATTACTCAGCTTGGAGGTTGCTAAGCACCTTATCTGGATTTACACTACTAGTTTTACTAGCGCACCAAGCCTGGCTATAACCTTTGGCACATGTATATGGAATGTAAGTAAGTGTCTGACTGCATTACTTGGCAGAAGATTATTTCTTTCGAAAACCTGAAAAAATGCAGTGCTTTTATAGAAGCATCAGGTTTTTTTCAAACTGGAGGAAGGTGAAAAAACAAGGCTTGTGAATAGGTTAATGTCTTTATTAGATCAGTCATATGTATAATCTTATTCCCACTTGCTCTGAGCATTCCTGCATCTTCCTTTTTTTGGAAACATAAGAAGATGTCAGATACTCAGAGGACGAAACTTTCAAAATGGGTGCTGTTCTGTGGTTTGCTCTTGGAGAGTTTCAGTAATACACTTCTGATTAAATTGTTCTTGGTTTTTTACCTGTTATTCCCCTCAACAACCAACTTATTGAAAATGCCTGACTATACTGCTTTGAAGATCTCAAATCTCTTCCAGAAAGGAATGCTCAAGTGGCCCCATTTTTCTTATTGATAATTTCTGTCTAAGATAAGTCGGTGTTATAATGAAAGTTGTGAAAAGGCCTAGACAGCCTCTCCAGGTGTAGGCCACCCACTCAAGAGACTGATGAAATAGACATTAGAAAGAATTCTGTCCTAAAACCATTGCCTGCAGTGACCTAAAAAGAAATAATTTTAATAAGGTCAATAACTCTTGCATACTCACAGCTCGCTCCTAATATCAAATCATATGTCGTGAACATTACTCAGTAATATTCATTTTTTAAATCAGGGATATTTGCAGATCTCTGGGTTAAAACTAGGGTTGCCAACCTACAGGTGAGGCCTGGAGATCTCCCAGAGTTACACTATAGAGATTGGTTCTCCCAGAGGAAATGGATGCCTTGGAGGGTGGAATCAATAGCATTATACCCCACTGATGTCACTCTACTCTCCAAATCCTGTCCTCCCCTGGGTCCAATCCCAAATCTCCAGAAATTTCCCAACCTGAAGTTGGCAATCAAAGAGTCTAAATTTCCAGTTCCATATTATGTTTCACTTTTTTCCTTGTACACTCTGAAGTCAAATCAATTATACTCACTATTAAGGACCTATAAAATTAAAATCATCTGATGGTTCTCTTCTTCCTTTACCTTTTTTTTTTTTAACAACAGTCTGATGAAGAGTTCTGGAGAACTAGAAAGTTTGCACACTGTGTTTTACTATTTGAGTCAGTCTGAATAAAAGGTTTTATATGGCTTTTGATTTTGTATTTTACTATGCAACAAGGTGGAAATTACAATAATCTCAGGAAAGCAGCTTTAAATTTATTGGTAAAGAGAAGATTAGGGTGGGGTGGGAATGCTGCAAATTTGATAGGGGGTGCTGCCCTCAGTTTCCCCTCCACACACTGGTGACAGCCCTGGTTCAGACCCCTGTCTGCTTCCGGTTTAGGGGTGCCAGCTCCAGGTTGGGAAACACCTGGAGATTTGGGAGGTGGAGCCTGAGGAGGGCAGGGTTTGAAGAGGGGAATGATGTTGGCAGGGTATAAAGCCATAGACTTCACCTTTCAAAGTGCCCATTTTTTTCAGGTGAACTGATTTCTGCACCTGGATATCAGTTTTAATGCCAGGAGATTTCCAGCTGTAACTTGGAGGTTAGCAATCCTATGTTGCTGCACTATGCCTGACCACTCTAGAAGGACCACCTCAATATATGCCTCTTCTAGACTGTCAGGGAAGGCTCTGCTGTGGGCATGCAAGCTTATGGAGGTATGTTTGATGAGTACTCATATGCAAGCCTTCTTGCTGCCACTAACCTTTGGAATTCCCTGCTCCAGGATCCAGATGTGGCTCCCTTACTTTCAGTGTCTGTTTTTTGGAAATTCCAGAAGGCCTTTTAAAATTAGACTTAGACTGGCCTTAAATTTGATTGTTTTCATTTTTCCCCCAAATGCTTATTTTAATTGTTAAATTAAAATAATATCATACCAAATGTTTGCATCTCCTTAAGTGTTCCTTTGAATTTCAAAGGCAGTGTTTAAATAAGCCATGCAAATAACTTTTTATTATAACTAAAATATGCCATTTAAAAAACCCCTAAAAATAAAAAGTGAGTTAATTTAATGGCTACCCTGTCACTTTAGTAGTAGAGGAACCTGGTTTAAATCCAGAGATTTTTGCTTTAACTAGGATATAGATGGGAATATCAGCCTGAAGGCATGGTGAGAAATATTGTCTCAGTGACCAGCAATCTCTCATTTAACAACAAAGGTATTTTATAGCTCAGACAGCAATCTAGGAGAGGAGAAAGAAACAGAGAAAATAATCAGCTTAAGACCCAATTTAACAGTTTAATTATGAATGCTTTAATGTCTTTCATAATCAGTTAATAAATACCTTAACCATAAATTGAATGTAAGCTTTTAATAGGCTTTGTTGGTTTGAAGCTAAACAAAAGAATTAGCAGCTCCAAGCATTGAGCAATAATTGTACACGATGCCAGAAGAAACAGCACATTTCAAGTACATTTTATTTTTTTGGGTACCTTGCTGTAATAAACGCTTGCAATATTCCCCAGTTTCTGTGGTGTAAGATGCAGATCTTATTTATCACAGTATGTGACACATCTGGCACACGGATCAGGAAACAACTGTTTTACTTCATTTCTGTCATCACCTTCCAACAGATTTCCATCACATTCCAATTTGGACGAGGGACCTTGGACTTTCTCTCCATAAGTTCTCCATTAACAGCTTCACAGCAACGAGAGCTCTTGCTTCCTTCTCCTTCCACGGCAATTAGTCACCCCCAAGCTGGCTATTTTGCTTTAATTGCAGAGAACATGTGAAATCCACGGCATTCCTCAAAGTCTCTTTGCAACATCTTCATCACATGTACCGTCACAGTGGTTGTTGCAGATTGTCGTTACCTTTCACTTACTTGCATCCCAAGGGTCAACTGCAGAATGTAGCTTACTGCTGCCTTCATTTCATTGCACTGACACATGTATAATTGACAGTAAGGCTTTTGTTATGGCACAAAGGGTGTTCCGCAGATGATGGGGAATGGATCATCTTTGGCACAAACGATGGCCAGTGTATCCAAGTCATTGAGACTTGAGCTTTGCAAGCTGTGTGAACAGCTATGCACTAATAAAGCTTTAAAAGCTTGAATTACACTGTAACCCACAAAAATTTTCAAATTAAAAAGCCATATTTAGAGGCCCCCTGTGGATTGTGATTTTATTTAATTTAATCCCCTCTCGTGGCCAATTAGGTAGGCACCTCACCATACATCCATGAGCCAGGACCAAGGAGGGGGAAAGCATAAACTGAGGTTTAAAACAGCATAGACAGAAATAATTTTCCTGGTCATAGTACTGAAAATAATGTGGCTGTTAAAAAACAATAAAAATGCAAGAAAGTTATTTGCTTCTTTTAAAAATGGAGAACAGTTAAATTTTATGAATGTATACTGTTTCATGAACAACATTGTTACTACAAACATTTCAATTCCACATGCAAATGATAGCATATACTTTTTTTGTGCTACAATAAAAAAAATGAGGAGACAGCCCAAAAGAATTTCTTAAGGTGCTTGGCTTGAATACTTAGCATGCACATACCAAATTAGGGCATCATGTGTCAGTCACACAATTCTTTAATTTACAATGGTGAATTATCAGAAATTTCCATAAAGCTGCCTCACGTGAATGTAAGAAGAGCTTTGGCTCTACCTATTTGAAACAATGTTTCATATAAAATCCCCAATAAAGTATTTGTTGTGAAAACCACTGGCAGTGAATAATGTATCATGGCTGTTCTTTTCATCAGAAAGCTCAACGCTTCCTTCTTGTCTGGTGGTGGCAGACACCCATGTGAACCATACGGAAAAGGGATTAATAAAACCCATGATGGAAGTAAAAAGGTCAAAGGTGAAGCTTGAGCACAGAAACATTCTCTCCATGTGGAAAAGAAAAGTGTGACAATTTTTTTGATGTTCTACTTTTCTGTGGTATTGGGCAAACGACTGAAAAATTTGCTACCTGTTTTAATCACTCATTCTCATGCTCTACATGTGTCCACTTACTGAGTCTCAACCTTAAAATAACTCTGTTATTTCACTTTCAGTGTGTTCTACCTGAAGAGAAACAGAGCTGAAGCCAATAATAAGAAATGCCACCTTTCTTGTTCAGTCCCCTGTCTCCCCTCTTTTTCCAAACAAATTATTGGTACTATTGCTGATCTCTCGACTTGGTGCATCTGCTGCCTTGGAGGTAAGAACTGTATAAACACCAAACACAACCAGAAGCACACTGCTATTCACAGGTACAGCTGAATTCGACCAATATTTTAAAATATGGTAGCATAAAAATGATGCTTTCCCATTTGTTAAAAGCATAAATCAAAAGCAGTTGCTCTAAAGATTAAATCTTTCTCAAAATGTGTATCACAGCTGATCAGTCTGGCATTCCTGTCTTTCTGGGAGAGGCTTTGTAGCATTTCCCTTATAGTAGCAAGGAACGAATATACAGCCTGCAAAAATTATATATGGGATCATCCATACTTGCTAAGCTTCCACTGTAGTACAAAGCCATGAATATGAGAAGAGTTTTGGGGAAAGAGCCAGGGACCTTTTCGCTCTCTCAGACTAAAGGGAACTTATGGTACAGGTTGCCCACACTAGTCCCTCGGGGTGGGGGGTGGGGTTTCCCTTGCAGTTATGTAGCCAGGAAAGTCAGAAGTAATGTGATATACTTTCACATTATATTTGGATTGGATCTGAATGCCATAAGGGTGGGCCCAAAATGGCATCTTTCTGTACATGGAGGCATGATGCATGTATAATTCTTGTTAGACTAGTAGAGGTTGCTAGAGACTGAAGTTGCCTTCACATTTCTAATGAGATGTCTGCTGTCATGTATCTCACAACTGGAGTATGCTATACTGAGCTTATATAAAAAGTTATTTGCATAACACATGAAAATGTCATCTGTGAAGCGAGAAAAATTCTGGAAAATGGCAGATGAATGTCTACCGATCAATTCTGAGTCTATCTCTTTTCCTAGAGTGAAAATTTCTGCATTCTTTATTCTAGAGATTTATAGAACAGGAATTGTTAACATTATAAAATTGTTGTCAAAATGTAAGTTGTCTATGAAATGTTATTAGCCTATTATTTTAGGAAGTCAGACCAATCCCGAAGCTGAAACAAGAAGCACACAGGAAAGTGTAATATTCTACTCAACCGCTGTGCTGTCAAAATTTAACTCCAAGGTACTGTGGAGTCTACACATACAAAATTGTTTTGGTGAACTGTACACACACACACACACACAAAAAGGCAAAAAAGTGATAGAGGGACAGGAATGGGGTAGAGAGGGTTTGGTAAATATATCTATGCAATGGAGACAAAACTCCTTCTGAAGGTTATGCTTATGACTTCTCCTGTGTCCCTCTTGGCCTTCGAAAGGAGAGCCGGAAATTCAACAAAGCATTTCTCTAAACTGCATTTCTTCCCCCTCTACACTTGTAATTGCTATATAAGGGAGAATGGGGCCTTTAATACCTGCATGCCTCTGGGCGCACTGAGTAATGAGGGGAACATATTTATTGGTACAAAGGTTGGTGTTTATTGATACTGCCCATTTTTCACAAGTTTTAGGACTCAGTAGGGAAGGCCCATTGACTTTAGAGAACATGTTTTACAATCAAGCTGTTTCAAGATTTATACAGCATAACACATTTAGCTATTAAATAGTAAATAAAAGGCATTGGTAAATACAGAGCCTCCCTCAGCCACATCCTTAATTATCTGATTTATAAAGCAAATCACTGTCTCAGCCTGGGGATTTCTGTTTACACATGTATATGTGCTGCTCAATTTCATTAAGGCTGATAAAAACCAAATGCTTTTAAACAATGCAGCCTCCTTCTTTCAAATAAAGCTACTAAGATGTATCAAAATATTTTGTTGTTGTTTTTATAAAAAATCTTCTTTTGGTCATGAAATTTAGAGCTGGTAACCTTCCTATGTCTTTTCCAGTTACAGAGCAGGACTTTCACTTATCTCTTCAGTACCCAGAACTCAGGCTTTTTGCCTGTTGCTGATCTTTGTAGTCCTTAAAGAATTTGGTAGATGTTTGAACCTTACAGTGTCTTCCTAAGAATAGTTTCCTGGGAGTAAAGCCCACTAATCAGATTTGAGTAGGATTCAGAGTAGACATGCATAGAATTTCTCAGTCATGAATCTCTGCAAACTGGGCTAGACATCTGATTATGGAAATTTTACCCATAGCTCTGTTTTTAAAAGGTTCACTTAGAGAAAGTGAATCCATTTGTTGAGTCTCACAGACTTCCACGCCTGGGAAAGTTGAATATCCCAACCCCCAGTTTCTGTGAATTTATTAAGTGGTCTGGATGGAGCTGAATACACACTATGTACCGTCATGGATCATGTCCCTCCCTCCATTCAGATCTTCAGCTCAATGCGAGGATGTTGAGAGGCAACACACACACTCCCAAGTCCTTCAATTTTGAAGGTCTGAAGTTTGGGAGAAAAAATGAACCTATTTCCCAGCCAATGTAAGTTGTATATTCACCTTGAGATCCGATTTAGAACAAAGCAATGAAAGCAGAACACACAAAAAATGTTTTTTCCTCAAGCCATGAGCTGTGGCTGCAAACATGGGTACATACATAGCTGTGGTGTTTAGGACTCTTTCTGTGTTCAGAAACACAGTTTCTTCCAATGAAGCATGTTAGATATAGAATGGTTTGTAAATTGTCACATGCAGAAATAATTTCAATATGTTCCTTCAACTTACAAAACACAGCATCTCTCCTCCCCAGTAACTAAACAATGAAGAAAAAATTAAGAACATGTTATCTAATATTTATATTACATTGGAAATCTGGTTTTCCACTACAAGAACAAAAATATCAGTCTCACATTAAAATTAAAGATCAGGCCATGTATTAGTGAACTAATAATCTTGGAAGAGGATAATGTATCACCCACTAGCCATGACATCACCTACAGATCAAACACTTTTTGTGCCAAGGTGGAAACCTACAGGGATTTGCCATCTTTCGCAGATGCATATTTACTATCTGATATTGATGTGTTACTGAATTTATTGATCCAGAGAGAATGGAAAATTCAAGAGCAGGCAAAAACTGGTTTGTATAGACAGGTTATCCAGGATTCTGTCCACAGAACTGTAAACCAGCAAGGGAATAGAGCTAAAAAGTAAGCTCTAGTTAAATCTTAGAAGACTTTCCCTCATGGCCAGTACTGCAAAGTCAAATAATTCTCCCTCATAGTGCCACAGAACATTGTTTGAGTGCAGAGCTCTACCATGTTGACTAATGTTTTAAATCAGTTTGATTAAATCAGTTCTTGTTGTGTAGATAGCCAAGGGGAAAATAGTGAAGAGAACAAGAGCACAAAAGAACTTTCAAATGAAGTTGTAGGGGAGCCCCTGAATAATTAATTAATACCCCCATAATGATTGTTATATTGAAAAAGAGCATGCTTTGCCTCCAAATTAGGGTATCCGATGCAATTATTCCGTTGGAGACTGACCACTGCCTAGCGGGTGTGAGCTCCAGCTGGATGATTAGATAAGAGAGGGGCCTCCTAGAGGCGACTTGCTATAATAGATAATTGAAGGGACTATGTCATGGAAATTTACTAGAAAGAACTCAGTGGAGGTGAGACCTTTGAAATCAGATAAGCTTGTATGCCTGCCTGTTTGCTTCTGTGTGAATAAGTCTGTGTGTATGCAGGGGGAAGAGATCTCAGTTCTGTTGGGCCATGCTGCCTGAACTGGGATCTGCTCTGGTAGCAGAATACAAAACCTCGCTTCATACCAGAAATTCTGTGGAGACCTCATTATTTTTCTGCTACATTTACCTGGTGCGATTGGCTGAGACAATAATGGAGTAGGACATTTCCTTTCCCTTGGGGTGGCTGCATAACTGTCTGCCTTCCACCCTCGCGGCGGGAACATCAGACTAGGCACCACGGTTACATTTTCGATCGAGTCCAGCTCTCTCCGCTCCAGTGGGGGAAGGTGCCTGGTCCGCCAACCAAGATCCCGCATCTGGTTGAACCGAAGTGTGCAGGGAATTGGAAGATCTTCAGGATTGTGAGTATGAACTGTCTGGGAATCTGGAATTACCTCTCCTTAGGAGAGAAGAAGGGTCTGATCACCCCTTAAGCCCTGTCCAGTAGGCTCCGCTCTGGCGCTGAAGCACAGAGGCTAGGATCTGGGAGGATTTCTGTGGTGTGTGTGTGCATGAGAGGAGGCGCAGCTTCTAAGCGAAAGCGAACTCTCAGTTGGGCATTTCCCAGTAGGGCGACCTCACTGGGTCACGAGCGAGAGGAAGTGAAAACCCCCAAGGCTCCCTGGCTGCCCAGACCCCTTACTTGTGGCTGCTGCTTTCTGTTCTCCCTAGAAGTGTCTTGTCTAAACGTCTGGTGCCATGGGTGGAAATCAGTCAAAAACCCCGCTAGAATACATGTGTCAAAATTTTAAGGACTATTTCTGTGATTATTATGGAGTCATCCATACTGAACCGGTGGTCAGAGTATTTTCAGGTTCTCTTCAGTGCCAACCGCATTAGTTCAAGATTCAGCAATGCACCTCACCCCACTTCAACCAGTGAAAACAGAGTTGGATGAGATCCCCACCCTAGAAGAGACTGTTAAAGCCATCAAGCAACTGAAAAGTGGCAAGGCAGCAGGAATTGATGGAATTCCACCAGAGATCTGGAAGCATGGGGGCACAGTACTACATAGCTCACTTCACAAAGTACTTGTCACCTGCTGGGAACAAGGCAAATTACCACAGGATTTTCGCGATGCAATCATCATCACCCTATACAAGAACAAAGGGGAAAAGTCAGACTGCTCCAACTACCGGGGGATAACCCTGCTCTCCATCGCAGGCAAAATTCTTGCCAGAATACTCCTGAACAGACTGGTGCCCACCATTGCAGAAGAACTCCCAGAGAGCCAGTGCGGCTTCAGAGCTAACAGGAGCACCACCGACATGGTATTTGTTCTCAGGCAGCTCCAAGAGAAATGCAGGGAACAGAACAAGGCTCTGTATGTGACTTTTGTCGACCTTACCAAAGCCTTCGATACCGTTAGCAGGAAAGGCCTGTGGCAAATCTTGGAACGTTTAGGATGTCCCCCAAGGTTCCTCAGCATGATCATCCAGCTACATGAAGACCAGCGAGGCCAAGTCAGACACTGCAACGACCTCTCAGAGCCCTTCCCAATAGGCACAGGTGTAAAGCAAGGCTGCGTTCTCGCGCCAACTCTCTTTACGATCTTCTTTAGCATGATGCTTCAAAGAGCCGCAGTAGATCTAGATGATGACGATGGTGTCTACATCCGCTATCGCACCGATGGCAGCCTGTTCAACCTGAGGCAACTAAAGGCCCACTCCAAGACGATGGAAAAACTCATCTGAGAGCTACTGTTTGCTGATGATGCTGCACTCATCTCCCACTCGGTATCAGCTCTGCAGCATATGACGTCCTGCTCTGCAGAGGCTGCCAAGCTATTCGGCCTAGAAGTTAGTCTGAAGAAGACAGAAGTTCTCCACCAGCCTGCACCCCAGGAAGATTATCACCCTCCCTGCATCACTGTGGGTGAATCAGTTCTGAAGACAGTCCAGCAGTTCAGCTACCTGGGGTGCATCATCTCCTCAGATGCCAAGATCGACAAGGAGATTGACAACAGGCTGGCAAAGGCAAACCGTGCATTTGGCCGACTGCACAAAAGAGTGTGGAGCAACAAGCATCTGAAAAAAGGCACAAAGATCAATGTTTACAAAGCGGTTGTGATGACAACCCTCATCTACGGCTCCGAATCGTGGGTTTTATACCGTCATCACCTGCGACTCCTCGAGCGCTTTCATCAGCGCTGCCTTCGCACAATCCTCAACATCCACTGGAGTGACTTTGTGACCAACACTGAAGTCCTCAAGTGGGTGGAGGTTACCAGTATCGAGGCACTGCTGCTGAAGACGCAGTTGCGTTGGGCAGGGCATATTTCTAGGATGGAAAACCACCGCCTTCCCAAGATTGCCCTGTATGGCGAACTCTCCACCGGCCATCGAAATAGAGGGGCACCAAAGAAGAGGTACAAGGACTCCTTGAAGAAATCCCTTGGCACCTGTCGCATCAACCATCACCAGTGGTCTGACCTAGCCTCAGATCGCAAAGCATGGAGACACACCATCCACCACGCTGTCTCTTCCTTTGAGAACGCACGCATAGCTGGTCTTGAGGACAAAAGGAGATTGAGGAAGAATCGCACTGCTACAGCACCAACCCTAAATCAGACTTTTCCCTGCAGCCACTGTGGCCGGACCTGCCTGTCCCGCATTGGTCTTGTCAGCCACCAGCGAGCCTGCAGCAGACGTGGACTATTGCACCCTTCTTAAATCTTCGTTCGCGAAGCCAAGCCGAGAGAGAGAGAGAGAGAGATGGAGTCAAACTGACTCCCGAAACTCTGAAAGCATTATGTTAGGAAGACTGGGTGGCCTTACATGTAGAATGGCCACCCAAGGGTAGCTTTGACCATGGCTTGGTTCACAGAGTTTATAAGAGTGTAGTACAGTCCCCAAATCATGCTAGTCAGTTTCCCTACATTGATAGTTGGGCAACAACAATGCAGAACTCTTACTGGTGGCCAGAAAAGTTGCAGAGGATGAAAAAGAAGTGGGCTTAGAGGGCCGCTGATAAAGCTGCAAGTCAAGTTATGGCTTTGCACCAGGACGTGTTAACAAAAACAACTTCTCCTGCAAAGAAGAAAAAGCCCCTAGTGTTAGATGCCGGACCCGAAGACCTCTTGGCCAGTCCCCCGTCATATGTTCCAGCATACCCACCTCTCCCGATGCCGGCAGCTGGAAGAGGTGCCGGGGCAGTGGAAGGCAAGGCTGATGGTGAGAGCCAAGCGCAGCCAGATAAAGGCGCTCCAGAACCCTTTGATGAAGAGAACCAGGAAGCAGAGGCAAATGAGGGAGCCGGGGCTGTGAAAGGGCGAACAAGATCTCTGTGAACTTTAAATCCAATCCAGCAGTTGTTTTCTGAACAATCGTTTCACGCAACAGCCCACCGTTACTCCACGCCTGGGTCTAATAGCCAGAGGTTAGCTGCACGTTTTAATTCGCCCCTAGAGTTTTCATCCAACACTGAATGCTCTCCCAATACTGAGCAAACTTCTAGCTCCTCCACAGCCTCCCCCTCAACTTTTCTGGGTTTTATATCTGACTCAGAGTGCTCACTACTAGCTCCCCTTTGGGAAGTTCACATCCCTCAACAGCCTACCCCCGGTATTGAGACCTGATATATGTATGTGCCCTTCACTTCAAGTGATCTAGTAAATTGGAAAACCCATATGGTTGCATTTTCTGACAATCCTATCCCAATGACAAATCTGTTAACCAATATTATGGCTACACATCAGCCCACCTATGCAGACTGTCAACAACTTTTACTGGCCCTCTTTACAACAGAGGAGAAAATCCGCATCCTGCATCATGCCCAAAAACATGTAGAAAGAAAAGTCCCCCCAGAAACTGCAGATAGAGAAGAGTGGATAAAGGCCCATTTTCCTGCAACAGACCCAAATTGGGACCTCAATGGCCATGAGTCCAACGAGTGTTTATCAGAATACAGGCAGGCAATCTTAGAGGGGATGAAAGAGGCAGGCAAGAAGCCTATTAATATGTCCAAAGTCAGTGAAATTCTCCAGAAAGCAGATGAGAGCCCCAGAACGTTTGCTGAGCGCTTGATGCAGGCATTTCAAATGTATATTTCATTCGATCCTGAAGCTGCAGAAAACTTGCATATGGTGAATACAGCTTTCGTTGCTCAAACCTATGCTGACATCCGCAAAAAGCTCCAGAAGCAAGATGGCTTTGCTGGCATGAATTTATCCCAATTGCTAGAGATTGCCCAGAAAGTTTATGCCAATCGGGATGTAGACCAGAAGCAGGAGGCAGAAAGATGAAAAAGAAGGCTGATCTGTTGGCAGTGGCTCTGGCTGGGCAGCCATCTATGAGAGGCAGAGGGGCTGTTTGGGGGCAAGAAATAAATGGTGGAAATCAAAGATCTGCAATGACTAATTTAGACCCAAACCAGTGTCTGTACTGTAAAGAATTTGGGCACTGGAGAGATTCATGCCCGAATCGACCCCCCTCCGCACACCAGAGATCCTAGTGCCCCTAGACAGATGACAGGACTGGAGTTTAGAGGCCATGGGAGCAGAGGAGCCAGAGGAAGAGGCAGAGGGAGAGGCTAGGTCCAGAGCAGCAGATATCGGAGGAATGAAGAAGAGCCTATGTACGGCCTGGCTGGTCTGGAAGGATGGGATGACTAGGACAGACCGGGCACCGATGGTCCTGGCCCCGTGGAGCTCATGGTCGCAGTTGATATTGGGGGTAGGGAGATTCCATTCCTTATAGATACTGGAGCTGCACAGTTTGTGGTGCCTGTTAAGATTGCTCCTTCAATTCACAAATACATTAATATAATTGGAGCTACAGGGCACAAGCAATCCAGACCACTTCTAGCCAAACAAACTTGTACAGTAGAAGGCCATGTAGTCTGCCACAATTTTGTCCATTTACCCGACTGCCCGGTGCCACTGATGGGAAGAGACCTGCTTTTTAAGTTGCAGACCTGATTGACTTTTGAGACAGAGAGTCAAATGAACATTGAGTTGCCTTATACAACCCCAGAAGGCGAACTACAGTATCAAGGTGTATAGAATGCCCCTGAGAAGAAGAGTGGTGGCTTTACCAACCAGTTCCTGTAATGGCCATGTCAGAAGCCTGGTTTCAACAATTTCCAGCAGAGGAAAACCCACCTGGGTTAGCAGTAAACCATGTGCCTATCAAGGTAGAGTTAATCCCGGGGGCTGCTCCAGTCTGAGAATGCCAGTACCCAATCCCCAAGAAGACAATAGCTGACATCCAGAAACACCTAGACAGGCTCCTCCATTATGGAATTCTTATTGAATGTCAGTCTCCATGGAATAGCCCTCTTTTGCCAGTTCAGAAGCCGGACACCAATGATTACAGACCGGTGCAGGATTTACGAATTATTAATTCTTGCACACAGACTTTGCATACTGTGGTACCCAATCCATATGTCTTGTTGGGACTTATACCTGCCTCAGCCACTTATTTCTCAGTTGTGGATCTCAAGGATGCATTCTTTTGTCTAAGACTAGCACCTGAGAGTCAGCCACTGTTTGCCTTCCAGTGGGAAGAGAAAGAGACTGGTAGAAAGCTACAATATACATGGACCCATTTACCCCAGGGGTTCAAAAATTCGCCCACTCTCTTTGGCAATAACCTCAGCAAAGACTTGAACTGGTTCCCAACTATGCCAGTAGAAGCTGTGTGCCTTCACTATGTTGATAATTTCCTGATAGGGGCCAAAGACTTATAGACCTGCCAAGAAGCCACTGCTACTTTGCTAATGCTCCTAACTGAGGCTGGGTATAAAGTGTCTCGAAAGAAAGCTCGGCTATGCCAAGAGACAGTGAAATTTTTAGGCTTCCATATATCCCAGGGCAGACAGCAGCTAAGCAAGGAGCGAGAAGAGACTGTATGTGCTATTCCTGTGCCCACTACCAGGTGCCAGCTGAGAGAATTCTTAGGAGCAGCAGGGTTCTGCAGAATTTGGGTCCCCAATTTTGCTATAACAGCTAAGCCCTTGTACGAAGCTACAAAGGCAGGAGAAAAAGCACTCTTTGAATGGACAGAGCAATGTCAGAATGCTTTTGAAACCTTGAAGTGCCAGCTCATGCAGGCTCCAGACCTGAGATTACCAAATACCGAAAAGCTCTGCATGTGCATGAGCGAGAAGGAATAGCTGCAGGTGTATTGACTCAATTGCTGGGATCCTGGCCCCAACCAGTGGCATATTTATCTAAGCAGCTAGATACCGTGGCCAAAGGGTGCCCCCCCCCCCCGTATGCATTCAATAGCCGCCATAGCAGAACTTGTGAAGGAAGCAGACAAGTTTACCTTCGGGAGTCAGCTTGAAGTAAAAGTACCCCACTATGTTCAGGCGCTTCTTGAGCACAAAGGGAACTATTGGTTCACTAATGCCCGCATGGTCAGATACCAAGCTCTTTTGTGTGAAAATCCCTGTGTGAAAATAGTGACTGTGTTAACTCTGAACCCAGCTTCCCTGTTGCCAACTCCTGGTGTAGAATTAGAACATGACTGCCTAGAACTTATGGAAGAAGTCTATTCCAGCCGGCCCGATCTAAAAGATGCCCCATTGTCAGATCCAGATACTGAGTATTTTACTGATGGTAGAAGCTTTGTCCAGGATGGGAAGCAGAAAGCAGGATATGCAGTAGTTACTTTGGAAACAGTGATAGAAGCTGAAGCGCTGCCGGCCTCCACTTCAGCTCAGAAAGCAGAACTTCGGTTAGCAGAAGGACTTAGAGCAAATATCTACACTGACTCTAAATATGCATTTATGACATTGCATGCTCATGGAGCTTTGTACAAAGAGAGAGGCCTGATAACTGCCAGTGGCAAAGGAATTAAAAATGGGAAGGAAATTCTAGAAAATGTTAGAAGCTGTTTGGGCCCCCCAGCACATAGCTGTTATTCATTTCACGGCCATCAAAAGCCCCTAAGTCCGGTAGCAAGAGAAAATCACAAGGCAGATTTAACAGCAAAGGAAGCAGCACTTAAGCCTTATCAGGGAAGCGCAGTAATTCTGCCTGTTTTTCAAGTTTCTTTAACCGAATGGAGCCCCCGGTATTCACTAGCTGAGGAGCAGTGGGTTCAAATTCAAGGGGCAGTAACAAAACAAAGAGATGGCTGGTATGTTCTTTCCGATGGCAGAATTTATATTCCAGAAGCTGTAGCATGGGCATTAATTCAGAACCTGCATGAGGGAACACACTATGGGAAGACTGCTCTTGAACGCTCTGTGAGTCAATGGGCATACATCAACTGTGCGAGTTCACTGACAGTCCAAGCCTCTGCACAGTGTGTTACATGTGCAAAGAACAATCCAAGGTCAGGCCCCACTCAACTCCCTGGAAGTCAGCCAGTGGGAGCAACACCTTTCTCCTCCTTAGTTGTAGATTTCACTGAGATGCCCAAAGCTGGACATTACCATTACATACTTGTATTCATTTGCATGATGTTTGGGTGGATTGAAGCTTACCCGACCCGCACTGAGAAAGCTAATGAAGTTGTAAAAGCTTTATTAAAAGACATTGTATCAAAATTCGGTTTATCTGTAATTATTGAAAGTGATAATGGACCATTGTTCATTGAGAAAACTGTACAAGTGGTATCTAAGTTGCTTGGCATTACTTGGAAATTGCATGCTGCTTACCGCCCACAGAGTTCAGCAAAAGTCGAGAGGGCTAATAGGTCTTTGAAGAATGCCCTGTCTAAACTCTGTCAAGAAACCGATTTGTCATGGACTACAATGTTGCCAATTGCATTGTTCCAGTTGTACTGCCTGCCCCACAAAGATCTTAAGCTGTCACCGTTCAAGATTGTTTATGGAAGACCGCCCCCTATAGTTCAGGGAGTTTGGGGTGACCTCTCTCAGTTTGGGAGCCTTGTACCTTATGAGGAATTGCAAGCCTTGGGCAAAGCTGTAAAAGATGTGAATAGGTATGTGTCTGAGACTCTGCCATATCAAATTTATTCTCCTGTACATGCTTATCAGCCAGGAGATAGTGTGTGGGTTAAAAGCTAGAGGGCTAAGAATTTACACCCTAAATGGAAGGGCCCCTTTACTGTCCTTTTAAGTTCTCCTACAGCTGTCAAGGTCCAAGGAGTAGCAGTGTGGGTGCATTGGTCTCATTTAAAGAGAAATGCAGATCACTGGAAAGCACAGCCAGTCCCAGGAAAGCCATTAACTCTGAAATTTACCAAAGACTCTATCCGTCCTTAAGCCATCCAGTAAATACTGTTAAAAGTCAGCAGCTTGTAGTTGGTGGGACTTGCTTGAAAACAGGTCCAGCGTGCCTGAGCTTCATCAGCAGCCCTGCCTCCAGCCACACCTGGAGGCTGGCTGGTCTATGCATGGCCGAAGCTTTGAGGAAGCCTTCTGGAACTACATAGAGTTAGATATTTCTTTGTATTAGTTACTCTGAACCCTTTTGAGCTGTTGGGTGTGCGGAGGTCTGCTGATGAGTGAAAGGTGGCCTTGGGTTGGCATGGAGGTTTTGCCTTCAGACTTGGTTCGATGGAATAAACCTAGATCGGAGTCAAAGTCAGAAGAAAAGAAAATCTAGGAATTGCAGGCAGTTCTGAATGGAGAATTGTGTATTTCTCAAGCTGTGTTGTGGGTGAATGGAAAGCATGTTGGGTACTCTTTGTGCCGCCGGACTTTGTTAGTCAGCTCCACTGAGGAGAAGTCGAAATGGGTAGAGGCAGATGGCACTGTTATAGAGAATTTTCAGCCATGGGGAAATGTTAACATCATGTATATGTCTCCAGAGGAAAGGAAACAGTACTTTATTAATTTGTTTAATGATGATCAGTCTCTTCCAGACTTAAAAAAGCTTTCAGAGGCTGAAAGGGGGGTAATGTAGGAGAGTCCCTGAATAATTAATTAATACCCCCATAATAATTGTTATATTGAAAAAGATCATGCTTTGCCTCCAAATTAAGGTGTCTGATGCAATTCTTCCATTGGAGACTCACCACCGCCTAGTGGGTGTGAGCTCCAGCTGGATGATTAGTTAAGAGAGCGGCCTCCTAGAGGCAACTTGCTGTAATAGATATGTGAAGGGACTATGTCATGGAAATTTACTAGAAAGAACTCAGTGGAGGCAGGACCTTTGAAATCAGATAAACTTGTGTGCCTGCCTGTTTCTGTGTGAATAAAGCTGTGTGTACGCAGAGGGAAGAGATCTCAGTTCTGTTGGCCATGCTGCCTGAACTGGGATCTGCTTTGGTACCAGAATAAAAAAACCTTGCTTCATACCAGAAATTCTGTGTGGACCTCGTTATTTTTCTGCTACAAAGTGCCATAAACCTTAAGTCAGAAGTGTCAAACTCATTTGTTACAATGGCTGTATCTGACATAACTGTCACTTTGTTGGGCCAGATCAAGCGTTCCATAAAATGTAATGTGAGGTACTGGAGATATAAACTTTATAAAAGCAATTTCAGATGTTGAATGGCAACAGCAGGTGAATGATAATAGCAAGCTTGATTGGATTAGGTGTGATATGCAGAGTGGTAGTAGGTGTGGAGATACCAATGTTGGTAATGAGACAGGAAACCTACATCTCAGTTCCGTCCAGCAGGATGCAAAGAATAAATGGACATAAGTCTGACATTGGAAACCACAACATTCAGTTACTGACCTAAGAGTAGTAGTGCTCTTGCAAAGGACTTTCAAAGGGAAATTAGAGAGAGACTGCTGAATTGTAACTGATAATGAAGCTCAAGACAGTGCATTCTCCAGGACTGACCTAGTTTTCCTGTCTTATTACCGATGTATCATTTGGCATCTGAAATCACTCCACTTTCCAAGATAGAAGGACCAATCCAAGTTTTCTGATTCCTAATCATGCTCTTTTTGAAAGAAAATAAAGCCAGAAAGGAACAAAGAAATCATTTTTTTTAAGCAACAACTTTTCAGAATTAGCCAAAAGAATTTCCTAAATATACATTGTGCTTGTCAGAAGAATCCATCCAGCCTCTCCTCCTCCCTTCAGAGAAGTGTTCTGGAACACAAAAGCTTATAACTTGAATTATAAAACGTTTTTTTACAGTTATAAAATGCTTGTCAGCTGCCATCATGGACTCCAACTTTGTTCTCTCTCTGTTTCTCTCTCTTTCCTCCCCCTTTCCTTCTCTTTTGAGGAGAAGTAGCACCCAGAGAAGGAAGAAGAAGCTGGGTAGGTGGGTGTGCAAGAGAGAGGCTTGTCTTTGTAAGTCTCCTATGCAAAGCAGCCATGGAGTTCTCTGTGTGTGAGGAAGAGAGTGGGGAGGGAGGCAAGAGGCAGGAAGCAAAGGGCCATGGAGGGAGCTGAGGAAAAAGCAAGCTACAGAGTAGCCCAGCCTTTAAATGCCCCCTGGTTCCACTCCCTGATGCAACAACATTTATATTGCCCTTCATTGCCTCTCCCCTTCTGGGGGTGGCAAGGAAGCCCCAGCCAGTCTGTTGGCTCTGAAGGCCGAGGAGCCATGTTTTGTAAACATCAGCAGACATGCAGCACCAGTTTTTCTTGGGCTTGATTCTGTAAGAAGACTGTATTTTTTTAAATAAAATATGGTGAGAGTACAGCACAATGGTTCAATTTATATATGTTTGAACATAAGCTTTTGCACTTTCCCCAAAGAGTCTTGGGAACTGTAGTTTTCTTTAGTCTCTGTTTTTAAAATCCATAAACTTCTTCATAGAACCACGGTTCCCAAAATTTCCCGAACAGAGTAATAACTGTTAATCAAGTCTAATAGTATAATATACATTCTCCCTTTCAAAAAATAATTACAGCAATTGCCTTTGGACTCCTGCAGTTTTTCACTATGAACTGGCTCATATTCACTGTTTAATATACTCCCCAATGCGAAATATTGCTGCCATTGGCATATTTGTTGCTTTTTATTTGTTGCTTTTGAAGTTTCTCCTCTTCCAAACAAAAAAGGCCTTTAAAAATGTTTGGCAATCTTTGCCATGCAAGGTTTATTCAAGGTGTTAGGCTGGGCTCTTCCCCAACCATAGCAATAGTTAGCGTAGTTGGCTAGCATGTTTTAAGGTTTGTTATGTATTTAAATAATTTTTTTACCATTTTTAAAAAAGAACATTTGCTAAAAATATGGTGGTTTTGCTTCACGCTGTACTTCCTATCCTTTTTATTATCTAATACTATTTCCACCTTGTTTTTCTTAGCAAATCAGCACACTGATGTGATGGATAGAAGGGGAGAAGACTCTCTGGCATTATGTTGATGTCCCTTCCCTCTCCAGGGTCCACCGCCAAATCTCTAGGAGTTTCCCAACCTGGAGTTGGCAACCCTAGTTATAAAGGATCATCATCCACTTCTTGTTCTTTCAAAGTGCCACCTTCAGTAGTTACACCCTTCTAAGTTTATTGCTGTCAACCGGCTTAAAACAGTAATTCCGTTTAGGGGTAACTCAGATTCTTACTTATTTGAGAAATGATGAAAAGTTGGCAAAAACCAAGGGTCAGGACCTTGGGATTGTGTGGGAAATGGAATAGAAACTTCCTCATGACTCAGGCTCCATGCGCTGGGCAAGGCCGTCCTGCCCATTAGACAAATTAGGCCTAATTTCCCTCCACTGCCACCACCGCAGTTGCTGTTTGTCCACTGGCTTGCTGGCTTGCAGCAGCAGGCAGGCCACCTTCTGCACACCACTACCCCCCCACAGCCCAAGGGTGTGCTCAGAGGAACAATGCCAGCCTCATCCTTACCCACTTAGACAGGGCATCTCAGTATAGCCTTATCTCTTCTGAGAGCGCATGACGAGGCTTTGCTCCTCCTCCCTCAGGGAGGGGGAGTGAAGCCTCATCCTGCACTCTCTTATGAGAGAAGGCTGTACTGAAATGCATGCCCACATTGAAGCGGGTAAGGATGAGGTTGGCATCACTCCTTTGAGCACGACAGGGGAAGGGGCATAGTGTGGTGCTGCATTACAGCACAGCAGAAGAGAAGGGGGAGAGGGCAGGAGTGTATGTGCTTAGGGCCCCCCAGGCTTAGACTGATGCTCTTTGATCTGTGGACGGTGGAGTGGCACCACCACAGCGGCCACACGCCCTAGGGCTGGCCCTGGTGCTGGGAAAGGGAATCGGAGGGAAACATTATTTTTGCAATTGAACTATGGGCAAAAATGACATTCCTATGCATTCCCTACTGTGTCACATTAAACTTACTATGCCACTGCCAAGGGCCTCCAGAAACAGAAAAAAATCAGAGGCCCTTCACATGCCCTTCACATGTGGCAGAAATCTGTGCAGTGTAAATTACAGCTTGGTGGTGGCAAACTGATCAGAAGAGTGTTGGGTAACATATACTCCAGCTCAGGTTATCAACAACTCTCTCTCTTTCTCTCAAAAATCTGGCCTTAAATAATCTGGAAGGCTAAACATAGAGCAGTTTTACTGTGGGACAGGATATAAATTCATAAATGTGTGAACCACCATGCTAGTAAAAAAAAACCCCAAGTGTAAATTTACTAGTTACTGCCTGACAAGCCTATGACTTTGGGTTAAAAATTTGTGGGTCTAATCCTGAGTAAGTCATCTGAGAATTATAGATATTGTCTAATAAAATATGTTTTAAATATCATGCTGATATAGCAGACAATTTATTCTTTAGGAGCCTTCACACATCCAGATCTGAAGGCTGCCAATTTACATCTGTGTACAGGATTAATATTATTAAAAGTTTCATATTGCCTAAATATCTTTTTCTATTCCAGGCTGTTCCAGTTAACATTCCTAAGAATGAGTTGGTGAAATAGAAATCGATCAATCAATTCTTTTGGGCTTACAAACCTCACAGAATTAATTTCATGACATTGAGACACTCATCTAATGAAGGGGGTCTGGAACTCCCTGACTTATCTTTATATTATGAGGATTCCAATCTGGTTAATGTTAGGCTCCTGTGGGGCAATTCTGTGCACTGGTCATCCATAGAGGAACAATACACTGACATATTAACAATATCAGAATATTGATGGAACACTCCATGGCACAGGTTCATACCTGAACATGTAAATGAGTTTTTACATACTACAGTTAAAATTTGGGACAAATTCAGGGTGCATTTGGCTCCAAGCTTGACTTGGCTACACTCCTTAATCAGAGTTGGTTCCCCCTGGGACAGGAGCAGTTTGCATTCCAACTCTGGTGACAAGCAGGTATTACTCATCTGACTTGCTACATAACAATATAATCCCCATTAAATCAGATCTTGAATCTTTGCTTGGAGACACCATCTCGTGGTTTAGATTCTTTCAGTTAGGTCACATGGTTAGGTATATCAAAGGACACATTTACAAGACTACTTACCCCATTTGAATTCTTACTTAAATATCATAGTGCTGAGATAAAAGGTCTCATCTCGAAACTTTACAAAATTCAAACCACAGACTGGCCAGAAATCTGGAGCTCAGCAGGCCTTGTTTCCAAAATAGTTAGTATCTGATTTAACCTTCAAAATATTACAAAGGTGGCATTTACCTCCAGCAAGACTCCACTGCATATATCCTATTGTTAGCAAGGTGTATTGGAAGAACTGCAGCCAAATTGGTGATTTCATGCATTGCTGATGGCACTGTTCTGTTATTCATAACTTTTGGTTACAAATCATAGATCGAATCCATTCGATTACTGGATGCAAACTACCATTGTTACCATTTGCAGTAATCAAACTACCATTTGATTACTGGATGCAAACTACCATTGTCTTATTCCATTTGCTGTCTTCACCCTGTTATGCCACACAAAAGGTCCTAATTGTGAATCTGCTTGCCATTGCTAGAATTGTTATAGCAGCTAAATGGAGGGATAAGACGGCTCTTACCCCACAAATGTGTCATAATAAACTTTGGGACCATTTGATTAATGCTAGAATTACAAGTCACTCTATTATGCCACATCTGGAGAGTTATAAAAAAATCCTTCCAATTCATTTGGTTTCTTGTTGTACAATATCTTGTAAAGAATGAGATTACGGCTGATTCCGCATTCACCTTGCTCTGTGGCAGGCTTACTGTGCAGAGCAAGCTGGCGATTTCGCACCAGTTGCTCCGTGCCACCATTTTTCGCGGGGCAAATCCATGATTTGCCACACTGCATTGTAAACCTGTATTTTCAGGTTGACACTGCGGCATGGCAAATTGCAGGTTTGCCCCGTGCAAAATGGCAGCGCAGAGCACCAGCTTGTTCCGCACCAGCTTGTTCCGCGCAGAAACGGAAGCCTGCCACGGAGTAAGATGAGTGCAGAATCAGCCTATTTCAAGTAATTCCTATTTTCACAACTTATTATATTTTTAATTATTAAACATGATCTGGCATTGTTTAAAGATGACAATTATCCTTACTGGTATGTGAAGATAGATATTATTATGTATTTTGTGTTATTCTGCTTTGTACTCTTATATTATAAATGTTGATCTATCTAACTTTTGTATTCCTGTATTTGAGAAGAAAATAATAATAAAAAGAGCTGAAGACTGCCAACTGGTGTAGGCTGAATGAGTACATACTAGGGATGGGCATGAACCAGGAAAATTGTGGTTGATTTGATTGCAAGAACCACAAACTTACATGAACTTTTTCCATTTTCCAAACTGATTTGTAGTTAGTTTGATTTGGGAGGTGATACAACAATCCCCTCAAGAGTTAGAGATGCCAAACTCACAAAAAAGTCTTCAGTAGGATCTCCTTCATCTGCCCTCCAAGTTTGGCAAAAATTGGATTTGGGATGTCCAAGTTATAGCTCCCCAAAGCAAGTGCCCACAGGAAAGCTCAGCTCTAGCTTCTGGTTCAGTCCCTGAAATCACAGTAAGGAACACCTACCCAGCTGGGAAAGGTGTTTAAAAAATTGTCCCACTGTATGCGGGGGGAGGAGTCCCACAAAGCCTCCCCTACAGGCTGTCTTTGTAGAAGAAGCCCAGCAGGAACTCATTTGCATATTAGGCCACACTCCCCTGCTGCCAAGCCACCCGGAACTGCGTTCCTGTGCGTTCCAGCTCAAAAAAAGCCCCGCTCCCCTACATCAGTCATACAGCAAACTATTCTTCTGCTCTCACAACAATTAACTTTTTCCTCTTCATGCTGCAAAGTGAAAGCAGCTGAGTCAAGGTATATAAACTGCTCTGGTATGTAATCTGCTCCCATAGAGCAAAATGAGACCTCCGTGGTTGGCTCCCAGAGCTGCCTATCAAGCTATGGACAATTGCTTTCAGTGTTTTTAGGGCTCTCCACAAGTCCACCTCCAGCATTGCCTAGGATTTGATTGAATTGGCATCTGGCTGTCTGGAGAATGAATTGCAAAAACTAACTATCTGAACTTTCATGGAGGAAAGGTGGTTCATTTTTGGGTTTGGGAATGATGCTACGAAATGAAATGGTTTGAAACAAACCATGAACCAGCTCAGTTTGTGCTCCAGCCACAGTTCATTTTTCAGTTTGTTCCCATACTTAGTACATACCATAATTGAGTTTTGCAGTTCTTAAGAAGAGGTTTGATGAATTGGAATGAGGATCCATGTAGTCTAGCATTCTCTAGATAGCAAGATGTCTCTGGGGAGTTACAAACAGACTATTATGGCAACTGTTCTCCTAATTTTCCTGTTCCCATAATTTGCTGCTCAGAGATATATATGGTTTCTGAACAAGGAGAGTGATTTAGTTATTAAATCTAATAGCCAGTGATAGGCAAACATTCTTCTGCCTCAATGACAATTTGATAGCAAAATTGTGAGCAGCATTCCTTAACAGGCCAAAAAAAGAGTTTACTGTTTGAACATGTTTGTGCATTCTATTTCAAATGGTTTGGGCATGCACATTCTTATACTTGTTTCCCATGGCTCTGCCCTCACTCATTCACCATCCACCCAAATCACCTAACAGAAAAAGAAGTAGTATAAAACTGTTCTATTGGTGGTGAGTGAGGGCAGCTGGGGTGGAACTGTATGGTTTTGTTTCCCTGGTATTCCAGCCTATCTATTTTACCTTCCTGATTTCCAAGCCAAGCTTATTTGTGTGGCAAATGGGATGGCAAATACTTTATATGCTCTTGTACTATTGCCTGAGAACTGATTTTGGTCTAGTAAGTCTGAGCATATGCCAAGATGATGAATGCCAACAAATGCACAGGTGTTAAAACAGCATATATATTTGAAATGCAGATGAAAAATAATTAATTCCCCCAGAAAACTCCAAGGCATGTGAGGTCAGAAAAGATGTGTGCAAGTTGGGGTTAATTTAGTCATTCTGGACAGATGTTGCTGCTACTGGCATTTAAATAAAACCTTCCCATCCAGGTAGTATTCACACCCAACCCTGTTTAGCTCCCATGCTCTGACAATCTCAGCTAGTCAGGGCTAGTCAGGGTCCTGTGCTGCCAACTGTGCAGGTGCAAAACCATTCGAAATACAACTTGTTTTAATTTATGAACAAATGGGATCATGTGAGGAACTGGTTGAAGAGAAGACAGGCATTGCCAACAAGGTAAGTTCTGTTTTCAAGCATTTGCAGAATTGAATTGTCACTAATAATGAGTATTTTGGAAGGTCAACAACAGTCACTCTGCCAGAGCAAGATGAGTTTGTGTTCCTCCAGAAAACTCCAGGGTATGTGAGGTCAGAAGACAGGTGTAAACCAGGGTTAAGTTAATCATTCTGTTCTGAACTTGCGTTACTGCTACTTTGTCTTAAATAAACTCTTTGTTCACTTGAGCTATTCTGATGGCTTTGCAAATGAACAGCTGCACTATTGTCCCTGAAACAGAGGAAAAGGGAGCCAGTCTAATTTAGCTTATTGGTGTTAGCTGCTGATGAGCAGCCTCCTTGGTGCTAACATTGGACTCTGAATGGGAGTGGTCTGTTCCATGAGATTATGTGACATTGGAGCTGTCAGTTCTGAGGCATTAATTGACATCATGTATCAGGTTAAGTTAATAATCTCCAGCCTGGTTCTGCCTGAGCAGACCTGCATACCTGCAGACGGAGATCAGTGATGAAAAGGTAGCCTTTGGGGCAGGATGGTTAAAAACAGCACAGCTAATGGCTTCGTGCTCCTGCCTTGGGATGGGAAGACTTAGAATCTGTTAACGATTCCACGTGGCATTGCAGAAATCACACTCACCTGGAGGCTGGAGGTGTCAGCCAATCTGACCCCCTCAAGGATGCCTGCAGCAATCAGAGCAGCTCCAGATGGCAGAGCAACAGATATGGCAAACCATGTGGAAAGGCTATTACCAGATGGGGAGAAAAACAATAAGGATGTACAGCTACCTGCTTGTTTCAACAAGATGACTCGAGAGTCTAGGAAGAATTTCTCACATACCAAACAAGTTGGCAACTACCTTGTGGGCAGAATGATCAACAAGGGCTCCTTTGCCAAAGTGATGGAGGGGCTACATATCCCCACAGGGGAGAAGGTAAATTGATAATGGTTATAACGGAGTAAGTAAAATGGTCATAGTTCTGGATCTCATAGCAATATGGGCAGGGGAAATTCAGAATCTTTCCCCTTCTACAAATCTAGATTGAGGATGTTGAATCAGTATTTTGCTAAAAAACCTGTAATTGAGCAAAAGGAGGTACGATAGCCATTCATTTGCCTGCTGAAGTGTTCTGAAATACAGACCTCTGTAAATGTTGTTAATTTTACTGTACACAGTGCATGTGCACTGTATATAATAACTGGGATTCGCCTAACCTTTATTACTCACTCCCCAAAGTCCCCACCCCCAAGATTCTAATTATGCTAATTCAGTTATGCTATAAATGCACCAAACCTTTCAAGGGGTTTTGAATTTTTCTCTTTGGGAAAGCATTACTGAATACATTGACTATTTTCTATTGGAGAACCTGCATAAAAAGACATAAAGAAACAAGAATTTGAGGGGGCATTTGGCTAATGTCCAGAGAAGCAGATATTCCACTATGTTGTATTCTAAGAGCATTTTGCCAGGACAAACTATGTAACTAAGCTAAATTAAGCCCAGTATTGTAAATGAAGTGAGCTCAAAGAATTTCTAATGCCACCTGAATTGGCAATTATGCTTTACTGAATACTGGCTAGTGGAAAGTGGGGGGAAGCTATCCTAGTGTCATCCTTGCAAAAGTTTATGAAATGGGTCTGTGCTGCTAAAATTGATGCCCTAACTATAAAAGATATATTTATAACATTTCTATGATTTAGGTAGCCATTAAAGTTATTGACAAGAAAAAAGCCAAGCAGGATTCCTATGTTTTAAAAAATATGAAGAGGGAGCCTCGGATACATCAGATGATTAAACATCCTAATATTGTTCAGCTCTATGAAACCTTGGAGACAGAGAACTCCTATTACATGGTGATGGAACTGTGTCTTGGGGGAGACCTCATGGACAGAATATGTGAGAAAAAGAGACTGGAAGAGAGGGAAGTTAAGAAATATACCAGGCAGATCATGTCTGCAGTTGAACACTTGCATCGTCATGGGATTGTCCACAGGTACAAAATATGTATTCTCTTTAAAATAGAAGGAATATAACGAAATCTTATATGAAGCAATTTTTAAAAATCCAATCATTTTTAAAAAACTGTATGTGCATGACACATCAAAACCAGTGAGACTTGTAAAATGTTTACCTAATGCATCTACTTGAGTTGAATCAGTGAAATCTTTTCCCACACATGTGGCAATTACCATTAGACTGAGATGGACCTTGGGGGTGTGGGGTTGATTAAAGCCCAGCATAGTGTCAATGATTTAGCATATGACAGTATCCTTATTGCTGGGGAAGAGTGTCCATTTGGACTTTCTATTTCAAGCAGGTACAAGTCTTAGGCAAGCCCAGTTCATGTATGCATGCAGGCATTCACACACACACACAAGCACAAACACACGCACATACACATGTGGCAAACAGGCAGAATTAGTGTTAAACAATTGTGGTTTATAAGTATAAAAGTTGGAGGGCAGAGTTTACCTGTGTGGTTTATTAAACAGGCATTTATTAGGAAAAGTAGCATAATTATAACAAGTAGTTTCCATGTGAAAGCAGAGCGTTCCCTCTTTCTGCAGGATGTGTGCGAGGGGAGTATGAAGTCATCCAGAAAGCTAAGTGGAGTGGAAAATGTCCCCGAGTTCAGCAATTTAATGTTCCCACACTATAGGTTGGATGGCAACTATTCCTGTTCCTATTCATTTGTGAAATGATTGGATGCACTCAAAAGTACCAATGGTGCAGGCAGTCAAGTTTCTTTCCAGGGTCTGTTGACAGCAGTTATTAAGCCTGCTTCTTTCTGCCTATTCCCATTTTGGGTTTTGTTTCTTGGTGTCACTAAGATTATGGGCTTTTCCATGCAGGGTTTTTGCTGCAGCTCAGCTTCTTTAACTGCACTGGCTTTTCTTCTCCTTTACACATGATCTGAAAAAAAAGGGGTGGGGGGAAACTTGGGGAGAAAACTGAGGAAGCAAGGATTTGCAAATGATAGTTTGTGAAGGGGGGGGGGGGCAAGCTGATGCAGTTAAGTAACTGAACTGTGGTAAAAAAAAAAACCCAACAACCCCGTATGGAAAAGACCTGTGACTGAATCACAAGAGCGTGGAACAGAATATAAGGGTCTGCTTTTATACAGACAGTTAAAGAACTTCCCTCTCCATTGGTACCTCTGAGTGCATTTTAAAGATAGATTGTCCTGTGACAGTGCAATTACATTGGCATATTTTCCCCTATAATCTATAGCATGCTTACTGATGTAGGATCCCACATCAGGAACAAAGATGTTCAGAGCACTCTGGCTGTATAGCATACAAATCAGAAACATGAGCGAATAGAGTGGAGCTATTACAGTCTAAATTTGTATCTAACTATCCAGTACTGGTCCAGATGTGGAAACATTTAATAAGGAAGTACTCCAGGCAGCAACGATTAGTATTCTTGGGACACACTGGCACGTGCTATAAAGACTTAATGACATTTAAGTCTTCAGAAAGACACTAGGAAGAAAAATTTGGTGGGCTCATTGGACTGCAGTGGGAGGAGGAATTGGGAAGTTCATGGATGGTTGGATGCACGCTATTGTTTTCAGTCATGTGTTCCATCTGCTAAAAGAAGAAAGGACTATTTCTTTAGGATTTCATTATTCCAAGCACAAGAATGTGAGTCACAGCAGACTGGAGGGAGCTGATCTGAACATGCTAATGAAGTAGCAGTCTGGACCTCAATTTAGGGTACAGTACTGACATTTCATTGACGCACTACTTACCATTGGGTTGCTAGTTGTGCTTCCGGTAATGCCTACACAAAGAGGGGTGAAATTCTAGCAGGAGCTCCTTTGCATATTAGGCCACACACCCCTGATGTAGCCAGTCCTCCAAGAGCTTACAAAAAAGAGCCTTGTAAGCTCTTGGAGGATTGGCTACATCAGTGGGGTGTAGCCTAATATGCAAAAGAGCTCCTGCTAGAATTCCATCCCTGCCACAACACTGATATATAAGCAGATCACTACAAATACACCATAACACTCCAATATTTCATCCTGCTAAGGAAGGTTATCCTTATCTGGGACTTCCAAGTTCCAACCACTAGCTGAAATGTTCTAAGTGTTAACACATAAAGTATGAACAATTAAAACATAACACACTAGTGGGCATATTTTCTCATTCACTGGAACTTTTTTTCAGTTCATATATGATGGGATTATCTTCTTTTGGAAAACGCAGGTCCACAATTTAGGAATGTTCTTGTAGTGTTGCTACTAGCTAGTCAGGTGGTGACCATCATCATTTCATTTCATTTATTCAATTTATACACCGCCCTACCCCAAAAATGGGCTTAGGGCAGCTGACATCATAAAACCAGCAAGATAAAACAGTAATACAATAAATAAAGCCAACAATTAATAGCAAAAAACCCCCCATGCCTCATGTCAGAATATATATATATATATATATATATATATATATATATATATATATATATATATATATATATATGTAACCCCAGAAACTCCAATATCAAAAAATACCAAAAGACAGCAAAGCACTGGGAAGGGGCTATAGACAGGGGAAGCAAAAATAATTTAGACATCCATCACCTCAGCCAAAAGTATGGCAGAACAGCTCCATTTTATAAACCCTACAGAACTGTAATACATTCTGCAGGGCCCTGATCTGAAGTGGGAGCATGTCCCATCAGATCAGGGAAGGGCCAAAAAAGCCCTTGCCCTTGTTGATGAGGTTAAGTAGATGTCCTGTGGGTCAGGGACCACCAGAAGATGTTGGTCAGAAGAATGAAGAGCTCTTCCGGGCTGATATGAGGAGAGGTGGTCTTGCAGGTATGATGGTCCCAGGTCATGCAGGGCTTTAAAGGTCAAAAGCATAACCTTGAACCAGTATTCAATTGGCAGCCAGTACAGTTGGCCCATACAGTTGCCACTGTCAGCAGGAATGCTGCTGCATTCTGCACTAGCTGAAATTTCTGGATCAGGCTCAAGACTAGCCCTGCATAGACAGGGCCAGATTAAACCCCGTGGAGGCCCCTAGGCCATCAAAATCTTGGGGGGCCCCTTGCAGATTATCTCAGAGTTGGAGCATCATTTTGAAAGCATGTTCTAATTGTGCCCTAATTGTACTTTTCCTGTCCTCAGTATGCTCTTGCCCAAACTTGCTCTGCTTCAATCTATTTCGGGAACAGCACAGTCCAAGAGTCATATTACACCAACTGTTTGGGAAAGTACACTTTTCAAAAGTTCCTTCCCTCAATGTCACCATTTTTCTGCTATTAGTCTCTTCAGGCCACCATTTTCCCTGCTATTTCATCAGATGACTTTGAGGCCTTTTTAAAACAAAAGTAATCCAGTGACAAAGCATGCAGGGGAAATGGTAACCATGAGGAAAGTGCACAGAAAACTCTAATGTGGAAGCTGCACTGGCAATGTGCATGTTTCTGCATTTGCAGTAGCAATAACAGAATAATGAAGAAACCCAAAAGAAATTCACCTCATGCAGACATTCAGAGATACAGTTGTTCTTACATTTAAATGATGGTCATTTTAAACAATGCTGTTTTCAATGGTGCTGGTTTTTAATTGTGTTGATAAGAGGAGAAACTAAGGACTGATTTTTTTGCTGTTGGTTTTGTTTTTATTGTAATCATGAGATTTTTGTTAATTTGCCTGAGAGTCTGTTTTTGGAATAGAAGAGTGGAATATAACTTTTAATGAATTAATAATTAATTAAATATTCTAGCTGGGCATTGAGCCTGAAGAAGAGTATTAGTAATTCTAAAAGTTTGTGATGTTTTGGTTGGCCATAGTAATTTACTGATGAATTGGATATTTTCCCCTATCAAGAATCTACAATTTTCAATTCCATCTGCTCTGGAAAGGTGAAAGTGGGGGAAAAGATACATAGAATGTATTTAGCCTGTATAACTTGTGGCCCAGCAAACTGAATGCAATCCATCAGCCACGCATAGTAAGCTAGCAGTTGTTTGATAACTCTGTTCTTCTGGTAGCTCAGGCAAACAGTAGGGTTGTCAGACCCCTCCGAATGAAAGCGGGGGTTCCCCACCACCAGGCTTCATCGTCCTGACACTGATTACCTGGCTGGTGGGGGGGGGGGCTTACCAAGAAACAGTGAAGCCCAACTGATGTTGCTTCCAATATAACTCAGAAGTGACAATCACTTCAGTAACATCAGGGTGATGCTCAGGTTTTGGGGCAAGAATTCTGTGGGAAAAGCCATATTTACCATAGAATTTTTGCCCAAATAACAGAACATTGCCCCAATGTCACTGAATGATGATGTTACTCCCAAGTTACATCAGAAGTGATGTAGATTTGTTGCTGCAATGCCAGTTGGACCTTCCTTCAACTCCTGGTAAGGCCCCTCATCACCCACCAGTTGCCAAAAGGGACCTGGCAACCCTAGCAAGCAGTGAAATCAGGAACTTTAATGAGTTTTGCTTACAAGGAAGACAGACTATGCCACATCACAATTTGTCGAAATCTGTCATACTTTTTATGAAACAAGACATCTTCCAAAGCTTATTCATTTTTATGTTTATCTGCTTCTAATAGTGCCCATTAAGACAGATACCAAAACGCTGTAACTAGGAACTTCAGTGCAAATCTTCATGCTGATTTTCTGTCTTGTTTGTTTAGAGATCTGAAGATCGAAAATTTTCTTCTAGATGAAAACAATAGCATCAAAATTGTTGGTAAGTGAATGCCATATGTAAAGTGGCACTGTGCTCTAAAGTGGGGGGGGGGGTCAACCTACATTTTATTGTTTGAGGGTAACGACATATGATAACCAATGGCCAAAAAAAAAAAAGTAAGTAGCTGGGGTTTATTTAATTCATTCATAGCCTGTCATTCTCCCCATTGGGGGCCCAAAGTGGCTTATATCATTCTCCTCTTCTCCATTTTATCCTCACTGCAACCTTGTGAGGTAGGTCAGGTTGAGAGAGTGTGACTGGTCAAGGTCACCCAGCAAGCTTCCATAGCATGATTGGGGATCTGAACCCAGTTCTCCCTGATACTAGTCAAACACTCTTAACCACTGTTGTGGTTGTGTGGTTAATCTTCAATATTGCTTCCCTACTTTATCTTGTTGTTTTTATGAAGTTTACTTAGTATGTGATAAAAATGTGTCTTGTTCTACACTGGGAAAATCAAAGGAAAGGAAAGAGAAGCCACCCCTCTCTCACACGCATACTATACACTCTAGAAATGATCCCAGATAAACAGATTAATTTCCTGGATTTCATTTTGGAAAATGAAACAGTAATCCTAATTCCAGATTTAGATTATATCAAGTGATGACATCATTGCTGTGCACCATAAAGGGACAGTCAAAGACCCTGCTATGGTTTTCACACCGTGAATGACACCCTTTCAACACTTTCCTACTTATGTTACTCATCTCCTGTTATTCCCAAGATGATTTCCTACCATGCACTTTTCCTGCATGTTTGATTTAATTGCATGAACTAGGCTCAAAGCCAAAAAAATATGTTTTTATTAATAAAAACCCTTTAGACAGAACCTGTCTGAATTTATAGAAACTCCATATGTGTTATGTTAGCCTTTATGTTTCACAAATGTTGGACATGCTGGGAAAATGAAACCAACAGCTAAATTTTGTTTTTTTAAAAATCCCATTCTACTTATTCTTTGCTTCCTTCTCTTCTGTTTCATGTGCACACTTAAAAAAAAGGTTGATTTTTATAACACAATACTTCCCCTCACCCCCCCCCCACATCTTTTGAACATTAAAATGCTGACATTGAATCATTTTTCAAGTGTCGTCACTATTATGATCTGAGAAGGCCAACAGCAAGAGGAGTGAGAGGGTTAGCACCTCCAGACCATTGTTCTGTGCTCCAAGACTAATGTAGCAGTTACTTGGGTGTCATGCTCTCACAGCCTACTCCTGAATCATAGTGGCCCTTAGTAAAAGGGCCACTTTTACTACCCTGAAGTCAGTGAGGTAATGCTATTAAATTAGAGTGTTGGTGTGGCTTTTTAATTGTGTTTCAGTAAAAGCTGTTATCAGGTGAGCACAACAAAGTTTATCTAATGGGTAAAACCCAAAGCTTTTTGAGAACAGAGAATAATTCATAAACCATTGATAGAACTGCCAACCTCCAGGTGCAACCAGGTGCAACCTAGAGGTCTCCCAGAAGTACAACTGATCTCTTGACTACAAAAAGGTGGACTCTGTGGCATTATACCCCACTGAGAGCCCTCCTGTCCCCAGGCTCCACCCCCAAATCTCCAGGAATTTCCCAACCTGGAGTTGGCAACCCTAAGGCCTAAAACCTGAGACCTGGCAATTTTATATATGAATCACTCCTTACCTGCAGATATACAGCACATTCAAAATGATAATTTCATCTATATATATAGTAGCAATCTGTGGCCCCCATCTGTGAATACTTAACTCTGAGGATCAGGACCACACCAATGCTAAACATATTTTTCTGGCTCAGAGTGACTCTCAGGTACCATTATTGTCACCACAGGTGGGTGGTGGAGCCTGGAGTTGTGATGGAGGGGAGAGATGGGATCCCCCCCAGTGAGTCACTTTCACTCATACATATGTATTCCTAAGAACATAAGAGAAGCCATGTTGGATCAGGCCAACGGCCCATCCAGTCCAACATTCTGTGTCACACAGTGGCAAAAAAATTTTTATATATACACACACACTGTGGCTAATAGCCACTGATGGACCTGTGCTCCATATTTTTATCTAAACCCCTCTTGAAGGTGGCTATACTTGTGGCTGCCACCACCTCCTGTGGCAGTGAATTCCACATGTTAATCACCCTTTGGGTGAAGAAGTACTTCCTTTTATCCGTTTTAACCTGTCTGCTCAGCAATTTCATCGAATGCCCATGAGTTCTTGTATTGTGAGAAAGGGAGAAAAGTACTTCTTTCTCTACTTTCTCCATCCTGACAACCATTCCATTTAGAATGTTGTTTACTGCAGTTAACTGTATAACAGTGATGTGTTTCTAGTCCTCTTTATTTAAATGGTAACAACAAGGTCATCCCAAATAGAAATGCAAATGTTTAACTTTACTTTTTTTTATATACAGATTTTGGATTAAGCAACATAATGAAATGTGATGGCCTTTCTCAAGAACTATTAAGTACACAATGTGGTAGTCCAGCCTATGCAGCCCCAGAACTCCTGGCTCATAAAAAATATGGGCCAAAAGTAGATGTCTGGTCTATGTAAGTACATAGTGAATAGCCACAATGGCACCTTTAAGGTGTATTATCCTTTCTTGCATTTATGTTCCTCTGTTAAGTAAACCTGTGAGATAAATTACGTCCATTCTCATTTTATGACGTAGCTCAGATCTAAGAAAAAAAATACTTAGGAAACTTTCTTGGCTTGTCAGCTTGCCCTTCTTTTTGTAGCTCCATTATCTCAAAGGTAGTCCTGAAAACTGGGAGACATTCCAGTGACCTTCAATACAATGCAAAGATAAACTATTAGTGTATATGTCAGATCATTTTAGCATGGATACAAAGTTCTCTGGATCCTAGCAGCAGATCCTTTAAATAAACCACCAAAAGTGGCATCTCTAAAGCAATTTACAGCCCAGGAGACTGCAGCACATCCCCTGACTCACAAACCACTGCCATAATACAGTACATAGATCCACATGGGCAGCTGTGTTGGTCTGAAGCAGTAGAACAAAGTAGGAGTCAAGTTGCACCTTTAAGACCAACAAAGTTTCATTCAGAACGTAAGCTTTCGTATGCAGGCATACTTCTTCAGATGAGGGGATAAGGTTCAGACAGAGCATCTGTCCTGGCCAATGTATCAGAGGGACTGAGAATAGATCGAGAGGAACAACGATGTCAACACAATTTTTTTTTTATTAAAAACTTTGTTTGGGAGAGAATCAGGGACAAAAAGGCTAGAAAACTCTCCCCTTCACCTCCCCCCGCAAAAAAAAATCAGAGAGCTGAAAATGTGAAAGAGTTAGTGGTATCCAGAGAATGCACATTTGTTTGGGTTCTTCTGTTGTTGTACCTGAATAGATTTTTCAGGTTGCACTACTTGCCCAAAGATGGGACGTCTACACTTGCTTCTTTCATGACACCTTCAACATATATCTGGCCAGAACTAATCTGATCAGAGATAATAGCAAGTCAAAAGAAATGAATATGCACACCACAGGCAACGTGAGCCAATGGAACCCTTGCGGAAAACCTCATCTGACACTGACTTTTGGTTTGTGAAACAGCATCACTAGAATCCTGAAGATTAAGCACGACAGGAGTCCTCTGCAGATTATCTCTTCAAGTGTATAATGAATTATGTGTAGATCAGGATCAGGGGTAAGTGCTTTAGTCCTGCCCCTGCTTAATCTCAGCCTTGTGATTGAGCTGCCAAAACACAGAGGAAGTATACATCCATAGGCACCATTCCTGGGATTAACTATGCTGCTTTTTTCATGTACTTAATCGTGGGGAGAGAGCCTACATACATAGACTACCTCCCCATGTAGGTACCATGCTCATGAGCTGAAGATCACACAGACGCAAGGGCAATTTGCCCCTCCCTGTAAATACATTAATTAAACTGATTGTCTGTAGAGGGCTTCTGTCTTCCATTGTTAGCTATGGAGAGAGGACCGTCTTTTATTGCCCAAAGCCAACAAAGAACTTGACACCCTATGAAATGCTTTCTCATTCCAGTGGCTCCCTTCTTGAGGACAAGTTTCTATGATGTGAGGAGAGGTCATAGAATTACTGACATTTTACAGGCTTGTGAAATTGCTGCAGATTTAGGAGTAGGAACTGGAGAGGATGAAGTTTGGGGAGAGGGAGGGATGTAATAGAGTTCACCCTCCAAAGCTGCCATTTCTTCCAGGGGAACTGATCTCTGTAATCTTGTGATGAGTTGCAATTCACAGAGATCTTCAGCCCCTCCCACCCCACCCCAAGGTTGGCAATCTTAGTGAGGTTCTTAAGGATTACTGAGGCAATACATGTAAAATGTTTTGAATACATTGAAGAATTATATTGATATTTTAAATTTTATTTAGGCATTTTAATGCAGCTTTTCTCCTCTATGGGACCTGAAATGGCTTATACAGATTTCAAATACAATCAAAACAATATGATTTAAATAAACCAGAGCTAGCATTTTTGCTCCTTCTCTGAGACCCCTTGTATAAGTAATCTCTGCAAAGGCACATCACTGTACCATTCTGAGGTGATGTGTTGTGCTGCCAACTTTCCTTCCTTAATGTTTTCTGCTTATTTTCACTGTCATCAAAGGCTCTTGCCTTAGAATTCTTAGTTGAACCAAAAGAAGAGGATGGCCTCATTATAACTGGTAGAATGACAGAACAGTGTGGGGAGGAGGCACTGAGATAAAAGAATTTTTTTTATTTTAGATAAAACAGTTGTTTCTTTTAACACAAACAGTTTGTTTATAAGTAAAACAGAGTAATGGTTTCTGTATGGAACAAGTTTCATGATTTCAATTAGGTACACAAGCACATAGTGATTTAAGACAGGTAAACAGTCAGTCAGTCACCTTTATTGGCATGTACAAATACTACAAACAATGGTTTAACAAGAAGGGATACAAAGCCAATAAAATCAAGACAAAATCATACTACAAAATTTTATGATATTTAAAAGGAGGAGATTAATGCTGTAGCATTTCTTGACACACTCTTATTACTAAATATAAAAACTGAGCTACCTTCTCAGTGACTTCAGGTAGGCTATCATTCAAGAGATGATAAAACTTAATAGGATCAGGTCCAACATACTAGCCAAAATCAAGTTTAAATATTTAGCACATAGGTATGCATATAAATAGCAGTGGAGGAGAAAGTGTGACATCAGCTCAAAGCAATCAGAATTACATAGGCTGGGTACAGATGGACAGCCTCAGGTGTATGGGAAGCATCCCAAATCAGGCCAGTTCAAAATGGAGTGTCTGAATCCCAGTCAGACACTCCTGTGTGAGTTGCCTGTTTCCCGCTTAGAAGGTACTTTGGTTTTTTTTTTTTTTTTTAAAGAATATTGGTGAGTGCCTAGAGCTGATTGGTGGGTTCTCACCACCAATCCACCTTGCTTGTGCACTCCTGCGTCCGGACACCCAGAAAGGTGGACGGTGTTCAGCAGATGAATTTGCTACCACTTTCCAAGTGGTAGTTCTTTGAGTTGTCTTAGAGATGCTGAAGGAGGGGGTGAGTACAGGAGCCAGACAGGTGGTAGATGTGCACATTTGAACTTGATTTTTTAAATTCATCTGTAAGGTGTCCCTGTGTTGGCTTAAACTGCCCATCTGGACAGTCATAGACAGGTCCTATCCAAATATGCAGTCTTATTGAACCACCATATAAGACCTCTGATGGCATAGCATTAAAGCATGCAAGACAGAAGGCTCTCTGAATTTGGGAAACTTGTAAAAATGATAGATAAGATGCCATTCGACCTGTAGTAAGAGGGACTTCAAAGGTAGGAAGGAAGCAAGACTTGTTAGCTAAACTCTAGAGTTTTTGAGAAGGTAAATAGTTGTAATAGCTTTAGATAGGCTCTCTCTCTCTCTCGGCTTGACTTCGCGAACGAAGATTTAAGAAGGGTGCAGTAGTCCACGTCTGCTGCAGGCTCGCTGGTGGCTGACAAGACCAATGCGGGACAGGCACATCCGGCCACAGTGGCTGCAGGGAAAAGTCTGATTTGGGGTTGGTGCTGTAGCAGTGCGATTCTTCCTCAATCTCCTTTTGTCCTCAAGACCAGCTATGCGTGCATTCTCAAAGGAAGAGACAGCCTGGTGGATGGTGTGCCTCCATGCTTTGCGATCTGAGGCTAGGTCAGACCACTGGTGATGGTTGATGCGACAGGTGCCAAGGGATTTCTTCAAGGAGTCCTTGTACCTCTTCTTTGGTCTCTAAAGTTCCATAAATAGACCTAGCCACAAAGGCTTATATTTTAACTTGCTACTTAAGCTAATAACTTCCACACAAACTTATTTTGTTCACTTGCTGTTAGGCTCAGAACTTCACACAGTTTTGTTTTTCTTATCTGCTACTTAGTCTAATAACTTCTACAATGAACATAGATTTCTCTCATACTCTACAGCACCTCCATCACTCCATCTCCTCTCTCCACATACTCAGTTGCTGCTATCAAGCTAGCAGGCTTTTTGCAGCTTCCTCTGCCGTCAGCCTTTTCTGTCCTCAAACATTATATTTTCCCACAAAGTCTCAGAAAGAAGCATAATGCTTTGCAGGGAGATATGCTGTACCTCAGAGCTGAACAAGCAGGTTCCTTGAATTCTTCACCAAGCATAAAAATAACAGCTTTCTAGCTTCAACATCACATCAAATAAATTTTTACCATACACACTAAATCATTTGCCACTGGTGATCTGTAGGAGTGGTGGCTTTATGACAACCAATAGATCTTTTCATCACCCTCCTGGGATGTGGAGTTCTCAAAGCATGGAAATTCTGGAGGCAGAAGAAAACTCTAACCTTTGAATGCGTCTGAGAAATAACATTCAAGCCATAATAGTGAATGACAAATATGTTTAACATTTAATTGTGGCTGAGAACTGATGAGATGGAAAGCTCAAAAATGTATTGGCTGCAACCTGCTACAGTTCTTATATCCCAATAAAATTGGTGGCATTCTTGGAATAAAATGGATATTTTAGCCACTGGATGAAACCACATTACAAGTTTCCCAAGGGTCTTAAGAACTGATGAGCAAAAAATTATGCTTCAGAATCATAATGACATTGTCTTTTATCCTGATTCATTTGCTAGAATAATATTAGGACAGGAAAACTCTTGGTCAAATTCAGTCCCAGTAGTGTGTAATTAGTCACATATAATTAGTGTTGCTGGAAAGGGATGTACAACTTTATAAGCAGAACTATCTAGGAATGTGTACTAGGTATAGACCAAACCAATCAACTCCCCCCCCCCGATAAATACCTTATCAATATTCATTAAGTATTAATTCAGTCAAATACAGATCAAATTATCTGATTTGGCTACCAATATAGCTGAACCTGAATAAAAGCAGATTCCACCTCCCTCCCCCCCCCCCCAGCTTTTAATTGGGTTAGCTATACCAAGGAGAGGATCAGCTGGGAAGGCAGGAGCAGAGAGCTTCATGCCACCTCAGCTGGTGAACTCCTCATACCAGATTTGCTTCAAGCCAGGTCTCCCCACTGCACACTGATCCTGGAACCAGCTTCTCCTGCACAGTAAGTTAAATCACTGGGCAGGAGAAGGCTCCCAGCCAGGTTTGCCTGTGGTGGAGAGACCTTCCTGCCATATGCAGATCCCAGGACCAGCTTCTCCTGTCTGACAGTTTAAATCCAGTGTTGTTGGTGAGGTTTGTTGTTATTAGGACACTGTCTGTAAAAAAGGAAAGATCTGCCATCTGAGGTCTGTGTGAGAGGAATTGTTGTTTTGGTTCCAGTGATCTGTCAGTAGAAGGCAATGATTGTTCTGGATCTTCCTGGATTTCCCTCTTCTAACCCTGGGAAAGTTTATTGTTGGAGTTGTAAGACTTGTGTGGAATATTAGCCATGTGGGTCAGGAGACTGCTGTGCTGAGAAATAAGGTGAAATCACTACAACCTGCCTGTTAAGTGAGCAGAGTTCCTCCAATAGAAAAGGAATAAGGGAAGGATTTCACCTTGTTAGAGTATTTTGCACGCAGCAGAAGAGCTGAAGGAGAGGGACAGGCAAAACACAGGAATTAATAGACAAGAGAAACAGCTGTATTCAATGGTAGATATATTTACCAGGAAAGTATCCAATATTCAGAGTCGTTGCCAGGCCAAGGTCATACACAGTAATCAGTACACACTTCAGTAGATAACAGTATACAGCAGTAAGTATACACAGCACGATCCAAGCACAGTAGCCTAGGATCCAACACCAGCAGTGTCTCGCTGCCACCCAGATAGTGGGCCTCACAGAACCCACAATCCTTACAGGCAGACAGAGCAGGCTCACTGAGCTTCCCTAAGTACACGTACCAATCATCAGGGTTGCATCAGCTCTGTGAGTCAGCACAAAGCCTAATTACAGGTGAGGTCATCCCACCTTACCTCAGTAACAGGTAACAGCTGGATCATGATGCAGCATGACTCAGCATGACATTGCAGAAACAACATTACTATTACTAAGATGGAGTCAGTCAGCCATTTTAGGACTGAGTTCCAACATTCTCCTCTTAATAGTTCTGTTCGTTTCTCAATCCGAGCCTTTTACAGTGCTCATTATGCTTTTCCATAGTCTGGGGTTTGGTAAACATATCTGCTGTATTGTGGCCAGTATCACAATACCTTATGTTTATCAACCCTTCCATGATACATGATCTGACATTTTGGTACCGTATGTCAGTGTACCTATTCCTTGTCTTTACTCCTTCTGCTTTTGCAATCTCAATCACAGCTTGATTGTCTTCCAGAATTTCAACAGGCTTCTCTGCCTCTATATGCAGGTCCTTTAGTAGCTGTCTAAACCATTCTACCTCAGTACAAGCGGTAGAAAGGGCGCAGAACTCTGCTTCTGTGGTGGACAAGGCAACCACACGCTGCTTTTGTGTCTTCCAGCATACTAATACCTCTCCCAAATATATGGAAAGACCTGTTGTTGACTTTCTGGTTTCACAGTCACTTGCAAAACTTGCATCTGTATACACTTTCAGTGCTAGCTCCCCCCTAGGTTCGATATAAAGACACCAGTCAGCAGTGTTCTTTAAATATCTCAACACTCGCTTAGCAGCAATCCAGTGATTCTGCTTAGGGTTCTGGGTAGCTCTTGCCAACAGATTACAGGCTACTGATATGTCTGGCCGTGTCCAATTACTGATATAGCTCAGACTACCAATTAACGACCTGTACATTTCAACATTACATGGTGGGCTATCTGTAACATCATTTACAAAGCCAGTCACCATAGGGGTTGAAACAGTTTTGCAATCAGTCATCTTGTACTTGTCCAACAAATCTATGATCTTAGGTTTTTGTGACAGTTTAAAACCTTGTGTAGTTTTTGCAATATCTACACCCACATAGGTCTGTACAGTACCAAGATTTCTCAGTTTAAACTTCTTACTTAAGGCTGAAACAATATCATCTGTTTGTTTCTTTGTCTTGGTTAGAATCCCCAAGTCATCCACAAAAATAAGAACAATACATCTTGTTTCACCACTTCCCTTGGTAAACACACATGGATCAGCAATGCTCTGGGTAAACCCTAGCTGTTTAAGTGTACCCACTAGGCATTTTGACCATTGATGACCACTTTGCTTTAGACCATACAAGCTCTTATTTAGCAACCAGTATCCCTTTCCAGTACCAGGAATACCTTCTGGTCTCTTTAAATAAATTTGGTGCTCCAAATTAGCATTGAGGTATGCCACACAGACATCCAAATGGGTAAAATGGAGTTTTTCTCCGGCTGCCACAGTTAACGCAGTCAGAAGTGAACTGCTCTTTAACGTTGGAGCAAACACTTCGTCATAAGTCTCATTAGTCTGTCTGCAACCTTGTGCTACAAGCCTCGCCTTATACTTTTTCCCCCCCAGACTGGTCTGTTTTCACCTTGTACACCCATCTACTGCCTATGGGTTTTACACCAGCAGGTACAGTATCAGTCTCAACATAAACATTTAAACGTTTCAGGGAAGAAAGTTCATCGTCCATAGCAGCCTTCCAGTTACACTGCTCTTCCTTGGACAAAGAGAAAATGTCAGTATATTTCTCAGGCTCATGTATAGCAGACATTACAGGACTAAATCTCTCAGGAGCTCTTCTTTCACGTGTAGATCTCCTCAATGCAGGCTCATCAGTTGGCACATCCCTCCTGGATGATTCCTCACGAGTAGGCTTCTCCTCCATCTCCTCCTCGTCAGGCATCTCTTCTTTTGGGGTTAACTCAGCCGCCTCTCCCTCCTCTGGGTTGCTAGGCATCGAGCTGACTTGTAACCGGATTCCTTGGTCATCCTCAGGACAGAACGCTGGCGATTGGGTGCAGCGATCCCAGCCCTCTGATCTCTCCAGAAACGTGGCTGAAGCACTAATCACCACCTCACGACTGTCGAGCGTGCCAAAACGATAACAGCTCCCGTTTCTCTCATACCCGAGAAACCTCATACGTCTAGCCTTCAGTTGGCCTTTACGTCTGAGCTGTTGAGGAATATGAACAAAAGCTGTAACTCCAAATACATGCAAATTTGCCAAGTTAGTTACCTTGTCATGCCATAGGCTTGCTGGTATTTTGCCAGTAGATGAACACCAAACTCTGTTCAGGTTGTAGTTGGCACAGCACATAGCCTCTGCCCAAAATCTCCAGGGCATATCTGCATCACGTAACATACACTGGCACATGTCTTGCAATGTACGGCCTCTTCTCTCACAAAAAGCATTATGGGTAGGTCTGTATGGAGCAGTCAATCTGTGCTCAATCCCAAGCTCTGCAAACAAACTTTGAAAACGTTTATTAACAAACTCAGAGCCTCGGTCAGAAATAATGCATGCAGGCACATTTCCAGTTTTTCTCTTAACAAACCTTAGCCAATTCTGCATATTTTGAAAGGTTTCAGTTTTAGCTTTCAACAGGTAAACAAAACCATACCTTGAATAGTGATCTTCTATACTTAAGACATATTTGGCCCCGCCCACTGACTCCTTAAAGGGCCCTATCAGGTCTAAGAACACTAGGTCAAGAGGTTTCTTACTAGTAAATTTACTTGGAGTACGCACAGGAGCTTTTGTAGACTTTACCAGCTTGCAGATTTCACAGTCAAGAAATTCCTTGCAAGGTTTAAGACTAAGGCCTTCTGCCTGTTCCACAGTCTTCTTTAGAGCAGGAAAACCAGCATGGCCTAATTTCCTGTGTAAAAGATGACAGCAATTATCATGCACTGGTTTATTCACACAGACGTTATTACACGTTTGTACCTTGGTATGCAAGAAGTATAAATCTTCCTTCAGCATAGCCTTTACACACAAACCGTCACTGGTCCTCAGCTCACAGCACGAGGTGTCAAATTGCAGTTTGAAACCTTCCCTGCACAGAGCAGACGCAGACAGCAGATTCATCTTAAGTGAAGGAACAAAACCCATTTGAAGCTCCTTCCTTAGGCTTGGCAGGAAGACTTTCCCTCTGCCAAAAACAGTTGCTTTAACTCCATCTGCCAAAACAACAGACTGGTTATCAACAGGTGTGTAAGAAGTAAACAAACTCCTCTCTCTACAGAGGTTTTCCGACGCTCCGCTGTCAATTAGGAAAGATTGAGTATGATTAGTTGACTTACCAGTAGTAACGAGATGCACATTACCTCTCTTATCAGCAGACCTCATTTTAGACCGTCTCTCTTTCCCTTTCTGGCCTTGACAATTCCTAAACAAATGTCTAGATGAGCCACACCGGAAGCATTTCTTCCTTACAGCCATTACATTACCTGTTTGACAGTCAGGATCCTCCTTAACAGTAAATCCACTGCCCCTCTCTGGCTTACAGACAGGCTTTTTCTCCACACGTAGAGAGGAATTGGACTGTCTCTTGCCATATTCATCAAGAAGCCGTCCAGTTACGACGTTCATGGTTAACCCTGTCTCAGGCAAACCCTCCAGGCTCGTTATCACAGCGTCATATGATGCATCTAAGGAACTTAAAAGTATGCACACCTCCTGTGATTCAGAAAACATTTGGTTATGCTCTCTTAGCTCTAGAAACATCCTACGCATAGACTCTATATGAGATAACATATCTGCATTAGCTGCCAGCCTGGTATGCAGAAGCTTCCTCACCAAACGAATCTGAGAACCGACAGTTCCTCGGACGTAAATTTCCTTCAAAGCATTCCAGCAGTCATTAGCCGTCTCCAGTCCTGCTATATGCACCAGCTGGGAGTCGTCTAGAGAAAGACCTATTAAAGACAAAGCCTTGACATCCTTTTTACGCAAAAGGTCTGCAGCTTTTCCGTCTTCAGCAGCTGCCAACAACCCCCGTAAAGGAGCAGCCACCACCTCCCACAGCTCTTGGTGCTTTAATAACAGACTGACCTTCTGGGACCACGTAGCATAGTTAGTCCCGTTCAGCTTAGTAATGCTGAGCCCAGAGAAGGAAACAACATTTGCAGCTTCCATCTCTGCTACTTATCACTGGACACCTGGGCAACTTGGCAGTCTGCCTCCGTCTCTTCCAAAACAATGTGTTGCCTCCTCTGTCTTCAGAACAGCAGCACCTCTGGAAACACTGGGAGCTCTGGGCCCAGAACCAATGTTAGAGTATTTTGCACGCAGCAGAAGAGCTGAAGGAGAGGGACAGGCAAAACACAGGAATTAATAGACAAGAGAAACAGCTGTATTCAATGGTAGATATATTTACCAGGAAAGTATCCAATATTCAGAGTCGTTGCCAGGCCAAGGTCATACACAGTAATCAGTACACACTTCAGTAGATAACAGTATACAGCAGTAAGTATACACAGCACGATCCAAGCACAGTAGCCTAGGATCCAACACCAGCAGTGTCTCGCTGCCACCCAGATAGTGGGCCTCACAGAACCCACAATCCTTACAGGCAGACAGAGCAGGCTCACTGAGCTTCCCTAAGTACACGTACCAATCATCAGGGTTGCATCAGCTCTGTGAGTCAGCACAAAGCCTAATTACAGGTGAGGTCATCCCACCTTACCTCAGTAACAGGTAACAGCTGGATCATGATGCAGCATGACTCAGCATGACATTGCAGAAACAACATTACTATTACTAAGATGGAGTCAGTCAGCCATTTTAGGACTGAGTTCCAACACACCTGCTTCTCCTTCTCAAACCATCCACATGGGTCCCACAACCCCAAGAATGAACTTTCTCCAAGTGTTGCATTCAGGTCAGAGCCTGGCGCTGTTACTCAACAAGGGGTTTCTGAAATGCACAAATACAATTACAATCAATCACTGCAAATGTCGCATTGAAGACAAAGCTTGGCACTGTTACTCTACCTAGATTTTCCAGGATGCATCAATGCAATCACAGTTAATCAAGGCAAGAGATAAGAACAAGATTGACAAACCAGCACAGAGTTAGGGAGCCAAAGGTCTAGTCCAAAGATTGGGGAAACAGGAAGGTCTGGAGTCCAGGGTCTGAAGCATGGAAGCCAAGGCAGGAGACAGAGTTTCTAGCTGGAAAACAAGCACAGGTTAGCAGGACTGAACACAAGGCAGCAAGGTAGTAATATTCGCTAAATGGGTCAGCTCACAGAGCGAGTGGTGAGCATGGTTGCTTCCACATAGAGCCTTGTTGAGCATTTTCCTTTTATCAGCCTCATTAGCTGACTCATCTCCTGAAGCCCAAGTGTTATTACCTACAAGCTTGTTATTCCTGTTCCTGTAATGACACTACTCGAGGCATTAGCACTGATAGTTGTTGTGCAATTAAATGGGTGCTTCATCTCTTTTGGCTGTCAAGTGATCTGTCCATCTTCTATGTTCTGCTGGCTCAAGAGATGACTGATGCTCTGGTCTCTGTCCCATTTCTTTTGACCCCTGCCAGACTGAGCAGCTCTCGCTTATAGAGACAAAAATGAACTTATTCTGTATATGAGTAGACCAAGATGAGCCAGTCAACAGTCTGGCAGCTGCATTCTGGATCACCTGAAGTTCCTGAAATATCTTCAAGGGCAGCCCTGCATAGAGTGCATTACAGTCTGGAGGTGTCTGTGGTACAGATCACTGTGGCAAGATCAGGCCAGGTCAAATAGGGAGCCAGTTGGTGGGCTTGGCAAAAACACTGACCTCACCATTGTGGATACCTATTTGTCCAGCAAAAGTGAGGAACTGAGCCACACACTCCAGGTTCTTTAGTGCAGTCTTAGCTCAAGAAAAATGGCTCAGACCAAACTAATTTATGTAGTAACTCACAACTGTAATGCCAGTAGCTCACAAAGTAGAATTTTTGCTCACAACACTCCACAGCTTAGAGGGAGTATTGCTGACATTCCTATAGTAATAGTGCCAATACCAACTGAAATGGGACATTCTGGGTTTATAGACTTGTGTGTTTTGTGCATCAGATAGAAACTGCCTGGACATGTGCCCATATACACCTGTTTCTGTAGATGTGTGGGTAACCATAATCCTATTTAGCTTTTTCTGGTATTTGTTTGTGGGGAATCTGAGGACAGTTGATTCTAAAATGTGGTATTGGAGAGTTTCCTCTAAACATCCTGTACATAGCTGGACTTCTTCACGACTTCTGCTCTCCCTCCGTTTTCAGCTTCCTTGATAAAGGTGTCAAGATTGGGGGGGAGGGTTTGTGGGGGGGCTACATATAACATCCCGGTCTGCTTGCCTAAGTTTGTATTGCACATTTGCGATTGTTTCAACTTGGGCTTAATGCCAAAAGCATTCTATGTAAAAAAATCTAATATGGCATTATGAGCATTGGGAGGATGAACATAGAGTCCTTATTTCTGAAGCATTGGGCAGTTGGCAATTGATGGTTCATCCACTATTCATTGATGGAATAAGGTAAGCATGGCTGTTGGACAGTAATTTGTTGACTGCTGTGCTGAAAAGGTGATGTCTATCTATTTATACACTGTTTAGTAATGTAGAAATCCTTCAGATGCAGAAAGTTGAAATAGGTTTCCAGGTCACCACAGAATGGTATAATCTGTATAGCTTTAATAAGGCAGAAGAACAGTCCTCAAGAAAGAACAAGTTCTGCCAAGCTGAGTATAGATCCAGGTTGGTAGCTGTATTTGTCTTAAAGGTGCCTCAAACTTTGTTGGTCTTAAAGGTGCCACTGGACTCTAACTTTATTCTCAGACTGAGTATGTGAGAGATTTTAATCTGCTAAAAGCATTCCCATGATTCTACATACGAACTCACTGCCCACTTATATTAAGAACTGCTGCTTGCCATTCCAATTTTGTCTGATGAAGTCTGCTTAGAGCATACAAAGCTTACATTCTGAATAAAACTTAGTTGGTCTTAAAGGTGCACTTGTCTACTGCTTTGTTCTACTGCTTCAGACCAACATGACTGCCCACTTAGATCTATCTATGTGAGAGACTGACAATATTGCTGACTGAGTTTGTAGCAGTGGGGTTAGGGCCCACCACATCATGCAGGAGATTAGAAAGGTTATTGTTTTTCTTTTTCTATAGAGTGGTATAGAATTTGTTGTAGGTGGTTTGCCTTCTTTTAGGAAAATCCTGCAAAAAGTAATGTTATGCACAAGGTTGCTTCTTTATAGAAGAGTGCAATCTGGAGAGACTTTCCTTAATCTTCTGTTCATGTTGCAAGATGCTGACCAGACAATTCAGTCCTTTTCTAAGAGTATGTGACACAGTCTTTCACTGTAGTTCAGAACTGGACTGTAGCAGCTTCTTCAGTCTCATATTCCCTAAGGTATAATGCTCATTAGAGAGAAGTATTTATACTCAGCACTACAGATAACAGAAAAGTAGTGATGAGGAAGTTGCTACAAAGAGAGGCCAGCTTAAAATTGCTGTGGGTCATAATTCCCAGTTCCTAAATTGTATCTAGTTAGATATAATAATCAATCCACTCAGAGTGGGTAAGGGCCACTCCCATCTGCTACTGTGTGAATTCATTATTGTGTTTCTGACTTGGCATGCCGCTCTCATTTTATGTTGGATGAGGGGCAAACTCATTTTGTCAAACCCAAAGGATTGATATTGTAACTTAGACATTGTGTTAATGATTTCCCCCTGCAGGAAATAGCTGTCAGTTTGCTGGATGTTCGTGAGAGCCAGAGTGGTTAAGAGCATGGACTGTAATCCGGGAGAATTGGGTTTGATTCCCCACCCCTTCACATACACTTGCTGAGTGATGTTGGGTCACAGTAATTCTGTCAAAAGCAGTTCTGAATCAGAGATCTCTGAGTCCCCCCTACCTCACAGGGTGTTGTAAGCCAAAATGCCCTCAAAAGAGGTTGGGGAATTGCGGTTACAGTGAGACGAAGCGGTCGCGTTTCAAGCCATCAGGGCAGGAACGGATCGAACCGTGCGGCTTGGGGGGTTTTAGGACCCAGCAAGCTCCCGTCGGAGGAGCATTGCTAGCAGAAGGGGTCTTGGGGAGAGGCACGGGGGAACTTTTAGGTTCCTGGCTTTTCTACCCTCCCTTTGCCCTAACCGCATCGTGCGCCATTAGGTGAGAGAGTCTCAGCTACCGGAGACAGAGGTGAAGGTGGAGGGCGTTTGGTGAAAGTAAATGAAACTAACCCAAAAACAGAAGACTAAGAGGAGACGAAAAGGGAAAAAAAAGGACAGTATATATCTGAAGTAAGGCGCTTTTTGTTATGGCTGCAAATTGGGCTTGCCTCGGTCGTGTATGTGGGTGTGGCTGAGAGAACTACTTTGAGACAACTACTTTGTGGCTGGCAAGAGGAGCAGAGGAACAAAGTCGGAGGAAGGAGGAAAGGAGGTGGGCGGTGGCAGCAGCAGTGGATTTGGCACCTAAGGAACAAACTGATTTTTTCTTTCCCTGTCTCACCTCCTCTCCGTGGCTAACAAACACCATAACTGTTGAAGGGCGTGGAAAAGAGAGGAGGCAGAAAGTGACAACCCTGTGCTACAAGAGTGGAAAGACTTCGAGTTAGAAAGTAAACTTCTTGAAACTTGCCTAAAACTAAAGACTCATTTAAAACACTGTGTGTAAAGATTGCTACGTGTTGTGGAGATCGGATGGGAGAAAATATACAATGTTATAGAAGATCTGATTTATATTAAGGATTAGGTGGACTATTTTTTTTGGTCTAAGAGCTGTAGAATAGTGAATAGTTCATTAAAAGACTGAGTTTGATCAATATAATATAAGTAACTTGGAAGAAGAAATTTAAAGACTAGAAAGACCAGAAAGACAAAAAGGGGGAAAACGGACAAAGAAGAAGAGGAAGAAAGGGGAAACAGAAGGACTGAAGGAAGAAAGAAGAAAGAGAGGGAAAGCAAGGAATTAAATGCTGTTAGTCTATCACTGTATGATTTACAAAAGTGTGTGAATGTGTGTGGGTCTAAGTAAAAGTGTATGGTTAATGAGAAAGGATTAGGATGGAGAATGAATGAAGAAGTGAGTGTATGTAGTCTGCAAGAGATAGTGAGGTGTCTTCATTCTATATTATTATATGATAATTTGAATTTCTCCTGCTTAACTCAATGATAGAGGGAATCATGTTGTCGCAGGATGCTCTCAAAATATTTCAGTCATCTTTTGAAGACTTTTTTATGGGGGCATTAAATCAGATGCAGAACAATTTAATGGAACAGATAGGGGGATTAAAATTTAAGCTTGATGGATTAGAAAATGGATTGAAGGACATAAAAACGGATATGACAAAGTTGACACAAACCAAAAATTCTATTGACACAAAACAAATACTAAAGGAGCAAGGTACAGGCGACTTGGAAATTAAACAGGAAGAATCAGAGAACAGGATTACTAGATCAGACATGTATAAGGTAAAATATACTTCAAGATTTTTAAGCATATCAGAAGAAATAAATGAGGATTTATTTTGTTCAGTAGTAGAAACATTGACCCCCACGCTGGAAAAAGAACAAAAAAAACCTGAGAGGGAAATTAAATATATATATAGGTTAAACTCTCTAAAGCTAAAAAAGAATGGCTCACTTAGAGAAATACATTCAAGAGACATAAGGAAACAGATCAAAGATGTAGTTTGGAGAAGGGAAAGGGAGAAACTTATTAGATCTAGAGGTCAGAAAAATAAAAAAAAATGAAAGAGATATTATGGATAATTAGGCATTTAACTCCAAAACCAAGAGAGGTTTTAAATAACCAAGAGAGAAATTGGCGTAAACGGAAGAAATACCAAAAATGGAGGATTTAATAGGAAAGAAATACCAAAAATGGAGGATTCATAATTGGATGGTGCTGCTGAATGGAATGCCAAAGCAAATAGTTAAACTAGGGGGGCAGGTCATACAGATGGTTAAAGGTGTATGGAAGTAAAGTATTATGCAAGGTGTCAAGCGTCATCGATAAAATATCTTTAATGAGTTTTCCTTGAGTGCAAGTGAAAAGGATAAATGGGTTTAATTTGTAATGTAATAGTGAAGGTGAATGTAGTAAATGGTGAATAGAGATAATGGAATTTGAATGTATATATAATTAGTGAAAACACTGCCTTCGACTTCTGTTTTAATAATATTTTCTTTTGTATGGTAACAGGCTTGTACACAATATATTAATTCAATAAACTATAAAAATATTTAAAAAAAAAAGAGGTTGGGGAATTGACAGGTGGGCACCTTTGGCTTAAAAAGGATCTAGAATCTATGGGCATTTTCGCACTGACCTTCAAGTTGTGCGACCACCCTCCTCACGCCGGCGGATCTGCAGGGATTTCGCACCAGAAGCGCCGGCGCACCCAAAAGAGCCGGCGACTTCCGTCGCGAAACCAGCTCAAACGTTTTCCTGCTTCTTGGCGGTTTCCGTTTGAGCTGGTTTCGCGACGGAAGTCGCCGGCTCTTTTGGGTGCGCCGGCGCTTCTGGTGCGAAATCCCTGCAGATCCGCCGGCGTGAGGAGGGTGGTCGCACCACTTGAAGGTCAGTGCGAAAACGCCCATTGTATACAGGATTCCACTTCCAGAAATTATTGCTAAATTTACCAAGGACACTAATTAAGTAAAACAATCATGAATTTAGAAAAATATAGAACACACATACAAGGTAATGAATACATACAATATACATACAGTCCTAATAAAAATAGAGAGAAATGCATAGAGGCAACATAAGGATGGACAAACAGGGTGATAATTACCGATCGTAGTCTTCAAGGAAGGCTCCAATGGCGACAAACAAGGACTAGGGGGAAGGGACCCTCAACTGATCAGGAATCGGGGATATATCTAAACAGCAGGAATGGGGTACTGCTAGATGCACACCTGTGGGGAGCTGGGTCACAGGTTATAAGGACTACTTTGAGTCCTTAGGGGATGGGAGGTGGAGGGGCAGATGACAGGTGGTCAGCTGATACATGACCTCAGAAAAAGCGGAGGCTCCGCAATGACCATAAGGGCTGGACTTATGCGGTAGCCAATAGACAGTTTATTGGGGGCACCTGATTGGATGCCCATACCTGGCCAATGAGCAGACTTGGCCTTGGTTACTTGATTGGACTTCCAAGTAACAATGGGCCAAAGGGGGAGGCTCCAGGATGACCATTAAGGGAAAGAGTGGGTGAAATTATTGGGGTGGAGGTGATTAAAAGGCTATCAAAACTTATCTAAAAGGTGACAATAGATGGCCAGATTGCTACCTAAGGTAAGGCTACCCGATTTATACAAAGAAACTTGCCTCTGGGTGAAGATGTTCTTCCTCTTCTTCATTCCTCTACTGGCACCATCCTTCATCTTGGCTTCCGTTGGACAAAGGTTTTAGGCAGTCTGACAGGATCCACGCCTAAGATAAGCTTGATTGCCTTATGCATAGGTGACATCTGTTGAGTACGTGAGCCTCCCGCTTCGCTGTCATGGAGTCTGACACTGCAGGAAGATAGTTGCTGGTGATGTTAGCCTACCAATATGGATTCTATGGTCAAGGCTGGAATCCGCTTGCCCGGAAAGTTCCTGGCGGCGCACCTTCTTCTGCTGCAACGGCCGAGATGGTGCACGCACGGAGCAGCTGGAAACCCAACTGTTCTCCTGGTTAGCACTCTTCCAGAGACACAAAGTGCTGCTGCAACATTGTGGCTGTTAGTACTCACATTAGTCCGGTAGACAAAACCCATGTTCTCCTGGCAGATGTGTGTGAGTTGAGTCTCCAGGCACCCTGGCAACCAAACGGGTGACTACGATGTTCTGAAATTAGGGGTCTTTTTCTCACAGTGTCTGTTGTGCGACTGGGGAAGGGAAGGGAAAGGAGATTGTAAACTGCTCTGAGCCTCCCAGTGAGAAGCAAGGTATAAATCCAATCTCTTTTCTTCTTCATCATCATCATGACCAGGGCTTTTTTTGAGCAGGAACACACAGGACTGCAGTTCTGGCTGGCTTGGTGTCAAGGGGTGTGGCCTAATATGCAAATAAGTTCCTGCTGGCTTTTCTACAAAAAGTCCTATGTAAAACAATGGTGACATCAGGGGGTGTGGCCTAATATGCAAATGAGTTTCTGCTGGGCTTTTCCTACAAAAAATGATTATGATCATGGTATGAGAGCAATGTATTGCCCTGTATTCAGAGCTGTGATATATCATCTATTTTTCCTGACAGAGGAGTTAGCATGTTTGCCATGTTAACTGGCACACTGCCCTTCACCGTGGAACCATTCAACATCAAACAACTTAACCTGAAGATGGTTAATGGTGAAATTAATCCCATCCCATTTGATATTTCCACAGGTAACCCATTTCAGGTGTTATATTGTAAGCATGGTGTATAATCCAGCCAAAATTAAGTGCTTTAAAGCCTTCTTGAAAACCATTGTGATTAGTAGTTAGCTGCTAATCTGTGATCAGGGACACTCAGGTTCATATATCTGGAACTCAATGTGTGATTCTGGGCCAGTCATTCTCTGTCAGCATAACCTACCTCACAGGGTTGTTCTGACATGGAGAAGTGGAGAATGATATATTCCCCTTCCTCCTTGAGTTCTTTGGGAGGAAAGTGGGATAACCCCTAACAATAAACATTTCCAGGGCTTTTTTTTGTAGCAAGAATGCCTTGGCATATTAGGCCACACACCCCTGGTGTAGCCAATCCTCCAAGAGCTTACAGGGCTCTTATTACAGGGCCTACTGTAAATTCTTGGAGGATTGGTTACATCAGATATGTATGGCCTAATATGCAAAGGAGTTCCTGCTACAAAAAAAGCCCTGAACATTTCATAGAAAAAGGTTTAGGTATCATTTTCACTGACAACAAGACTTAATCATGTTGAATGTAGGCTAGTTTCATGTGCATAGAAAGTTAAGCACTATAACCCATATAATGGGATATTAACTGTGTCTTTTCACAGTAAGAAAGCATGCTTTCAAACTTCTTTTATAAATAATGGCTTTTGTTCACTCCAAGATACTCTTAGGACTCCAGGACTTCCCTTTGGCAGAGTGTACACCACAAATGCCATCATGAAACTTCCTGGATGATCCTGCCACTGCAAATGCTACCATGGTAAATGAAATCAGTATTCCCAAATGAAAGCAGCATTCAGATGACCAAAGGCAGCTACTGAAAAACAGCAGTGCTTCATCCAACAAGTAGAACTATTAAATATTATTTGCAGTGGATAAAAACCATCTAGTGATATGCATATTTATAATGCCCACATCACCATTCCACAATGATCCCTTGGCCCTCCATTTTTAATCACCTGGCAATGTTTAATTGCTTTCCTTCCATCCTTTTCATTTTCTTCTCCCAAAGAGTTGCATAGACATTCCCTTCAGTGGAACAAAGTTTGAGTCCACTGGCACCTTTAAGACAAACAAAGTTTAATTCTAGGTATAAACTTTCATGTGCACATGAAAGCTAAGTCCCAGAATTAAACTTTTTTTGTCTTAAAGGTGCCAGTGGACTCAAACTTTGTTCTATTGCTTCATACCAATATGGCTACCTGCATGAATCTATCCCTGCCAGTGCTCAAGCACATGCCCACCACAATGGTTTTTAAATTGTTTTGAAACTGTAATTGCCAATATATCTTTTTAATTGCTTGAAACTGAGGAATAGACTGTTTTTATGCCTTTGCTAGTTAATACTGCCACTGTTTTGTTGTTTATTCCTTTAGTAGCTTTGTCAACGTCACCCCAGAGTCGGAAACGACTGGTGCTTGCACAGGGGACCTTTCCTTTTCCAGTTCCCATGAATGCATGAAACAAATGCTTTTCAGATATTGTCCTCATTGTCTGAAAAGTGACACGTATGTTTTGCATGTGCATATAAACTTGGTGCAAACCGACTACTACATTTTACAGGGCTCTGGTTCTCATATACCCATATGGTACATGCATACAAAACATACACATCACTCAAGTTCACACAACACGGGAACCATGCTTATTGGGAACTATGTGGATAGTCAGTATTGTCTCCTCTAATTAATAGTGGATCTCCAGGGCTTCAAGGAGAGATCTTTCATATCACCAGCTACCTGGTTCTTTTAACTGGAGGTAGTAGTGTCTGTGCTTGAGATTTTCTGCATGCAAAACAGATGCTCTTCCACTAACTCCTACAGCAACACAAAGGAATGAATGCACATGTGGGGGAAAAGCTAGTGTCTGCCTGGAAAGACTCTTAAACTGACTAGATTACAGGCCTCAAATTCAGCAGGAGCTCACAGGAGTGCAGCTCCTGAACCTTTCTGATGGTTCCCCCTCTTCCTCCCCACCTATCTTGTCCATTGAATAGTAGGTGCAGTTGCATAACAATCCCTGGATTAGGGGAGCGGGCAGCCAGCCAGCTAGGGTTGCCAAGTCCAATTCAAGAAATATCTGGGGACTTTGGGGGTGGAGCCAGGAGACTTTGGGGGCGGAGCCAGGAGATGTTAGGGGTGGAGCCAAGATCAAGGCTGTGACAAGCATAATTGAACTCCAAAGAGAGTTCTGGCCATCACATTTAAAGGGACAGCACACCTTTATCAATTCCTTCCTTCCATAGGAAATCATGAAGGATAGGGGCACCTTCTTTTGGGGCTCATAGAATTGGACTCCCTGGTCCAATCCTTTTGAAACTTGGGGGGTATTTTGGGGAGAGGCACTAGATGCTATACTGAAAATATGGTGCCTCTTCTCCAAAAACCAGCCCCCCCAGATACCCACAGATCAATTCTCCATGATTTTCTATGGGAATAAATCTCTATAGGAAATAACAGAGTTCCCAGCAGATATATCCCTCCTCTCCCCCCTCTTTCTGACAACCCTGAAGCGGGGGGAGGGCCTCCAAACCAGGGGATCCCCTGCCCCCACCTGGGGATTGGCAACCCTACAGCCAGCCAACAGGGTTTTGCCACGCCCCCAACAGCTCTCATTAACCCCTGGAGAAGCCCATGCCACCCTTTCTCCATTTCTTATGTGATTTTGGGCAGTGGGTGGTTTACTGGCCTTTTGACTGGGGGGGAGGCAGCCCAGGGGAGCCCTAGGCGAGTGAGGCCTGCTTGGGCTGGCTGAATCTCTAGCCAGACCAAGCAAACCTCGCTCACCCAGGGCTCTCGTTTCTTGCATCAGGTTGCTTTTGGCAGGGGGTGGGGTGGCATATGCTAATGAATTATGCTAATGAGCCCTGTCACCTATTTTTTTTTTTTTACAAAATGACCCCTTCTAGATTATATCTGGCTATAACCACTAAAGCATACAGCCCATAAATGAGCATTTGGAGACGGCAGCAGTCCTTGCTTGACTCAGTGAGTCTGATGTGATTGTATCACTTGCTTTAGTCCCTCCAGCATGCATGCGCCCAAGGAAGCAAATAGGGAAATGGATACCTACCGGTGTACCATTGCGCAGTTCCATCTCAAGGGGACTTTTGGACTTTTTTCTGATCATTGGATAGGCTTCCCAATCTCCAGGTCCCAGAGGGGGATCCCCCGGTTTTACAGGCTTCCCCTCTCTCCCAGCCAGCTGGCCGGTGGGGGAAGCCCCGCCCCCAGAGCCATCATGCACCTCCATGAACGATTCCCATAGGGAATGATGGGGAATTGATCCGCGGGTATTGGGGGCTCTGGGGGGGGCTGTTTTTTGAGATAGAGGCACCAAATTTTCAGTATAGCATCTAGTGCCTCTCCCCAAAATACCTCCCAAGTTTCAAAAAGATTGGACCAGGGGGTCCAATTCTATGAGCCCCAAAAAAGGTGCCCCTATCCTTCATTATTTCCTATGGAAGGAGGCATTTAAAAATTTGTGCAGTCCCTTTAAATGTGATGGCCAGAACTCCCTTGAAGTTCAATTATGCTTGTCACACCCTTGCTCTTGGCTCTGCCCCCAATGTCTCCTGGCTCCACCCCCAAAGTCCCCAGATATTTCTTAAATTGGACTTGGCAACCCTATCATTGGAGCTCTACAGAGCCCTCAAAATTTGTATGAAAATCTGTGTCTACAAGAACAACATTGAATGGAGTTGGTGCTCCCTGTAAATTGTTTAAAGGTTGCTTGTGTTGTTTTGTGTGAGTCAGCATGCGTGATTAAATGTACAAATTGGTTTATCATATCTTGAACAAGTTTTTGCAGCATTTTTGTGCTGTGTGCCTTAGTGGTTTTCGCCAGATACTTCCTTGCACAGCCCCCTCCTTTTTTTCTTCCCTGCTAGATTATAACATCACACTCAGTTTGATCTTACAATTAAATAGAGAGAGAAATATTACTTACACTTTTAAAAACTTATATGATTTTATAACTACTGTGTTTACCATAACTTTAAATTAGATATATGTTGAAGAATAGTTCACACACCTTAGTTGTTCTCTGCTGCAAGCAATCGTGTAACCCAGGCACCGGAAGCAAGTACAAGGCTTAAGGCCTCCTTTCTTAAATCCCACCTCCCACTCACACACCTTGACTTAAGCAAAGTAACTATTTATTATAAGAGTAAACACAGTTTTGTACACAGGGTATGGTGCTCCCCACCCCCAAAGTACTTTCCCTTCCCAAACCAGAGATCCAGCAGTCAGTGTCCCAGGAGTGCTGCCTTCTTGATGAAGTTGGTCCAGTCACAGTCCCTCAGAAGCAGCAGGCCTCCAGTGGAAAGGAAAGTCCTCAGGGCCTCTCTCCTCACCATCCTACAGAAGTCAGCTTCAGTTCATAGGCAGGTGGTCTGGGGACTAACCTCCTCCAGAAAAACAGTCAGTTCCAAAAACCAGAGGACCCACACCAGACAAAAATCTCTTCAGCTGAGGCCTCAGCACTTCAGTCCTTGGAGAGCCCAAACAACTAGGTCTCTGCTCTTCCCACTACCCAGTTGCCTTTTCTTCTAGTCATTCCTACATACACTCCTCCCAATATGCAAATGAAGTGCTTTCACTTCTCTCCCCAACAATATATATCCCCAAAAATCTACATTTCTCCGCCCAGCCATAATTTGGCTATCCTGGCAAAACTATATTATAGGAACACAATGCTACATGTCTACACTGCATCAACCCATGCCCAAACTCTAGTAACAAATGTTTTCAGAGGGTGAACAGGTACATAACTTGAAACACCGGGTTTATCATAAGTTAATATTCTTACAGACCATATTTCTCTGCTGGATCTCCTAATAGTGGGTGGGGCTGTTACTTCCTCATTGACTGGACTTTGGGTCAGTGAAGAAGAGGGGCTTTCATCAGATGTCTCACCGCTGAATGTAGGGCTGTTCTGCGTATCTACATTCTCTTCTTCAACATTTACCATGACTGGAGGGTGATTTGTATCAGCATTTACATTTTGAATTCTGCAGTACTGCTTGTGACAAAAAGGGCTCAGCTTCTGCATATAGAGGGCAGGGCACACTGCTCCCTTGGGTTGCATCACATGGGGGCATCCTGTCCAGCAGATCTACTTGCTTAGGCCACATTTCATCCCCCAAGGCAGGTCCCTGTAACCAATCATCCTCCAGAACTATTGCTGTTAGCCGCCCTGAGCCTGCCTAGGCGGGGAGGGCGGGATACAAATAAAATTTTAAATTTTACTTTTTACTTATTTAGAAGTATCACCGTTCTCTCCAAACTGTAAATGCTGAGCAGACAGGTTTCTCTCTCTTCTCATTTTCCTGCTAGTGTTCACTGTTCTTTCAGCCTGAAGCTGGACTCTTGATAGTTCTGCCTCAGGTATACCTTGCAGCTGTCCAACTGGAAGCAAGTGATTTCTGTGAAGAGTTTTCACAGGCCCATCGCTATCTTCAGGCTTAACCCTATAGACTGGCAAAGTTCCCAGCTTATCGACTACAACTTATGGCAGTGCCTTCCATATATCAGCCAACTTGTGCTTTCCAGGAAGACCTAGATTTTTGATCAGTACTCGGTCCCCTTGTAGAAGTTCATGAGCCTGCACTCGGGCATCATAGCAATGTTTGTTGCAATCGGTGTTTTTCCAGGCAGCTGCTGTGGCTAGCTGATAGGCCTCCTGCAATTGTTGCTTCACCTTTCCACATATTGAAGATGAGTCCGAGTATCATCTCTGTCCCCAAACACACCAAAACACAGATCATTGGGAGTCTAGGCTTTCTCCCAAACATCAGGAAGTATGGTGCAAATCCTGTGGAATCATTGCGGGTGGCATTGTAGGCATGCACCAGGAAGGCTATATACTGGCTCCATTTGGTTTTCTGGTCAGCCCGGAGGGTGCCCAACATATTTAGCAAAGTGCGGTTGAATCTTTCTGGTTGGGGATCACCCTGAGGATGATATGGGGTAGTCCTTGACTTCTTGACTCCTGCCAGGTTCAGTACTTCTTTCAACAGGCGGCTCTCAAAATCTGGCCCTTGATCAGAATGAATCCTTGACAGCAATCCATAGACAGAAAAAAATTTCTCCCAAAGAACTTTTGCAACAGTCCTTGCTTTCTGGTCTCTCGTTGGATAAGCTTGGGCATAGCCTGTAAAATGATCTTTCACAACCAGAATATTTCCATAATTCTGCCTATCAGATTCTACAGATAAGAAGTCAATGCACACCATTGGGTCAGAAGTGCTAATAATCTCTAGAGAAGCTGCCTTAATGGGCAGGGTTTTCCGTTGAACACAGCATGCACAGGTCTGGCACTTCTTGGCTACATCTTTTGCCATCTGAGGCCAACAGAACCTGCCCCTAAGTAGCTCTAGTGTCTTCTCAATTCCCAAATGTTCTAAATCATCATGTAAAGCACGCATTGCAGTCCATACTTTATGTTGTGTCCTAGGTTCAAATGGAGAACTGTTACTTTTGGAGGGAACTGTTACTTTTGGAGGGAAGCTGAACAAGCCAAGCTTGTACTCCACACCAGGGTTCCAGAGAAGGCCTAAGCGTGCCCAATCAGGGGAAGGATTGAAACATAAGTAGCCAATCAACATCTAGGCTCATACTGTACCCTGATAGGCCCTTAGGCCTCTGTAAATAGCCAATCCATGTACATAGTTAGGGTCCAATCAGAAGGGGGCAAGAATTGTATAAAGGAGCGGGAGGTTTGAATAGAGCTCAGTCTGTGTTGGTGTTCCTGAAGTAAAGCTTGCTGAAATCACTCTCTGCCTCTGGTCTCTTACTGCGTCGACCCCAGTACTTTACACTGGCGACGAGGATGGGATGCCAGTAAGAACCAGCAACAGAACCAGGAACACGGAAAGGTGGCTAAATCCAAGCCATCTGGGTCCGCACCTCCACTCTGCGCACACCCCAGCTCACAAGCCGCCCAGACACGCTGCCAAGAATGGAGGCTCCAGCCAACCTCCTACAGCCCTTTAGCATCGATCGCCCCGAGCTGTGGGACTCATGGGTCGAAGGCTTCCAGTCATACCTGACCTTCCGGAAGATTACAGAGACTACCATGCAGAGAGCTCTGCTTATCAGTACGTGTGGCACGGAGACCGTGGACTTAGCCAGGGCTCTTCTCCAACCCAGGAAGCTCTCAGAGACGCCGGTGGACGACATCATCAGCGCTCTGGAGAAGTATTTCCAGCCCCAGCCAACCAAGCTCACCCGGCACTGGGACTTCCGACAAAGGACACAGAAGGCAGGCGAAACCACGATGGCGTTCTTGACAAGCCTGCGCCGGGTGGCAAGCCGATGCAGTTTCGCAGACCTCAACGAAGCCCTTCTCGACCAGTTTGTATGGGGCTTGAGGGACGAAAAACTAGTACAGAAACTCCTGTCCCTCTCCGAGTGCGACCTAACAAAGGCAATCGATGTGGCCACCAGCTGGGAGAAGGGCAGATCAGCAGAGCCATGGCTGACAAGACAGGCTGCGGCACACCAGATCAACCCTGAACCATCTACAGAGGATTCAGACGAGGACAAAGCTCTACAAACCGGCTATCGTTCAGCAGGAAGGAAGACCACCCATGCCCCACAGGGCATGAGACACAAGACACCACCTGCATGTGCAAGCTGCGGGGGCCAGCACGAGCGAAAGACCTGCCGATTCCGGAATGCCACCTGTCGACTCTGCAACAAGGAAGGCCACATCGCCTGTGCCTGCAGATCCACATCCCGAGCACGCGTCCCGCAAAGATCTGCGCACTCCGAAGGCCAGCCAGACTTCGAGACCGACGCTCTCCACGCCCACCCATACCCGGTACAGTACCTACCCTCGCCAGTCAGGCCCTCCAAAATCCGGGTCAATGTAGGGATCGGGGGGGTGCCCTGCCAAATGGAGGTGGACTCTGGGTCAGCATCATCTATTATAGCGGCAGAGACATTTTTTTAAAATTCCCACCAGGCTGAGGCCTCGTCTCAGGGACCCGGGGTTTACCTTAGTGGACTTCCAGAAGAATAAGGTGCCTATCTTGGGAGTGGGCCTGGTCCCAGTCCAATACAAGGGGTTCAAAAGCCAGCTACAAGTGCTAGTGGTCAAGAACCACCTTACAAACCTTTTGGGTCTCGACTGGTTCAAGCCCCTGGGAATAGAGATCAGGGGGGTCAATAAGACTGTCGGAGTGGACTTTAACAAGGTTTGCGAAGAGTTCCCGGCCGTTTTCGATGGCACCTTGGGCTGCTACATGGGTCCCCCGGTTACACCACACCTCGACCCCACAGTGCGGCCTATTAGGCTTAAAGCGCGGCGAGTTCCATTCACGCTCAAGCCTAAAATTGAGGAGGAACTGGATAAACTGATTGCACAGGGAATACTAGAGCCTGTCACCCATGCAACCTGGGAAACTCCCATCGTGACTCCAGTCAAGCCCAGTGGGGAAGTGCGGATTTGTGCAGACTATAAGTGCACCCTCAACAAGGCTCTTCAGGCCCACGCATACCCTGTGCCCATCGTCAGCCACGTTTTAGCCACCCTAGCCGGCGCAAAATTTTTTGGCAAGTTGGACTTGGCCCAAGCTTACCAACAGCTGCCGGTGGATGAGGCCACGGCCAACGCCCAAACAATTGTGACCCACCGGGGGGCCTTTAGAGTAAAGCGGTTGCAATTTGGCGTGAGTGTGGCTCCGGGGTTGTTCCAGGAACTCATGGACTCTCTTTTAAAAGGACTTCCCGGAGTCACTCCATTCTTCGATGATGTGCTGATCACAGCAGCCTCGCCTGAAGAATTCGCCGCCTGCCTTAGAGGAGTCCTACAACGTTTTGAAACAGCCGGCCTCAAGGTCAAACGGGAGAAGTGCCTCCTGGGCGTGGATCGGGTGGAATTCCTGAGGTTCTCCATCGATGCCCAGGGGGTCCACCCCTCCGACGCCAAGCTGCGTGCCATCAGAGATGCTCCAGCGCCCACCAACAAGCAAGAACTCCAGGCCTTCCTCGGCCTCCTAAACTTTTATCATGCTTTTCTCCCCCACAAGGCAGCGGAGGCCGAACCCCTGCACCGGCTTCTAGACAAGAACCGACCCTGGTCGTGGGGCCGCCAGCACGCTAAAGCCTTCCAGGATATCAAAGGCCTCCTGATGTCCAACTCCGTCCTTGCCCATTTCGACGAGACCCTGCCCTTGGTCCTTGCATGCGACGCACCCCTTATGGCGTGGGGGCTGTTCTGGGCCACCAACTCCCTGATGGGACCGAAGTCCCTATCGCGTACTACTCGCGGACCCTCTCATCGGCGGAACGGAACTACGCCCAAATCGACAAAGAAGGGTTGGCAGTCGTGGCCGGCGTCAAAAAATTTCATGATTACATCTACGGCCGGCCCTTTACCCTCTATACGGACCACAAACCCCTCTTGGGCCTCTTTGCATCAGACCGGCAGACCCCTCAGGTGTTGTCCCCACGGGTCCTCCGTTGGTCCATTTTTCTAGCCGGCTACACTTACACCCTAGTGCATCGCCCGGGCAAGGCAATGGGCCATGCTGACGCCCTGAGCCGCTTGCCCTTGCCTGATGTGGATCCCGATCCAGCCCCGGCTCATCAAATCCTACTGATGGACATGCTTCCGGACAGGCCATTGCTCGCCCACGACGTTGCTGACCGCTCCGCTTGTGATCCAGTCCTCTCCCGTGTCTTGGGCTGGGTGGGGAGGGGGTGGCCCAAGGGCTCGACTGGGCCGGAATTTACTCCGTTTGCAGCCCGGAAAGACGAACTATCCACCCACAAAGGCTGCCTACTATGGGGCAACAGAGTCGTCATCCCCAAACCCTTGCAAGACCAAGTGCTTAGAGCCCTGCACGAGGCACACCCGGGCATAGTCCGCATGAAGGCTCTCGCACGGAGCTATGTCTGGTGGCCCGGCCTCGATGCAGAAATTGAGGCTTGGGTTAAAAGGTGCCCGCCATGCCAGGTGTCAAGGCCTGACCCCCCACGTGGCCCAGTGCAACCATGGGAATCCACCAAAACCCCCTGGTCAAGACTGCATATGGACTTCGCTGGCCCCTTCCATGGGCGGACTCTACTCATACTAGTGGATTCATACTCCAAGTGGTTGGAGGTGGTCCAGGTGCCCTCGCCATCATCGCAGGCGACCATCACGGCTCTGAGGGCCATCTTTGCAACCCACGGGTTGCCGGAGACCATCGTCACCGACAACGGCATAGCATTCACGTCCGCAGTGTTCCAGGACTTCTTAGCCAGGAACCTCATCAGGCACATTCGCTCTGCCCCGTTTCATCCAGCCACCAACGGCCAGGCAGAGCGGATGGTGCGCATGGCAAAGGAGGCCTTGAACCGTCTGGGCCCCTCAGACTGGCCAAAAGACTTGGCGTGTTTCCTAATGGCCTACCGGACCACACCCACCGCCTCCACAGGTCGCAGTCCAGCTGAACTCCTCATGGGCCGCCGCATCACCACCCTGCTGGACAAGCTGCACCCTGACCAAGCCCCAGACAGGCGACCGGCGCCGGAACACCTTAAAGCCCCCAGAGGGTTCTACCCAGGTGAGACAGTGTGGGCATGGAACTATGCCACCACTGGCCCCGCCTGGCTCCCTGGAAAGGTGGACCACGTCACCGGACCGGTCTCCTATGCAGTGACCTTGGAGGGTGGACATCTCCTGAGGCGACACATCGACCAACTCCGTGGTCGCCTGCCTGCCGGGGAGCCAAGGTCAGAGGCTCCAGATCCGGACAACGTAAGTCCCCGTGAGCCTGACACAGAACAGGGTTCCGTAGAGCCCGCTTCGGCCCAGCAGGAGGAGACCCCCGACCGCGCAGCTGAACCCAGGTCTCCCGGGGCCGCCGTCCCAGATGTCTCCAGCTCTGCAGCTGCGGAACCACCAACCGAGTCGGAACGCCCAGTCCCCTCGGAGCTCCGACGCTCGACACGAGACCGCCGCCCTCCGGCATATCTCCAGGACTATGTCACCTGATAGCTGGAACTATGGGGGGAGGGGTGTTGTGTCCTAGGTTCAAATGGAGAACTGTTACTTTTGGAGGGAACTGTTACTTTTGGAGGGAAGCTGAACAAGCCAAGCTTGTACTCCACACCAGGGTTCCAGAGAAGGCCTAAGCGTGCCCAATCAGGGGAAGGATTGAAACATAAGTAGCCAATCAACATCTAGGCTCATACTGTACCCTGATAGGCCCTTAGGCCTCTGTAAATAGCCAATCCATGTACATAGTTAAGGTCCAATCAGAAGGGGGCAAGAATTGTATAAAGGAGCGGGAGGTTTGAATAGAGCTAAGTCTGTGTTGGTGTTCCTGAAGTAAAGCTTGCTGAAATCACTCTCCGCCTCTGGTCTCTTACTGCGTCGACCCCAGTACTTTACACTTTATATAAATTTTGTGAACCAGAACCAGTTCCCAAAATATATACAGCATCACGTATTTATATATAGGGGATCTTAGGAAGAAAATGTGAGGCCTGATCTTTTCCCCTTGTGAAGGATTTGGCTTGTGAATGATTCGGGGTCCTTTTTGTAGGCCCAAAGTATAATTTACATACCAGTCGCATTATGAATCTGTGCTTTGTTGTTAGGCCTTGGCTCAATCTGATCACAGCATAAAGCTGAGTCACAGTTTGGACACACAGGCACAGCATCAAGCTGAGAAGCCTGGGCGTTATGTAGTAAGGAAGCAATCTTGAGCTTTTCTGAGTCCGTTTGGAAGCTGTGCAGAATGGACCCTTAAAGCTGGCTTTATTTTTAAAAATCATCACATCATTATTGTGAGCACACTGTTGGGATTTTTTTTCAGATACACCTTCAGAAATGTGAGGCAGTTGCTATGCAACATGGCAAGAGAATTGGGCACCATTATACAAAGTCTCCCCATAGTTCAGTTTTTACTGGAAACAGTTGACGCATTTGTTCTAGGTTGGCTTACATCCACAGAATTCTCAATCTGCCTAGCTAAACATACAGTTAGGTCACCCATTTCTAGTGAAAGCAGCGCAGTGATGTGCCAAGGCAGCTCCATGTCACTGCTCCCCTGTACCTATCATATTACAGTACAGCCCAGGTCAAATTGAGTAACACAGAGATCATGAGTGCTGTCACCCAGCAACTCTACAGCTGTCCATGCTGGGCAAGGGCTATGGGTGGATGTATTAAAATATAGGCAGGGGGCACTTTTCCAGCACAGGGCCATAGAGGTCAGATAGAATTAGAACTAGAGCAGCAGACTTGAGCAGGAGTTTGACGTACAGCAGACAGAAGGTGTTGCTGTACTGACCTGGTCAGGGCAAAAGGCCAAGCTCACTCAGATGTGTTACAACAAACCTGGCTAACCTGGAAATTTCATACTGCCTGCCAGTTGCAAGGGTTGATGCTTTAACACCCCTACTTCCTTCTGTCTTCAAAGGTGACTCAGAGGACTGAGCTTTGGCTGTCCTAAGTTATTTCACTTGACTAGATCTCAAAGCTAGTTTACAGAGGTCTTGGGTTGAGCTTTGGCAGAACTTAGGTTAGTTGGATGGGCTACAAAAGCTCCTCATGATTTATGGATGAAACTTCCACATTGGATCCACTCTGGTCCAGCTTTTGGCCAGGTCACAGGACAGAGACTGTTTTGGTTGCCCTCATGGATGACCTCATGCAACATCTGGACCAGGGCAACTCAGCGGTACTGCTACTATTAGATCTGTCAGCTGCATTTGACACGGTTGACCATCAGTTACTGTCTAGCCACCTCGCCGACGTGGGGATTCAGGGGTCTGCCTTGCAATGGCTGACCTCCTTCCTCGAAGGTCGGGGACAAAGGGTGGTGATGGGTAAGAATCATCCCAAAGGCACCCACTTATATATGGTGTGCCACAGGGTGCAGTTCTGTCTTAGATGTTATTTAACATCTACATGTGCCCCCTTGCCCAGATTGTCAGGAGGTATGGGCTGGGTTGTCACCAATATGCAGATGACACCCAGCTCTATCTATTGATGGGTAGCCATTCTGACTATACCCCAGAAAATATAGACCTGGCACTTCAAGCCGTAGCATCTTGGCTCAGGCTGAGTCGGTTGAAGCTGAATCTGACGAAGACGAGATCCTCCATCTGAGTCAGGGTGGCCCGGGAAAGGTGTCCCCCTTGCTGGCTCTTGATGGTATGCCACTAATACCGGCCCCTAAGGTCAAGAGCTTGGGAGTGCTCCTGGAGTCCTTTCTGACAATGGTGGCCCAGGTAGCAGCCACTACCAAATCCGCCTTTTTTCATCTTCGGCGGGTATGGCAGCTGGCCCCTTTTCTGGAGCATGACAACTTAGCTATGGTGATCCATGCTACGGTCACCTTGAGAATAGATCACTGTAATGCTCTCTACATGGGGCTACCCTTGACCATAACTCGGAGACTTCAGCTAGTGCAGAACACTGCAGCGCGGCTGTTGATGGGGCTCCCTAGATGGGAACAGATTCAGCCAGTGCTGAAAGAGCTGCACTGGCTGCCTATTGTGTTCTGAGTCTGTTTCAAGGTGTTGGTTATGACCTTTAAAGCCCTTTATGGTTGGGGGCCTGCCTATCTACGGGACCACCTTTCTCCGCATGTTTCCCAGAGAGCACTTCGTTCAGGGACACAAAATCTATTGTCCATCCCTAGACCAAAGGAAGCCAGGCTATGCTCCACTCGGGCTAGGGCTTTTTCAGTGGCAGCACCAGAAATGTGGAATGCCCTCCCAGAGGCCATAAGGGCCCTGCAGGATCTTTCACAATTCCACAGGGCCTGTAAAACTGAACTGTTTCGACAGGACTTCAACACCCGAATCTGGGAGAGAACCACAACCTCTCACCACTGAGGAGGGATCATCAACAGAAAAACAAAGATCTCGCCATATCAAAATGTATAGCACCACAAAATGTTTTAAATGTATTTTATTGGTTTTACATTGTTTTTCATAATTGATTGTTAGCCGCCCTGAGTCCGCTTGCCGAGAGGGCAGGATATAAAATTAAAGTATCAATCAATAAATTATTATTCTTATACCAGAGGATCAGTTTTGAGACTTGTTTCTCACCTCCCTCCTCACCAGCAATAAAGATAAACAAATATAAACAAAGACTTAAACTTCAGATACAAATCAGGTCAAGTAAAATACTTTAATCCTGGTGATACTAAAAAGAGTTGTCCATAAAGAATAAACCATCCAGTTTAGCTTCTTCCTGGCTAAAACTTGATGTGTAGTATGGTTGCCATCTGATTTCTGGCACCTGGTGAGAATCTGGGGGCAAGGGCATGGGGTGGGATGCCATCAGCATGAGAGTATGATGTTATTTCTGGGGGGGAAACCTGGAAATGATGCTGCACCTCCCTAGGAATCTCAAGAAGCTCTATGGCAAAATCATATGATCTCTAGCTGTCCCTAGAAGAATGTGATGCCAATTCTGGGGGTTTCCCAGAAACAACATCATATTGTCATACTAACAGTGATTTTTTCATTTTTTTTCTCCTGTGGGCTGACTGAGTGTCAGCAAGAAGTGGGGGTTGCCAGCAGGAGATCTGGAACTCTTAGGTATAGTCCGCACATTTGGTAAGGTTTCAGTTTACTATCTCCTTGAAATAATATTAAGTGAGTTGATGGATATTACGTAAGCATTCTAGCAGAATGTACCCTGACTGTCAAGAACAGGAATTCAATTAATTACTTTTGATAACAAGATTTTGTTGGAATTTCTGCACAGATGCTGTTCGTTTCATATACTCCTTCCTTGAACCTGATCCAGCTAAACGACCTGCAATTAAAGAGGCAATGAAAGACAAATGGCTGAATGATGGTACTATCAAGAAACCACTGAATTCACTTACATATAAAAATAGGTAATCTGTTTCAAACATTATCTCCACTTCGTTTCATCTTGAGTATAATTGTTCCTAAGCTTCAGGTAAATTTAATTAATTCAGTTTTGTATTATTATTCAACACATCAACAAACCATAACAGAGAAAAAACAAGAAGGAAAATACAAATGAAATAATAAAAACAATACAAAGAAGATAATAAAATCTAATGGCTGCAAATATTATTATACAATTTGGCTTGGATACAAAGACTGGCAATTAAAGAGATAAACAGATTTAGTGCAGTTCTGCTTGCACAAGTCTTAGCACTGCTAGCCAGAAGGGGGCCAATGGGGCTCTGCCCCATTTCAATTTTACAGCAACCACCCCAACAGCGATCTGCCTGCTTTTGAGGCTCAATTAATTAATTAATGCACCCCTAGCACCCTGGTCCTCCCTCCTGCAAAAATTCCTAGCTATGTGCTTTCTTTCCTATTTTTGTACAGTTCTTGTGCAAGCATAAACACAAAAGGGGTACAATAAGCTTGACTTAGCACAAGTGGCTAGTTCAGCTTTTTTCGGTTGTGTAAGTAGTCTAGCACAAGTGAAAAATCTAAACTACATCCAACCCATTGCCTTATAACTTTATCAAGATGCTTTTGCATCTTTGCCAACTATATATGGATTACTTATTAAATCATATCTTTCCATACGTTTCTACCATTAAATAGAGACTAAAGAGTTGCTGAGTATAGATTGACAAAGGATATATTTTGCAAACCCTCGTGCCATATATCTATTGTAATACTTATTGTAGATTGCCAGTGTTAAAATATGAAGTATCTTGCAGCTAATAAGAATAATGTTATTAGAGATTTATGTGACAATTTTTAAATTTGCTTTCAAAATAATTTCAATTTTATTATCTATAAGCTTCAAAAAAAAAGGCATGTGCTTGGGGGGTGTTGCAGCTCCACCACATATGATATGTGCTTATATTGTTATAGTTAATTCTAGTTGCTTAATTGTAGGGATGCACAAAGCTGCAAACTTTCAGTTTTGGGGGCGGTTCACTCTTGTGCAAAAGAGTCCAAATTTTTCCTAGCTTAATTATTCTAAAACATCTGTAAAGCTATTTTGCCAAACAATTGAAGAATCATATGACCAATCAAAGTTATCAATATAAGGAAATACTAGATAGTCAGCAAAGCTATACCTTAATCTTAAAAACCTTACTTTTTAATATGAACAGTAGGTGCCATGCTCACTGACTGTTCAGAAAATTCTATGAAGACAATAAGGCCCAAATTCCCCTTATCAAGAGTACTTAAGAAAACTTAGCCATTCTGGGATGACAGATAAGACCTGTTATAGATTGGAAGTTGATTAGAAATCCATAAGCAGAGCAGAACAATGATGGTAATTTTAACTGCTGAGACAAGTAATTAAAGGAGGTTTCAAGTATTAGCACTGAGAGAAGTGCTAGTTACTTCTTTTGTAAATGGTCTGGAGACAATGAGGAAACAACATTTGTTGCAGACAGCAACAAATTATCAGGAAGACAAAAAATCCTAAACAGGCTGAATAGTGTTTTTTAAACCAAACATTTTAAAATATTAAGTTTTCTTACTGAACTTTCCAAAACAAGCATAAAACTTTACCTCAGTGACCAGGAAATCATGACCTATTTCCCACACACCCTAAGCCACTCTGACGTTCCTCTTTTCAGCACGATGTCCTTCCGATTTCCCACTCTCTTCCCCGGGGCTTCAGCTTGCATCAGCATTTTTCCATGACAACAAAAAAATGGTTTTTAGTGGTTTCTGTTTACCATGCAAAAACGCCAATGCAAGCTGAAGCGCTGGGGCAGATAGTGGGAAATCGGAATGATGCCGTGCTGAAAAGAGGAACGTCAGAGTGGCACAGGGTGAGTGGGAAATCCGGCCATGTCTCCTAACAAGCAACATCAGTTGAGAAACATCAGTCAAATATTCTGAGTTATTAACATAAAAGAATGTATAGACAGCAGAACTATACATTAGGGGGGAAAGGTTTGTATAAAACCACAGCCAGAACAACCAGCACAAATACTGAAAACTATTTTGAATGATTGAATGATTTCTTGTTGACCCACAAGCTAAAAAGAACCTATACATGTCATCTATGTTTGAGCCCAAACAGCAAATCTTTGGAATTTTTTGCATCCCTCTTCAGTGGTAGTGATATAAACCTAGACCAGATTCATAAAGTTACTCCATAGTTAGTCTTTAATGGAGAGATAAGGATGGGGGAAAATCTCAGCATCACATAACTTTACTGAAGGGCATTTTCCACCATGATTAGAAAAATCAAAAGTTTACCTAGGGTTGACATGTTTTACTTGACTCCAGTTTGGGTTAAAAACTCTATGGTGCTATAGTTTTTATCCAAATTGCTTGAGTGTCCCTGCATGACATGCTCAGCATGTCATGCATGAAGGAGCTCTTTGGAGGTGGAGGATCCACCCACTGACCAACTCTGTGCCAGCAGGTTGGGGGCCCTAATTTAGGGGAAAACCCTGCCCCCAGCAGGAGGTTGGGAACCCTAATTTTACCCCCCCCCCAGCTTTGAACTAGAATTCCTTTTTTAAAATGACACACAGACCTAATTGCCTGCACTTTATTGCATCAGACTGTTGATCTCAAATGACTGAATAGTGAGACAAAACCAAACAAAATCCCCCAACAAAGGACACTGGATGCAAGAGAGAATGGTTGTAGCATAGTCTTTTGCTTAACATCTAGTTTTCTATGAAAAAAGGCTTTTAATAAGGAAACATTCAGTCATGTGAGCTTCCATCTTCAGTAACTGGAGCAGCCAAATCACGTTGAGTGAGAATTAGAGAACAGAAATGGAGAGGTGAGCAAGGAAATCCTTCAGTTGAATCTACTACCTGAAATAGCTGTTCACTTTGCTTAGTTGTGAGGCCAGCCTTATGAGCTTCATGTGCACAGAGGTTTTTCTCTGGTCTCTCTTGATGAGATATGTTTTGTGTACCCAGTGGAAGAACCCCCACTGATTGCATAGAAGATTCCACCACTTAAAGGAGAGAAGTTTGTTCATATACGAGCACCAAACCTGATCTTCCAGATGTGCATAAGGAGTAAAGTGGTGATATGCAATAGTATTAGCATACATATATCTTCTTTTTCAGACTTCGCCCTGATGACCTGAATCCTGTTGTTCTGAGTTACATGACAGAATCAATGGAGCTCAACCGTTCAGATGTAGTAAATGTACTGATAAATAACAAGCCATCTTCTATAATGGCTACGTACTACTTACTTCTGAAGAAATTTGTTAAGTATCAGAAGGAACACAGGACAATGAAGGTGAGACAATGAATTAAAAGAGCTATGGTCCATAGATCAAACCGTTTAGTGTGTCTTCATTCTAGGGAATGGAGAAAACTCTTGGTTTTCTGGGATTCTGTTCATAGATTTCCACATGGGTCGTGAGCACACCTTTTCTGAAGCTGCATGAGCAAATTTAGGCATATACTAGGTATATAACAGTATAATGTTTAAATGTATATAACAGTAATAATGCCAGTACTGAAAAACCAGGGCTTTTTTTAGCAGGAACACGCAGGAATGCAGTTCCAGCTGGCTTGGCATCAGGAGGTGTGTGTCCTAATAGGCAAATGAGTTCCTGCTGGGCACTTTTTACAAAAAAAACCATATGTAGAACAATGGTGATGTCAGGGTGTGTGGCCAAATATGCAAATGAGTTCATGCTCGGATTTTTCAAAAAAACCTGTGAAAAGCCATGTCACAAAAGTAACATACATGAGCATTCTCAAGAAACAATAATATCCATAGTTAAAAAGCATAATTATAGTAAGGAATTAACTTCACCTCTTTGAATGAAAGTTTAATACGGTCAAAGACCAATCAATTAAATACAAATAACTTAATAAGATACAGTCAGGCAATAGTATAATGGGAATAAAACATACACAGGAATTAACTTCACCTCTTTCCCAAGTGAGATTTTTAACATGTTTTACACCTATATTCATATTTGGAAGGAAACTATAGTGTATGCATAAATTGTCATTCTTACTAAACAAAGAAGTTTTTTATTTGGTAAATAAAGTTTTGTGTCAGTTTATCCAGATTGTGTTTGCTAGTCACCAGATAGGATCCCCAGCTTGGTGTAATTATTAAGAATGACAGACTCTGATCTAGCGAACCAGATATGATTCCCTGCCCACTCCTCCACATGAAACCAGCTGGGTGACCTTGGGTCAATAACAGTTTTATCTGAGCGCTCTCAGGCCCACCTACCTCATAGGGTATCTGCTGTGGGGAGAGGAAGGGAAGGTTATTGTAAGGTGCTATAAGACTCCTTCAGGTAGTGAAGAGCAGGATACAAAACCAACTCTTCTTTTCCTTCCCCCACATCACACCACAGAGGTTTTCTCAGTGCAGAAAAAATGCTATGTGTGTACGGGAGGGGGAATCTTACAGTAGGAAATTAAATACTGTCCTTTTTGTGTGTTACATGAAATTTCAAGATGCGTATTTCATATTATTTGTGTGTATTATGTGCTGTCACTTCTGATTTATGACCCTATGCATTGAGTTATTCCAGCTCATGCTGGGTCTTCCACTTTTCCTACTACCTTCAAGTTTTCCTAGCACTGTTGTCTTTTTCAGTGAGTCTTGTCTTCTCATGATGTGACCAAAATGTGACAGCTTCAGTTTAGTCATATTATTTGCACACCATACTTTCTAACATTTATTAATGTTTATTGATAACTATGGTTTTATCTGTTTTTATCTGTTTTAAATGCTGATCCCTTTATATGTTTAAATATTGTAATGTTGCTGGATCTACTACTGGAAGCCGCCCTGAGCCACTCGTGGGAAGGGCGGGATATAAATCTTAAATAAATAAATAAATAACACAGAGAAATGGTGCAAATTTTTAAAAGTCTTGGATTATAACAGAACTTTCCTATGATCTATTTATCACCCATCCATCTGGTAGTAACCAGATTACTATGGGGTTAATGACTCAGTGATAAATTGTTTCCTTTAAGCAGATAGGAAGTAAAATTCTAACTTTTAAAACATAAATAGAGCTGGATTAGAATATGTTTTATGGCAAAGAATGTAATGTGAAAAAGAGTTCCTACTCTCTAAAGAACTTGGCCTTGATTTTACATATTAAGTATTAACACACTGGCACAGTGGTTCAAGCAGGACTTATAATGGATCTAGTGAACGTTTATAGTTGATACATTCCCATGTACTAGATCAGGGATGGCCGAACTGTGGCTCGGGAGCCACATGTGGCTCTTTCACACATATTGTGTGGCTCTTGAAGCCTCTTCCACCATTTCCAAGTCAAGCCAGTGGCCTCCCCATCTATTTGCCTCCTTCCTTCCTTCCTTCCTTCCTTCCTTCCTTCCTTCCTTCCTTCCTTCCTTCCTTCCTTCCTTCCTTCCTTCCTTCCTTCCTTCCTTCCTTCCTTCCTTCATCTTGTGGCTCTCAAGCACCTGACATTTATTTTATGTGGCTCTTATGTTAAGCAAGTTTGGCCACTCCTGTACTAGATGAAGCTTTCAGTCAAATAATGATGATACATGTTCTATTGCATTTCTTGTTAATTGTTTGTTCAATAGAACCAGCAGCTGATATAGTGACACAACATGGGCTGAGGATTTCTGCTTTTAGTTCTGAGCATCAAGCAGCAGATTTATTGCAGAAAATCCACCTGTTGGATCTCGGGCCATTCAGTTTGTACTGCTATAGCTTCATTATTCTCAGTTATTCATTATAAGGTCCTGGAAGTTTGCAATGTATAGTTTAGATTGACATAGAATGTTTCATAGAGTTTGTATTATTATGGGATTTGATGAGATTGTGGGATTTAATTAAAAAACTAGCACTTGGTAGAAAATGCAGTTTGTTTGTTACCACTATGAGAGCACCTAATGCTCAGCTATTTAAACAAGACTATAATAAAAACATCTTCATCTAGCACATACTTTGAAAGCATGGTAGAAAGTAGGGGTGTGCACAGCAAAATTTCCAAGTCAAAGGTAACACAAAATCACTTGTTCAGGTCATTATTGAGATTTTTCAGAATAGTAACAAACATCTGAGATTCTTTGGTTAAAAATAAAAGCACCCTACCCTCCTGGAATAATCTGTTTTGTTTTGTCTTTAATCTCTGAGAGCTGCAAACCCACTACAGCATATGTACTTGTGTGTCCTTTGATTGTACTGATTTCCCGAGCATTCTCCCTTCCAACTGGATCCTTGCAAGAAGGAAGCACAGATTGCTTTTAGCCAATCACCTTTGGAGACAAGTTGCAGAAAGCTGTAGTTCTCTTTCCCTCCCTCCTTGGTGTTGGTGGAGCCCTCTTGTTCTTCAAAAGTACTATGGCTGGGAAAATACAGAGCAGGGGAATGCTGGTGTCATTCGTTCAACAAACAACCACTCCAGTTTCCCAGAAATATACCCTATAGGCAATAATGGCAGACTTATGGAAAGGGATTGAAGGGGTTTATGCAAAGGAAGCCACTTCCACTGTGTGGAAAAGAACAAACAGATCATAACAAGTCGTTATCATAAGAGTAGGAAAATGCAGGCAGGGTGTTTTTTGTTTTTTGTTTTTTGTTTTTTAAATGCCATGGTCTGCCAGAGATCTCCTGTTAGGCTGCTGCTTGACCACTGTTTTAGGAATCAGTAGAAAAGTGTAGCTGTGCAGAGAGTCTTTTACTTGGGGGCGGGAGAGACCTGTAAAATTGAACCCCTTTATTCAAACTGCTAGGAATTCTTTAGAGTAGAGGGAGGACTGTGTTCTGTGCAGATCAATGCCATTGTCTTTATAAAACAGCTTTCTCAGACCCTCGTATATGTTCCCCACTAAAAATAATGATCCCAAACTCCAGAACCCCATGAATATGAAGCCCAAACTGGTAATATCGTACCTGAAAGTAAACAGTCACAGTGCCTGCCCCCCCCCCCCAAGCCTGGATACAAAATTATAACACATTTTTCTCAGTGCACAGCCCAATATTGCCACTACAACAATTTTTGGAGCAGATTTTAGAAGTTCAGGTTCAAGAAAATTTTAGCAACAGGTTAGGGTTACAGCTCATTTCATCTCATATTCTGTATATCTTGTATTCTGAGGTACAATTTAAACCCTTGCTACTTTAGAGATGCTCAGATAAATATGTGACATTTCAATGAAGTGCTATTGAATGAATAACTGAAAGTCTCAAGCTGAAGAGTCTTTCCAGAAAATTCTCCTACCAAGGTCATATATTTGCTTCTAGACTGGATTTCATATATTCTTGGCTAGAAATTATATGTCCTTTTAAAAAAGAAAATAAATGTTTTTTAAATATTCTTTGCAATTTATTTTCTTATACAGAAAAGAGAAACCCATATACTTTCACTGGTTCCCTCTTCAGCTTGTAAAATAAAATGCAATATGAATTTAAACAAGGCGCATCTTAATACTCCAGTGGGAACAATACAGAACAACTTCGGTATCCATTGACTTGCATTTGTATCAGATATAAAAAACAGAAGTTTAAGATTGGTTGAAATCCCATATTATCCTCATTTTGTCTGTATTGTGGGTACTGCAGATATATTCTCTGTGGTCCCTTAACTAGTGCTTAGCAAAACCTAAAATATTTTAAAATCATGACTGTTTTAAATTCCATTTGTGCATTAAAAAGCCAGAAGTTCTCTCCTCTGTAGATTCTTTTGATATTAACTCTAAAAAAAAATCCCCTTATGAATTTCTTCCATCACTCCAAGGTTTGCTCCTTTATTTAAAAAAAAAAGGTAAAGGTGCTTGCACAGGGTAAAGTCACCTGTGCCAGCACCAGTCATTTCCGACTCTGAGGTGATGTTGTGTTCACAACATTTTCACGGCAGACTTTTTACAGGGTGGTTTGGCATTGCATTTGCCCAGTCATCTACACTTTCCCCCCAGCAAGCTGGGTACTCATTTTACCAACCTCGGAAGGATGGAAGGCTGAGTCAACCTCAAGCCGGCTACCTGAACTCAGCTTCCACTGGGATCAAACTCAGGTCATGAGCAGAGCTTAGGACTGCAATACTGCAGCTTTACCACTCTGTGCCACAGAGCTCCCTCCTTTATAGAGTCATTGATATTTCTTACATCTCTTTGACTTTTAGAATCAAGACAAGCAAACTTATTTTTCCCCTAGTCTTTTGTTTTTGCAGTCTATTCTTATAGCAACTTGTGATAATAAGAGTAACTTTGCACACACAGGGTGCATTCACACGCACTAAATAATCCACTTTGCAATTGGATTTTACTGTGTAAGAATAGCAGAACCCACTTGCAAACTGTTGCCATGTGAAAGCACTACTCAATGAATGCAAAATCTAAAGACATTTTGGATGCCTCTCTCTCTAGAAGTGGGTTCTAGATCAAATCAAGCCTGAATTCTTCTTTGAAGCAAAAATGACTACATTGAGGCTATCATATTTGGATCACATCACGCTCAGACAATACAAGAAAATACAACGATGCTAGAAAGTGATGAAGGCAGTAGGGAGGGAAAAGAAAGATGGATTAACTCAATATAGGAAGCCACAGCCTTCCGTTTGCAAGACCTGAGTAAGGCAGTTAATAATAGGACATTTTGGAGGTCATTAAACTATAGCATAATCATAAGTCAGAAGTGACTTGACAGCACATACATGCTAGGAATTATTAGGAAAGGCATTATATGGAATAGCTTTGGGAGGAGTGCAGGGGTGGCAACTCGTCTGAGAAATCTGCAGAAACCACAGAAGCCCTCCCTCTCATATGGATAGAAGTACCCTACTTTGGAAACACATCTTCATGAATGTAGCTAGAAGCTATTTGCAGTGCAACCCTAAACAGATTTAACATCCTCTTTAAACCCATTAATTCCAGTGGAATTAGAAAGTCATAATGCTGCTCAGGATTGCACTGTAAATCTGCATGATTATTTTATGAGAGAATTTACATCTGAATCAGCACAACAAAGTTGCTAAATTGTTTCTTTCAGCATGCAGAACGTTCTCAAAATTTGTTCTACTGAGCTTTTTGTAAATTTAAGGGTTAGATTTTTAAAAAATTGAAAAAAAGTTTTACTAGGAAAACAAAAACAAAAAACAAGCATATCACAGAATATTAGGAAGATAAACAGATGCAAGACTCCCCTGGCATACGAGCCAGGTACATTTATTCTTTGTTGGAGGGATGACTCGGGTTTTCTGATTTCAAAATCAGAAATATGCTGTTATCAGATTTTAACCTCCAATTCACAATTAATTGTGCCAAATTTATGGCGGCAGCTAGGAGAATTCGTGAGGATTATGTAAAGAAGGGGTCCTGAACTGACTGTTTTTTGAATATTTCCAAGCTTGTATTTTATCTTTTCTTAAATGCCTGAGTACTCTGTATACCATCACAAATGCTACTGAAACTGATATAAATACAGAGACCATGCATAAAGTTGCCAAATTTTGTTCCCATGCAATCAAATTGCATTTTATGGTTCTTACAAGTTAATGTCGAGGTAACAGATTGTAATTTTAACCAGTGTATTCTAGTTAATATTTTTTCTGGAGCTGTATAATTTTTAATTTTTTTTATTATATGTACTATATTTATTAAGCTAGAAGATGTTTGACCACTACTGAATTATTTGTCATATCTCATTATTCATACTAATGTCCTATATTTTATTTTCACAATTATTTTTTGAATATCTTACGTTTTACCTATTTAGGTCCATCTTGATTTTTACAATTTTTATGTGGTTGTTGTTGGCCTGCATTGTGCTGTGTATTGGGTCATGGACCGTAATAAAGCAAACTAAAACTGATGCAAGCCGCCCTGAGCCACCTAGTGGGAAGGGCGGGATATAAATCTCAGATAAATAAATAAAAATAAATTTAAAAAAAGACTGGATAAAGACTATACATGTCTTGCAGATTTTGGGGTGGGTGGGGAGATTGCTAGGTCTTGTCCAGTTGAGATGTGTCATTACCTACCTTTAAAGCCATCAGTCTAATATTCATAATTTTTTTCTTGCATGTTGTGATCCATTCTGCTATGATAGGAGTAACGTTTTCCCCAATACTGTGCATATTCTATTTTAGCCACTGTTATTCAGGCAGAATTATGTTACATTGCTTTTTTCTAAACATAGGCACATAGTTTAACAAAATAACTTCTGTGGTATAAGGGAGTTTTAGCTCTGGACCCTTTTTCTTATATTCCAGCACAATGACCAGTATTTTTGCCCTTGAACAAGACCATCACATGTGCATGTAGTCAACACAAAACCAGAAATCCTCATAAAGATCCCACCCCCAGTTTTGTGTGGAGTTAAATGCATAGCATTTTCAACAGATTTTCTCTAAATGATTGTGAAATTGAAAATGTAAAACCACAGGCAAGCATGAAAATTCCATACATCTCCTGGAATTGTGTATTTCAAATCTTTTCTCATCTGAATTGGAAACAGTATTTTGTAGAATTGAAACACTGAATAATTCCATAAACTATTGAAAACATATGGCCATTCCCCTGTGTTACAGTTTCTTCAACTTTTGTTAGTTTTCTAGTGCCAGATCCATTGGGTATACATCTACCCCCAAAACTTTGAAGCTGTATATATTTGACTCAATTTACACTACTATTTTTAATTTGTTCTACAGCTTCAAAGCCCAATATTTTATTATTGCCTAGGGTTAAATATAAGTTTATGTTTTAGCTGAAGATGTCCATCATCCTGAATGTAGACTTGAAACAAATGAACAAAAAAGAGGTTCCGTTGAGGCTACAGGATATTTTAAGTCAGGTTAATGTGTATGCGGAGGAGTCACATGTGATACTGGGGCAAAAAGGCAGTATATAATTTTTATAAACTAAAATAAATATAATAATTAAAGCTACACATACAAGTTAGGTCTGGCTACACTGGACCTAACTCAGGTTTCCTATAGGCACACAGCAGCTGCCAGGAATGGGTTTTTAAAAAAAAAAAAAATCAGGAACTTAAACAATCTTGAGAAATTGCTGCAAGGAAAGAAAGGGCTTCTGCCTCCCTTCCCTCCAAGCCATTTTCCCACATGGAAACAGCACTGCTTTTGCTGCTTCACATCCAATATTCTCGCTCCTAGCACTGATTCCGTTGGGGGGAAATGGCTTTTTAATGCTGAATTGTAATGAATGTTTTTTTTAATGTTTTGTTTTTATTATTTTTATTTTGTAAGCAATCTCAGCTTCCTGGGGAGCTGGCATTAAAATGTTCTAAATAAATAAATACTTCCCTCCATTGCTTTCAGCATTTTTCCTCCAGCCCAGCACTGATAGTGAAAGTAAGAAGGTGGGCATATAGCTTTTCTCAGCTGCTTCTATTTAAAAACAGACTCACCATGCCCTTCTTGATTATCCCCAGAAAGAGGAGAAAAGCTCATACAGCCACCAAATCACATCCTCTAGGCCTTCTCTATAATGAAGGAGACACCCCTGAATAATTAATGAATAACCCTATAAAATAATAAATAAAAATATGCTCTTGTCTTTAGAAGCAAAAAGGGTGTCTGATGTAATGCTGAAGAAGCTGCAATATGATAAAACCAGACAGGCCTCCAATGGGTGTGAGTCACCAATGTGTATAGATAACAGGCAGGCTTCTTTAAGGAAACTCCTTGCTGATGCTAGGTGACTTCTACCACCATTATTTTTATGAACAGAATTAGCACCTGAAATGTTTTTGTTTTAAATTGGAATGTTTTAAGATTAATGTGATTTTAAACCCTTGTATAATTATATGGACATGTTGTTAGCCGCCCTGAGCCTGCTTCGGCGGGGAGGGCGGGATATAAATAAAATTTATTATTATTATTGAATTGATAAGCAGACTCAGTGGAAAACTACTGAAAGAAAGGGGGTGGCGGGAGTTGAATCTGATAATTTTGTAAGGGCCTGCTTGTTGAGCTGGCTTTGTGCTTAAAAGGGATGGTCTGTGGACTGGAAAGGGGGTTTCAATATTTTTGGGAGCCTTGCTGCTCAATTGGACCCTGCTATTGGTGCCAATAGTAAACCTCATTTCAATCAGTAAGTGCGCAGCCTCGTTATTCCACTGCTACAATAACTGATATTGACAGTGCCCTCCTATGCAGTTGTTTCAGTCTGGAATAACTCTGAATGGTTGCCTGTAAAATGGCTACTCTTTCTCCTTTCTGCATGAAATTTAGAAGGGAGAATCTCTTGGATGAGGGGAGTTATACCCAGACAATGTGTCCCTATTGAAACCTACAGAAATGACTAGTGAGTTTATTTTCTGATAAAACTGGCTTTATTTCTGATAGTCAAAAATCTGATTGAGGATTGTTTTTGTACACCCCCTTGTAGAGGGCCCTGGCATTTGCATAGCATACAAAGCCCAGATGCTGTAGTAGATGTGCAGTGGGAGTTGAATATTTCAGTTTCCCAGTGCTATTTGAGCAGTGTGTAAAATATGATTTCCCATAACACACATGAAGGAGGAGGTCATCTTATTCTTTCACATCAATAAAAAATTTAATTGTGCTTAGGTTGTCCAATAAAACACTTATCTGGAATGATCCTAAAAGGTTCAATTTATTAAAGTTTAATTTCTCACTTTCTAAAATCCTGACTTCAAACACTTCGTCACACAAAATTTAATTTTAGCCATGATAGTGATTTGATTTCATATGGAAGCATACTGGAAATTCAGCTTTTAAATTTACTACAGGCAACCTAAATGCCCTTCCTCCCAGCCTTTGTGGTCAGATTCAAGTTGTAAATTATTGGAGAAACATAAAACATGGCCTGTACTTTTATACACTGTGAATTCTTCAAGCAATCTACATGCATTTTATGTGTTCTGTTGCAGAAGAGAGCCTAATTATTACAATTTGCCATCCAAAACTTTATAGTTAAGCCTTGCAGAAATAGTGTTCCTGCCAAAAGCTTCCTGCCCAGGTGCTTAACCAATTAGCTCTTAAGAGGCCTGGTTATAAAATGAACCACAGCAAGTTTGCTGTATATAAGGTGATGGTCTGCAAACTCCAAGATGAAAATTTCTTTTCTTAACCAGAACTATGTAAATCCTGAGAGATACTTTGATTGCATATGGCTACATTTCTAATGCCATCTCATATTCCTCATTGACATATTATATGATGTTAGCAGTACTTCTTTTTTTAAAAAAAAAATCCCGTAAAACAAATTGAATGCTCTTTACAGAAGTTCCTTTAAAATAATTTATAGGATTTTTGCAACTGTTTGGTTGCAACTTATAATATGCATAAGCATAGGGAGAGCCAGTGAGCCTATACATTGTATTTATTTTGAAGAAACATTTCACTGTATTTGCCCAACAAGGAATATCTTTGCTAAAAACAACAACAAAAAGCCATCAAGGGTTGGTACTGTATCTCATTGGCTTCAGGGCTCAAAGTAGGGTTAATTGTTAGGACATAGCTGCATTAATGATTTAAACAGGCTGAACAGCCATTCTCTCTTCTCTCGTCTATATTTCTATGAGCAGGAGTAGCATGGATAGTTCACAGCATTCAAATAAAACTATAAGTCCTGGGATATTGGAGAGGAAGCCATGAGAGTTAAGCTGGAATAAAACCAACATAATCATGTACTTTAAATACACCCGTAGTGAATTTTCTCCGTAGACTGTATTTTTCAGATATTCCTCTTTGAGACTGCAATAAACTTCTTTAAAAGGCTGTCAAAGGTGTTTTAAAGCCAGTCTTCCAAAGCTTTCAGAGGATTGTGGATTACATTTTTAACAATGCTATCCTAACCAGTGTTACACCCATCCTGAGTCCATTGGACTTCAAAGGATGTAACTCTGATTAGGATGGCATTCTAATTCCTAAAGTAACATACCTAACATTAATTGGATGACCTGAACAACACAATGTTATGTGCATGCTACAAATACAATCACATGTTAGTGAATTTCAAATACAAGATTTGTATTAATTCTTACCCTGCAAAGGCAGCTCAGGCTGCAATTCTGTAAGGTTCCTTACCTGCATAGGTCAGTATGTCCATGGCTACTAGCCATAACAGCTAAGGGCAATGAGTTTCTCAGAAGCATCTCACTGGCTGTTGTTGAAAACCATAGTGCTAGACTAGATGGGTCCTGATGCAGAAAATATATATGACCAGGCTTTCTGATTTGTTTAAACTGTGAAATGTTTTAAATAAAAAATGGAGATATCATTCCATGAAAATCAGTATACGCTAAGTACATTTGGGGAACAAGAGTTTAATATAATGACTTCAGTTTTTATATTGCTAGCTTTTTGCATATAGATTATTTATTGTAAAAACATGAATAACCAATTCCACACACTGCAATCACAATGCCAATATTTGCAGGGCTAAAACCAGCTGCCTAAAATGCCCAGATTTCATTTATTTTTCTGACCTTCCTTTTTATTTATGGTTATTAAACCTGTGTGTGTTTACAGAAGGAAAGTACACCTGAAAAGTTTGATGGCAAACCGCTTGGAAACCTAAGTCAAGGTGTTGATATTCCAGTTTCTCAAAAGGTAGAACAAGTTGCTGCAGAAAATCTGAAAACTTACAACATTGAAACATTTCCTTCTGCGCCGAACACAGAAATGCCATATACAATCCAGGAAGATGAAATTGCCATTACCTTGGAAAACCAAGAAATCTTACCTGAAGGTAATACTTACAGCCTGTCTTGCTAATTGTGGAATGTTATACATTTATACTACTTCAGAGAAAGGGACTGTGATGAAAATGAAATACAAATAGGCTCAGCACTTATTCCTACATTATTACATTTTTGCTTAATCATGCACTCACCAATTAGTGAAAAACATAGGTGAATGATATAAAGGGGGAGGGAAAATTATCAGCTACAACAGTTAACATATATATGATGTGAATTAACTCAGAACTGAGGACACTGGGAGATACCTCACTGGCAGTGCAATCCTAAGAAAAGTTCCCTGAGTGAAAACCCGACTTTATAGACCTTTATAGGATTCCTCTTTGGATCATCCCAGCACTATTTTGCAAACTGTGACCAGGATCTCACTGTTGCAGCCTCTTAAAGTAAACAGATGGTCAAAAAACAGGTATTCATTGTTGCTTCTTCAGAAGGTTGATAAGAATGCCAGTCCCCAGGTTTCAGCCAGAAAAATGGAACAACATAGCAACAGTACAAATTAGGGTCCAGCACAGCTTTTACTGTCTGGGACGGGAGATGGTAAGCCCTTAGAGGCAATCCTTGCTTTACATATATACTTCGGTTTGAATATCTAAATACAACATATGTGAAGCTCTTGAAAAATGTGTAGTATGGATATATGTGAAATTCAGTTCTTGTGACTTTAAACATGAGGAAGTGGGAGTCGGAACTTTTTTCAGACACCATTTCTGTGTTTTCAGAGGACACACTTCACATTTTTTGGGTATAGTTCACACTAGTCAAGAAGACTTGAACTATTAGCATTGCTAAAGTTTTTATAAAGTGTAAAGAAGACAAAAACATTTGCAATAAATGCCCTTAAACTATAGTAGTTTTAGATTAGGGTGTTTTGTTATTATTGTAGTTTTGTTATTATTGTAGCTGTTTTTCAACCATGAACAGGAGACTAGACCTTTGGACCTTTCTGAATTTCATTTCCTTCCAAATCAGACTATTTTGCTTGAAGGTTGATCCTGTGTATAGCCATCCTTCCTAACTAAAGTGTGCGTTTGTGTATAATTAGCACCAGTTTTTTTAGAATGAACATAATTGATACCTGATATATGACATAATGCCAGTGCAGGTAGCCCTGATGACAGCAACATCTTGGAAGTTCTTGAACCAGCATTACTATCAACACATTGTTATAGACTGTGCCAGTATTTACTTGGAATTCTCCTTTTGGAAGCACACCTTCCAAGACCTTATGGTCATATTGAATTCTAGTCACCAAACAGAAGTGGAACACACGTTTTATATTTTTGTTCTTGACTGCAGTTATAATTTCTGAATGAACTGATATATATTCTGTTCCTTTTAGTTTCCAAATTTGCAGACAGAGAATTGGTTCATTTTGAGCCTCCTAAATCGCCAAATAATTTTTCTTCACATGAGCCACTAAATCACACATTGCTGGATCCGCAGGAAAATGTGGATTTTGCAGAAGCCAGAAAATCTGAGAAACCACCTTCAGCTTTGGGAAATAACACAGCATATTCCATGAATGACCATGTTCAGAAGTCCTCAATGACATGTATAACACTACCACCAAGATCAGCAGCTGAAAACAGAATTGTCAACCAAAGTCCTTTGGCTTTTCAAGACACAAGAGTCAAACATCTTTTGAAAACAATGGATGAGAATCTTCCAGTTCCAACATGGCAGTACCAAGAAAAAGACAGCAATACGCTCTTGGGGATAGAAACACCACAGCTCTTACCAAGGCTAAGACAAGTTACCCTGAGAGACACGTTAACTAAAAAGATCTCATGGATGGGACTGTCACAGCAACAGCCCATTGGCTCCTTCCCCTTTTGCACCAGTGGGTCAAGACCACCAGTGTTCCCCTTGACCCAACAGCAAACACTTACAGTGAGAAGCCTGAAGCAATCAAAAGAAAAGACCAAAGAATTTTTCAACAATGGAAATGTTAGAAGGAACTTTGCCCCACTCAAGCATACAGCTAAAGATATGGACCTGAATCTTCCAGTATTGTCTCTACCATTTCAGACAAAGTCAGTTAAAAAGTCTGAAATCCTAAAACTAGATATCACATAATCTATCCCTTGGGAAGAGAAACGTTAAATGGCAAGTGGTGATGGTGCATGAGTATGTGTGTATACGTGCAAGACAACAAAAGAAACAAAGAGTCTGACGTTACGAACAAGAAAAAATAGGGGTTACAGAAGGAAATGGGGAAGAAGTAAAGTGTGAACATGAAGATTGTAGAAATGCATCTGAAGACTGGTTTTCAAGTTGGTGATCCAAGAGAGAAAAAACATGACACATTAAATATTGGAACAGATAGTGGGAAAAAATAATGGTCATTAGCTTTTTTCCTATTTATTTATTTCAACTTTAGGATGCTTTCAGCCAAAATTGGCTTCCAAATCAGCTCAGATCAGATACAACCAATACAAGTAACAATTAAAATATAATATTAAAAGGTGCTTGTGGAAGAGGTTCTCATTAAGGTCTGGGCTGAGGAGACTCACACTGAACCCAGGTACACTATATATCCTGTTTCCACACACCCACAAATTTCTGAAATTGGTGCCAAATAGTTAATGTTGGGTTAACTTTTTAAAAAAGTTCTAGTACCTGAAATGCTTTTTATATGTTTCTTAGGTGTAAAAATGACAGTCTGGATTCATGAGGGTAAGCTATTACTCTCCAAGTCAATTGTTATGAGTGAAAACTCATTAATTAGTCTATTAATTAGCTTTATTAATTAATTAAAGCTATTAATTAGCTTTAAAACAGGGAACCTGTTGCTGTTTTCCTTAGACAGGTTGCACTTGTTACTGCATATTGCACTACAGTATCATTCCCCTCCTGGATTTTGCCTGGTGAATAAGAAAATCAAGGAAGTGATGATTACAGACTGCAGTCTCCAGCAATATATGTATCCATCTTCAGAGTCAGGCTGTAATCCACTGCTCATCATGTCTCTCTTCTGCCATACAAACATAATGCCAGTATGCACTAAGACCTGAGATATATATGTATATGTATACAGAATATTGGACAGACAAACTCACTGGGCGTTTTCACACTGACCTTACTCGGAAGCGACGTCCCTCTTCACCGCGCAGTGTCTGTGCGGATTTCGCACTAATTGCTCCGCAGAACCCGGAAGAGCCGGGTTCTGCGGCCAGTTTACATTTGCGACGCAAAAGCCGCGGGACTTTGCGGCTCTTCCGGGTTCTGCGGAGCAATTAGTGCGAAATCCGCGCAGACGCTGCGTGGTGAAGAGGGACATCACTCCCGAGTGCGAAAACGCTCACTGATTCATTTCCACCAGGTTGGTGGTTCATTAATAGCGTTACATAGAGGAGATACCCTCCCTGAAGGAAAGACTTTTATGGCAGTCTAGCCATAATCTTGCTCTTTTCCCATATAAATGAGGCAGGGAACAGGACTGGCAGTACTGGAAACATGCCAGCAAATTGGGTCAAGAGTTACAGACGGCTATATAGAGAACTCTAACCCATATACAGTCCCTGTCTTTCAGTTTCTGTTCCATTGGGGGATGGAGGAGAAAGCCCTGTGTGTTTATGTATGCACTAATTTTAGTAAGTCATGTTCCTTGATTTTTCAGTCAAGATTCTTAGGCACATGTAAGCACTTGCTTTTCAGACACACTGGAAATCTCCCCCAACACCAACTGGAATTACTTGTACTAGGGTTGCCAGGACCCCAGTCCAGCCAGAGGATCCCCCAGTCTGCGGGGGTCCAATACACCACCAAAAAGCTGGCCAGCAGAGGAAACCCCACCCCTGAACAGGGACATTATTGCATGTCATCCCTAATGTAATGATGTCACTTGACATCATTGCATCAAGGATATTGTGCAATGACACTCTGGTTGAGAGTAAAAAAAGTTGGAAAGTAAGATCTGTGCTGTTTAAACTTTAAACAATTATGCCTTTACTTGTATGCATGTCTCAATGAATATTATTATTCCTTGTCTATTTTCGTTGTAGGGCAATAATCAAACTGAGTAGGATGGGCTTATCAGCTTAGGGAAGAAATGAAGTATTGACAGGATCTTTTTAAAAGTCTATCCTTGATTTTATACTAAATTTAGATGTTTATAGCTTTAAATGGCATTTTCTTATATAATGTAATTGTATTGCCTCCTACTTCCTATTATCTGGATTCTTATCAACAAATGCCTAATAAAGATTTCAGTATCAGTATCAGAAACTCTGGTTTTGGGGCAAACTCTATGGTTCTATAGCTAAAAACCCATAGAGATTTGCCCAAAACCTAGAACATCTCATGAAACATTGGCAATGTGATAATGTCACTTCCAGTGATGTCATATCCCCCCTCCCCACCAGAAGCAATGTGGGACCTGTGGGACTTGTACTACATTTCAGCTTTCTTCCTAATTGAACCTTAATTTGGGAAGTGGCATGTTGGGTGACACAAAGCTAACTTTCAAACCAGAGCCCTAAATGCTGTGCAGTGTGAGGAATTTTGGTGATTCTTTGCTCTACCCATCAGAAAAGAGTTCAATGTACTATTCATGGAAGTCATAGGAGTGAAATAGTTCTGGTGTCATTCATATTGCTCTATTTATCACATTTGTTTCACATGTGCTTTGATTCATTATAATTAGAGCAACTATTATTGAAATGCAAGAATAATTAGTCCAGCTTGTAGGAGTATGAAAGGATGCTTATGCTGTACTGATGCAAAAACATAATTAAAGAGAAAGAACTTTATTTAAAGACATGCTTAATCTTTAATGGAATCTTTAAAATAATACTTTTGAAGTCATTAAGCATTTTAGTATAATGGTGCAACGTTTGTTTCATTAAGAGAATTATATCATTTAGCTAGTGCAGAGGTCAGCAACCTGTGAGCACCTTTGAAATTCTACACAAGGTGATGGGCATCGCCACAAAATGGCTTCTACAAGTAGCAGTGGCTACCATAAATGGCCACCATAGCTGACCTTCAGTCACACAGTGAAGATTCTTGAGCTAGGGTGGCAACTGCTCCCAAAGTAACATTCTTTTAAAATCTGTACAACCAATCAGATCTCCAATGGCCAGTCAGAAGTCCTTCTGGGCAAAAGCCTCACATGGTTCCAGGAAAGGTGCTTGCTGGCACCATGGCACTCACAGGCACAACAGTGGAGAGCCCTGAGCTAGTCCATTTTTTTTTTTTTTTACAAATATAGACTTGGGAATAACAGTGACTCTTTTGCAGGTTTGGTGTGAATGCAAACAAGGTTATAAGTCTGGTCCTCGTTGTATTATCTCCAGACCAGACGAGACCTGAGATTTCTGAATGTAAGGAAGACCTGGTGCATTCAGAGCTGCCCCCAGTGTTAGAACATAAGAAGAGCCCAGCTGGATCAGACCAGAGGGACATCTAGTCCAGCAACCTGCTTCATACACCAACTAACAGGGAATAGAGGCCAAAGACTTCATCTGATGTTGCACCGCAGCACTAGTATGCAGAGGTTTGCTGCCTCTGAGTATGAAATTTCCTTTAGTTACCATATTATCCTCCATAAATTCATCTAGCTGAATGGAGAAGCCTATGATCACCAGGATTTCTCTAAGCAAACTAAAGCATCAGGGTTTGAGGCAAAAGATACTATCACCAGGCACACATAAGATACCTATTGCTGGTGTGACCAGGAATTCAGGAGCACCTTTAAAACTTACAAAATATTTTCAAAATATATGCTTTTATGGCTACCCCTCTGGAACTGTTCTTTGGTTGTATCACATCAGATGGCAGTGGAGATTCAAATGTTTAACTGTGGAAAAATTCATTGCCTATTCAAAACTAGTATGTTAAAGGAAAGGTGGGGCTAGGACTTGTGGATTTTTATATGCTCAGGGAGCTTTTGTGAAGGATCTAAGGACATACAAACATTTAGCTACCCCTTTTTAGTCAGAAGTGATATAATACATCACCAAATGGTGCATTGTTTCAGTATGTTGATAGTGTATTAGACTGTTCCACCTTCATCATTAGTATAACATGGTTATATGCAAGCTCAGTCTTAAACTGTGAAATGCAGCTGGTTTATTATTGGATAAAATTACTTGCTATATCCATCATCCACAATGTAAATCATTCACTAAACAGGTAAAGTGGAACAAGTCAGGCTGAATAATGTGTATGACAAACTCTGCCTTAAGGCTGGTTTACATGTTATATACAACCCCATGGAGTCTGCTTTAAATCACTCCACAATGCCATTGTGTGGTACAGTGGCTATATACGACATTTTTCTCAATAAAGTACTCAAGGCAATTCACAAACAGTAATTTAAAATAAAACCAATCTTGTCAAATATTGCATAGACAAAGGTCAATGCATAACAGATAAAAATACTTGGTAAAAATTAAGAATTTCACAAACAAGTTACGCTCATTACAGTACTCATGTATATATAGACATATTAGTTAAAGGCATCACTTACCATAAAATAAAACTGCATTTTTATAATTTTGTTTCCTCACAAATCTCACGTGAATTTTCCTTGATGCAACTGTAAATAAAGCAAAACAAGATATACTGTTATATTTGATATATAGCAGGTATTATTATTATTAAATTTTATTTGAATCCCACCCTACCCGCCTAGGCAGGCTCAGGGTGGCTAACAACATTCAATAAAACATTATACAGAATACAATAATTAAAAAATGACATTAAAATTATACATAGTTAAATACATATCTTAAAATTAATCCAGTTTATATAATTTAGAACTTATAACTTAACAGCAGCAGAGATGTTCCGGGCACTATTTATCTATTTACATATTTATATAATGGCAAGGATCACTAAGAGTTATTTTGTTGGATCATCCATTCGGCCATCCTTTGTCAGCAGTCTAGGAAGGCCTGCCTAAAGAGGATGGTCTTGCAGGCCCTGCAGAATTGGTCTAGGCTCCGCAGGGCCTGCACCTCCTCCAGCAGCTGATTCCACAGGCACGGGGCTGCCACGAAGAAGGCCTGTGCCCAAGTGCTCTGTAATTTCGCCTCCCTTGGCCCAGGGACAGTCAGCTTCTTCTTCCCTGCTGACCTCAGTGCTCTTTGGGGCTCGTATGGGGAGAGACGGTCCTTCAGGTAGGCAGGTCCTTGGCCATATAGGGCTTTAAAGGTAATAACCAGCACTTTGTAGCGAATCCAGTATATAACTGGCAGCCAGTGCAGTTCGCGCAGCCTTGGCTGTATATGCTCCCATTTCAGGAGTCCTAATAACAGCCTGACCGCTGCGTTCTGCACTAGCTGCAGCTTCCAGGTTTGACACAAAGGCAGCCCCATGTAGAGGGCATTACAGTAGTCCAATCTTGAGGTGACCGTCGCATGGATCACTGTTGCTAGGTCCCGGCGCTCCAGGAAAGGGGCCAACTGCCTTGCCCGCTTCAGATGAAAAAACGCCGACTTGGCAGTGGCAGCTACCTGGGCCTCCATCGATACTGAAGGCTCCAGTAGAACTCCCAGGCTCCTGACCTGGCACGCCGCTTTCAGCGGCGCACCATCAAAACCTGGGAGAGGTATTTCCCCTCGCAGAGCACCGCGGCCCACGCAAAGGACCTCTGTCTTCGTCGGGTTCAGCTTCAGCCCACTCAGCCTAAGCCAGGTTGCCACAGCCTGCAATGCCCGGTCCAAATTCCCTGGGACGCAGTCAGGCCATCCATCCATTAGCAGATAGAGCTGGGTGTCATCTGCATATTGATGACAACCCAGCCCAAACCTCCAGGCAATCTGGGCAAGGGGGTGCATGTAGATGTTAAATAACATCGGAGAGAGAACCGCTCCCTGAGGCACCCCACAATCTAGTGTGCACCTCCGGGAGAGCTCACCCCCGATTGCCACCCTTTGTCCCCGTCCTTTGAGGAAGGAGGAAAGCCATTGTAAGGCCAGCCCCCTAACCTCTATGTCGGCGAGTCAGTAGCCGATGGTCGACCGTGTCAAACGCAGCCGACAGATCCAACAGCATCAGCTCCACCACGCCGCCTCGATCCAGTTGTTGTTGGAGGTCATCCGCCAAGGCGACCAGCACTGTCTCCGTCCCATGGCCCGGGCGAAAGCTGAACTGGGAAGGGTCTAGGAGGGAAGCGTCATCCAGAAACTTCTGCAGTTGCAACGCCACTGCCCTCTCAATAATTTTACCTAAAAACAGTAAATTAGAGACTGGTTGGTAATTTGCCAATTCGGCCGGGTCTGCTGTACATTTTTTCAGGAGGGGACGGACCAAAGCCTCTTTCAGAGGTGATGGTAAACGCCCCTCTAAGAGGGATCTATTTATTATGTCCCGTAAAGGACATCTACGCTCCCTCTGGCAAGATTTAATCAGTCAAGAGGGGCAAGGGTCCAAATCACAAGTTGTTCGTCGTGCAACAGAGAGAATTCCGTCGACTTCCTCCGGGCTGAGTGGGTCGAACCGATCCAACACTAAACCTGAAGACAGGCACGGAGCCTCAAGTTCCTGTACTGTTTCAAATGTGGTAGGCAGGTCTTGGCGAAGCAACGTGATTTTATCTGCAAAACGTTTCGCAAAAGCCTCACAGCCTATCTCTAATTCTCTAACATTTGGTTTGCCTTGGGGCAATGTGGTAAGATCTCTAATTATACTAAACAATTGTGCTGGGCGCGAATTTGCAGGTGCAATCTTGGCTGCAAAGTAGTCTTTCTTTGCAGCCTTGACTGCCATCTCATAAGACTTCATAAACATTCTATAGGATGTTCTCGTTGCTTCATCCCGAGTATGCCGCCACTGCCTCTCTAGTCGTCTGAGCCCTTGTTTCAGTTGACGTAGCTCCAAGGTATACCATGGAGCCAGCCTCCTGCGAGGGCGCAGAGGACGTTGGGGTGCGATCTCGTCGATAGCCCTGGATAGTCGGCCTTGCTAGGCCTCTACCAGGTCATTGAGGGAATCGCCAGGGGGCCAGGGACCCCTCAGTGCCATTTGGAACCGTTCCGGGTCCATCAGGCTCCGGGGGCGAGCCAGAATAGGCTCTCCGCCCATACAGGGTTGGGGTGGTATCTCCATACGGGCCTTGAGGGCTAGGTGATCCGACCATGGTACCACTTCAACCGCGATATTGTTCACCAGAATCCTGGATGCAAAGATCAGGTCTAACATGTGTCCGGCCTGGTGCGTGGGGGTCGTAACAAATTGAGAGAGTCCCAGTGTTGCCATGGAAGGTAAACAATTATGTACTGTAGCAATCAACTACTGAGAAAGATAGACAAAAAGTTCCCTCTTGGGGAATCATACAGTAGTCCATACAACTAAATCTGTAGCACAACCACTTTAACGTGTAAGCAGTCTATCTTTAATAGGTATGCTATGATAAGTGACCTTCATTTATGTTGTAGGACATTTCGTTTCTTAAAAGCAAACTATTGAAAGCACAATCACAGATGATTCCTATGAGAAGAAAAAATAGGAGAAGCCTAAAGAAGTTGAGGTGGCTCCATAAACAGCTCTCTAAAGACTTGAGAAATAAAAAAAGACTCATTTAGGAAATGGAAGGACAGTCATTTAGGAAATGGAAGGATGAATATAAACAAACACCAGTGCTAGTAGAGAGTTAGGAAAGCTAAAGCTCAGTATGAGCTTCGCTTAGCCAAAGTTGCTAAAAACAACAAAAAAAGGGTTCTTTTCTTATGTCCAGATTAAGAAAAAAAGACCAAGGACATGGTAGGCCCATTGTGAGGGCAGGAAAGGGAAATTGTAACAGGTGATGAAGAGACAGCAGAATTGCTCAATTCCTACTTTTCCTTAGTCTTCTCTTCTGAGGGAAACAGTGCTCAACATGGCAAAAACAGAACATATAAGGAGGGTATGGAGTTCCAACCTAGGATCAGCATGGGGTAATACATAAACGCCTAGTTTCTTTAAATGAAACTAAGTTCTCAGGGTCAGATGAACTGCATCTAAGAGTACTAAAAGAGCTTGCAGATGTAATTTCTGAGCCTCTGGTCATTATTTTTGAGAATTCTTGGAGAACAGGTGAGGTGCCAGAAGATTGGAGGTGAGCAAATGTTGTCCCCATCTTCAAGAAGGGGAAAGAGGAGGATCCGGGTAACTACTGATCCATCAGCTTGGTGTCTATACCTGGAAAAGTTTTAGAACAAATCATCAAACAGTCAGTCCTGGAACACTTAGAAAGGATGGCCATGATTACTAAGAACCAGCATGCAAGAACAAGTCATGTCAGACTAACCTGATCTCTTTTTTTGAGAATGTGACTACCTTGCTGGATCAGGGGAATGCTGTAGACATAGTTTATCTTGATTTCAGTAAGGCTTTTGATAAGGTGCCACATACTATCCTTATTGACAAGTTGGTAAAATGTGGTTTGGATCCTGTTACCATTAGGTGGATCTGTAACTGGTTGACGATTGCAATCAAAGAGTGTGTGTGAATGGAGAGTGCGTGTGAATGTCATCCTCTTGGAGAGGAGTGACAAGTGGAGTGCCTCAAGGATCTGTCCTGGGGCCTGTTTTGTTCAACAGCTTTATAAATGATTTGGATGAAGGAATAGAGGAAATGGTTATTAAATCTGCAGATGATACTTAATTTGGAGGGGGAGTTACAAATACAGTAGAAGACAGAAACAGGATACAGGATGATCTTGACAGGGTGGGAAACTGGGGTGAAACCAATAAAATGAATTTTAACAGGGATAAATGTAAAGTTCTGCATTTGGATAGGAAAAATCCCATGCATTGTTATAGGATGGGGGAGACTTGTCTTAGCAGTAGTATGTGCAAAAAGGATCTAGGGGTCTTAGTGGACCATATGCTGAACATGAGTCAACAGTGTGATGCGGTGGCTAAAAAAGCAAATGCAATATTGCGCTGTATTAACAGAAGTATAGTGTCCAGATCTTTTGAAGTGATGGTATCGCTTTACTCTGCTCTGGTAAGACATCTGGAGTATTATGTCCAGTTTTTGGCGCCACATTTTAATAAAGATATAGACAAGCTGGAATGGCTCCAGAGGAAGGCAACAAAGATGGTGAGGGATCTGGAGATGAAGAAAGTCCTATGAAGAAAGATTGAAGGAGCTGGGCATGTTTAGCCTGGAGAGGAGGTACTTGATCACCATCTTCAAGTACCTGAAGGGCTGTCATATAAAGGATGGTGCAGAATTGTTTTCTGTGGCCCCAGGAGGTAGGACCAGAACCAGCAGGTTGAAATTAAATCAAAAGAGTTTCTGGCTCAACATTAGGAAGAACTTCCAGACAGTTAGAGCGATTCCTCAGTGGAACAGGCTTCCTTGGGAGGTGGTGGGCCTCCTTGTTTGGAGGTTTTTAAACAGAGGCTGGATAGCCATCTGACAGCAATGCAGATCCTGTGAATTTGGGCTGGTGGTGGCGGTATTTGTGAGTTTCCTGCATTGTGCAGAAGGTGGGACTAGATGACCCTGGAGGCCCCTTCCAACTTTATAATTCCATGATTCTATGACTCTGTTGGAATATCAGTTCTCTGAATCCTTTCTTTACACTACCCTTATCACTACCCTTCCAGGAAGCCCCACCAAACAATGGGCACATCCACAAGCCTATTGCCCTTTCACAACACCCCCTCCAGCCTAGAAATAGCAGCTCTCCAGCAGCCCTGGCCTCACTCAATGCACAGCAGCCAAGAAGGTCAGAGCGCCTGCTCCGGCTGCAACACCACTGAGGATGTTCTCTGCAGCTGAGAACGAAACGTCTGGAAGAAAAACTTTCTCCAGTAGAACAAGGCACTTGAGCCCGAAAGATTCTACAAACCCTAATGATGTTACCAGCCGTGAAAACCTGAAACCTTTCTTTACACTTGGAAAATTGACATTCTGTAAATAACTGGAAATATAAGCATCTTTTTTTTTAAAAAAGTAACTGTATACCAAACAGAAGACTAGTAATTATTTATTACTTTTCTATCCAGACTTATGTAACATTAATAGATCTGCTTATGAAGACTGTTGAAACTCATTATTAATTACCTACTGTGGGGATGTTGCCTCTTTTTATCTGGGTTCAGCTCCCCAGTCTCAGTTGCTTAATAACAGTATTTCTTTAGTAACATAGAACTCTCCATATCATTTAACCAGCACTAGTAGTGAATAAGCTTTTCATTTACTGTATTTAGCACTCTAAAATCAATACAGGAGAGAGCTATTTGCTCTCAACATAGCTGCAGGAATGCCAGGAGATACCAATAAAGGCCTATTTAAGAAGTTATTTTGCAGTGACTCATATGTGCATACCATCAAGTTCAGCCCATTTATGACAACCCCACAGGATTTTCAAGGCAAGTAACATTCAAAAGTGGTTTGCCATTGCCTGCCTAGATTTCCTTGGAAAACTCCCATACAAGTATTAATCAGGCTGATTTAGTTTCCAAAATCAGAAGATATCTAGGCATAGGCTATCCAGAGTGCAAAGACTAGAGTACAGGGATGTCAAACTCAATTGTTAGGAGGGCTGGATCTGACACAAATTGGACTTTGTGGGGCTGGGCCATGTGTATTATAAAATGTAATGTGAGGTAGCGGATATATAAACTTTATAAAGGACACAGTTATTCCTTAAATGTATCACCCACATATCAAAAAGAAAGGCTGCTTCCACACAGGGATTTCCTCTTGGTTGGTAGGGGGAAGTCCCCATGTGAACAGAAGCATTCAGACAACCTGCTACCCAATCTGGGCACACTAATATGGTGCCTATTTTTCCTCATTAGTACTACGTAAAATAAAAAACTCAGTCTCTTACTATAAGCAACCAGCTGAGGATTGAGTGGCTACCTAGAGAGAGGGTGGAGCGAAGCTATGCTTTCTAAATGAGGGCCTACTGCATGCTACTCCCACCCCCTTTAGCCCATTAAGGGGTTTTTTCTTGCCTTGTCAATTTGCATGGCAGCAATAGTGCAGGGCTCAGTAAGGAAAGGGAACGGAGGGAAAGGGGGAGATTCCAAGCTACAGGACTCCCTGTAGTAGCTGTTGCGTCTTTTTGCTTGAGCAAGCACAAGCACAGAGAAAGCAGAGGTGACTGCAACCATGGCAGCAACAAGCTGAGTAATAACAGGTGTGTGCAGACTCTATTGCTTCCCATTCCTACCCTGCTTGCTGCTGCCACCATAGCTGGGGAATGAAAATGTGTTCCCATGTGGGTACAGCCCAATGTAAAAAAAGAAAAAAAAATCATCCTTACCTAGGTTTCCAATCCCCAGGTGGGGGCAGAGGATCCCATGATTTGGAGGCCCTCTCCCTGCTTCAGGGTCATCAGAAAGTGGAGTTGGGGGAGGGCAGGTCTCAGATTCAGTGGGAGCTCACAGGAGCACAGCTCCATCCTGAACTTTTCTGAGAATTTCTCCACCTCCTTCTGAGAGTTCCACCTCCTTATCCATTGAATAGTATGTGCATGTGCTCCACCACCTATTTTTCTACAAAACAACCCCTGGGGGAGGGAAATATCTACTGGGAACTTCACTATTCCCTGGGGAGACCAATTTCCATAGGGTATAATGGAGAATCTGTTGGTCTCTGGGAGGTCCTGTTTTTTGAGACAGAGCACCAAATTTGCAGCATAGCATCCAGTGTCTCTCCTCAAAACACCCTTCAAGTTTTTTAAAAAACTGGACAAATCTATGAGCCCCAGAAGAAGTTGCCCCTATCCTTCATTATTTCCAATGTAGGGAAGGCATTTAAAAAGTGTGTGGTCCCTTTAAATGTGATGGCCAGAACTCCCTTTGGAGTTCAATTATGCTTGTCACAACCTTGCTCCTGGGTCCACCCCAAATATTTCCTGGCTCCACTCCCAAAGTTTCTGGACTCCATCCCCAAAGTCCCCAGATATTTCTTGAATTGTACATGACAACCCTGCCCTTACCCCAAAACCTGCCTAAAATGCTCCACCATGAAGCCCACTGAGTATCTGTTGCTGCCTCTCAATTCAAACCTGCCTTTATGGGGTTATTGTGGGAATACAATCTTTTCTAAAGAAAGGGCAGGACACAGGTGGACTAAATAAATAAAGAAGCTTTTATGTTGTGATGAGTCATTCTTGCATAGCCTCTTACCATAAGCCAGCCCATATTTATGATGCCACGAAAAACAGGTTCATGGTAGCAGAACAAAAATCATCCAATGAGTCATGAGGTTTATTTCTTAGTAAGAGCCCCCACTGAAGCAAGTTGACATGGCCACTCTATGTGACCATAGTCATGGGCAAATCAGCCCTTAGCTCAGTTCATGAAAACATTGTTCAACCTGGCATGGACAATTTTAACTTGTGGTTTCATAGCTCTACACAGACCAATCCTATGAAACTTGTGGTTTCATAGCACTACACAGATCAGTTACACAAACTGAATCCTGCTGGGTTTAGATAATTGCAGACAGGACTGTGGGCTTACTCAGGCAGTCAGGATTACTACCCCTTGTAACATCAACCGTTCCTTGTGATTGTAATGTCCACATTTTCCAACCATTGCACTTAATCCCTGATGGATATAGACAGTTCATAAAAATTATTTTCAAGTATGAAGACATTTTCCTTGGAAAAAAAAAAGGAAAGCCAGGGCAGAATAATTTTGAGGCACCCTTGTTGAAGCTGATCTGTTGAGCTTTATAACGCATACCTAATTACATTGTCCCTTTAGCCATAAAAAATACACTGCAGTTAATAATTTAGCAGGAGAGAAATTTTCGTTTAGCTTCTAGGTAGCCTCTGAATTATTGAGAAGGCATTCTGACATCAGATAGCTTTTTCAGTGCAGTGGCATCCTCCTTGTGTAAAATGGTGAAGAGAGATCAAAATGAATGAACCATCCCCTGAAGACTCTCATGTTACTGCCTATGAATAAGCCCTCCAAACCAGAAGCCAATGAAAAAGAAGACGGCAGCTCATATTCACCAGCAAGACAGCCGGCTGCCACTTGTCCATTCACTTGTTATACACAATATGTAGGAAATCCATGGCTCACAGAAATAAAAAAATGAGTTTCATAACTGGCTCTGCTCTGTGCATTTCTGTATAGGTAGCCAGCAAATGACCAGATTTTTAAAATATATAAAATATATAAAATATATAAAAGCAATCAAAGTATAAGAACATAAGAGAAGCCATGTTGGATCAGGCCAATGGTCCATCCAGTCCATCACTCTGTCACACAGTGACACAAAAAACCCAGGTGCCATCAGGAGGTCCACTAGTGGGGCCAGAACACTAGAAGCCCTCCCACTGTTGCCCCCCGCATCAATAATACAGGGCATCACTGCCACAGACAGAGAGTTCCATCTATGCCCTGTGGCTAATAGCCACTGAAAGACCTCTGCTCCATGTTTTTCCAATCCCCTCTTGAAGCCGTCTATGCATGTAGCTGCCACCACCTCCTGTGGCAGTGAATTCCATGTGTTAATCACTCTTTGAGTGAAGAAGTACTTCCTTTTATCAGTTCTAACCTGACTGCTTACCAATTTCATTGAGTGCTCAGGAGTACTTGTATAGGAGGGAGAGAATGTGGAGAGCGGAGATAGTAGGGAAGACTTCTGAGATTATTTTTGTGCATGTTTTATTTGTGGTGACTGCTTTCATCTGTAAGAAATCAGGTTTCTCTGTGACTTGATAACTATGGGTTAAATTTTCCTATTTTGTGCTCTAAAAACACTGCTTTCTCCTTTCCTTTGCGAGGAAGAAATGCCTATAAGAGGAAAGAAACAGTAGCAGCTGACCCAGAATGTAAAAATACTAGATGGCAATAATCTCTGGGTGTCTGCATGATGAACACTATTACATTTTTTATGCGCTGTTAGCTGTACTGTGTCAAAGGGTCAGAAAGGTGATGGGGAGAGTTACATGGCATGCAGACTTAATCATCTACTTTGCAGTCAGGCAGGTGGAAAACTTCTAAGATGTTCCAGGATGCCATCATGTGATTCTATTCTTTAGCATATTGAAGCATTTTAAATTGCCACTTTCTTAGTTTTATTAATTATGGTTTTAATTGTATTTGTAAATGTTTTCAATCGAATTGTATGAATTATTATGCTGTGAGCCGCCCTGAGACACTTCGATGAGAAGGGCGGGATATAAGTCCACTAAATAAATAAATAAATAAATTAGTTTGATCTCAAAGTTTGAAATAGTCAATGTCATTATTTTCACAGCAAGTAACCAAGCATAGTTTTACATTTAGAACAATACATTGATAATGTGTTATTAAAAATATGAAAGACTGTAAAAATCCTTTGTTATAAACATATTTGGATCCATTCTGTTCATTCAAGCAGACTCCTTAAGCTACCAGAAGCTAGCACTTAGCAGGTCCAATCAGGGTTCAAACTAGATAGCTCATTCCTAATTATATTCACTATACATTCAGACCCATTTATTGGTTTCAGTAGGTCTTACTCCTACATAAATAAGCTTGAGCTTGCAAGCTCAGGTCTTTCAAATTTCCACTAAGGCAGATTGTTTTGTGGTGCATCTGCAAAAGCTGCTCTGGTCCCTATGTGGCTTTTTTAAAAATGAAATTTGAGAATGCTTGCTCCAAAGCTAGCTGCAAAACTCGGTTTCCAACATATGGCTCACAGGTGCCTGAAAGTCAATCTTTGGGCTTCCTTACAGAATAGGTACAAAATCAAACACAAGTCTCCACTTTTATCATCTTTCAGGCTAACCATCCCCAACATCAAAGAGGTAGTTTCACCTCTCTAAGTGCTGTGCGATTCTGTGAGACTGTGTGTGTATTTCATATTGCCTGAACACTACAGTCTCAGTGCTCCTTATGATGGCCAGACTTACAGTCCAGCACACTGTGCCTCTATATATGCCAGAATCAGTAGGCTGAGAAGAGTAGACTGGAACCATTGTTAAGACTCAAAAAAAGCAGTCACTCGATCTAGGGCCACTTAAAACCAATTAATACAACTATTTTGACAGGGTAGCAATGTCATGAGGCTGTTCTGTTGCCAGTTTTTGCATTGCAGTTGTTTTCTGAACACTGTACCACATATCAGTATTGAGAACCCCATTATCTCAGGAAATCTACATTTTGAACATATTCTAACTAGAACATGTTACACTGTGGCCTAAGGATAGACTGCTGAGCTGGGGAGGGGGTTGTCAGTGTGGTGACACTCATCCCTGTACATGTCCATCCTGCTCAGGGGTGACCCTTGTGTGGAGTACAGCTAAATCAGGGCTGTTTCATATGTGACGATTTTCCTTCATGGATACAACTTTTGTACAGATAAGCACATATACACCATCACATGTGATAAATATACATACTTAAATGCAGTGCAAAGCTTACAGTGGCACAGTTTGGGATGCCTCCAATGCACATGATGCTGCCCATCTGTACCCAGCCAGAGACAAGCATATCTCTGAAAACATCCTAGCCCCACTAAGGATTGTCAGAAGCCACCATGACTTCCAAGCATGCAAACACACACAAATACTTTTTTAAAATCTTGTTGGTCTCTGAGGTGCTGCTGGACTTAAATTTAGCTGTGACATACAAATCCAAGTGCAAGAAAGAACTGGATTTTGTCTTTCCCCCTAACCAGGATTATAAACCTGTATTTAAAAACTGGTTAAGATCCCAGTGAGCAGGATGAAGATTAACTCGTGTTAACTCATGTACATTCATACTTCAAAGGTTGTGGTAGCATTCAACTGAGTCTCAGAGTGAGAAGGGAGTGGCAAAGGGGAACCCAGCAAGAAAAATTTGTAAACAGTTATCCTTAATCGTGGTTAAAGGTTACATCTGAATGCAGCTGAAGTTTGTAGACCAAGCTGCTGTGAAAGATACGGCAGGAAAGGTACACAGAAATAATATCTGTGGAGAAAAATCTTCATGTGTGAAAAGGATCTGCCTCCAGTCTTCACCTACATCAAGTTCTGCATTAAGTCTTGATTGCCCACATGTATTTCTCCTGAGCATTCCTAAACATGCTTGTACACTTAGGTTTTTGCTCTTACGCTTGGGTTTTTTTTTGTCTTTATGAATAGTAATTCTTACTTACTACATCTGTGTTTTCACCCAATTGTGGCTGTCACTGAACTAGAGTGTTGAAAAAGGTTTCTCCTAGTGTTTCTAACAAAAAGGAAATTTCCTCCAAATGTTTTGCCATGGTAGGAAATTTCTTAAAAAACATTAAACTGGCTGCTTTTTAATGATGTGTTTAAAATTAAACATTCCCAGATGGGATATATCATGGACAAGCCATGTTCTTTAATTCAAGAACCTTGTTTACTTTAAAATCTGAAACTGGCTACAAATGTAAACCAGTATTATTTTATTTTCAAACACCTGGAAAAAATTACCAAATTCTTAGGTGTGCATTGTAATGAGAACAAATAAGGAAGAGTGTGAATTCTTGGGTTTCAATATCTATTTTTAAATTGCTTCCCCAGTAAGCTTTCAATTTAGATTTAGTGAGATTCTAACTATATTATTTTTTAATGCTAGACGATTATTAGAGATATATTTCTGCAGTTTTAACATATCTAGTTGGAACATTACATGGTGTTTCAGGCTTATTCTATGGCATTTTAGATGACATCTTCCTAAATTAAAACATGAAGTTGTATTATTAAACTTTTACATGAAAAACACCTGTGGGAAGGTGTGTTAGCATTAACAATTTTATAAGAGAAACATGGATGGATCTGTTGCTATCTTGCACAAAACTAGTGCATTTCAGTCCCTCTGGTTTCAATGAGATTTAAGCAAATGTAACTGTGCAGTATTACAGTCTTGAATCCTGATCATTTTTCACATCACATTGTGTATCATTTTAGAGTACACACATTTAACGTTGGTTTAATGTTACCCAAGAAGCTAAACAGAAGATACTATTGTCATCACTTCTGTATAGTGCAGTCCTAATCATGTTTACTCAAAAGAAATGCCCACTGAATTCAAGAGGATTTATTCATTAATAATTGGATTTAGGATTGCACCTTACATTATATTTTTATAGATGTGTACCATTGGCAGGGATGGCCACCTTTGTTTTTCCTGATAGTCCTTCAGTGTTTTCTTCATAACTTGCAGAAATTCAAAAAGTATAGCTTTCATGTTAGTCATCATTTTTTTGTTTAGGAGTTTATATCCTACTTTTCTTCCCACTAGAATCTCAAAGTATCTTCTAAAAATGGAATATACACACACACACATACACAGGGCTTTTTTTTTAGCAGGAACACACAGGAATGCAGTTCCGGCTGGCTTGGTGGCAGGGAGTGTGGCCTAATATGCAAATGAGTCCCTGCTGTATATATGAAATAAATAAGGAAAAATATAATGCACAATGCCAGCTCTTGGGGGGGATGTCTTTGATCTACTAGGCCAAAGGCTATGAACCATAAGGTAAGAGCTAAAGGTGAAAAGCTTTGCCCTGCACTGTGCTGAACCCAATTGTTTCCTCAAGGTCTGCCCACCTCCCTGAGACTGTATCTTTTGCACCCTCAGATCTTCTGGCCTTCTGAGGTCAGATGTGTAAATTAATACATCCATTTTGATATCAAAGCAAGATCTCTACGTTAAAGGCTTTTTTTCTCCAGTTGCTTTCAAGAGGAAGTAGCCTGACAACCTGAATAATCTAGGGAAACACTGATCAAAACTCTCAAAATCTCCCTACAAGACAAACTTCCCTGTTAATTTAATCAAAATCCCAGGAAGAGTCACCAGCCCATCTCTTGACCATTATGAGCTGGTTTGAGTCATGTGAACCACCCATGCTAATTCAGTCATCTGCAGCTGGACATGTGTCCTGGCTCCTATTATACCACCTTGTATTCTTTCCTGGCATTCCTTTATAACAGAAAGTTTAAATTGTCTTATGACAGCCTACATCCTGAGCCTCACGCCAATGGGGTCACAAATCCAAAAGTGGCATCAATCACAGTGGAATGCAAATCTGACCAATGGGCAACTGGATCCTGCATTTTTTGCCCATAACATCATGGATTCTTAGTCTGCACCAAATTTGTCCAATAGCAGTGCTTCTGTTGCTTGCACTCAGGTAAATCCATGTGCATAAGGTGGGCATGTCACATCCTCAGTATTGTACATCACCTAGAGCCCTATTAGGGATTAGGCAATTCATAAATGAAATGAAATAAATTAATAAAAATAAAATTAAAGTTGCCAACTCTGAGTTTGAATATTTTTAGAGATTTGGAAGATAGAGGGTGGGTTACTTGGAGTGGAGGGACCTCAGCGGGATATAATATCATAGAGTTCACCCTCCAAAGCAACTATTTCCTCCCAGAGAACTGATCTCTGTATGCTGGAGATCAGCTGTAATTCTGGGAGATCTCCAGGTGACACTTGGAGATTGGCAACCTTACAACCTTTCTATTTTTTGTAGTTGGCTTGCTTTGTAAGCCAAAATGCCCTCAAAACGACGTTGGGGAATTGACAGGTGGGCACCTATGGCTTAAAAAGGATCCAGAATCTATGTATACAGGATTCCACTTCCAGAAATTATTGCTTAAATTCACCAAGGACACTAATTAAATAAAAACAATTAAAAATTTATTGTAGGAAAATATAGAACACACATACAAGGTGATGGATACATACAACACACATACAGTCCTAATAAAAATAGAAAGAAATGCATAGAGGTAACATAAGGATGGACAAATAGGGCGACAATTACCGATCATAGTCTTCAAGGAAGGCTCCAATGGTGACGAACGAGGACTAGGGGGAAGAGACCCTCAACTGATCAGGAATCGGGGATGTATCTAGACAGCTAGATGCACACCTGTGGGGAGCTGGGTCACAGGTTATAAGGACTACCTTGAGCTCTTAGGGGATGGGAGGTACAGGGGCGGATGACAGCTGGTCAGCTGGTATATGACCTCAGAAAAGGGGAGGCTCTGCAATGACCATAAGGGCTGGACTTATGCAGTAGCCAATAGCCAGTTTATTGGGGGCACCTGATTGGATGCCCATACCTGGCCAATGAGGAGACTTGGCCTTAGTTACCTGGTTGGACTTCCAGGTAACAATGGGTCAAAGAGGGAGGCTCCAGGATAACCATTAAGGGAAAGAATGAGAGAAATTATTGGGGTGGGGGTGATTAAAACTATCAAACTTATCTAAAAAGGCGATGATAGATGGTGAAATTGCTACCTAAGGTAACACCCTGTCTATACAAAGACACTTGGCTCTAGGTGAAGATGTTCTTCCTCTTCTTCATCCCTCTACTGGCACTAGTCTTTGTCTTGGGTTCCTTGGACAAAGGCTTAGGCAGTCTGGCAGGATCCATGCCTAAGATAAGCTTGATGGCCTTATGCATAGGTGACATCTGTTGAGTACGTGAGCCTCTCGCTTCGCTGTAATGGAGTCTGACACTGCAGGAAGATAGCTGTTGGTGATGTTAGCTTTCCCATATGGATTCTATGATCAAGGCTGGAAACCACTTGCCTGGATAGTTCCTGGCGGCGCACCTTCTTCCGCTGCAACGGCTGAGATGATGATCGCATGGAGTGACTGGAAACCCATCTGTTCTCCTGGTTAGCACTCCTCCAGAGACACAAAGTGTTGCTGCAATGTTGTGGCTGTTAGTACTCACATAAATCCCTTCATTCTGGTAGACAAAACCCATGTTCTCCTGGCAGATGTGTGTGAGTTGAGTCTCCAGGCACCCTGGCAACCAAACAGGTGACTACGATGTTCTGGAATTAGGGGTCTTTTTCTCACAGCTCCTACACCTTGTTCCATCACCATGATCATGAACTCATTGAATTCTCCTCATCAAGGTAGAGTATGTTTTTCTTTCTTCTGTTCTGCTTTCCTTCCTAAAATTTACTATCTATGTGTTCTTACATGCTCCTGCCACTCACTTTTTTCGTTCTCTGAGTGCTGCCAATCTGTCTCATTGCTAGCCCGTCCTTCATAGCACTTCCACCAGGCTAAGGACTCCTTCCTATTTAAAATATCTTTCCCCCCATTAATTCCACCACACCTTTTAGTCCCTTTTGGGGGAGCCCATTACCCATCTCTGTTCTTCCACATGTTTTCTCTGGGCTAGAAGGAGCACAATCTGAACTCAAAGTATTTAGTGGTAAGCTAAATACTAAAGACAACATAAACCAGTGTCTCCATCAGTCTCCTTGCTCCTTATCCTCCCCAAACTCTTGTTAAGCAGCCCACTGGCTGCAACAAGGGGAGAAAGGCTGGTAAAGATACCAGTGAAGGAACAGGACAGAAGATGAAACTACTGTAACCTGTCAGGGTGTGCTATACCACTGCAAAGTATAAACCATCAAAGTTGTGGCATTTCTGATGAAGTCCTGGAATCCTACCTTGTCACAAGGGCTGTTCCTATTCTGATGACAGTTGTATGGGGGAGAGATGTTCACCTCAGCTTCATTAACCAGACAACATCATAAAAAGAAAATATGACATTCCATTAACTAGCTGCTCAAAGCAGAATCTACACTTTTTTGGGATAAGAGACAACTGCTCCAAAGCACTGGAGAGACTGTTTCTAAACCCAGTAGGGTTGCCATACTTTTTTCTGGCAGGATTTGTGTATAACAAACAACCGCTGTTGAAGCCACAGTAGGCTGTTCAAAATGGTGTGACATTACACATGGGCTCCCAAAGTTTTCTATGGACTATCTCTTCTGATTTCTTTTTGAACATCTTGGGACAATAAGTCATGAAGGCCAGACTACAGAAACTCTTAAATAGAAAAATTCTAAAACACAAATAAGGGCATGTACTATAGCTATTAGAATTCCATACAATCCTAATGCTCAGCCTTACTACCTAGATACAGATTTATTGTGTAACGGGAGAGTCCTGAGTTATGAGGCATTTTATGTATTTAAAACAAACTGAGTTTCTCCATTAAAAGTGGGGGAAATGAGGCATAAAAACCATAGATCCTGAAAGAGTACAGAGGACATAATGAAATACCATCACCAAATACAAGTCAGAACATGACAAGACTAAATACTTGAAGAACTTGGCTAGATGTTAGTGACTCTGCTCCTTCTGATGTGTAATAGAATGAGAAATACCACTTAAATAAACTGTAAAAAGAAGACAAAGAGGAGAATTTGCTAAATGATATTTGCCCTTCTATAGAGTCCCATGAAGTTGCCAGTAATGTATCAGGTTATAAAATCTACAAATTTAATTCTGAAACTGGCCCCAGCATGCGGATCAAAAGAATTCACAAAATGGGTCCAGGAACACATAAGTTTGCCAACCAGCCAGGAATAAAATCCTGTTATGTTGAAAATGGCAATTGAAATAGGTAGAAAATGGCAACTGATAATTTTTGCTGACCAAACTGATATTAAAGGGATTGCTAGAGGGGCCTGTTTAAAGTTGATTATCTTATGGATACACAGGGGAGATTTCTGTACAAACTTAAAGAAAGTCCTAGTTCAATACTCTAAACACTTTATCACATTGATTGAGATTCCTGTTTCTGAGGTTTAAGATACAGAAATCAACAGGTTTCATGGCATAGAGATAAACATCATCACTGGGAGATTGCTAAGGATCTAACTTCTTTAAGAGGGGCAACTACAGATTCCTGTTAGAAAGCTGACAGCTCTAGAAGGCTTTTTTCCTGTACTTTTTTCCTGGCCAGTATCTCTTTCTTTGGCTGTGAATATGCAACACTATATCATTGCACCTATTCTCTTTGATTATTTTGTCTGTTAAATTGTTACCTGCCTGTTCCACAATCACAGGACCTAACTATTTTATAATCCGTCTCAAGTTTTCTCCTTTTCCTTCTTCAAGAATGTAGTGCTTAGTTCTCGTGCTTAGTTCTCATGGCTTTCTTATCGAAATGTTTTTAATGTTTGGAGGGGGTCAGTCAGAAAATTTCAATTTGGTGGGTTCAGTTAGCAATTTTTCTCCAGGCCAGTTTGGCAAGGGATCCTGAAGGTTTTTGTCATCTTCTGGGCATGGAGCAGGGGTCACTGGGAATGTATATGTGTGAAGGAGATATTTATGAAGTTCCTGCATTGTGCAAGGGTTTGGACTAGAATACTCTGGAGATTCCTTTCAACTCTATGATTCTGTGAACTGCATCATATGGACTGGGGTTTTGTGTGTATGCCAGTTATTGCTGTGATGCTCTTTAAACAAAAAAGGAGGGGAGAGGAGAATTGGAAGCAGAATATTTTCTCACCTCTAAAAGTTGCTAACTAATGAGTTCATCAGCCAATGATCTTGTTGTCCTGCAGGTCATGATATTGAATAACAATATCTTGTTTCCACCTCTGGTTATAGATACCATGGTATGTGGTAATGATGAGTGAATGTCAGTAAACTTAATCTTCATGCATGTTCTTCATGCATTCTGACTAATGAAAACTTTTGCCAGAATAAGGTAATTAGTATTTAAGATGTCACAAGATTTTTTGGCATTGTAGTAAACTTAAGGGCTCACAAAGGCAAACTTCCAGTTCTTTTGCACACCTCTCCAAAGAGTGGCAGTAACTAACACAAATTAAGTTACCCAGCTGGTATCATTTATACAGTGCTTCCCTACAGGGTCTGTTCATATCCATACTTTCTTTTTTGAAAAGAAGAATCACATAATCATCTTTGCCACTGTTCCTCTTGCAAACTTCTCTACTCCTTCTCTACTCCTTTGTGCCTGTGTGTAATTTGCACACCAACAAAGAGAAACAGAAATTCTTGAAAATACAGGTGCTGGTGGGTAGCCATGTTAGTGGGGTAGTAGCACAAGCTAGGAGTCCAGTAATACCTTAAAGACCAACAACAATTTCCAGGTAAAAAACTGGACATATCTGATGAAGTGATTTTTGCGAAAGGTTCTATCCTGGAAATTGTTGTTAGTCTTTAAGGTGATTTAAGTAGGAAAAAGGTTAAGAAAGCATAGACAATTTAAATATTACCAGATATTAACAAGTAGACAAAAATCCATGTGTTTATTTCACAATAAATTAAAAACATATTGACCCTTACAAAAGCCTCTGTTATCTTTGATGACATACAATGACATTCAAAAGGGATATATATTGACTCCAAGTAGATGCATTTCAGCCCGAATGGCCTTCCTCAGTGGCCAAACTATTAACATTGGAACATAACTCCTGACATAATAATATAACAAATGTTTATCCTAAATAGACTAAAATGAAGTTATTCTGATAATAATTGTTTATGACCAAGAGAAAGAATACTGATCAAAAAAGTCACTCTATAGAATTCACAGCCATGGTCAGGAACACGTAGTCCCAGGGCCAGTACACCTGCTAGGCAACCTTAGGTGGTCATCTAGGGCACAGCCCTGGGGTGCCAAATTGGGCACCCTTGGAAGGGTGGGGGCTGTCCCTCCCTCCCAGTTAAATTGCACAGGAGGGAGCAGCCGCTGCCCTTCCCACACCCAGGAAAAAACCTGCCAATCAACTGATCAGTGGGGTCCTTAAATTGCCTGGGAGGCCGGCTCCTGCTCCCAATTATGGGTAGTGCCTACAGAAGCAGCTGGGCTGGCCTTCTCCATTTAAAGAGCATGCCGACCAGCTGATTGGCATGATCTTTAAGTCATGCAGGAAGCTTAGGAGGCGGGGGCATCTTTCAAGCTACTGCAGAGGTGTTTAAAGGTTGCCCCCCACTGGTGATTCAAACAGCACAGGAAGAGCAGCAGGAGGAGCTGCTGCCCTTTCCACATGCCCTTTCCAGTTGGTCACTGGGCTCTTTAAATGAGGGGGAGGCTGGCCTGGCTGCTCCTGCTGGTGCTACTCATGATTGGGAGAGCACTCCGCAGCAGGCACCGACCTCTTGGGTGATTTAAAGGCCCCGCTAATCAGCTGATCAGTGGGACCTTTTCCAGGCATGAGAAGGGCAGTGGCTGCTCCTGAGCACCCTCCCACATGATTTAAAACACCCAGAGGGAGGGGTTGGCCCCCACCCTCCCAGCCAAGTTGCCAGCAAACCTGGCACCAGCCCTGCTTAGTCCTATAGCATGTACCTTTCTTGCTTACTTTCTTAAGTAGAGTTAAAGGTAAAAAAGGTAGTCCCCTATGCAAGCACCAGTTGTTTTTGACTCTGGGGTGACGTTGCTTTCACAACGTTTTCATGGCAGACTTTTTACGGAGTGGTTTTCCATTGCCTTCTCCATTCATCTATACTTTCCCCGCAAGCTGGGTACTCATTTTACCAACCTCAGAAGGATGGAAGGCTGAGTCAACCTTGAGCCAGCTACTTGAACCAGCTTCCACTGGGATCAAACTCAGGTCATGAGCAGAGGGCTCTGACTGCAGTACTGCAGCTATACCACTCTGCACCACGGGGCTCTTAGCAAGTAGAGTTACACCTGGCTAATTTCATTGAAGAAACATTGCTTAGAATGACATTGTTATGATAAGAAATCACAAGAGAACAATTTGGAAATCTCACCTCAACCCATGGGGTTCTAAAAGTGCAAGGGGCTTTTTTACACCCTGTTTTTCTCTTTTAGTGACTTTCAACTGCTCTCAACATTTCATTATCTTAAGAGTTCTCATCAAATTATTCTTTGGAATTTTTTTCTTTTCCTGTTTGTTAATTTACCAAGTTGTATATTTCTGCATATGTGGGGAATTGTCAGATAGGTAGAAACCCCAACCCTGTCTACAAATCTTGAACTTCAACTACTAGATCATTGATAGCCAGTTTGGTGTAGTGGTTAAGTGTGCGGACTCTTATCTGGGAGAACCGGGTTTGATTCCCCACTCCTCCACTTACACCTGCTAGAATGGCCTTGGGTCAGCCATAACTCTGGCAGAGGTTGTCCTTGAAAGGGCAGCTGCTGTGAGAGCCCTCTCCAGCCCAACCCACCTCACAGGGTGTCTGTTGTGGGGGAGGAAGGTAAAGGAGATCGTGAGCCGCTCTGAGACTCTTCGGAGTGGAGGGCGGGATAGAAATCCAATATCTTCTTCTTCTTCTTCTTCTACTCTTCTACTTTTTGGAAAGTATATGATATCTCATAGCTATTTTGTCATATTTCAGAAAATATCATTGCAAAGAGCAATGGAAAGTGCCAGACTCCTTCAGCATACATTTCAGCTTGCACTGATTGTCTAAAAGTAAAATGAAACAAAACTGTAGCAGCAATCTTAAACACTCTTTATTAGAGAGTTAGTGCCACTGAATACCATGAGATTGACTCTTAGGTAAATATGTTTAGAATCATGCTGTAAGGGGCAACAAAATACTGTTAGAGCTTTTGATCACAAAATTGGAAGAAGAGTAATAAAAAAAGACTTTCCTGGTAGAATGAAGAGAGAATAAGAATTTGATTTTTCAATTTGAACAGACTTTTCCCCACAGGCCTTGAAAAGGAGCTTGAGCTGCAGGCACTGGCAGGTGTTAATACTGTGTGTGCGTTCACACACACTAAAGAATGCACTTTGCAACTGGATTTTTACTGTGTAAGAATAGCAAAATCCGCTTGCAAACAGTTGCCCTGTGAAAGCACCCAGTGAAAAGCTTCAACCAGTAATTTCTACCAATCAAGTTTCTGTAAAAGCATAGGAGAAAACCAGGTGGAGTCTATCTGGTCCACTGGTAACTATAGCTGGAGCTCCCACAATGAAAATAGTACATCTGATACCTAGCAATTCTGAATGAGGGACTTCAAAGTTTGGATGACTAATGACTATTCAACCACCGAATGTATTCTGAGTCCAGGAATCCAAAAAGGCAACCCACCTGAAGTGTGTGTATGAATAGAAAACTTCTGGAAGTACATTAAAATATGAATAAAATCTCTAATTGCTTGATGATGGTTAACATCCTCCAGGAGCGGAATTATTGCTTGCTGCTGAAAAGCACCATGAGGAATTTTTCTCACAGTTTTCAGCCTATCTTTTGCAGGTGCTTCAGCATTAGTGCTTTGGTTTGCACCCCTTTTCTTTCAGAAAATATGAAACACCTTTGGAGCAGGAATTCAGTTTTCATAGGTCTGTTTGAGATTCTAAACCCATGCAGTTTTATTAACTACATTTTCAAAGTTGTTTTGACAAAACTCCAGAGCTGTATGTGAGTAATCTGTGGTATTTTTAAAGTTCCTCAAGTGATGCCTTTATCCAGTTCCCAAGCAAGAAGACAAAACTCTAATCTCCAAATAAATCTTTCAAGAGAGACGTTAAGCCCAATTCAGTGCATTTTATCTGTGATCCTGTATTTCATTTCCTTTTGATAAACATTTTATTTAGCACTTCCTTAGAAACCTTTCAATATGGTGTATTTTACTACCACATTTTTTTCTCCCTCAGATGATGGAAGTAGAAAAAACAGCTGGCTATTGGTGGACACATTGCTGTAATGTTCAAATGATGATCACAGCTGGCATTTGATAGCCTGGTCATCTGAAATTTCCATTATAGGTCTGCAATCCTGGAAACAGTCTTTTCTGTAAATGCCTGCAACACCCTTCAGCATTCTTTTCCATTCTTGATTATACGGTGGACTAGTTAGAGTGTTAAGAGGCAAATAATCTGTATTAAGCAGGCTTTCACCCATAAGTATACTTTTGGAACCATAAATTGATGTTGACTTGACTTTTCTGGCAATCTGCTTTTAGCACAATAATTACATGACTGTGCACCATTTTGTTTTACAGACTCCAGACATTAACCCTTCACTCTATGTATTTGTTGCACAGAATTATATTACAGCAATATTCTATTATGATTAATATCAGCATTATTTTACAATATCTTTTTGGCTTTGCTGTTCCTTCATTGTGCAAAGCCAGCAATGGAATGCTCTTCCAGTTCCACATATCTCTGCCTCCCCAAACAAAGATTTCACACATGCCATTTGCAGTGCCATTCTAAGCATAGTTAAATGCTTCAAAATCCATCTAAGTCAATGGATTTGGAGGGATGTAATTCTGTTTAGGATCACATTGTCAAAACTCTTTCCATAAAATGTAAGACTTCTTGAGGCACCATACAGATTTAAAACATCCCTTACCACATTTTTGAATTTTGACACCATTTATATATTAAAGGGAAGGAACTAAAATGGATTTTGTTGTAATGCCGTGTGACTTCAACTGCTCTTACATTTACTGGGTAAATATTAACTCAATTTCATGGTATGGAAATGAGATTCCTAAACATCATAAGTGACTGTACACTGAAACAGATGGTCAAAGAGCCAGCTGTATGGTAGTGATTAGGGATGGGCGCGAACCAGCTGACATACTAAAGTTCTTCACAAATTTTGGCCAATTAGTAGTTAGCAAACTGAAGTTTGTGATTTGAAGAACAGCAATAAACTTCCATGGGTTTTGGCACAATTCTTCACAAGAAACAACTTGGTGTCTGGGAGTTCCCTTTTGTTCAGCTGTTTGGTTTAAATGGCTCTAAGCCAGAGATAAATAACCATTTTACATCTGGGTTCACTGTGGAAAGAGTGAGCTGTGTACCTAGGCCACAGCTATTATTTACAGGAAGGGATACTGAGGAACTGAATCAAATTGAAGTGATGAGAGATGAAGTTATAAATGTATTGGGGAAAGTAAAAACCACTAAGTTTGCATGTCTTGATGGTATACACCAGAGAGTTCCTAGGAAACTCAAATATGAGATTATTGATATACTAACCAGTAAACCTAACATGTCACTAAAATCAGCAACTGTATCAGAAGACTAGATAGTAGCAAATGTTACACTAATAACTGAAATTTAAAAAGGAGCCCAGAGGGGAAAAACAGGTTGCTTACTTGTAACTGATGATCTTCGAGTGGTCATCCGTGCAGTCCCACACATGGGTACTGTGCTCAGCCACGACCCCTAGCTCGAAGAATTCAAAAGCTCACCTCAGGCATTTTTTCCGGTGCATTCTTCACCCGTTCTGGGAAGCAGACATGCTGTGCGCATGCCTGGGACAGGGGAGGAGCAAGCTACCCACTTAGTTTCTTCCAGCCGCTACTGACAAGAGAATAGAAGTAGGTAGAAAGGTTCAAACTGGTTGAACGTAAAGAGAATAAACTGTGCCAGCAGTGGGGAAGGCTGGGTGGGCATGTGTGACTGCACAGATGACCATTCAAAGATCATCAGTTACAGGTAAGCAACCTGTTTATCTTCTTTGTGGTCTCTGTGCAGTCCCACACATGGGTGATTAGCAAGCTGTTTCTAGCAGTAGGATGGAGGGTGCTGGCATGATATAACCCAACTCCAAAATATCATACCTGCAGGGGACCTTCCTGAACATGCTTTAATGAAAAACAGAACGAAAAACTGCTTGGCCGAAAGAGGCATCTCGTCTGGCATGAATATCCAGTGCATAATGTGAGATGAATGTCAATGAGGAGGACCACACGGCAGCTGCACAAATGTCTTCTAAAGATGCCCCAGGAAGGAGAGTCAATGAAGTGGCCACAGTCAGAGCCTGGCAAATTTGAGAACTGAGGTGGTCGCTGCCATAAGGCCTAGCATTCTCTGTATCGCTAGGGCTGGTTGTGCTGGAGAAGAGATGATGGATCTTGCCCACGACTTCAGCTGAAGACTGCGGTCTGCCGGAAGGAATGCCAGATGTGGAATCGTACACAGACAGGCTCCTATGAACTGAAGTTTCTGAGAAGGTGCGAGTTTCGATTTCATCCGGTTCACGCAAAGGTCCAGGGAACCCAGAAGTTCCAGGATGAGTGAAATGTCCTTCTTCAACTGATCTGGAGACAGGGCGGTCAGGAGCCAATCATCTATGTAAGGAAAGAGAGAAATTCCCTGTTGGTGGAGAAAGGCGGTGATGCCAGCCATGCACTTTGTGAAAAAACGGTGGGCGGTTGATAGGCCAAAGGAAAGAGCTCTGAACTGAAAATGGCGGCGACCGATGGCAAATCTTAGAAACTTTATGTGACGTTGGCAAATTGTCACATGGAAGAAGGCGTCCTGGAGGACTAAGGATGCTAGCCATGAGCCCTAAGGGATGAGAGGAAGTATGGACTTCAGGGTTATCATATGGAACTTCCTGTGTGGGATGAAGGTGTTGAGTTTTCAGTAAGGGAGAAACAGGAGTTTGAATGAAATGGTGAAATCAAGGGGGCAAATCAAACTCTATGGCATATCCATGCTTTATGACCTTCAGGACCCACGCATCTGTGGTGATGGATTCCCAGGCTTGCAGGTAGGGGCAAAGTCTTGTTGAAGGCAAGGTGTCAGGTGAGTCAAAAGGACTGTTTAGGAGTCTGAGTAGAAGAAGAAGAAGATATTGGATTTATATCCCGCCCTCCACTCCGAAGAGTCTCAGAGCGGCTCACAATCTCCTTTACCTTCCTCCGCCACAACAGACACCCTGTGAGGTGGGTGGGGCTGGAGAGGGCTCTCACAGCAGCTGCCCTTTCAAGGACAACCTCTGCCAGAGCTATGGCTGACCCAAGGCCATTCCAGCAGGTGCAAGTGGAGGAGTGGGGAATCAAACCCGGTTCTCCCAGATAAGAGTCCGCACACTTAACCACTACACCAAACTGGCTCTCCAGAGTAGATTTCTTAGATGACTGTGACCTGGGCTTGTGTTGGAAAGCCTGCTTAGCAGGTGGGGCCTTGCACTTCCAAAACTTGGGTTGTTTTAGAGACCTATGGCATTTGAAATAAGAAGATTTCCAGCTACGGGAACGATACTGTTGTTGTGAAGGGTGCTATGTCACTCCCAGGCACTTTGCACGTTTCCTGCCGTCATCCACGGATGTGAGGATCTCATCGGTTGAGGTACTGAATAGAACTAGACGGTCAAAGGATAAGTCTTCCATCTTGTGTTTGATATCTTGTAGTAAGGATGTGCTGCGTAACCACGCATGGCGATGAAGAGCAACTGCCACGGCCATGGAATGAGAGGAGCAGGATACAGCAGGCATACCAAATTTATCTGTTGCTTACTCACTCTGGAGAATTTGTGCAGAAGATGTGCTGCAGATTTCTGGGAGGACTCAGGAAGAGATGGAACAAGAGAGGTCAGCTGAGTGGTCAAATTGAAAGCATAGGCAGACAAATAGGCAAGGTAATTGTAATTTTTGCAGTTGTAGTAGTCACAGAGTAGAGCTTACGACCCAGAGTGTCCAGCTTTTTCCCTTTCCGGTCAGGAGGAGCAGGATGTCTTGTTTGCTTAGACTTTGAAGCTGAATGGACAATCACCAAGTTTGGTGGCAGGTGTGTAAAAAGGAATTTGAAATCCGGTGCATGAATCCTGTACAGGATTCCAAGCAATGAGCACTGGGAGGGATGGAGGCGAGCTTGTCCCAGGCCTCTCGAAGACCGTCCAAGTGTACTGGCAACATTGGCAAATGAAAGCCAGCAGGAAGATCTGCTTGAACAAGGTTGTGGACAACGTCCGATACCTTGGGCAGGTCTGTAGACAGTTTAATGTTGAGAGTGTAGGCCATATTAGAAATTAGGTCAAGATATGCTTTGGATCCTTCAGACGGTGACAAGTCCAAAGGGGGAACAACATCTGAAGCAGGAGAGGCCGGAGCATCATCTTCCGATGACTGATCTGATTGGTGAGTGTCAGACTCATCTGGGGCTTGAGGATTACTAGGATGAGGATCTGGTAAGTATGCATCCTCAGGGTGTTTGTCCTCAGGGTGCTTGTCCAGAGATACAACAGGTTGAGCCAGTAAGGTAGGTTGAACTGGAGAAAGTCTAGGTGGCTGCACGGACTCTGGAGCTGAACCAGGTGACCGATGCTTAATTGAAGAACAACGTCTTATTGGAGAGAGTCTCGCTGGACTATGATGGTACCAAGATGGACTACTATGGTACCGAGGGTAATACTGAAGATACTATGACGAGTAGTATTCTTCCGAGGTTGGAGAGCGGGAGAAATAACAGTGACGGTGTCGACGACCATGCACTCTAGGAGATGGAGACCTAGATGGGGATGGACTATCAGATTGCCAATGATCATGATGGGATCAAGGCAAACCATGGTACCGACGAGGTACATAGCCAGCATGATGTGAAGGAGAGTATCGAACCTGGGACCGAGATCGAGAACGAATGCCAGTGGTAGTATGCATAGCCATGTCTCTGTAAACCGGAGGGTATTGGCGCTGTGGAGAGCGAGACCGGTCGGGTTGAAACCCCCCAGAGACTTGCACTGATGACTCCCTATAACATGGAGAGATTACCACGTCTCAAAAACTGTGGGTGACAAGGATATTCAAACTGAAGGCTCGACCAGGAGATTGGGATGAGTCACTCAGTATGGATTCGAAAATTTCCTCAGGAAGCTCCAGATGGCTGGTGATCTTGAAGGGATTCGAATTACAGCGGAGGAAGTAGTGTCAGAGATCACGTCCGTTGGAACCGAGAGTTCCGGCAGCAATGTTGGCACGGACATCATTGTGGACTGGCTCAGAACCGTGGAGCTCGACTTCAAAGCCGTGGAACTCGACTTCGAACCTGAGGGTGCCACTGTCACGGAAGGTGTTTGGTATCGAGTCGAGGAAGCAGAAATCAAACCTGAGAACACCGCTGTCACAGAAGCTGTCTGGATCCAAGTTGAAGAGGTGGAAGTAGAACCTGAAGGGTGTGAATCAGGAGCTCAACAAGAATTGGATGAAGACTGTCCGTAGCCTGCTTTGTATGTTTGTTGGATTTATGCTTCCTGGGAGCCGAAGCCACTGAAGCAACTGATGAGGCTGAGTCTGTCACAACTGGTAGTAAGGCGCTGGAGTCAGACCTGTGGGACATAGCAAGTCGAAGGGAAGATTCTAGAAGATGGCTTTTCAGTCTAGCCGCATGGTTTTTCCTAGCTTGTTTTCCAAAACTACTGCAATGCACACAAGTCTCTACACGATGGAACTCCCCCAAACAAAACAAGCAAAAACAGTGTCCATCAGTCGAAGAGATCTTAGTCCCACACCTAAGGCACTTTTTAAAAGTGATCTTGTCTCTTCCTTTCATAACCTCGCCCGGGAGAGCCGAGGGGGGAAGGGAAAAAAAGGGGGGGGATTCAAAGTAAAAGAAAACAAGGGTTTTTTTAGAAAGATCCAAGAAGAAGAGAAAGGAACAATACCAGTCGAAGATGAAGGGAAGGCCTGAGGGAATGACGAAAGACGGAGCTCAACGAGAAGAGCTGTTGACAGAGCAGCGGTAAAGAAGAAACTGAGTGGGCAGCTCACTCCTCCCCTGTCCCAGGCATGTGCAGGGCATGTCTGCTTCCCAGGACGGGCGAGGAATGCACTGGAAAAAATGCCTGAGGCGAGCTTTTGAATTCTCCGAGCTAGGGGTCGTGGCTGAGCACAGTACCCATGTGTGGGACTGCATAGAGACCACGAAGATCCAGAAAATTATAGGCCAGTTAACCTAATGTCTGTCCCATGCAAATTAGCAGAAATTGTAATCCAGGATATTATTATTAGGCACCTAGAGCAGAGGTGTCGAGCTCATTTGTTATAGGGGTTAGATCTGACATAAATGTGACCTTGTCAGGCCGGGCCATGAGTATTAAAAAAAATGTAATTCCAGGTAGCATTATAAAAGACACAAACACAATTAAAGATTTTTAAAAAACAACAACCTTAAAACATGTGTTCTTTGTATCTCTCCTGTGTGATCCAGGAAACTGGCAAAGGAAACTCTGACTCTTTCTTTCTTTCCCCAGGGGACCAGGTTGGGGGGTGGGGAGCCTCAGCCAATAGAAAGAAGAGAAGCTTGGCTCAGTAGCTCTGCTGTACAATTAAGAGAGCCTGGCAAAGCAAGCTATTCTTCTCCCCCCCTTCCTCCCCAAGGGAGGAGCCTCAGCCAATGGAGAAAATAAACACAACTGGAATTAGTGTACTCAATGGACAATAAAAGGAAATCACCGGAAACAATGTAACTTTCACAAAACAGTGTACAAATATATTTAGTGCAAACTGAATTGAACAAAAAGAACAGAACACTGAGTATACAGTATGAATAATGTCCCCACAAAGTCTTTTCACAGCCTGAATGTCAGCTTTTTCTGATAGACACAAGGGTAGGCAAAAATCCTTTCAACTCAGCGTTCAACTCCAAATGGCACGGAGAAAGGAGGAGGAACCACTTATCGCAGGACTCCCCGCGATTTCGACAGAATATACTTCATCAGCCTCCTTCTCTTGATGTTATACAGAGCCTTAACTAAATGTTCTTTACACGTGCCCCCCAACCTGGCCCCCTGGGGAAGGAAAGAAAGAGTCAGAGTTTCCTTTGCCAGTTTTCTGGATCACACAGGAGAGATACAAAGAACACATGTTTTAAGGTTGTTGTGGTTTTTTTTTAAAAAAAAATCTTTAATTAACGCTTGCTCTTCTACAGGTGCTGCTGTAGATCAGCAAGTTCAGTAGATCAGCAAGTTCTCATTGAATTCTTTCATAACTATTGGATGCATGCAACATCAGGGAAAGCCCTTGGCCTCCATGCCCTGTTGTTGGTCCCCCATAGTACCTGGTTGGCTATGGTATGAGACAGGAAGCTGGACTAGGTGGACCACTAGATAATCCAGAAGGGCTCTTCTTATGTTGTTACCTCAGTCCAGGGGTGGAATTCTAGCAGGAGCTCCTTGCATATTAGGCCACACACCCCTGATGTAACCAATCCTCAAAGAGCTTACAAAAAAGAGCCTTGTAAACTCTTGGAGGACTGGCTACATCAGGGAGTGTGGCCTAATGTTCAAAGGAGTGCTTGCTACAATTCCACCCCTGCCTCAGTCCATTCTTTTCCAAAGTAATTTTTTTTAGGTATTCAGATAATCTGAAGGCCCATCAGGAATGCTGATCTATAATCAAATCCCAGCCTTCCTGCACTTTGCATTGCATGTGTTATTATGGCCATAGCTATGAACAGCAGCATGCTATCCTTCTACATTATGCAGGGGAAATGCTTTCGCTTCAGTGGGCATAACACTACAGCAAGTCCTTTCCCCTCCTATATGCGTGGTGGGTATTGTGCCTTGACTTCGACAGAAGACTCCCCTTCCTTTCTTGTCCTCAGCTGGATATCCTGCTGCTGTGCCAGATACAATGCAATGCTCCTGGCTATTGCCTATAACGTGAAATTTTCCTATGCTGCAGATTTGATGGAGACGTCCAACAGATGGAGATGGAAAGATCGTAAACATTAAACTCCCTTAGATACATTGCAAATATGTTGCATCTGTATCACAACCTTAAGACACATTTCCTTTGTTAGTACTTGATCTCAAGCACTGATAGGCTTGGGGGGGTGGGAGGACCTTAAGTGCCTTCTCTCTTCCTTCTTGAGTAGCCTCAATACATTTTTGCATGAGGCAGGGAGTTAAACCTTCCTCTTCCCAGCAGCATGCCCTGACACCTCCCCCCCCCCCCCCGAGCCTTTTAAGGCTAAAACACACATTTGGGGATCTTCAGCATATTGGATCTTCAACATAATGTGTACTTTGGCCTTACATACTCAGGTTCCAATAAGGGCTTGCTGGGATCTGTGTCATTCCTGTTGTTTCCCTCAAATGAGTAGATTTAGCAGTTCTCCAAAGAAAAGAAGAATTATCTTCTTCGCTGAGTTCCCATATCCCCTCTCCATACATATTAATTCTATATAATTAGATGTGATGTCTAGTTACCTAGTTGAGAAACTTCAGGCTCCAGTTATTTTGTAGCTTATTATTAAACTGGGAGATTACACATGACTACAAACCTCTCCCTTGCCAGGTTCTTATGCTGTTTATGTTGGGTGAGATAATTAATTAGAAAGACACCGGAGGTCAGTTCTACCTTCCTCAATGAAATATTGGCTCTGCTAGAGGTTGGCTAGAGCTTCATTGTTATTCACTGTCTTGAAGGAAAAGCAAAAGCCAAGGGCAATTTGTTCATACAATTTTTTAAAAAGATGATTAAGTCTTTCAGCCACACTGAGGGTTCTTTAATGTTCAGCAGATGTGTTGCCTGTGTTCATTTTGTTTGGACAAGAACAGAATCTTTTAGTCTGTCCCAGAATCCCTTTGGCTTTTCAGCAATGTCTCAAGCCCAACCGCCTAGCTAATTGGGTGTTTGCTCCCTCGTGAGTCGTTACAACAGGGCTGGAGAGCTTCAGCTGCATTTTTCAGTGACCTGGTGTCACCCTGAAGCAACACTGGTTTTTCCTTCTTCTCAGTACTTAGATATACCACTGGTTTTAATGACAATTAAAACAGCTCACCAGTGGTTCAAGCTTCTGTTTCTGGAAGAAACCAGTTTTCATACCCTGGCTTTCATGCCAGCATAGGGAAATTTAGAGGGTTTTAGAGAAAGCATAAGGGACCGATGGGCCCAAGTGGTCTTTAGGCTGGTTCTTTTGCATAATTTACCCACAATCCTTTTGGGCTTAAAGTGTAAAATGGGGAGGGGGCTTTGGGCAACCAGTTGGGGGCTAGAGGCTATAAGAAGCTGACCCTTGCTTTATGGCTTGAACATATTTGTACACAAAGATCTCACCTGATCAATACAAGTAAAGCATGCATTTTAGACTATATGAGACAGCCCTGGGGTTCTAGTGCACTGCAGCTCAGCTGCTCTTCTTAGTCTGTGTGTTTGACAAGACATAATTCTAGTCTCCCCACCACTACCACCTCCACACTAACATTTTCATAGATTTTTTTTTGGGGGGGGGGTTGTATTTAGGACAAAAATATTACCTACCCCTGCTATAGGGATCCATAGCAGTTTCAGGGCAAGCTGCAGCATGGCTTCATCTGACTTCATATTGCATTTTTTAAAAAGGTAGTCCCCTGTGCAAGCACCAGTTGTTTCCAACTCTGGGGTGATGTCATATCACGATGTTTTCACAGCAGACTTTTTACGGAGTGGTTTGCAATTGCCTTCCCCATCATATTGCATTAGCCATGTAAAAATCTTACTAGCATAATTTTCTTTCCTGCTGTGTGATGGAATTATAGCAATAGATTATTCCTAGGTTTATATGCACATATTTTCCCAGCCTTGTGAATTCTTCAGTATCCCTTTCAATTGGCCTGTTGTCCCCCCCTCCCCCGCCAGGTCATGAATGATCACACCATTATTATTTGAAAATGGGTTATTTCCCTTGTGCATCTTCCTCATGCCACAAAAAAATCCAGATGACATTGTGTAACCACATAAAACAATTTAGTGTGAACAAATGCTTATGTTTTCAACTCTTTTGCACTTTCTGGCAGCCTTCTTTAAGGCACTGACCCATAGCTTGAGCACTCCCTCAAAGTTCACTGTGTTCTTTTTTAATTGTCTCATACCTCTTTGTTCTTCCCTTCCCATTTTCTGTAACAGTTATTATTTTGTTTTTCTTAATGCAGCCATAGAAATTAAATAATTTTATTGTCAATGTGGGCCAAGACATACTGCACTGACTTTATTACATTCTATATTCCTAATCTAAATTATCCCTGGAGTTCAAACTATGGAAGAACTCCACAAATCTAAAAGTTATTGATCAGGATTCTCTAGCTACAATTGTGGATCTAACCAGGTGCATGAAATGTTGAAGTCAAGAGGGACTCTCAGCTGATTTTAAAGATCTTGCTGGGAGGAAACCACAGCGTTTGTGGGACCTGCTTCATTCATATATCTCTCCTATTGGCTGTGGTGTGTATCACATCATCTATTGGCCCATGAACCACCAGTCAAGGCAACTTGTGTGCTATTGGCTGGGTCTTCTTCTCTCCCCTGTCCACTGCCGGCCCCAGGACAAATGAGGATTGGGCCACTGGGAAACTGCTAGGCAGTAGCTGTTGCTAGGCAACCAAGTTTGCCTCTGTCAGTAAAATGCAACCAACCTTGGTTCTCTTAGTAAAAGGTGGGGAAAGGAGGCCCTTTTCTAGGTCTCTTTAGGCCTTTGAGGGAGAACTCATTGGGGCCAGTAGTGACTAGAGCTGCATGTTCCTGGAGATGTGGTGGTGTTTGAGGAGGGGACAGGCCCCTGTTGAATATAATGCCATAGAGTCCACCCTCCAAAGCAGTTATTTTCTCCAGAGGGAGACAGATCTATTGTCTGGATTTCAGTTGTGATACCAGGAGATCTTTAGGCTCCACCTTGAGGCTGGCTACCTACACCCGGCTGCTTGCTACTGCTGCTGGGAAGGAGATAGGGTTGTTGTCAACTCCAGGTTGGGAAATTCCTGTAGATTTGAGGGGTGAAGCCTGGAGAGGATGGGGTTTGAGGAGGGGAGGCACCTCAGACAGGTACAATGCTATACACTCCACCCTCCAAACCAGCCATTTCCTCCTAGAGAACCATCGGTGTCAATTTCCAGGTGAGGGCTGGAGATCACTCAGAATTACAACTGCTCTCCAGATGGTAGAGATCAGGTCCCCTGGAAAAAGTGGCTGCTTTGCAGGGTGGACTCCATGTCATTATACCCTGCTTAGATCACTTCCCTCCTGCTTTGGTCCACACTGTGATTTTGGACCATTCACAATCTTTCAGCCTAACCTATCTCACAGATCAAAAGGGGGAGAGGAGAATGATGTGAGCTGCATTGGTGCACTCTGTGGAGAAAGACTGTACTCTTCCTAGGAAAAGGCTGCAGGGAGGGGGTAAGAAATGGAAAGCTGAAGTCAGATCACCCACCTTGGGTGAGTGGAAAGGCACCAAGGTTGGGGGGACCAAATGCCTTCACTTGCATGAGTGGGTGGGAAAACAGCAAGGGTGGGGGGCACTCACTCACAGCCTCTTTCTAGAATTCATTGTATTTTCCACCGCAATGGGCCTTATTCCTAGTCTATTAATAATATCAATATCAGCATGGTAATTAGGCTTCCCAACCCTCCCGCCCTGGCGGGGGACCCCCAGATTTGAACCCTCTTCCCCCGCTGTGCAAAAAACCAGAAGCGGGGGGAGGGAAGGGGGGAACGGCGCAAAGGCAGCGAGTCCGGGTCCTTCGGAGGCTGCTGAGCCCGTCTCAGAGGAGCAGCAGCAAGTTGAAGGCGAGAAGAGGCGGTAGTTTGCAGCAGCGGCGGCAGCCTGCTCCGCTCCCCTCCCCTCTGAGGTCAATCAGAGTCTCTGATTGACCTCAGAGGGGAGGGGAGCGGAGCAGGCCACCGCCGCCGCCACGCACTGCCGCCGCCGCGAGTCCTCCGAGTCCTGGCCTTCCCCCTCCCCTTCTCTGATTCAGAGAAGGGGAGGGGGCAGGCCAGGACTCGGAGGACTCACTCGCGGCGGCAGTGCTCAGTGGCAGCGTCGGCCTGCTCCGCTCCCCTCCCCTCTGAGGTCAATCAGAGTCTCTGATTGACCTCAGAGGGGAGGGGAGCGGAGCATGCCACCGCGCACTGCCGCCGCGAGCGAGTCCTCCGAGTCCTGGCCTGCCCCCTCCCCTTCTCTGATTCAGAGAAGGGGAGGGGGCAGGCCAGGACTCGGAGGACTCGCTCGCGGCGGCAGTGCGCGGCGGCGGCCTGCTCCGGCGGAACCCCTTTTCTTTTAGAAAAGACTGAAGAGCTGGGACTGGGGGTGGGGGGGGCAGGATAAAGGTTTATGAAATTATACAGACAGGACTTTTTGTGGACAGACAGAACTTTTTGTCCTTCTCCCGGAAAAACTGGAACCTGTTGGGTGAAAAACGTGCAGCATTGCAAACTATGAATCAGAATTTTCACAATGATGGTGGATGCATACAAACCTGAAACTGGATATTTCACAACAGAATCTTGTGTCCAAAAACGTGAGTGTGGGGGTTGTGCCATGAAAATACTGTTTGTAAAAATGAAGAAAAAACAGCCTCTAAGCCCATTCTTTTTTTAAAAAAAATAGCCTGCATTTAGGGGTGATTTTAGGGAACTACGACTGATCTCCAGACTACCAGAAAATCGTTTTCCCTAGAAAAAACAGATGCTTTGGATGGTGGACTCTATGGCATCGAACCCCGTGGAGGTCCCTGTCCTCCCCATACTCCACCCTCAAATCTTCAGGATTTTCCAATTTGGAGCTGGCAAAAAGGGGTCTGCACCAAGGCAAAACAAAGAAGAAACAAATTGGTATAGAGGGAAATAGAATCTTTAATAATTGAACAGTTATTCCCCTGATGAAGCTACACATGAGATGTGTAGAAGCTGTACAATTATTAAAGATTCTATTTCCCTCTGCACCAGTTTCTTCATCTTCAATTTGAAGCTGGCAACCTTGCCCCCTGCCAATCCCTGCTGATGACTGGGAAGGACCTGGAAACTCTAGCCTGACTTGTAATTGTTTTAAACAATTATACTCTCTTTTTAAAAGTATGTGCTGTTTTGAGGGGAAATCCTTTTGTGCTTCTAGGGGCAGGAAAGACTCTCTCTGCTTTTTCCTTAGAAGAAGAGCAATAGCAACAGTAGAGCCTGGAAAGGATGGGTGTATTTTGAAGTATTGTGATATTTTGACCAAGTACCAACACCTCTAGAGTCCTCTGTATCCCATGGGTATGAAGCAGAAATGATGCATTTGACAACTTGGTATTATGGCCAGATTCTGCTTTATTAGCAACGTTCTGTGATTTTTTTTAAAATAGCAGTCATAATTGCTAAAACAATTTCAAGTACAAATAGGGCTTTTTTGTAGCAGGAACTCTTTTGCATATTAGGCCAAACCCTAGGGTTGCCAATCCCCAGATGGGGGCAGGGGATCCCTCGGTTTGGAGGCCCTCCCCCCGCTTCAGGGTTGTCAGAAAGCGGGGGGAGGGGAGGGAAATGTCTGCTGGGAACTCTGTTATTCCCTATAGAGATTTATTCCCATAGAAAATCATGAAGAATTGATCTGCGGGTATCTTGGGATCTGGGTAGAGACACCAAATTTTTGGGGGGTAGAGACACCAAATTTTCAGTATAGCATCTAGTGCTTCTCCCCAAAATACCCCCCAAGTTTCAAAAATATTGGACTAAGGGGTCCAATTCTATGAGCCCCAAAAGAAGGTGCTCCTATCCTTCATTATTTCCTATGGAAGGAAGGAATTGAAAAGGTGTGCCGTCCCTTTAAATGTAATGGCAAGAACTCCCTTTGGAATTCAATTATGCTTGCCACAGCCTTGATCTTGGCTCCACCCCTAATGTCTCCTGGCTCCACCCCCAAAGTCTCCTGGCTCCACCCCCAAAGTCCCCAGTTATTTCTTGAATTGGACTTGGCAACCCTAATGGTAATCTGTGTCTAAAAGCTACTAAAATAGCTCATGAAGGTATTGAAGCAGTGCTATGATGTGTTGTTATGATGTGAGCCTGCTTCGGCAGGGGAGGGCGGGGTACAAATAAAATTTATTATTATTATTATTATTATTATTATTATTATTGTTAGTTAATTCATTAAAAATTCTGTGAAATGCAGAGAATGTATATCAACAACTACCAAGAGGATTACAATCTAAATAAATGTATAAGGGATAAAAAAGGAAAGGGAGTACTGGATTAGAAAAGGAAAGGAAAGGAAAGGGAAGGGAAGGAGAGGAAAGGAGAGGAAAGGAAAGGAGAGGAAAGGAGAGGAGAGGAGAGGAGAGGAGAGGAGAGGAGAGGAGAGGAGAGGAGAGGAGAGGAGAGGAGAGGAGAGGAGAGGAGAGGAAAGGAGAGGAAAGGAGAGGAAAGGAAAGGAAAGGAAAGGAAAGGAAAGGAAAGGAAAGGAAAGGAAAGGAAAGGAAAGGAAAGGAAAGGAAAGGAAAGGTCCCCTGTGCAAGCACCAGTCATTTCAGACTCTGGATTAGAATAGAGGAAGCATTAAAGTGGGCAGCACAATCCCATACAAATATATGGACAGTATGAGTTTCAAAGATAAGGTGCCACCAAAAATAAATCAAGATGTGATGCAACAAATGTAGTTTCCATGTTCACTAGGAATTGTGTTCTGTAGCAGCTGATGTTTCCTAAGGGTTGCCTGGGGCAACAACAATTCAGCAGAGAACAAGTCTCTCAGCATACTCTCAGTTGCTACTTTATTGCTACATTTCAGGGGCAATGCAAACAAACAGGAAATAACATGGCCAAGGCTGAACAATCACAAACAAAACACCATGTAACATTATAAATTAACAATGTGTTGAACACTTCAATTATTTAATTTCAAAACAAAATAGAGTTAGTGCATGCTTAATACACTTAAATAGAATTATTTTCCAGTCACTGTTACACTATCCAGTCCATACAAATTTTGACCTGCAAATTCTCACAGTTCTACCATGATGTTCAGCAATCAACCAGAGCGGTCCTTGAGTGCTTCTGCCAGTTCACAGATATAGTTGAATTCAATGATGTGGTGCATCTGTTGTCAAAATTAAAGATGTGATATGGTTCTCCATACTTCCTGGATAACTGGTGGGACTAGAACTTGTGAAATGTATTGAGCAGTGGTTCCGCATCAAGTAAGGTGACCAGAAGAAGACATATTCTCTAGAAACATGCAAAATTATCAACCTAAGGTGCATCACATCATTGAATTCAACTTTATCTGTGAACTGGCAGAAGCACTCAAGAACCACTCTGGTTGAATGTTGAGCATTGTGTAGAACTGTGAGAATTTACAGGTCAAAATTTGCATGGACTGGATGGTGTGACGGTGACTGAAAAATCATTCTATTTAAGTGTATTAGGCACACACTGATTCTATTTTGATTTGAAGTTAAATAGTATACTACAGTATTGAAATGTTCAGTGTGTTGTGAATTTATAACATTACATGGTGTTTTGTCTGTGACATTTCATGTTATATTGATATTGCTATATACAATGAAACAAAAAACCTGCCTGAAGAACTTCTTATTGTGGAATCAAAGAAAATGGCAATTATGTGGGCAGGAAAATCCAAACTTTCCCAACCAATCAGCAGCCATCCATGTTTTACTATAATCCTTCCCAAAACTTTGCAGCTAAGCAGTTTTGAGAAAGATTGGAGAAAAACTAGAAAACCCCTAGGTACATGAATTCACACAAAGAAGCTGTGAGCAAGAGGGGAAAACTGCTGTATCCCTACTGATTTGAATCAGGGGTATATAACCTATGGCCTCTTGAGCCTGGTTTGCCCAATATATGACCACAGAAGAACTTTATTCTACACAGGCATCAGAATAATTTTTCTGGTGTACAGGATAAATTGGGTACAGTAAGAAAATTTGCCAAGCTCCCTCTGGGGATTGAAGGCTTCCCAGAATTACAACTGTTCTCCAGACTACAGAGATCAGTTTCCTTGGAGAAAATGGCAGAAGTGGAATGTGGGCTTCATGCTGTTATACCATGCTGGAATAACTTCCCTCCCCAAAGTCCAGAGATTTCATCCACAATTTAGGGACTCCAAATTTCTACAAATTTCCCCACTAGAAGATGGTAAGCTTATTAGTAGGGCCCATTTTAATCAACTTCACTCATTTGGGTAGTAACTGTTGCATATGTCTTCTTTGTTTCTCACTCAGACCAGCACCATCTTGAAGAACTGAAAAATTAACTTTATGATCTCTCCAAATATACACTAAGAAGCTGTATTAAAAAACCTTCTAAGTAGGAGTTCTAAAAGCTTTCAGTGTATGCCCTGTCATCTTCACCTACAACAGATTTCTAAATTTTGCTCATGTTTTAGCATACATCTTCAGAAAAGTGATTATGTAAATTGCTGCTGATACTAATAATTTCAAAACAGTGCTGTTTGAAGTTTAATTTAATTTATTTGTGTAAGTCTTCCTTTCACACAGGGACTCAAGGCAGATTACAAGTAGTGAGTCAATGCAATCAACAAAATGGGTCATTCAACATATAATGCATCAGATTTGAAGAAGTCTGGAACCACTAAGAAATCTAAAAGACAGAACTGACACATAGGTGACACATTAAGAATTGCAAAAATTCCACAATAGGGTCCTATTTATAGTAAGCTATACGCTGCAATATACATGACAGTCCCTAATCATTTATCCAAGTTAATTTCTGAACCACTTTTCACAGTGCAAGCCTTTTACTTGTATAGAAGACCCTCTTAAAGAATTTAGTTCTGTGTAGTTCGTGGACAGGAGAGTGGGAGCCTTCCTGACCTCCTCATGCAGGCCATTCCATAAAGTGGGAGCCACAATGGAGAAAGCATGTGTTCTGCAGTTTCTTTATACAGAAACACAGAAGTGCTGCTTTAAGGGTTCCCAACCTTTTTGAACCTGTGGAAGTCTTTGGAATTCCAACACAGGGTGGTAGGCACAACCACAAAATGGCTGCCACAGGAGGTGGAGCAGCCACAAAATGTCAGCAAGCAATGTTGTATGTAACTGTAATAATAACTCTTCAGCATAACATAGTATTACACTGTTGTGGAGGGGAAGATGCCAGGTCATTTAAATTTCATTTGAAGAAAAGCATATTTTTGAGAAAACACAATTATTTTGCTGTTTCTGTGATCCTAGAAAAAGTGGTATGGGTGAAGGTATGCCTAATGTAAAATAGGGTAAGTAAATTACATTAAAGAGAGTTTTAACTAGAATAAAAAGGCCCAATGCTTAAGAGGCTTTCTTTCCATGTATTGCTTATCATTAAATTTAGCCAGAATTGGTTTGATAATCCATGAGATCAGTGCCTGGCAATTTAAGGCACACAGACCACACCCACCCTGGCAAACCTCTTCCCTTTTTCTTTCAAAATGACCATGGCTCATCACATGGCGCCAATGAAGAACCATATGAGCTGAGGGGAAATACTGGTGAGCCAAGGTTTTTAGGCCTTAAACTGCCTACGCCTGCATGAAATCATTTATTTTCCAGCCCATTAAGGTAGAATCCTTGTCAATTCTGTATCAGATGAAGATGAGATCCTGGCAGGAGAAAGCAAAATATGGTATCCTTATTTTGCTCAGATGGGTTTAGAACACTGGAACTTTATGTACTCGGTACAAGCAAAAAAGTGCTCTGAAAACTAACGGTCTCCAAATGTTTTCTTAAGCACATATTTGTTTCCATCATATGGTTTTAATCTTTGAAAATTGCTTCTCCATTTTCAAAGATGTGGCAGTTATGCTCATGCTCTTTTAATGACTTGTGGATGCAGGTTGTCAACACATAAACAACCCCAACACATCTAAATACGGGTGTACAATAAGTGGAAAGAGAATCTGTTGTATTATAAATAAGAGCAATTGCTACAATTCTTTAGCAACTTTTTGGAAGATGGACTATTTAATTAATCGTTCACATCAGACCTCTTCTGCACATCATCACAGGAGGTGCACATGGTTGGCTCTTCTTGTTTGTGCTTTTTAGTAACATTTAAAAAATATTAACCTCTCCCGCATACAAATATGTACCTCCTATCTTACACTTGTTCTGATGAGCTATCACCCATAATACCAACTCTTAGTTTTGATTATTTGAGGGAGGGATGCAGAAAGTGTGCAAGGAAAAATAAAGGGCAAAATAAAGTAATGATGAAGTGAGCATATGTCATATTGGGAGTGTTCATGTTATTGCTGGCGGGCAAATTAGTTCATGAGGTCCAGCAATGAGAACACTCAACTTTCCCTTGTCTTTTGTACAAAACAATGATTGTTCTTGAGTATATGCATACACACTTATATGTATATACCAACAACCTTTCTCATTTTCCTCCTATAACAAAAATATAATGATCACAAAGACTATGTTAAGTGCAGGTTCATTCATATGAAATGTAAGGAAACCTGGCCTATTCCTCAGCAAGCACGTGATGCGTTTCACTGGAGAATGCATCAGAAACAGAAACAGTAACAGTCTGTCTTTTACCGTACTCTCTTCTCCCTTTCTCACAATACAAGAACTCATGGGGACTCAATGAAGTGAGCAGTAGGCATAGAAGAGATCAAAGGAAGTACTTTTTTGCCCAAAGAATAATTGACATGTGGGATTCACTGCTTTAGGAAGTGGTGGCAGCTGCAAGCATAGACAGCTTTAAGATAAACATATAAACATATGGCTAAACATATGAAGCAGAGGTCCATCAGTGGCTATTAGCCACAAGGTATAGATGTAACACTATGTCTGGGGCAGTTATGCTTTGTATTCTTGGTGCTTGGGTGGGGGGAGTAACAATGGGAGGACTTCAGAAATTCTGTCCCTGCTGGTGGTCCCCCTGATGGTGCCTGGTTTTGGCCACTGTGTGACACAGATTGAATGGTCCATTGGCCTGATCCAGCATGGCTTCTTTTATGTTGTTATGTTCTCTCCCCTTTTCTTGAAGTATTGTCTGAAGGTAAATGAAGCAGCAATCTTGCTGGATTTGGTCAGTGTCTCAATGAGAGACCTCCTGGGAACTGCATGTATATTATTTTGAGTACAATCATAATTAAGAAAACAAAAAGTACAAATAAACAAAACAGGCTGAAGCCTTTTTTAAAAACATACATATAAGTATATGGCAGTGGCACTGGTGCAGTAAATAAGAGTTGGGGAATCCGTGCCCCGTGATGCTCAGCCCTTGACTCTAATCTTGTCCTATGGGCAATAAAAGTATTAAGATTTACACTGGCCTATTTCTCCTCATCTCTTGTTATATTTGTCATTCCTTTAGCTGACACTGAACTGCCTTCAAGATTCCATAGTACACTATTGAGCATATTTAGACCATTAGTTTTGATGCCTTAGTGACAGGTATTCAATCATGACCCTAACTGGAAGTCTGTGAGAAATCACGGAGAGACAAGATACACAACTGGGGAATTCTGATAACTGACATCTTCCTTCAAATATACTATAAGGCAGGGCTTTTTTTGTAACAGGAACTCTTTTGCATATTAGGCCAAACACCTCTGATGTAACCAATCCTCCAAGAGCTTACATGGCTCTTCTTGCAGGGCCTACTATAAGCTCCAGGAGGATTGGCTACATCAAGGTATGCGTGGCCTAATATGCAAAGAAGTTCCTCCTACAAAAAGCCCTGTTATAAGGTTTTGTTGTTGAGCACCATGACTTCACTATTGTCTTTCTTTTTTCCCTTTAACTCAAGCCTGGCTCACACATTATAAAGTCCTCGTGTTCCCCCCTGTGGCCACTACAAGGATTTTCAATCAGATATTCAGTGGGAATTCTGTGTTCCTAACTTAATTTTTAGGGAAGGGGGTGGGGTGGGGAGGATTCAGATTGAGTCCATGAGAGAGAAGACTTATTACCCCTTACCCACATCATTTTCCTGCTCTGAAACAGCCTTGGGGAGGTTCTATTTGCCCCAGTGGGGAAACTTGAATGTTATATGGCTACACATGTTTCTCCAAATAGCAGCTTCCAGGCTGCTATTTTCAGATCAGGAAAATGGTGCAGTGAAAAGGCTTACAGTCAAGTTGCTTGATATAATGTGAATTGGCGCTGATTCTCAAGAATAATTTCATGGTCTCATTTCTGTATCAAGCATGCAAGGATCAGAGAATATTCAGCCCTTATCAGGCCATTTTGGAAATTTCTTCCTTTAAAAAAAATTACAGATATTTTTCTGCATGTTTGTGGATGCAGAAACTTCTGGATATAGAAATCTCTATCTGTGAAGATGGCCTAGTTTTGAGGCATTTGTGATTGGCACGAGCCATTCACTTTTCTATTAAATCTAGTTTGATTGTTGGCTTTGCCAGGGATAAGCAGTTTAGATTTCAAGGACAGATTACAAAGAAAAGGGGGGAAATCAGTTCTGGATTTCAAATATTGTTTAACTTCAGGATTTAGAAAATTCTTACAGACTAGCCTTTCTTATGTCAAATGAATCCTATGTATGATCTGCTTTTGTTATATTTGCTAGATTCTGCCTTAATATGAAACCCAAGATTCCTGGACATTGCACACATGAAAAACAACTCACGTTTCAGAAGGGTATAATAACTGTTGACTAATATGACTCATCAGGTTTCTGGTGAACTGCATTTATAATTAATCACTGCTCTCAAATGCAAAAAAAAAGATGTAAGTTTGCTGTGCAGGAAGAGATCAAACAAACTGCTGGCAATGTAGTTTCCCCAGTTATATTGAGGAGTAACTACAGCATCATGTTTAAGGATGTTTATAGCAGCATTCATTTACAGAGTTTCATTTGTGAAGAAATCTAATGACAACAAAGGATATTCTGGCACCTTAACAGCTGTCAAATTTATTGTGGCATAAATTGTCATGGGGAATAATCACAACATCACGTACATAAAGACATAATGAAGTAACAATTACTCAGATTTAACAACACTAATAAAATGTTAAAATATTACTTTTACCATATTTGCTAAAATTGCTGAAAAAATGCTGAACTCTATATGTAAAGTATAAGACACATGGCAAGAAAATAATTCTTAGGAGATGTACAACTTATTTATTTTTTAAAAAATATATATACTCACCTTTTTCTAAGATCTATTCTCATTCTGTTTTCCTTGTACAAAATATAGTTTCATTTATTCATTATGGTGTGGATAAATTTTCAAAAAGGGTTGTCAGTCCATTAATTTCAACAGGAAACATATTTCTGAATATAACTGGGGAGAGGTTCCATCTGATTGGTTGAACATCTTGGGAATTATATACTTCACCCATGATATCCTATTTGCCAAATTTTAAACAATTAGGAAAAATATGGCAGTATTATACACAATTAATTTCCAAATGCCACTTTTTTCACCACCTAGTTGGTATGAATTTATTGTACTTTCACTCAAAGGATCAAATTTCAATTGTACAGGATAAAGAGTTTTGGTTTATTGATAAACTGGGCTGAATGAGATGTTTTGCAATCCAAGAACAAAGGTAATAATATAAGAACACTAGTTCTGGATTAGGGGTTTGCTCAGAGAAAAATGTTGTCATTTCAAGATCCAAGATTCAAGGCAAAATCTTTACTGTACTTACTTATTTGGGGGTAGGACATTACTGATATGGGATCCAAATTTTGGGGATTTTGGAGGGCGAGGGGGGAGTCCAGAATTTCTGGACCATTATTTTCAATGGGGAGACAATTAAAGGGTCTGGGGCAGCAATTTCTAGGTGGTATTGAATCTGCACAGGACATTGTCCTCCATTTAATCTAAAGTCTCCTTAAATTTAAAACAAAAATGGACCTTAAGAGTTTGATTTTACAGAATCTCAAAGTAGGCGGCTCTTGGTACAGGTGCATTTCTCTGCCCTGATTTTGGGAGGGGGAATTGTGGCAGTCCAGCAGGAGAGAGCCAGCCAGCAGTGTTAAAAGCAAGATGCCTGCATCCTTTTAAAACATAAACTTACAGTGACTGACTGATGATTTAAAAATTACCATTGGCTGAAAACAGCATTTGCCATCCTTCCTTGTTTGGTTCATTGTTTCCTTTATAAAGAAAGTCTTCCTAAGGGAGCCAGTCTGGTGTAGTGGTTAAGTGCATGGATTCTTATCTGGGAAAACTGGGTTTGATTCCCCACTCCTCCACTTGCAGCTGCTGAAATGGCCTTAATCAGCCATAGCTCTTGTAGGAGTTGTCCTTGAAAGGGCAGCTACTATAAGAGCTCTCAGCCCCACCTACCTCACAGGGTGTCTGTTGTGGGGGGGGAGGTAAAGGAGACCACTCTGAAATTCAGAGTACAGGGTGGGATATAAAGCCAATATCATCTTCTTCTTCTTTGTATATATTTGACTTTTTAAATCAAATTTTAAAATTAATATTTTAAAATAATAATAATAATAATAATAATAATAATAATAATAATAATAATAATAATAATAATAATAATAATAATAATAATAATAATAATAATAAAATCTTCCTTTGCAGAAAACCTCCCCCCATCCCTGCAGTCTCTGACATAGTTCTTTCTACCATCTTCATGTATTCATACCAGACATCCACTGTATTGGTACCTTTATCAGTACTACTACATTTATGGAATTCCAGAAGGGGAGGAGGTGGTGAAGGGATGGGGCATGGGAATCTAAAGTGTTTTATGAGCGGTCTCTGGATTAATTGCTTTGACTGGATTAACAAGCCAGCTTCAGGAATGTCAGTTTGAAAGCCACAGAAGCTGATTTTGCTGATGAGGAGCAGCACAGGTAGAGAAGGGGGCTCCTTGGTCTGAATCCCTCTAGTGGGGGGATATTTGCATAAATCTGGAACTGCATGTGGACTACCCCACACACTCACAGCTTGACACAAATTCCTTTATGGAAATTCCTTCTCTGGGTCTTGTCCCCAAAGGGGATTGACTAGGAGCACTCCCCTTCTAATCTCTTCAAAGTGATAAATAACACTGCTTTGGAAATAAGAAGAATCAAAGAAAAACAAGACACCTGCTGCTGCTTTCAATACACATCCAACAACAAAAAATAACACATTTTTGGGGGGACTGTGGTGGTGTTTTCATAATGCCTAAGAATTCCCTATTAGTATTACTGTTCTGGAGAATTATAGGAACAACCCCAGAGAATTATGTCTATATTTTTGTTTGAGGAATTTCGCAATACACACCCTACCACATACTCCAACAACTTATTTCACACAATTGTCCAATAGTATTTCACGAATTGTCCTATAGTGCAAACAAGCAGGTCAAACAAATTAAGGCTGTCTCTAACGTTGCCTCTTAGTACTGGTTTTCAGAGTTTTGCCACCTCTGATTATGGAGGTTCCTTTTAGTCATATTATATAGTGAGTTCAGCCAGCTTGAGGTAAGCAAGAACGTTTATTGAATGAAAGCAGAACTGAACACAAACAGGCAACACTACTCCTTATATCCATTTGGCCTGAATTAAACATGCCCCCTTATGTGGGCAGCAATCCACCCTATTGCTCTCATTCTTCATTTGCATTTCCTGAGAGAAATGCTTTGTATCTCAATTGACTGGTTATAAAAGAACAGCCAATCAGAATGTAGGCATCAGGGTCCTGGATGACAGTGTGTGTGTGGGAAGTTCACCTGTATGAGTAAACTGAAGAGTGCAACTCCAGAAGCTGTGATAGAAAGACAAACTCCAAACAGCCAGTCAACAGTTATATTTGGGTAAATACATTAGAAGCAGTCACAGGCAGTCCAATGGTTCATACACATAAAGCAGTCCTTCCAAGATACAGTACCAAATCAGTTTCCAGTTAGAGAACTCAAGAATCCAGTCCATACATTACATAAGCCAGTCTTATCCAGTCCTCCAGAATAACAGTATAACAGTCAAGATGTTTCTCCTTCTCTCACGCACCGTCCTTCTCCTCCTTATCATCACCCACACTAGCTGAGAGTAAGGCTTTTACTATTATAGTGCAGCTATCCAATCCCCATCACTGATTGCTAACAAGCTGCACCTGTTACTCTCGTGACATTCATCACCCCTGTATAGCTTAGTTACATAATCATTACTCAGCAGTTTTTGTTCCCTTAAAGAACCTAACTCTGACACTGGAGGGCAATGAATATGCTTCAAGGTCAACTAACAGACATAACAAACCAGCAGTCAAAACAACCAATACACAGCAAGTCATCATGCCTAACAGCCATTGATGGCCCTATCCTCCATGAAACTGTCTAACCCTTCCATGCTCTTGGTCATCACTACACCCACTAGTAGTGGATTCCACACTGTAATCACTAATTAAGTGTTTCCTTTTGTCTAATCTGAATTGCCCATCATCTTCATTGGATGCCACCCAGTTCAAGTATTTTGAGAGGATAAAATTTCTCTGTATTCTCCACATACTTATAAATCTTTACCATTTTTCCCCAGTCATCTTTTTTTCCAGATTTAGCCCCAAATTCTTTAGACTTTCCTTATAAAAAGGAGCTCTAACCCTTCCATACTTTCTTCTTGCAATATCCTTTTTGAATCATGGCACAGTACTCCAAATGAATCTGCACCACAGATCAGTAGAGCACTACAAAACTGGCCATTTTATTTTCAGTTCCTTTCCTGCTAATACCAAAATGGAATTTCCATTCTTCACCACAGCAACATGCTGATGAGTAGACATCTACTACAACCTCAAGATTTCTTTCTCTCTTAGTCTAGGCCAAGTTAAACCCTATCAGCATATATTTAAAGTAAGGCCTTGATTTCCTGTGTGCATCACTTTTCATCAACCTACATTGAACTTTATTTGCCACAATGTTGCCTATTTAGTAAGACATTCACAATCCACTAAGGTTTTCACCATCTTGATTAATTTCAACATACACAAATATGTCCACTAAACTGCTCATCTTCAATTCAAAATTATTCATCAGCAAATTAAATAGTCTTGGTTCTAATGCTGATCTTTGTGGAATCCAACTGCTTACTTCCCTCTATTGCAAGAACTATCAGTTTATTCCTACTCTCTGTTTCCTGTTCTTTAACTAATTTCAATGCATAAGAATGCCCATCCTCTGATCTCTTACTCAGAAATTGTTGGTGAATTCCCAAAGAGGCTTTTGAAAATACAAGAATATAATATATTCTGTATCATCCTTATGAATATGCTTGCAACCGGTTCAAAAAACTTCAAAAGCTTGGTAAGGCAGGACTTCCCTTTGCAAAAGAAATGTTAATTTTATCTCAGCAGGCTTAGTTCATCTATGCACTTAATAATCCTATCTTTAATAACAGTTTCAACTAGTTTACGTGGAACAGATGTTAAGCTAGCTGGCAAATAATTTCCTGGATTCCCCACTGAATACATTTTTTAAAATCAACACTTGTTACTTCCCAGTCCTTCAGCATGGAGGATGATTTTAGTGACATGTTATTTGTGCTATTGAGTATATCAACAATTTCACATCTGAATTTCTTAAAAAAAAAAAAAACCAGGCTTCCTACCTGTAACTGATGATCTTCGAGTGGTCATCTGTGCATTCACACTCAGCACCGATCCCCAATCAGTAATTCCAAAGTCCAGGATTTTTCACTGCCCGACTCCCATAGGCATGCGCGACAGCCCCAGTGCGCATGCCCACCTGGTGGGCGTGAATATCTCGCCAGTTTCTTCCCGCCACCACCTATCAAGAGTACCATGACCGGCAGTAGAGGGGAAGGAGGGTGAGTAGTGTGAATGCACAGATGACCACTCGAAGATCATCAGTTACAGGTAGGAAACCTGTTTATCTTCTTAGTGATCCCTGTGCTTCACACTCATGGGAGATTAGCAAGCTAGGCTTACCTGGAGGCGGGAGCTGGTGGTTATGCAGAAGTAGCAGCTTGAAGGACCAGGGTACCCAGCTGTGCTCTGCGATGCTTCCGGACATCCAGGGCATAATGTCACGTGAAGACATGAGTAGATGCCCAGGTTGCAGCCAAACAGATGTCTGCTAGAGAAACGCCCTTCAAAAAGCTGTGGACGTAGCCATAGCCCTAGTGGAATGCACATGGAGCAGTCCCGGGAAGGGATGCTTTGCCAACAGGTAACACAGTTTAATGGCTTCTGTGATCCACTTATAAAGTCTCTGTGAGGAGATCTTGAGACCCAACCTAGGTGCCGCAGGGGAAATGAATAGATTGGGATCCTTCCTGAATTGATGTGATACACAAAAAAACAACGCTCTCTTAACATCCAAAGCGTGCAGACGTCTCTCTTCCAGCGAAGATGGAGAAGGATAAAATGTGGGCAAAATTTTTTCCAAATTAAGATGGAAACTAGACACCACCTTAGGGAGGAACAAAATGTCCAGGGACAAGGAAACCCCATCATCCTGAAAGAAAATGTACAGAGCATCACATCGCAGAGCCACAAGCTCATCTGCCCTTCTGGCTGTAGTGACGGCTACTAAAAAGGCAGTCTTCCAAGCTAGAAGATGCAACGGGCAGGTAGTCAAGGTTTTAAAGGGCTGCCTAGAGAGTCGGTCCAGTACGAGCATCAGATCCCAAGCAGGAGGAGGAACCTTAGATGGAGAGAGAAGCCGTAGAAGACCCTTCAAGAAACATTTTGTATGCTGGTGGGTAAAAACTGAGGTGCCATCCACAGGGTCGTGATAAGCCAAGATGGCAGCCAGATACACTCGAACCAAAGAATAATTACGTCCAGCATCAACAAGAGAAAGCAAAAACTCAAACACCAACTCAAGACTAGCAGAATGTGCACTTATGTCCTTGTTCTGTAGAAAGGACAGGAATTTAGACCACTTTCCTGCATGGGAGCGGCAAGTGGACAGTTTCTTACTGTTCAACATGACATGTTGCACTCTGTCAGAGAACTCTAGAAGTTGACCCTCCAAGCTGTCAATTTGAGGAAAGGGATGTTGTGGTGAAACAGGCGGCCGCCTTGAGCCAAAAGGAGGTCCGGTTCCAACAGGAACTTGTGGTGACACCCCCCTGCCATGGCTAGGAGAACAGGAAACCAAGTCTGTCGAGGCCACCAAGGAGCAACTAGGATACGCTCTGGACGCTCCTGAGCCAGTTTGTGGAGCATTCTGGTGAGAAGAGGCAAGGGTGGAAACAGGCAGAGGAACTTGTCCACCCATGGAAGGAGAAGACCGTCTTCCAGGGATCTTGTGTCTGTACCTCCCCTGGAGCAGAACTGTTCGCATTTCTGATTGCTTGCCATGGCAAACATGTCTATTCTGGGATGAACGCACTCCCGGAATAGAGGTTCGAGGTATATCCAGTTCAGTTCCCATTCATGATGGGAGACCTCTCCCCTGCTCAGGGAGCCTGCTTGAACATTCAGCTCCCCGGGCAAGTGGGTAGCTATGATGAAAGTCCACAAAGCTCTGCAGGTCTCCCAAAGCTGCATTGCCAACACACACAGCCTTCTGGACACAGTCCCCCTTTGGTGGTTTATATAACTGACAGCTGTCATGTTGTCCGACATCACAGCTACAGTTTGACTGCTGATCAGTGGTAGAAACAACCTTAAGGCGAGATGAACTGCCATGAGCTCCAAAAAGTTGATATGATGGTGAGCCATCGACTGGGGCCATGGACCGCCTATGCATAGATCTCCGAGATGTGCTCCCCACCCCCACAGAAAGGTATCTGTTGTTACCATGAGCAAGGGGAGAGAGAGATGGAATGGAGTTCCTCCGCAAAGATTGAACCTCATCATCCACCAATCCAGAGATTGAAGCACCAATGAAGGAACCTGCAGAATCTTGAAAGGGAGATCTCTCACAAGATTGTAATTCCTGATGAACCAGAGGTGGAGGACTAGCATCCACAGCATTGCAAAGCGCAGAACATTGGTAGTAGCCGCCATGAGGCCCAAAAGACACTGAATCTGCAAAACAGAAGCGCATTTCACCGTCTGAAGGAGCTGGACCAGGGAGATGATATCCAATGCCCGGGAATCTAGAAGAAACGCCAGATGCTGAGTGGTGTCCAAAATTGCTCCAATAAGTTGAACTGTTTGTGCTGGGACCAGGTGAGATTTCTTCTTGTTCACCAGAAACTCTAGTGCACTCAAGAGGCTGAGAACTACTTGTAGATGAGCTGAGAGAAGCTTCGGATACAGCAATGACCAACCAATCATCTATGTAGGGGGAAAGGATAATACCCTGGAGCCGAAGGTGAGCCACCACAACAACCATGGTCTTTGTGAAGACCCTGGGGGCCATAGATAGCCCAAAAGGAAGCACCCAATATTTTAAATGGTGCATTCCAATGGCAAACTGAAGAAACCTTTTGTGACTGGAGAGGATGCTGATGTGGAAATAGGCATCCTTCAAGACCAGGGTAGCCATTCTTTGTTGATGAGTGGCAGTATGCTTTGCAGAGTCAACATTCTGAACTTTTGAAAAGTTATGAATTCATTCAGGCCCCTCAGATCCATGATCAGATGAAGTCCACTGTCCCACTTGGTAACTGTGAAGTACCTGGAGTAGAACCCCTGGCCTTTGAGATGTGTCCCGGGCCTCTTTGGCCTTCTTGGCTGGGGTTGATGGTTCTGAATGGGATGTCGAGCCCGCACGCTTGTGGGGGCAGTCGACTCCCTGGAACGGTTGGGTCGGTTGGCTCGACAGTGAGACCGAAACCGACATTGATGCCGAGGTGGCCATCAAGGTGCTTGTCGACGGTGATGTTGACATCTGTGGTGCGAGGGCCGATTTTACCAGCACCGCCGAAAGTCTCACTGCTCGGTTCTTCCTGGTCTGTTTGGAGAATTTCGAGCGGTGATGGCAGGATTCCACTCGGTGACCTTCCCCAAGGCACAGCAGACTAAGAGAATGACCATCCGGGAGAAGGATCTGGCTCCCACACTTAAGGCACCTCTTAAAAAAAACCCAACGCTTTTCCATAGACAGGGATGGCGGGAGAAAGGCGGGGGGGGGGGGGAAAGCCCCGAAGGGCAAAAAACGAACTAAGTCTCTAAATCTACTTCTTTATATATATATATATATATATATATATATATATATATATATATATATATATATATATATATATATATATATATATATATATAAAAAACAAGAACAAGAAGGAAACGAAGAAACGAAGAAAGAAACCTGGAGAGGGAAAAAAATAATAACTACCGACCAGAGTGATGAAAAACAAGTCTATCCAACACGGCGGTAAAGGAACTGGCGGGATATTCACGCCCACCGGGTGGGCATGCGCACTGGCGCATGCCTACGGGGGTCGGGCAGCGAAAAATCCCGGACTTTGGAATTACCGATCAGGGATCAGCACTGGCGCTTCATCCCATGAGTGTGAAGCACAGAGACCACGAAAAAGATCCTTTGAGTGTATGTCATCCAGTTCCGGAGACTTCCCCCCCCCCCCCCCCCAGTTTGCCTACCAGTCCTGGTTTATCACAGTCATTCAACTCAGGTTACTAAAAATGCCATGGAAAAGCTAGTATCTATAGGCCTGAATACACATGACAGCATCCCCAAGTCTACTACAGGGATCTCTGCCATTTTAGGGATGAAATTCTTTCTGTTTACAAATGCCCTGGGGACCCAGTCCTGATCAGGCCTCCGGTGTGGGGGGAGAGGCTCCTGTCCCCCCATGCATTATCAAGAGCTCAGACCCCTCCCTCAGTGTTGGAAATGGTGTGCAGGTGGGGGGACAGAACCCCTCTCATGTTTCTGATCAGGATTAGGTCCTCATGCCACTTGTGAGCAAAAGGAACCCCTGAAATGGTGGAGGTATACCCATGATGGGCTCAGTAACACTGTCATGTCTAGTTGAGCTTTATGAATTTTTTCAAAGTTCTAAATGGATTCTGTGAACTGTGAAGGTGTCAGATAATGGATCTCTCCCCCCTTCTCTTTGCAGTTCCCTACCTACAGCCTGCCTACAATTTTTCTCAGACCCTTAGGAACACTGTGGGACACAACATGGATGGTTGCAGCTAAAAACAGTGTATCATTAATAGCAGAACAGACATTGTACACTGTATACAGACAAATTATTTTAACAGAACAATAACTTTATTGGTAAATTTGCTATTGTAAAATCATTCTCCATGGCAAGGGTTAATATGGAATGCCTGGCCAGCTCTTGATGTGAACAAAGTTTTGATGGATTATATGTACAGTGCTCTAACTCTCCACAGCCGATGACAGTTGCCTGCATTATTCATGCAACAATGAGTAACATCTTTAATGCAGATGCAACATTTATCTTTGGAAGCCTTGTTTCTCCCACCAACCCTCGTTGAAGGAAGAAATTATGAGTTAGGTTGATTAATGAAAGGGAGAATAAAAAAGAGAAAGTAGCTGTGCCCTCAGCCCAATGCCTTCTGCTGCTCCCAACCAGGGGAGAATTATCAGTAGGCTAAAGAAAGGGAAATATAGTTTCAAAACAACTCCACAAACCTCTTATCACCTTTTACCTTTCACAAATAGAACTCAAAATACAAACAGGTTTTATTCAACAAGGAAGGATGGGTAATTAAAATAGGACATATCACATATGTATCTAAAAATTTAGGCTTGAACACACAACTGAAAGCTGAAACAGCACAGCTGATAGAGTCTTTTGCTTCTTCTCTCTCAGGCCTTCTGAGTGTCACTCATGTTCAGTCTCTCCTGTACTTCTGCTGGCTCTCTCTGAAGCTGTTGCTAGGGGCTCTTGGTGCTCCTGTAAATCTCAAGAGGCTGCAGCTCTGCTTTAGACTCTTCCTCAGGCTACTCTGTTCTCTCTGCAGGATACTCAGAAACACATCCGCCCCCCTCCCAATACACCTCCTACAGCTCCCTCATGCAGACAGACTATCTTTCTCTCACCAACCTTTCCAGGGAATGAAAAATACTTCATGATTAAAAAGTGGACATTACACACTGTCACAGACAATAAGAACCAGAAAGATGATATTCCAGATGATTCCTGTCCTTAATTTGATAGCAAGAAGGTACTTGAGCATACAATCTATTTTAAAGGGTTTTTCTGGGAGGAGGGGGTTGAGTGAAAAGGGAAAGTCTAACAGGACTGTGAATTTTAAAACTGAGTGGATATCAAATTGTTGAAGTTTTCTTGTTGAGAGAACTGTGTATATAGAGGTGTTACCGAAGGCTATCAGGTTTTTGCTGGATCTGGTGTATAGCTTTGTTTCAGCTGAATGGTGTGCTGATATATCATAAACATGAAGTATGAAGCATGTACTATGTAAAACTAAACATCAAAAAATCTTGGTTCAGGGAGACCAGGCCTCTTACTTCAGTAAGGACACTTCCCATCCCCCTGTTTGTTGCCTGCTGTCCCCCAGGAATCTTTTTTTAAAATGGCTTTGCACTGGTGATGGAATGTCACTTCTCAAGTTCTGGCAAAAACCTGGAAATGATGTCACATCACTGGCATGATGATGAGGTGGCATTCTAGGATTTAACCAAATCCTAGAGCATCACCTCAACATCATGCCAGCAACATGACAATTCTCTGGAAGCTATGTTGGGCCACTAGTGCAGTACCATTTCCATCATTCCACTCCCCCCTCCCCCCCACTATACTTGTTGCCAGTTTCTGGCTGGCAACTTTATCCTAGTGAAGTGTTAATATTTGCCTCCATTGTGTATTTCTTCTGAAATAAATTTTGTTTTTGTTCACTTTTAAAACTAAATTATTTCATTCCTATCAGTTTTAGCTCACTTATCAGTCCAGTGGGCTATACTCAGGCTCAGACACTATCCACTTGAACATGGTTTTCTTTGCTTTAATTTCCTGCTGGAACCTTGGAGCAGTGGAGTAGGTGGGAAATTATATCGTGATGGAAGGAAATATTCCTGGGGAAAGCCCCTACAAGTCCATCTTATATGGTTTCCATAATCTTAAAATGAGAATTATCTATAGGTCAATTGGATACCACAAAATAAGAGTTAAAAGAACACACACCTCCCCTCAAAAACTTAAGAGGAGGTCTCTACATTTCCATAAAGCCTCTTACTATCTGTGATACCCCTCTTATACCCACCAATTACTATTGTGATCTCCTCAAGATCATGACTATTGGATGAGGATTTGTGGTCTGATTAGGGAAAAGAAGAGGTGGTTCTCTGAGAATTCCAGGTTGGACCTATTGAAGTGATACCATTCAGACCTATAGTAATGGATTGTGGGGGAAAGGGTGACTGAAAGAGATAGGATGATCTTTGAGTTTTGTTTTGAAAGCAAAGTTTTGTAAACTCAAGAGAATGTTGTACACTAACACTCTTTTGGTCTATTTTGGATCACTATCAGGGATGGCCATCATTGTAATTATTTGAACAAAGCAGTTTTCTCAGTGGCTTTGAAAAAGGTGTTAGATATACATGTATGCACACACACATGGGGAAGCAACTGAAACTAGTTGTTACCATTATCATTCAGCCAGACAGTCTTGCAGCTGCATGTTGCTCTAATGCTGGCAGGTTTCCATGGTGACATCAAAGTAGTACACATGCATGACTCTCATTTTGCTGGATGGGGGGGGGGCTCACTTTTTGACATAATTGAGGAAATTAGATTTCTTCAGAATATCTAAGAAATTCGATGAAGGGTTCCTGGAATGAAACTTGACTCAAGCAAGGATTTTTGAGGAAAAATTTGTCATAAATAATTCCAATTATACTTTGGCATATTAAACAGTGTGAGAAAAATAAGCAAGTTGCTATTACCTTCTTCATTATTTTTGCAACTTTCTGTGCTATCAATACAAACTTTTTATTTATTAAAATATTTATAGCCCACCTTTCCTTGTGGCTCAGTACATTGTCTAGTAAATTGTATCTACATTCATATAACCAATAAATATGCAAGTTGGTGAAACACAGAATTGGATTTCATGAAAGGAAAGCATATTGGTTTTATTTTGTTGGTTGTATTTATTTATTTTTTATAGCTGCAGTAATCCTTATCAATACTTTAGAAGTTTTAACAATGGTAATAATTAGGGATGGGCACAAATTGCATTTCTGCCGTTTGTTTCATGGTTCGTGGCTGAACCAAGCCACAAACCCATACAAACTGAGAAGCTGGTTCACAACCCAACCCAACTTGTATCAGCTTGTGAGCCATTTGAAGTTTAAACCCCTGCTTTTTACCCCCCACTGCTTTTTGTGGGGAGCGAAAAGCAAGGGTTTAAATGGCTCCCACCATTTAAACCAAACAGCTGTTAGTTTTCATGAAGAGTTTAAACCCCAGCTTTCTGCTCTTCATACATCACCACAAACTGCATCAAAATCCATGAAAGTCTGTGGCAGTTCTTCAGTTCACAAATATTGCTTCATGAACTGCAAACTGGTCAACATTCATGATGAAGTTTAGTCCATCAGCTGATTTGTGCCCATCCCTAATAGCAATGCTAGCCAGCAATTAATATCTATTTTCTAATCCAGTAATCCACTGGCAGAAGAGCGAGTGTGGTGTAGTGGTTAAAAGTGTCAGACTAGGTTAGAATCCCCAATCTTCTATGGAAGCTTACTGGGTGACCTTGGGCTAGCCACACTCTCAGCCTAACCTACCTCACAGGGCTGTTGTGAATATAAAATGGAGGAGAGGATCCCCATTTGGATACCCATTTGGGAGAAAGGCTGGATTAAATAAAATAAATAAAAACAGAAATAAATATACCATCATGTTAGATTCTGAATTTGTCCCAGTCCTGATGAGCACTTCACACATGACGAATTGTATACGTGAGTGTTTCATTCAATGGTATGTATATTATCGTTCTGTTGAGTAAGGTTTGAAACCTCCCTCCTAAAGAGTCCTCCAACGGAAGAGCCAAAAATTGGAGGAAAGATCCTTAAATTGGAGGAACTTCCTCACCGTAAGGTTGGATACATGCCATGGTAATAAATTGTGTAGGCATATCATCAAACATCTGAAGAAGGATATAGCAGGAAGTCCCTATTGGCAGCCAGTACATGTGGTATGAGCATTCCTCCAACATGATGATGTACACACAAGGTCACACAGTTTTATATGCAAAAGGGAGATCAGCGTGTGAATTTAATCATGTGTGAGGCAGTCCTTAGTTGCATGAATGTTACAGATGCTACAAAGCCAGATGAACAAAGCTTGGTTCATAACTTGGAACTCTGTTTGGTTGAGCATAGCTCAAAGATAAGCCAGATGCATTCAAAGCTAGAGGCTTGTCAGATAATTTTCAACTTTGCTATGGAAGGAAATAGATCATGCCCTTGGAAATACTTTAATAACATCTTTCTGGCAAATTTGCATGTCAAGGTAATTAGCATCTGCACAGCAAGATGGTGGGCAGATGCCGCAGACTGAACTTCCTCTTGAAGCTGCCAGTCTTCTGCAAGCACAGCTTTATCTAGCATTTCATAAGGAGTTAAAATGTCAACAAATGAAGATAAAAAGAAGTTTTAAACTGATATAAAACAGCCTCCACGGACTCTAAGAATTGTAAAGGAAGGCTCACAGGGATGTGGTATGAGCAATATACTTATTCTTAGAAGGGCTCTACAATAAAGCCAAATATTTCAACATTCTGAAAATTTTAATTTGGGATATTATCAATAGATTTCAGTCATTCAACATGCACAAACCAAAAGAGTGATACTGCAGTACTTCTGGTTTAGATTAGTTTCCTGCAGTACCTGGCATAGAAGGTTGCTGTAACCATCTCATGAAAAGAAAGTGTAAGTGAACTCAGAAGCTTTCAGAAGCTGGTTGAAAATGTATTCCCAAGCAGAACACTTGACTAACATGACAAGGAATGGGATTAAAGCATTTCAAAGACATTTGCCTGGGATGATTTAAATACATACTTGGTCATATTTCCTTGCACTCATATTCATGAAATATTTATTGTCCTTTGTTTGGTTTAGCAGTGTCACAAATTATATGGAAGGAAGTATGATCCTAATTTTTAAAATAAAGTACTGGGGGGAGGAGAGTTGTGTTTTCTTTTTAAATGTTTCATTTTAAAAATAGGATCACACTTTTCTTCAACTTCCAGTGATACAGAATGAATGTTAACACCAGTGTGCTAATAATACTTGAATATCTGATGCTTATTCCCAAACACCATTTTAAAGCTATGTGTGAGAGGATACAGTGAACCATTTACAACACATCCGCAACTGATGGCCTCTGACCCAAATGCAAATGCATGCAGCTGCTGTGGCTGTGTGTGAACAAAACGGGTGTGCACTCAGAAAGGAACTGAAATTGGGGTGGGGGGAGAACCAAGCTGAGCATGTCCTTTTTTTTTAGTGTCAAAAGGATAGCTGATCTGAATTAAATATTCTCCAACTTTTGAATTTGAACTGACTGAGCTAGTAGTTTTCCTGTTCATTTTACAATGTTAGCCACTGCCCAGGGCTTGTAGTTTACAATTCCTTGTGCTGTGTATCAGCTTTTGTTTCTTCAGAGTATTGAGAAGAATAGAAGAAAGAGAGAAAGTGAAAATAGAATCCTGACAGGCAAAATATACACTGCATTGTCATTGCGTGTCCCTCACAGATTTCCCCTGGATTTTAACTAGACATATGCTAACATTTTCCATGCCCCAAACTGAATTCCCAAGTACATGGGATGTGAATTCACATTCAGACTACAGTATTTGAGGAGAGGAACACCATCAGACCACAACCCAGGAGACATCACGAAGTCCCAGCCCATGAGTCTTAACGTTTACAATGCTGGAAATCTGTTCACTCTACTGGTGATCCTATGTACAGCATCATAACCTTGCCAAGATATAGTGCAAGATAAATATTACAATAAAGAAATATGCATGGTGCCCTCTACCACATGTTCAAATGGTATACTCTAAGTGCCTATTTCCAGTAACATGCTTGAATTAACACACAAGTTATATGAAACATTATAACTGGCAAAGTGGGCATTATTTTGTGTGTGTGGGGGGGACACACCTGCTGATAAGAATGCTTTGTTGTGGTAAGCATGCATCTAAATCTCTCCAAAGACATGTCATGTTTCATAGTCTGCCTACAGAATTGTGAAATATGACACAGAGGGAAGTGGGGTGCTAGTGAACAAAGGAAACAGATTAAACACTCACAGATCCTTACTTCTGATACACTATGCATTGCTATAACTTACCACAGTTCGTTGTTTACCATGCATGTATGCTTGCAACTGTTTCCATGTCAGGCTTCCCTGTATCTTATAAAGAGAAGCTGATCTCTTTTGGTGTTGAAAGTAATCTGACATTGTGAGAGATTCATAACTAAAATGGAAGATGTAACGTACACACAATTGGAAAAATATGGATATTTCTGGAGGTGACGTATGAGCAAACAGCCATTTTAGCTGCCTGGGCCACCTGCTGCCAGTAGGCCACATTTCATCTCTTTATTCCCACATGTATCAGTTTAACTGATATACACTAAGGAACAGGTTTAGTGATTTGATGAAAGAGAAATCCAAATTATGGAGAGTGGGATACAGCAATTCTGCTGGAATTGCATGTAAGACTCAAGTTTATAACACATCACTTCTATAAAAATGGCAAAGGGGAAAGTTTCAGACATGGAAGATATGCAAACAAAGTACAATTATGATACAGTAAGCCACCAGCAAGATAGCAATGGAGAATAACAAAAATAGTATTCTGTAATGGAATGTATTTCCATTTTAAAACAACAACAGTTATGGGTGCATGTTTCCCATCCTGTAGAGACAGAGACAGTGAATTCATTATGCACATTAAGTTTTTATGCTTAACATTCCCACTTAAATCGATTAGATTTTTTTTTGGGGGGGGGGGTGGATCGTGCCCTAAGGGATTTTTTAAAATAGAAAAGAAGCACAAAGGATTTATGAAATACTGATCTTTTTGTGAAAAGTGAAAAAATCTTGCTTGTGTTTATCAAGAAAAATGAAAGCATAATGGGCTATATGAACATTTCAGTAGTATGCATGTACTCGGTTCCTAAAAGTGAAACAAGAAAATAATGTATTATTTAAAATAAATAACTTGATGTATGAAAACACAAAAAGGCCCTAGAATGGCACAAGCAACGGCTGCTGTGTGAATCCATTTCTTGGTGATGTCACAAAATCTATCCAATAGGTATGAGTTTTATCAGTATGTGGTAAGTGTTCACTTTCTAAAAAACTAGAAATAATTATTTATTGTTTTAAAAAGGAAAAATTATTTTGAGAAGAAGAAGATTGGATTTATACCATGCCCTTCACGCAGTCTCAGAGCGGCTTACAATTTCCTTGCCTTTCTCTCCCCACAACAGACACCCTGTGAGGTAGGCAGGGTTGAAAGAGCTCTTTCAAGAATTGCTCTTGAGGTCATTCAGCAGATACATGTGTAGGAGTGGGGAGTCAAACCTGGTTCTCCCAGATTAGAGTTCACTCACTTAACCACTACACCAAACTGGCAATATTAAAAGGTCACAGGATGGCAGAAGCATGGATGGGTGAAGGAGTTTTGTAAATTGTCCTTCACTTGTAATATGATAGATTTAACCTGGGCTGGATCTTCGTTGAGAGCTGAAGGTCAAGAGCTAAAAGGTGTCTGGTGCTTAGCTGCATGCCTGGACATGGGGGAGTGCTACATCACTTTAAGTATGTCTAGGTGTTATCCTTTTGAATGGGATGTCTCTTTTGTCTTACCTGGTAACTGCCCTCTGACCCCCCTCTCTCCTCACATGGCCTTTCATGGAGTAACATGCCTCTGCAGGTCTCTTCTGTAGATCAATGCCCTCATTGAGAGCCAGTTTGGTGTAGTGGTTAAGTGTGTACGCTCTAATCTGGGAGAACTAGGTTTGATTCCCCACTACTTCACATGCAGCCGCTGGCGTGATCTTGGGTGATCTCAGCAGAGCTATTCGCTCAAGAGCAGTTCTCTAAAAGCTCTCTCAGCCCCACATACCTCATAGGGTGTCCGTTGTGGGGAGAGGAAGAGAAAGGAGATTGTAAGTCACTCAGAGACTCCAAGTGAAGGTCAGGGTATAAATCCAATCTCCTCCTCCAACATACATGATAATGGACAGGCTGGTCGTTTGTGATAGGGAAAGTACTCTTTAGACTATTCCCCGCCCCCTCTTTTGACTGTAACCTGAATATGAATTGGATCTACTTGAATAAATATGTTTACCGTTTTTGCAATATATTTCTTGGGATATTTATTCATTGCACTCAGTATAATGCTTCTATGACTGGACAAAGTCTGCTATATTAACTAAATCTCCCCATACTAACAGTGACCTCTATACACAGTGCAATACTAAGCACAGTTACACCCTTGTAAGCCCATTGACTGCAATGAACATCAAAGGGTAACTCTACTTTGGATAGCACAGGCTAGTGATGAGTCATGCCAGCATATCAGGACTAGAATGATGTGTATTGTATTTTCAACCTCTTTCTTATTTAAATTGTATTTTTATAACTTTCATTTTGTTTTTAAGCTACCTTGGATCCTCATTGGGGAGAAAAGTGACGTAAATACAACTATTGACCATTTGTTACATTTATTGAGAAAATGTCATCTGAAAAGGCTTAAAATATGAAACTCTCATCCCAGACAGTATACTGGGAAGGTATATTGTATAACATTGTTTTACAGAATCTGGTTTGGGGTGGATAGTCATGCTAATCTTTAGTAGTAGTAGAACCAAATTTGAGTGCAGTAGCACCTAAAAGACCAACCAAATGTTCAAGGGTACAAGCTTTTGTGAGTTAATACTGATCTGACAAAGTGAGCTTTCACTCACAAAAACAAATACTCTGAAAAATTGTGTTGGTCTTTCAGGTGCTACTGTACTCAAATTTCATTCTTTTTAAAAATAAAAATCAGATTTACAGTTAAAGTGGGTACCAAAAGTGATGCAGATATGCTGAAAACTAGGTGCAGCTCAATTGATATGTTCTCAGAGTCTTTGTTTAGAAAATCTTATATTCTAATGGTGAAGTAAGACAAATCTTTGGATACTTAAATCCAATGATTGGAACTGTGGGCAAGCAAAACGGATCTTTCTACAAACCTAACAAAGGCCCCAAGTTTGCAGAAAAGTGTGAAATCTTTTTAAAAGGGGGGGGGGGGTAAGCTGGAAAAAAGCAGACGATGAAAGTATCTCCTATAGCTTTAATCCCTGGCCCTCAGTGACTGTTGAAAGACAACCACAGTATTCCAGGCTGGGTTTCACTGAGTAAAAGACAGGGAGAGCTGTGCCCTTTTCAGGTCTATTTTGGTCTTTGAGGAAGGACTCATTTGGGTCAGGCCTAGGTTTCCCAGCTCCAACTTGAGAAATTCATGGAGATTTTGTGGTGGAGTCTGAGGAGAGTAGGATTTGGGGAACGGAGAGGCCTCAGCTGGATAAAATGCCATAAATTCTACCCTCCAAAGCAGCCATTTTCTGCAGGGGGGGGCAGAGCTCTGTTGTCTAGAGGTCAGTGATTTGAAGGGTGGAGTCTATGGCATTGTACCTGACTGAGGTCCCACCCCTCCTCAAACCCCACCCTCCCCAGGCTCCACCCTCAAACCTCTAGGAATTTCCCATTCTGGAGTTGGCAACAATTTCTCCTTTCCAACCATCATCAACCTAATTTATCTCCCCCCTGACTTCAGCTTTCCATCTCCTTCCTTCTCCTGCATCCTCTACCTAGGAAAAGGACAGCTTTTCTCTGCAGTGGGAACCAAAGCAGTTTACATCACTCTCCTCTCCCCCTTTTGATTGGCATGACCACCGTGAGGTAGGTTAGGCTGAAAGTCTGTGACTAGTCCAAAATCACCCAGTTAGCTCCCACAGCAAGAACCTGGGTCTGACAGACCCTGCTCTGAAGCACTAACTGCTACACCACACTGGCTGTCATGGGGGGGGGGTGGGGCTACTGCTGAACAGCAGCAAGCAACCAGGTCTAGTTAAGTCATGCCAGTCATGTGGCATCAAGTCAGAGGGTACTGCCAGGCCTAGGGGCAGCCAACCTCCAGGTGGAGCCTGAAAATCTCCTGCGATCACAACTGAACTCCAGGCAACAGATTTCTCTTCCCCTGGAGAATATAACTGCTTTGGAGGATGGACTCTGTGGCATTATATTCAGCCAAGGCCTCTCCCGTCTCCAAATTTTGACTTCCTTAGACTTCATCACAAAATTTCCAGGAATTTCCCACCAACCTGGAGCTGGCAACTGTAGTCAGGACTGGCCCCAATGAGTTCTCCCTCAAAGGCCAAAATAGGCCTGGAAAGGGCCTCCCCCACCTTTTACTTACAGAACCAAGCTTGGTTGCCTTTCACTGACAAAACCAAGCTTGGTTACCTAGTAACAGCCACTGCTTAGCAGCTTCCCCAGTGATCCAATCCTTGTATGTCCTGGGGCTGGAGGGTGAGGCTGCTCTTTGAGCAACATGCGGTTCAGCCAAAGGAAGGGTAGGAGAGTTGGTCCCAATATGGCTAGGGATAGATAGATAGATAGATAGATAGATAGATAGATAGATAGATAGATAGATAGATAGATAGATAGATAGATAGACAGACAGACAGACAGACAGACAGACAGACAGACAGACAGACAGACAGACAGACAGACACTATCATAAAAAAGGACAAATACCAACATTATATATACTGCCATAAAAGTGACAATCTCATATAAAATATATCAGTAGAGCATAGCAAATGTCTTTGCATTTCTTTCTAGAGCTGAGCATGAGGTAAATCTGGGTAACAGATTCTACTTCCCCAGCCCTCTATCCCCTTTCACATGGAATAGATTTTCAGCAGGATCTTCCTACATGAAATGATCTGATAAGAACAGGAAAAGGAGGGTTTTTATGGAGAAAGATGTAGGAGACTAATTCAGTACCAATTATAAAACAGTTGGAATATATTTTGACATTTCTGCAGTGATTTTGGTATTGCATGCAAAATATACACATGTGTACACACAATGTAGATAGATAGGTTGATGAAACATAAAGAATTACATTTAACAAAAAATAAAATGTATGAGCCAAATCAACATGAGTAGGTAATGCAGTGCCTTCAGGGTATATGTAACCCACCAAGGCCTTTTCCTCAGAAAACTTTCCCCTCACAAACACTAGCATGTGGTTGAGTCACCACATGGAGGCCAAAAGGAAAAGTCTTGGTGGACCGGATATGTTGCTTTCCCCTGATTTAACCACTTCAGAAGAAAATTCTTTTTTAAAAAATTGCATACTAAATAGTTACTCAAAATTTGGGATCCATCATTTCACAGACACATAATTATAACCATCCTATATGAAAGTGTTTGAAAACCATTTTCTTGTCATTAGTATGACCCAGTTATTATTAGAAGAACTGAATGGACATTTCTTCTCATCTGAAATTCATCTTGACAACACATGGATGGGAAATATTTATATTTTTCCACAAAATAACCAACTCTTGGTTCCTCAGGGGGGAAGGGGGAGAAAAATATAGCCAGGCAGATATCTTACATTAAAACAAAAATAGTTGAACGATTTCAGTTTGTAGACATTCAGGTTTGGGACTAGGGCTATCTAGAGCTTTTCTACAGTATCATTTCAGTATGAAGTAGAATTTTAAAAAAAAACTTAAAGTGGAAATCCTGTTACAAGGTCCCGTGGAGTTTAATGAGATTTCCATTTGGATTTTCATTAATTGATATCTGAATGCCCTAAAATAAATATGATTGTGTTTGACTTTATTGTTACCAAAAAGGTAGGGAGCATTTTTCATGGTAAAATGCAGTCATGGTTTTCCGCATAATAAAATATTTTTACATATATTCTCACATGCCTGAACTTGTGCCTACTCCCATTTTTTCTAAATAAACCTCGCTAAGGAAATCCTTAAATTCTGCCTTAATTATCCAAAAGTTCTGACTTAGCTTTTCATAAGATTGACGTTGTGGTATATTTATTGTATATATGTAATGGAACAGTCTGCTCCTAATCTAATATCTGGGTGGCTTGGTTTGGTCCCATTGGGTGGAGCTCTAGTTTCAGTTTCCAGTTGTTGAACAAGTACTAGCTAAAGCTGTTGGTTTTAAAGTTGTCTCCTTGCAAATAACTGGTTGATGTTTTGAGCAGCTTGTCTCTATTGAATTGACCTGAGAACAGGTACCTGACATTAACCTGGGAACCCATAGTCAAAGGGGGACATTACAGACACTATTATACAGTTTGGTTAATATTGTTGAGAATAATAGATGGTTGGATAATAAAGCCATATCTGAGTTAAATGATAAAGGAGCACATAGACTTTGTGCTAGTTCAGCTGCTGTTTGTCTTTGGTGTTCTCTGGGATTGAACGAAAGAAGCAAAGAGCCAGTTTGGTGTAGTGGTTAAATGTGCGGGCTCTTATCTGGGAGAACCAGGTTTGATTCCCCACTCTTTCACTAGCAGCTGCTGGAATGGCCTTGGGTTAGCCATAGCTATTGCAGGAGTTGTCCTTGAAAGAGCAGCTGCTGTGAGAGCCCTCACAGCCCCACCCGCCTCACAGGGTGTCTGTTGTGGGGGGAGAATATATAGGCGATTGTAAACCACTCTGAGTCTCTGATTCAGAGAGAAGGGTGGGGTATAAATCTTCTGTCTTCTTCTAATTCACAGATTTTTAAAGATAAAATTGAAAAATTGGAATATTCTTTAGTATAGTTATATAGTGTTAGTATAGTTATACAGTATTCCTTTTTATAGAATACAGTGTTAGAGCCTGATTCAACTGTTCTTTGCAGTCATTCAACTTATTTTCCCTCCACACACTACTCATAAGGTTGCCAACCTCTAGGTGGGCCCTGGAGTTCTCCTGGAATTACAATTAATCTCTAGACTACAGTTCTCCTGGAGAAAATGGCTACTTTGGAGGGTGGGATCTTATACATTATATCCTGTTGAGGTTGTTGCCTTCCCCAAATCCTGCCATCCAGAGTGTCCACTCCTAATTTTCCAGAAAATTCCCAACCAGGAGTTGACGATGCTGATTACTCTACAAGCAGCAGAGTCAGTTTGGTGTAGTGGTTAAGTATGTGGAGAACTGGGTTTGATTCCCCACTCCGTCACTTGCAGCTGCTCGGATGGCCTTGAGTCAGTCATAACTCTCACAGAGGTTGTCTCTGAAAGGGCAGCTTCTGGGAGAGCTCTCTCAGCCATACCCACCTCATAGGGTGTTTGTTGTGGGGGAGGGAGATAAAGGAGATTGTGAGCTGCTCTGAGACTCTGAGATTTGGAGTGGAGGGTAGGATATAAATCCAATATCTTCTTCTTCTTCACTGCTGCCACTGACCCCCTCTCTCCATCTGCTGTCCCAATCCTGGGACAGATTTATGTTGTAGCTCTGTAGCAAAGTACATGTTTTGTATGTAGAATGCTCCAGGTTCAATTCCTACTATTTCCAGCAAAAGGAAATTTATCAACAGCATATTCTTTGCCAGGCAAAAACTTGCCCATATATGTGTCTAGCATTTTAAGTGCTCAGAAGCCATTCCAGGTGCTTAGTTTTCATTGTTACTCAAAGCATAAAGTAAGGGCTATCTTGTGTAGTGGGACAATATACTTCATAAAATTATTACATTTTTTGAAACAATAAACTGACCCAATAGAAAAAAGAAACATATGGTTTGGGGACTTGTCACTGAGCCTTCTAGAAGATCAAAACTAGGGCTATGGAAAACTGGGGCCATGGAGTCAGATGTCTAAACCTCCACTTTAAAAAAAGACCTATTGCCAGGTATCATAAATAAAACTGGACCTATGGTTAAAAAGGGTTAGGAATCCTGAGGCATTGGTCAACTTCTTTTTATAAAAGAAACCTTTTTATTGTTCATTCTTTTCTGCAAATACACTGAGGGAGAAAAAGCCACAATGGTATTGAATTTCCCCCACAAACATTAACATTTAAAGTCTCTTAAAGAAGCAAAAGTTCACTTCAGTTAAAATATATATATTCAATTATTCTTTTTGAGAGAAAGACATCCCCAGTTTGACCACTGCCCCTGCAGATGTCATCTTTATGTCTCTGGGAGCATACATTTTCAAAACCATTGAGGGTGGGTGGGTCTGCTGTTAGCTTTTTTGCCTTTTGTTAATGATGGAAGGACAAAAATAATTTTTTCCCCATTGTTCCACCCGTTTTGCAGTTTTGCATTACCAACCTCCTAGCCCATTGAACCACACATGATACTAGTCTGCTTTAAATACAAAACAGGCCATTATGGAATCTCAAACACTATTCTGCACATCCTACCGCTGACCACAACAGAGCAGTAGCTTGCCAGTGACATAAGAAAAGAGAGAGAAAATAAAAGATTTTCCTCATTCCTGTGTTTTCCCATCTCTGTCTGCAACAAAACTAACCCCCGAGCTATTATTTACAGTTATGAGGTGAGAGCTGAAATCTAGCAGTCTGGTGAGAAAGAAAAAAAAAATCCCTTCATCCTCGTTACAGATATTTGAACAACAGTTATCCATTTCTGTACAGTAGGAGATATCTAATCAAATTAAGTATTTTTTTCAGCAGTGAGGCACAATACTTTGCCTGCACACGGTGGCATACCTCAGTCATACACATCCCAATGAACATGACAGCATTTAGTTCCAAGTAAGTGCCACATATTTGCTGTTCAGTTACAGTGAGCAGCAAACTCTTTGAGATGTAGAATGTAAATGCACATATTGATATTAAATGTTTGAGACCTCATCCAGAGCCCACCCCCCGCCTCTAATTTATTTCTCCAGTCAAGTGAATTGCTGCATTATTGTGGATCTGTTCCTCCAAGAAGATGGTTATGGGAGTGAAGGAGCTTCCATAACCATTAGAAACCATTGAATACACTAACAGAACTGCAGGATTCACCCCATTTTTAACTTCATAATTAAAATCCCCCCTCCCAAACTTTTTCATGTTTCATGGCTGTTTTACTTTGGAAATCATTTCACCTTTCATCAAAATAAAAAATAACACCTTTAAAATATCAGAATAGCAACTGAATCAGCAAAGGCATAGCAACAAAATTAGGACATTCTAATCACAACCACAGATCAAAAAAATGACTTTTTTAGTGGTCTCCAGGATAACCAAACAGCATTTATTTGCCCACCCGGTCGGAATGAAGAGGCTGACACAGTATGTTGGGTATAAAAACTGGGCCGCTTTATTGAAACAAACTTAATCAAACTGATAACGGGCAGGAGGTAAGGCCTAGAAGGACAAGCCCTGGGGTCACCCCCTGACCCCGCCTTGTCCTATGAGGGTGAGCCACCCTGCCCCCAGCACAAGCCCCCTTATTCAGGCTGGTGCTGAGTGGCCAGGCCCAAAGCCGTCCTCCACCTGGGCTAACATCAATCCCCCATGGAAAGATCCACCCAGGTGAGGCTTTTTTGTGATCTGCATTCCCCGAACTGAGCCGTACAGCCCATCTGCGGTTCATACAGACCACCCGCACACCTGGTGCTGAGCCATAGGTGCTCCCCTGAAAACACTGTGGCCAATACATCCTCCAGCCTGCGACCGAACAAAACTCCTACTAAAATTCCTAACCCTACAAGGCAGTACAAGGTAGGCAAAAAACAACTCCACATGGGCCAATTCTGTGAAGATGAAAAAATTCCTACCTGGCCCCTAATAAGGCGACCGGTGAAGACCTGTACTGCCAAAGGGGAGGGTGGGCGGGCAGAGAGCCAGAAACGAACTGCAGGCTTCTGGGCGGGGCAGGGGCTTATATAGCCCAGACGCCGTGCCCAGAAAAGGCACCCGGATGGACTGGAGCTGTCAGTCAGCAGCTCCCTCCTTCCGCGCGGGCAACAACGGCCCCCAGCCTGAACGCTAGCGATGCCGGCTTGGCTGGAAAGGGGCTGGACCTTACCAAGGGAAAAGGCAACATATTACTCTAGGAGCCCTGCAGAAAAGACCCTGCTTCTTTTGGAGGTCATTCTTGCTCCATTAAATACGGAACACAAAATATGACTGTCTTGGTAAATCTTAAACACTGGGGAAGATTCAAATAGGAGAATGAAACATTTGTTGAGCTACTCAAGACTGAGGCAACTTAGGTCATGAATTGAGCCCATAAATGAACTGATGAAATAATAGCATTCTGGCTTGAATCTGCTAAATAACCAAAACTGACATTTTATATTAACTGCAGGGTCTGGGTCCCCTTTGACAGCAGCTGCGTATAGAGAACACTCCAGTGATCTGTTTTGGAAATCACCAAAGCTTGGATGACAGTGGCTAAATAACTGGTATGTCTGTTAAAGCGGGTTAAAATACATTCTGTGTGCTCTCGTTATTTTTGCTGCTAATGTTTTTATGAGAAATGAAGGCAGTATGGTATAGCCCAATCTTGTCAGATCTCAGAATCTAAGTGAGTTGATACTTGGATGGGAGGCCACACAGTAAGGCTCAGCAGAGGGTGGCAAAGAGGACCTTTGCCTCTCAGTTATCATAAAAGCCCTTTGCTGGGGTCTCCAAGAGTCGACTGCAACTTGATGGCAATTAGGTATTCTTACGATGCTGATGTTTTCATGTTGGGTTGCTGAACTGTTGTTTTGTCATTTAGTTGCTACTTATTAAATTGATGTTACGACTAGGGTGACCATAATGTCTGAAGGCCAGCCAGGGACACCTTGGGGGGGGGGTGGAAGGTAGGGGTGTGTGCGCGCTTTGCGCGCGCGCCGCCGGAAACAGGAAGTGACGTCACTTCCGGTGACGGCATGCCACCGCCGGAAACAGGAAGTGACACCACTTCCTGTGACATCATTTCCCCGCGTCACCTGCCGGAAACGGGAAGTGACATCACTTCCTGTGACATCACTTCCCCCAAATGACATCATTTCCCCCAAATGCCACTGCCGGAAACAGGAAGTGACTTCACAGCACTTCCTGTGACGTCCCCAAAAATCCCCCAAATATCACCACCGGAAACAATTTTGTTCTCAAATCCTGTATATACTTCATCAGTATATGGGATAAGGCACTTTCTCAACTGTGCTGCATAATGCAGCCTATTTATTTTGTCCTGTTTGCTCTGTTGGCTCTATCTGCGCCACCTTCACTTTCGGTGTGTGGATCCCCCAGTGGGGTGGTCTCGCGACTCCCTCCGCCGGCTGTTTCTGATAGCCCTGCGCCCCCTCTTTCATTTGATATGTGTCCCGTGCGGGTGCCACCCTCCCGCCAGGAGATGCCGCAAAATGAGCCCCCTTGAGGCTTATGGCGGCAGGGCTCGGGGGAAGCGAGCTAGACTGCTGTTCTTTTGAGGGGTTATAGAGTGTTTCGAGCCCGTCCCTGTGGCATCGGTCCCATCGTTGTGGGACCCAGGGGGCCGGCGCAGCAGCACGCCGAAGCAGCCTGTCACAGGTCGAGATGCAGGACAGGAACCCGGAAGTGACCGACAGGCTGCTTCAGCGTGCCGCTGCGCCGGCCCCCTGGGCCCCACAACGATGGGACCGATGCCACAGGGACGGGCTCGAAACACTCTATGCCTCTCCACGATGCCTCCGCTGGCCTCTGGAGGCCTCCAGGGACCAGCGGAGGCCTCTCCACGCTGCCGGCACTGGCCTCTGGAGGCCTCCAGGGACCAGCGCCGGCCTCTCCGGACCCCGCGCGCGGGCGGGGAAGGCGGGGAGTGAGGCAGCCAGCGTCCCTGCGCGTGCGCACACCGCTGTGCGCACGCGCAGGGATGCTGGCTGCCTCACTCCCCGCCTTCCCCCGCGCCGGCTCCCCGCTGGCTATACCAGGACTTTGTAATGGTCCCGGTATAGGCAGCCCGGGAGCCGGGAATTGGTGGCCAGAACCGGGAAAGTCCCGGGAGACCGGGACGGTCTGGCCACCCTAACTTACGACTGTTAGTTGCTTTGAGGGTCTTTTGTCAATAAAATAATTTAATAATCAAATTATGGATTTACAGAATGAATATCGATTACATTTCTTAGAAGGGCAAACTGAAATGTCTTTAAGTATCTGTAAAGTTTATAGAATCAAAGCCTGCTCTGATGGGGGAGCAGGATTGTTGGGAAACATATTATTTACCTGAATTGTTTTTAAACCTTTTGAAAAATGGCAATAAAATGTGAAGGAATGAAAAAAGTAAACAGTTCTTTTATCATTTGATTCAAAGGTTACCACTTGCTTCTATTTTTCTGCACTGAATGACTCAAATTTGTGTACCAATCAAATGTGCTAATCTTTAGGTAGGAAAAAGGGATTGGATCCTGACTAGCATTCCGGCAGGTACAAGGTGTTCGTAAGTGCCAATTTTTTTTTTGCCTTGTTCCCTTCTACAACAGCCTGAGGCTCCTCCACCAGGAACAATGTGGTGTAGTAATTAGACTAGGATCTAAAAGACCCTGGTTCAGATCCCCAAGGTCATAGAAACTTGTTGGGAGACCTTGGGCTAGTCACATATTCTCAAGCCTAACTCACCTTGTAGGGTTGTTGTACAAATGAATTGGAAAAGAAGGGAATGATGTAAGCAATGCTGGGTCCTCATTAAGGATGAAAGTAGGTATACATTAAGCCAATAAAATTAATTTGTAGGATCATTTTGGATTGCTGAGGCAGAAAAAGGGCAATCCTTTGAGCAAAAGTCCTTGCACCTGAGGGAAATGCCCATCAGGATTCAAGCCTAGAATTTATCATTCTAAACTGACTAGACAGATTCTTTTCAAGTGTTTGTTTTTGGTAAGTGACTGCATAACTGAAGCTGAATATAATATTCAGTGAAAAACACACATTCCTGTTTGCAATGGGCTTTCAACACTCACAAGACATCATAAAAAAAAGCTGGAGTTGAAAAGGAGTTTTCTTGCCTTAATGTCATTTAAAGTCTGGCTGCATTTGTGGAAATGTATAAATGAGTTTCCATGTGTGAAATTCTTTAAGAGCTCTCCCAGTTCTTTCACAGAACTGTATGCTCCAAGATTTCATTGCTGGGAAACATGACGCACCATTTTGAAACTGGTTTAAATGTACAGTGTGAACAAACTCAAACAAGACAGTGTGAAATGCTGTGGAGCATGGGCAGAACTCCACGTGATAAAGAGTTTTTATTTATATATTTAGCTTATTTATAGCCCACCTTTCTCATGGAAACTCAAGATGGATTACAGAGTGGAGAAAGAGGAATCATGCCATATAGGACACTGAATTAACAAAGCAACAGAACTAGGAATACAAAACTGAATGTCAGTAGGAATGGATAGGACTACACAATTAAAAGACAATGTGAACAAGAAACTGTCCACGTTTGCATAGTGCAAGTCAGGCCCGTAGCTACGTGGGGGTCTGTGGGAGCACAGCCAAATGACTGCTAGTCAGGGCCCCCTGACTTGGGGTCCCTAACAAGCCTCCAGTGCCTCGGCTGCATCCTTCTCCATTCTTCTGTCATCATACACAGTTGCTTCTGCTTGCTTAGGGGCCGGAAGAAATCTCTGACCCCTCAGCAAGCAGAAACAGGGCACTTTCAGCACCAGGACTGAAAGTTAAGCTCCGTGTTGCTTCTACTTCCTTAGGGGCTGGAAGAAATCTCTGACCCCTTTGCAAGCAGAAACAATGGGGCACTTTCAGTTCCCAGGACTGAAAGTTAAGGTCCGTGTTGCTTCTGCTTCCTTAGGGGCTGAAAGAAATATCTGATCCCTCAGCAAGCAGAAACAACGGAGCACTTTCAGCGCCCAGGACTGAAAGTTAAGGTCCGTGTTGCTTCTGCTTCCTTAGGGGCTGAAAGAAATCTCTGACCCTTCAGCAAGCAGAAAGAACAGGACACTTTTCAGCACCCAGGACTGAAAGTTAAGCTCCAAGTTGCTTCTGCTTCCTTAGGGGCTAGAAGAAATCTCTGACCCCTCAGCAAGCAGAAACAATGGGGCACTTTCAGCATCCAGGACTGAAAGTTAAGTTCCGAGTTGCTTCTGCTTCCTTAGGGGCTGGAAGAAATCTCTGGCCCCTCAGCAAGCAGAAACAATGGGGCACTTTCAGCACCCAGGACTGAAAGTTAAGCTCCATGTTGCTTCTGCTTCCTTAGCGGCTGAAAGAAATTTCTGACCCCCCAGCAAGCAGAAACAACCGGGCACTTTCATCACCCAGGACTGAAAGTTAAGCTCCGTGTTGCTTCTACTTTCTTAGGGGCTGGAAGAAATCTCTGACCTGTCAGCAAGCAGAAGCAACAGGGCACTTTCAGCACTAAGGACTGATAGTTAAGCTCTGTGTTGCTTCTGCTTCCTTAGGGACTGGAAGAAATCTCTGACCCCTCAGCAAGCAGAAAGAACAGAGCACTTTCAGCACCCAGGACTGAAAATTAAGCTCCGAGTTGCTTCTGCTTCCTTAGGGGCTGGAAGAAATCTCTGGCCCCTCAGCAAGCAGAAACAACCAGGCACTTTCAGCGCCCAGGACTGAATATTAAGGTCCATGTTGCTTCTGCTTCCTTAGGGGCTGGAAGAAATCTCTGACCCCTCAGCAAGCAGAAACAACGGGGCACTTTCAGCACCCAGGACTGAAAGTTAAGCTCCGAGTTGCTTCTGCTTCCTTAGGGGCTGGAAGAAATCTCTGGCCCCTCAGCAAGCAGAAAGAACAGAGCACTTTCAGCACCCAGGACTGAAAGTTAAGCTCCGAGTTGCTTCTGCTTCCTTAGGGGCTGGAAGAAATCTCTGGCCCCTCAGCAAGCAGAAACAACCAGGCACTTTCAGCGCCCAGGACTGAATATTAAGGTCCATGTTGCTTCTGCTTCCTTAGGGGTGGAAGAAATCTCTGACCCCTCAGCAAGCAGAAACAACCGGGCACTTTCAGTGCCCAGAATGAAATTTAAGGTCCATGTTGGGCTATAGTGCACCTGCAAGAAGAATCCGTTCTGGCCCTCAAGTGGGGCGGTGGGGGTAGGGAGCGGATGGCTCCATTGCAGGCTTTCTCTGCCAGACAGGGTAGGGTAGGCTTGGCACAAAAGTGGAGGTCCCGGCTGCAGTCTGGGTCTGGGGATCAGTGGAGAGGTGATGTTCGCCTGCAGAGGTTTTCTGGCCTGGTCTCGCTGGCCCCCTGAGCGAGGGTGGGAGCTGCACTTGGGCAGCCTCGGCTTGCCCTCCGTCAGGAAGAAATCCGAATCGGAGGTCTTGTAGCTCCAGAAGTCAGCTGCGACTTGGTGGTGCCTTCCACCACCACCCCTTGTCCCGTTGGGCTTGCCTAGCTGGATCATGCTACAGGTAAGTGCAGGAGACTGTGCGGCACGTATCTAAACCTCTGAGTGGTTCCCCACCAGACCTGCTGGAAGAGGGGTGGAAAGGAATCACCTTGGGGCAACTATGGGGAGGGGGAAGGCTATATGGCGGCAAGCTGGCAGCTTTCCTTTTCAGCGGTGGTAGGAGAGAATGCCATGGAGGTTGGGGCCACTATGTGCCCCCTGAAAAAATCAGGGCCCTCCCAATTCTTCAAATCCTGGCTCTGGGGCTGGTGCAAGTAGGTCAAAGGAACAAGACAATACTCTGATTCTCATATGAAGACACCATTCTGAACCATTCTATCCCACTAAAGTTCAATTCCATTCCAAAATGCCCTCTCCCTTTCTAAGAATGTCCATTTTGGTGAAGCTGACACATTGCTTTGTTTCTCTAGTGGTAATGTCGGGTCCAGTATATCCCCTAGTCTTTTTTGAACCAGAGAGTATCAAGTAGACCCTATCTCATGTGCGGAATACAGTGCCCTTCCGGACCTCAGCCTTCCATGTGATTAAAATCTGCTTGTGCCATACAGCTTGCTGCATGAAGCCGTAATGATGTGGTGCCTTCATGAATAGCCACAACACTGTACTCTCTTATCTATAGTTTACTTAGCATAATAGTCCATTCTGGAACACAGTCGAGAGAGTAAGGGCTGGTTCGTGGCATTTGAGCCCATCAGAGCTTTGGCTTGTAGTTACTTCATGCTGACTTCCATGCACAGCTTTCTCATAAGTGGCTCAGTCCTGTGGGCAGCACAGGTAAAAATTAACTACAAACTGCAGCACTCACAGTCATGAATAGTCATGCAAAGATGCTTTTGACTCTGAAGACGTGAAGGAAGCACAACCATCTAATCCTATTATAAATCACTCCTTTATGCAAGCTTCGCTCACAGTCTAAACGTCACACTGAGGTAACTTGCTCAAATTAATTTACTGCAATTGGCTTTTCTATCAAGTGATATGATATTTGGCACTGTTCTATCAAGGGTGGTAAGTGGAGATGTCATAAATATCTGACTTTATCACCTGCTGATTTATAATCCAGATGCCAGCCAGATATATATCATATATTGCATGTTTCCAGATTAGGCAGGTCAGGTTGCCGCATGAATCTCATCATTTTTCTGTGGGATCAGGAGCGCTCCCTACTGATACAAGTACATTAAAGTCCAGGGGTTTTTATGGAGTTACACCAGAAGGAACATTTTGAATGTGAAAGTACTAACAATTGCATATTTGTGCTTGCCCTTGATTTGCTGCTTTAAAAGTTTAGCATTGCTGTACCAGAACATGCAGAATCTTTCTGTCCTTTTTCCTATTATGTACTGTTCATAATTCAAACAAAATAAAACATATATTATCTAATTCTAAAATAATGAGATAGACTAACTCAATGAAGAAGCCAAAGCTTTAAGTTTACAAAATCTGATAGGATGTTTTGGAGCAATGTTCCCTCTAAACTGAGTTTGTGTAAGCTAGTTCACAGTTTTTTAGCCTCCAGCTCACACGTTTTTGTCTTAGCTCAGGGAAAATGGCCCTAGAGCAAACTCATTTATGCAGTAGTCAAATCGCTTGCCCATAACTTTAATGCTGGTAGCAGACGAAGTAGAATTTTTGCTCACAAGACTCAACAGCTTAGAGGGAGCATTGCTTTGGATGTCATTTTTTCACAGGGTTGCCTTCTCAGAAGTGACTTGATGGCATAATATACACAGACAATGCTGAAACAACTTTATTTATCATTAAGTCAATACAACATTAAACTGAAATAACATAGGATTGGATTGAATATAATAAAGTTTTTTTTACAGATGGGGAAGCTTGAAGCAGTAGATGCGAGGTACCATGTAGATCACCTTCTTATCAGTACTCAATATCAGCTAATATTGGTTTACTTTCACCCATTTAGGATAGTACCAGTGCTGGGGGTGGAGTTGTTGTTTCAGTGTTTCAATATATTTTAGGGTACATCCTATTTAGAGTACATCCTACTCTCCACACTCCAGAGGATAATACTGTATTTTCCCCAGTAACAACATTTGCCTTAGATGGGTGAAGGCCACATGGAACATATCTAGCTCATTAGCATCAAAGAAGATTACAAATCCAAAAAGGTGCAGAAAAAAATGTACTGTGAAATGTCCTTCCCCCCCCCACCCCGCCCCATAGTAAGCTATAAAACCCAAACTGAATTAAACAAAAAACCAAAAAGCTTTCTCCCAGGAATTTTCAAGAGCAAACACGTGCAAAATTTCTTTCTAAAACAGCAGAGAAGTTTTCAGCCCATTTTGGAGATTTTTACAGTACACATTTTACAAAACTGGGAATGCCATAGGAAAATTTCATCACCCCTTTTTCATGTTGCTTTTGCCCTCCTTCCTGGTGTTTGATGGTGCCCTCTTTATTTGTTAATACTATCAGCCATCTACTGGCAACCCCATTGGTTGTTAAGCTCTAAGCAGCTTGCAAATCATGAGGCTCAAGTTCTACAACGCTTGTCTAAACCAACTGCAATGCAGAAGCAATAACTGATTGAAGGAAAACTGCAAAATCTATGACCTCAAGCAGTTTATTCATTTGCTAATTGAATTAAGATTAATTAGCTTCCACTGACTTCACAGGTTTTGCCTTGATGATATTAAGTCACAATCCAAAGGAAAATCAATAAATTTCAGTGGCAGCAGTGAATAAGAGTGGAAGAACTATATTTTGTGCCTGACATACAGACATGCATGCATGTACAAACTGCACCCCCACCCAAACACATTTGTTCAGTTAAGAAGATATACATCACCATCTTGTGGACAGCAGAAGTGCTCACATGCTCAACAACCATTCAATCTATTTCGAAGAACACAGGTAGATTGCCACATCTGAGCAATAATATGAAATACAGAGTTCACATCAAACAAATTCAGTTTGTCAAAGTGTAGTGCTAGTATGGTAGAATGTTTGGGGTAGGCGTAAACCCTCTCTGATTTCCTAGCAACCAAACATTAGCTTCAAAAAATATCAAAACCAAGATGTAGTTCCAGGTACAAACTGAATCTCAATACTACTGTTCATATGCTGCATACAAAAATATAGAAGATATTAGGCCATAACACATGCACAGTAAATTTATTTATTTATTTATTTATTCATTCAGATTTTTATTCTGCCCTCCCTGCAAGTGGGCTCAGGGTGTTTCACAAGAGAAACAGAGTCAATGTCCCATTACAATATACAATTAATAACAGATAAAATTGTTAAAACAGTAGATTGAAACAGGTAGCAGCACCTTTCATAAAAACCTCTTTGGGCCACATAGGTGGAATCAGATGACTGCCTCAGCAAGATGGGAACTACAGCAGAGGGGCCAATTGAGGAAGACGTCCGCTGCCTCACCTGAAGGCTTGTGGAACATGAAGGGTGAAATGTGATTAAATGCACCTTTCTGTACAACTTCAGATGATCCATAAACCTCACAGAAATGCATTTTAACTGCTTTTCTGTTTTTCACACCAAGAACAAGAGAATGGCTGAAGAGTGCTTTAGGCAAACTGTGAATTTGGTCTTACTTTTCAATTTTACCTAGGGGGAAAAAGTAATAATTTATTTAAGTGTGGTGCAGGGGTTCAGTGTTGGTCACAAAGTCACTCCAGTGGATGTTGAGGATGGTGCGAAGGCAGCGCTGATGAAAGCGCTCAAGTGGTCTGACCTAGCCTCAGATCGCAAAGCATGGAGGCACACCTTCCACCAGGCTGTCTCTTCCTTTGAGAACGCACACATAGCTGGTCTTGAGGACAAAAGGAGATTGAGGAAGAATCGCACTGCTACAGCACCAACCCCAAATCAGACTTTTCCCTGCAGCCACTGTGGCCGGATCTGCCTGTCCCGCATTGGTCTTGTCAGCCACCAGCGAGCCTGCAGCAGACGTGGACTACTGCACCCTTCTTAAATATTCGTTCGCGAAGTCAAGCCGAGAGAGAGAGAGGGGTTCAAATGAAGATGAAGAAATAAATTGGTGTGGAGAGAAATTAACCTTTAATAATTATGAATTAATAAATTATGGATGGATTAATACAGTGGGAGGGTTTCTATTGTTCTGGCTCCACTGGTGGACCTGCTAATGGCACCTATTTTTTTTGGCCACTCTGTGACAGAGTGTTAGAATGGATGGACCATTGGCCTGATCCGACATGGCTTTTCTGATGTTCTTAAATGAATCTTTAATAATGATATAGCCTGTATGCATTTCATGTAATCTAGTGTCTAGTGTATGTATGGGAACAGAACTAAAAAGAATCTGAAAGATTCCCCCTGATGAAGCTGCACAAGAAGCGGCTGCATATACTTATTAAAGATTCATTTCCCTCTGCGCTAATTTGTTTCTTCATCTTCATTTTGACTTGCTGTGGCCCCCCTTTTTTCTGCAATGGTTAGAATGTCTGGTAGGATCTAAAACAGTCAGGTCTGAATCTCTACTCTGTCATAGATGTTCGCTTGTGACTTTGGGCCAGTCACTGTCAGCCTAACCTACTGCACGGGGTTGTCAATGTTAGGCTCAATGGAAGAGGGATAATGGTGTTGTCAGTTACTCTGAGGAGAAAAGCAGACTATAAATATTTAAATAAATAAATAATTTTCAGTTGACTCTTGTGTCTACTTGCCGAAAAATATATCTAAACAGTAGATTTGTTCTAGCGTAGTGGTTGAAAGTGTCATCAAACTGTAACCAACTCTTGGTAACTCCATAGGGTTTTCATGGCACAAAACATTCAGAGGTGGTTTCCCACTGCCTGCCTCTACATTGTGAACATGACTTCCTTGGTGGTCTCCCAGGGGCCAGCTTAGGTTCCAAGGTCTGATGAGATCAGGCTAGCCTGGGCTATCCAGGTCAGATATTTGTTGTTACCAGGTTTAAATCTAGATCTAACACTGCACTCCTATGCAAAGTTACTCCAGTCTAAACCCATCGAAATATACATCTCCATTATACATTCCCATTAAATATTTTTTTTTAAAAAAAAAGGTAAAGGTAGTCCCCTGTGCAAGCACCAGTCATTTCTGACTCTGGAGTGACGTTTTCATGGCAGACTTTTTTACGGGGTGGTTTGCCGTTGCCTTCCCCAGTCATCTACACTTCCCCCCCAGCAAGCTGGATACTCATTTTACTGACCTTAAAAGGATGGAAGGCTGAGTCAACCTTTAGTTGGCTACCTGAACCCAGCTTCTGCCAGGATCAAGCTCAGGTCGTGGGCAGAATTTGGACTGCAGTACTACAGCTTACCACTCTGTGCCACGGGGCTCTCATGAAATACGGTGCTACAATTCCTGTACGTAAGACATTAAACATAGTCTGGCACCATAATTAGCTATTTCTTATGGGTGTGAGAATTCTAGTGTGCCACCTAATTTCCTTCAATGGATGGGATAGAAATTTGATGAATGAAAAGGGATATGAGGCTACTTTTTCCCTTTTAATGCACTATTGTCACGGACATAGCTGGGAACAGACTTGCAGGACTTGACCAAAATAAATCACAGGACTAGCCTGGTCTTCCAGCTAAACAAGCCAAAATGGGAGTCTAAAGATCCAGAATATAATAACCTTAGAGAAGGCACAAGAAGCAAAGTAGTAACTAATGCAGTTGTTCTCCTTTCATTATCTATGTTACAATGATTGATAACATAATTTTATTTTGGTTTAGTCAGTGTTAAGAATGCAAGTTATTGAAACCAGCGATAAAAAGAAGAGAATTGTCACATGAGAGGGGAGAAAGGAGGAAGTTCATGACTGTGTGGCACAATCCCAGCCTCAAAACCATGCTTTGGAATACTGAAAACATGCTTCTTGAATTCAGCCCTGGAGTCCTAGTCCAATGAGCTGGAAAAGATGACCAGTAGTACTCACCCTGTGGCTCATGCAGAGCCAATGTTCACAATTACCATCAACCCAAGCAGTCTTTTGACCACCTCTCTGTATACCACCCCAAATACACACAGCAAGGAGTTATATAAATTGCCAAATGACCAGGTTGTCTCTCTGTTACCTACAAATGATCCTCAGTCAGCCCTTGTGTGCCTGGAGTGAGAAGAGCTTCTCTCTCTCTGCCTTCTCAGTCTCTCCTCAGCATGAAGCACAGCTGCTCAGGCAATAAAGTAAGATTGCCAGAATGCCTGTAGGAGAGCACGGGTGGACATGGAGAAAGGAGAGAAAAGACAAACCATCACCACCGCGTGGTGGCAGGTTTGCTCTCCTTCTGACAGCTGCCCAGGTGCTGGGATGAGCATTCAAGAGGCTTACAGTTTACCAATCTTCCAGTCCCTTTAGCAGTGGCTGTTTCAAGGTGAGAACCACCTGACAAGAACCCCTGCAAGGTAATGGCCTTGCTCACTTTCCCAGATCATAGGGAAGATGCCACATTGGGGAACAATCCTCAGAAGAGCACAGGTGGCATGTCAAAGAGCCACAGGTAATTCTTGAGTCACTGAGTATTACTGTTCTAAACTGAGGAAAATTGAACTGGACTCCCATATAAAACTATACAATTGAAGTATAGTTTGTAGCCATCTTAGGCACTTTGGAAATGTAGGATATACATATTTTATAAGTACACAACCTGTTAACTAACCAGGTAGATTCCAAAAATTGTACCATGCCGTTACTGTCAGGCCCAAAGCCAAAAAATTATGTCTGGCTAATGTTAGCACTTTATAGGATTCTCTTGCCTATAAATGGAGTTGCTTGCAATTCTAGGAGGAAGAGGCTCTGCTGATTGCTCCAAAGGAATCTTCAGCAGAGAGAAGGTAATGACTTATTCAATAGTACTGCCTTTTTCTCCAAATGATATCTTTGCACTGAGTAGCCCGCTGGTTTAATGATTAAAGTGTTTACCACAGCAGGAAAAGTGGCAACCTGTAGCAATCTAGCTCATTAACTGACAGCTTAATACAGAGCCAGGAGTCCAGATTCTTAACTACAGCTTGAACTAAACACTTATGTTGTTATCTATTACTGTCTCATCTGTGTGTGTGGGGGGGAGGGGTTGTGGCTGAGTATAGACACATTTTTGTTGCCAAGTTCTGATCTTTGCACCCCCGGTGTGCTTTCCTCAGGAACAGCCCATTTGAGATCTGTAGAGGAAGGGGAGGATTGGTGGAAATCAGTGCAACTTTATATCTGCATACCTGAGGCTTTTTTTCTTTAGCAACACAGGAAAAAAGCACCAGCCTCTAGACAATAAACTAATTATGGTTTGTGATATAGCTTGCCATTCCTTTGGGACTTATGCATTCATGTTATAGGTTTAGAATTTTGTTCTTCTTCTCTCCTGGCTGGCAGATATTGATGGGTAAATATGCACGCAGGAGTAGTTGGAATGTTGGGGGGATGGAGGCCTGCGTACCGCTCCCATATCCTTCTTCAGCCTCCCTCTCCATGCCTTGCATAGTATTCATGCTTTGAGCACAGGTTTAGCATTCCCCCTAAAGTCTAGTTAAGTTGCCTGCATGTATGGCTATATGCAGGCCATGGAAACAGTAGATATATCTGTTGGCATTTAGTAGTAGTAGTAGTAGTACTACTACTACTACTACTACTACTACTACTGTAAATATATCTGTTGGCATTTGCCCTGGGATCAGGACAATTACTCTTATAATTATTGTGATTTTAAAAATATATTCTCCATCCATTATTTTACCTTGAAACGATACAATTTTAAATATATAAATACATGCTGAGACTTTATTAAGACATCTGTTGCCAGAAAATGGCAGTCATAATGAAACCATCAGGAAAAACTGAAGGTGAGACTGCAGCTCTGGACCAGCAGAGAGCAGCATTAAGTTATGCAAAGAGAATCCTGCACAATTTATCCTCATGTGCTAATAGTCTTTTCTATTTATGTGAGATGCCTAAAAGTTAGCTTGAATAGTGTTTGATCTTTATTTCTGCACCATTTTTTTTTGCAAAAATAAATATTTTTTAATGTATTTATATAACACAATCCTAACCAAAGCTATACATTTATATATCAATTGAAGTCAATGTATCTAGATGGGTGGAGCTCTGTTTAGGAATGTAGTTAAGATGCTTATTTTTGCTGAATTTCTTTCTCGGCATTTTGTATTAATATCAAACCTCCATCCCCAGTTATAAGGATACACTTCTTGGCTTAATTTCAAGTAGCACATTAGTGCAACCAAGAGTTTCCCCAATTGTACATCAGTGATGTATTTTTTTTAGTATTGCAGATGTTTTGAGAAACAGATGGTTTTCCAGCAAAAGTACTATGATCTTGGGAAGCTATGATATGTTTCTATGATACACAAAATATAAGCATCCATAATTTCTATATTGCAATTTTATGACTATAAATCTGGTCCAAGCAAAGTTAAGCACATGTCCAGTGTGATGCTATATTTAGTCAAAAATAAGTCCTACTTTGTTTAATGGGACCTACAGTGCAATCCTAAGCAGGTCCATGCAGAATTCTACTCAGGTCTATTCAGTGGACCTTGTTCCCAGGAAAGTGTTCTTGGGCTGCTGCTGTTAATTCCCAGAAAATTTGTTTAGATTTGCAGTCTTAAAAGTTAAAAAGAAAGGATAATCATTTGCCTGACTTTGCACAATATGCAAAGTGATCCTGGTAACAGCTACAACAAAGTAGTTGAAAATGTTGCTGATTTTTAACAAAGAATTGTTTTTCTAAATGTTATGCAATTTAACTAATTTCTCTGATAGCATTAATTCATCTTCATGACTGTAGTGTAATGACTTTCTTTTAAAGATCTAAATGATTAAAAAAACCCAAGAAACATAGTTTATTTAAGAGACAGCATTTCACACTGTATGGAATATTTAGGGCAGCTGTACTGCTTGTTTTAACAAGTTTGAGAAACAGCTAATTAGTGTTATTTAGCGCAGTCTTACAGGGATCTTATGTGGACAAAACAATGTAGAAGGAGAAACATGTTCACTGGAGTTACTCAAATGAAAGCTGAGAAAGAGATCCTTTAGTAGAGCCATTGCCAGTCAGACCAGAGATAATACTGAATTTAGGATGTTTCTGCTGTAGTGTATTGCGGCAACCATTTCGTTATAACGCAACCATTTCATTATAAGGCAATAGCGTAAGTCCGCGCAGCCAGCGGAGGCGACTGGGGACACCCAGGCGACTCCGCGGAGCGCGCTGAGCACCCGCCAATCACCATCAGTGGCGGGAAGTTGACTGGCCAGGATTGGGCTGGCCAGTCTTGGGGGATGTTCCGGGCGATGTATATAAGCGGGACCCAGCCCGCGTGTTCTCCCTCTTGCGTGTAATGTACCTGCAATAAAGTATGTTGCCCGACCTACGTCTCCAGTACTGGTACGTTACACTGGCGACAAGGATGGGATCCTAGCCACGTCGGCTACACCGGAGACAGGGCAACCCACAGGCCACGATCGCCACCGCCATCAGCATGGCTCACCAGAGCAGCACCACCGGCCACATCGAGACATTCAACCCCGCGAATCCCGTGGCATGGGAGTCGTACTCGGAACGGGTTGAGTGCTATCTGAGGGCCAACCGGATCACAGAGGATAGCATGAAGAGGGACGTTCTCCTGAGCGTCTGCGGGGTGGCCACATTCGAGATCGCCAAAGGTCTCTCGGCCCCCGCCCGACTCACGGAGAAGTCCTACGAGGAGGTCGTCAGGCTCCTCACGGGCCACTTCTTGCCTCAACCGTCGCGAGTGGCCCGCCGGTTCCTCTTCCATAGGAGGGATCAGGCCTCAGGGGAATCAGCCGCCGACTACCTGGCGGCCCTACGCCAGATCGCAGGCAACTGCAACTTCCCCCACCTGGAAGAGACCCTGGCCGATCGGTTCACATGGGGCCTTCGCGACGAGAGGCTCCAGCAGAACCCCTTTGCGAAGGAAGAGCTCACCCTCCAGAGCGCCTTCAACGAAGCCGTGGCGTTCAAGAGGACCTCGAGGACTTTCCCCAGGGCGAAGACTGACGCAGTCCACCACGAGGAGCTGGACCCCGACCGTCAGGACGAAGGAGAAGCGTTCCAGTTGCGCCGCCCAGCAGGGGCCACCAACCGCACACCACAGTGATCCCGAGCCACCGATCGACCCCCAGCGGCGGAGAGACCACCAGCCACAAAGTGTGCCAGCTGCGGCGACCCCCACGACCGAAGGGACTGCCAGTACCGGACCTGGGACTGCCGGAGCTGCGGGAAGACCGGCCACATAGTGAGGGCTTGCCGGGCCAAGTCCAATCTCCGGAGGCCGACCACTCACCACGAGTCGGTGGAGTTCCACTCCACGGCCTCCACCACACTACAGGTACTGAACTTGCCCCTTACCACCCCCGACAAGATCAAAATGGCGGTCCTCATTGAGGGAGCCCCATGCCAAATGGAGGTGGACTCAGGCTCCTCCATTTCCATTATAGCAGAGGAGACCCTGAGGAAACTGTGCCCCCGCCAGCAGCTTCAACTAAGGCTGGCGGACTTCATACTGCGGGACTTTCAGAAGAACCCGGTTCAAATCGTGGGGTGGGCCCGGGTGCATGTTGAGAGGGGGTCCTTCAGCGGGCCGCTGGACATCCTGGTGGTGAAGCGCCAGCTTACCACCCTGCTAGGACTGACGTGGTTCAAACCCTTTGGGATCTGCGTGGAGGGGGTGGGGCAAACCCTAACACCCAGGGGGTTCGGGGAGGTATGCCAAGAGTTCCCCGACATGTTTGACGGTTCTCTGGGGAGCTACAAGGGGCCGGCCATTTCCCTACCGCTCGACCCGACGGTCAGGCCGATCCGGCTCAAGGCCAGGCGGGTCCCGTTCGCCTTGAAGCCAAAAATCGAGGCCAAACTGGACCGCCTCATTGCCCAAGGGGTCTTGGAACCGGTGGACTACGCCACGTGGGAGACCCCCATTGTAACCCTGATCAAACCAAACGGGGAGGTGCGGATTTGTGCCGACTATAAGTGCACAATAAATAAGGCACTGCAGGATAACCCCTACCCCGTGCCAGTGGTGAGCCACGTCCTGGCAGCCCTAGCAGGGTCAAAGATCTTTGGGAAGCTGGATCTGGCACAGGCCTACCAACAGCTTCCGGTAGACGCTAAAACGGTAGAGGCCCAAACCATTGTGATACACAGGGGGGCCTTCCGAGTGCGGAGGTTACAGTTTGGGGTCAGCGTCGCTCCAGGGATTTTCCAGAGTATAATGGACGCTCTCCTTAAAGTGATCCCCGGAGTCCAGCCATTCTTCGATGATGTTTTGATCGCCGCCCCGGACCCCGAAGAATTCGGCAACCGCCTAAGAGAAGTGCTCCGCCGGTTCCAAGCAGCGGGGCTCAAGGTCAAGAGGGAGAAGTGCTTGCTGGGGGTACCAAGGGTGGAGTTCCTAGGATTCGCCGTAGACGCAGCGGGAATCCACCCAACGGAGGAAAAGACACGAGCCATCGTGCAAGCCCCGGCCCCCACCTGCAAAGCGGAGCTACAAAGCTTCTTGGGGGTGCTCAATTTTTACCACTCGTTCCTCCCCCACAAGGCAGCCCTTGCAGAACCCCTACATCGGCTGCTGGACAAACAAGCCCCTTGGGTATGGGGCAAACGGCAAGCCGCCGCGTTTCAGGCGGTAAAAGACATTCTGGTTTCCAATGCGGTGCTCCACCATTTTGACGAGCGCCTCCCGGTCATCTTGGCTTGCGATGCATCACCATATGGGGTGGGCACAGTCCTGGGGCACCAACTCCCGGACGGGAGGGAGGTACCGGTGGCGTACTACTCCCGTACTCTCACACCAGCCGAGCGCAATTACGCGCAAATAGATAAGGAGGCTTTGGCAATCGTGGCGGGGGTCCACAAGTTTCATGACTATCTGTATGGGCGGAGGTTCACAATAACCACCGACCACAAACCGCTCTTAGGTCTGCTGGCCCCTGACCGCCAAACCCCCCAGATACTGTCACAGCGCGTGTTGAGGTGGAATCAATTCCTCAACTCTTACATGTACACTCTAGTCCACCGGGCCGGCAAAGCTATGGGCCACGCGGACGCACTTAGCCGTTTGCCACTGCCCGACACAGAACCTGACCCTGCCCCTGCACGCCTGGTCATGTTGGTCGAGTCCCTTCCTGAACAGCCCCTCCACGCCGCGGGGGTGGCGAAGGCCACCGGGAAGAACAAAACACTGGCTAGGGTTCTCGACTGGGTGGTGAGGGGGTGGCCAGAAGGGAACATGGGGGAAGAGTTTAGGCCCTACAAAACGAGGAGAGAGGAGCTAGCAGCCCACAAAGGGTGCATCTTGTGGGGAAGCCGGGTGGTGGTCCCCCCCACGCTACAGAAGCGAGTTCTAGAGTCGCTTCACGAGACCCAGTCCGGATGAAGGCGTTAGCCAGGAGCTACGTCTGGTGGCCGGGGATGGAAGAAGAGATCGAGAACTGGGTTTGGAGGTGCAGCGTGTGTCAGGAGTCGTGGCCAGAGCCACCCAGTGCCCCGGTTACACGATGGGAAACCACCAGGAAACCCTGGTCCAGGCTCCACCTAGATTTCGCGGGGCCCTTCCAGGGGCAGATCTTCCTGATCATGGTGGACGCCTACACTAAATGGCTGGAGGTCATTCCAGTAGCGTTCACTTCATCAGCAGCTGCCATCCGCGCACTGCGCAGGGCCCTTAGCACCCACAGTATCCCAGACACCATTGTCTCGGATAATGGGGCGGCTTTCACCTCCGGGGAATTTCAGGCGTTCCTGCAGAGGTACCTGATCAGGCACATAAGGTCAGCCCCGTTCCACCCGGCCACAAACGGACAGGCAGAGCGCATGGTCCGAACTACCAAGGAATCCCTGGGCCGGATAGTACAGGGCGACTGGGACCACAGACTTGCAGCCTTCTTGTTTGACAACAGGGTAACCCCCAACCCGGTCACGGGGGTTAGCCCGGCGGAGCTCCTCATGGGGCGCAAACTCACCACGAGATTAGACAGGTTGCACCCCGACCGAGCCCCTGACGTGCGCGGGTCCCCGGAGATCAGGGACGCGGCTAGGAGGTTCTTCGCCGGGGACCCGGTGTTCGCCCGCAACTACGCCGGGGGACCAGGGTGGCTAGCAGGGCGGGTGCTGCGAGTAGTAGGGTCCCGCCACTACGAGGTGTCCACAGAGGGGGGCCAGATCCTAAGGCGGCACATCGACCAAATGCGCCGCCGCACTCTACCGGAGGGGCCCGCCGAAGCGGGAGAAGCAATGCCCGGGGAAGAGCCAGCTAGGGATCTACCCGAGGTCACCGCGCCAGCACCGCCCCTGCCCACACCAGCGGAGCCCGGTCGATCAGCAGAGCCAGACCAGCAACAAGCCGACGCATCACCCCCCGGAGAGACCCCAGCCGCAGAAGCCGCCCTACACCCCAAGCAGCCCCGAGGAGGTCAACACGGGAGCGACGGCTTCCCGCCTACCTCCAGGATTATGTACATCAACTAAGGGGGGAGGAGTGTAGTGTATTGTGGCAACCATTTCGTTATAACGCAACCATTTCATTATAACGCAATAGCGTAAGTCCGCGCAGCCAGCGGAGGCGACTGGGGACACCCAGGCGACTCCGCGGAGCGCGCTGAGCACCCGCCAATCACCATCAGTGGCGGGAAGTTGACTGGCCAGGATTGGGCTGGCCAGTCTTGGGGGATGTTCCGGGCGATGTATATAAGCGGGACCCGGCCCGCGTGTTCTCCCTCTTGCGTGTAATGTACCTGCAATAAAGTATGTTGCCCGACCTACGTCTCCAGTACTGGTACGTTACATCTGCATTGACAGTTTATTGCTCTTTATCTCCACATTGGAAACTCATTTTTTACACTACAAAATGTGCTCACCGCTGTCTTGCATCCTTGCTTCCCAAAACATCTACATTTGTTTAGGTGAAGGGGGTGCCTACTTCACTGTTGCCTCATTTTTCTTGAAACTAGTTTTGATCTGGACATTTCTCAAGAGGGGTATCAAATGAACAGTTGTAGAAGTTTTCCTCTGTATTTTTAGATCCCACTCCCTGTCCCTTCAAAAGCCACAAGGTGCCACCAATTTGCATGAGAATTGACAGCACTTGTAATTTTTACATCTCATTGCTTGCCTCATCTTGTTACTTGCCTCAATTTACATTTTTATGGTGGTGATTTCTAAGCAATTGTATACATCCCTGTACTAAGCACTGGTATTCTGGCTGCCCTGATCACAGCTCATACTGTATCATACTCACTTGGTTGTATCTCACAAAGTTTAATTTTTGCTCACAATAATCCACATCATAGAGTAATAAGGAAACTGTGAACATTGGAAAGATCTGCAGAATGCAGCAATCAGGCTTCAGGATAAAATGTGATGTCTCAGAACCATATATCTGCAGTTCCTGTAACCGACATCAGCAGTCTGTGCATGAGCTGCAGTGCAGAAGTTTAGCTCCGCAAAATGAGCACAGCAAATCCACAAATGTAAAAAGGAAATAATTAAAGCAGAACAGATGGGCCAGACTTGAGATAAAGCATCTTCAGGTATACTGCTTAAAACACAGAAGCAGGGATTTTTCCGGTCAGCTTGCTCAAACCTGGCATTTCCTCATTTCAGAAGTGACATTTTGGAACCAAAAGATCTATTGCAAACAGTCTATGTGATTATTAATGCTTATCTTAATCAAAAAAGGGCAAGCTCTGTCTTGGGAAAGGTTTAAACTAGGGTTGCCAGATCTAACTCAGAAAATATCTGGGGGCTTTGGGGTGGAGCCAGGAGCAAGGCTGTGACAAGCATACTTGAACTCTGAAGGGAGTGCTGGCCATCCCATTTTAAAGGACTGCAATCCTTCTTTTTGGGCTCACAGAATTGGATCCCCTGCACCAATCTTTTTGAAACGGGGCGGGGGGGAAGTGTTTTGAGGAGGAACTCTTTGGGGCTCACAGAATTGGATCCCCTGCACCAATCTTTTTGAAACGGGGGGGGGGGGAGTGTTTTGAGGAGAGGTACTCGATGCTATGCTGAAAATTTGGTGCTCTACCTCAAAAAACAGCCCCCCCCCCCAGAGCCCAGATACCCACAGATAGATTATCTATTATACCCTATGGGGACCAGTCTTCATAGGGTATAATGGAATGCCCAGCGGACATCCCCCCCTCCTGTTTTCTGCTTACCCTGAAGCAGGGGGAGGGCCTCCAAACCAGGGGATCCCCTGCCCCCAACTGAGGATTGTCAACCCTAATTTAAACTCCTCCTTTTTTCCTGAGCAGAGTAAAAGCTGTGTCCCCCTAGAAGCATCTGGGCATGGCAGGCGAAGTCTCAGCTGGGAGAGAGAGGCTGGGATGACAAACATGCTAATTTCTCTGTCTGGCCTACCTCACAGAGTTATTTTAAATAGTCTAAAACAAAAGAGGTTCCCAAAGAGCAGGGGTGGCCAACAGTAGCTCTCCAGATGTTTTTTGCCTACAACTCCCATCAGCCCCAGCCAGCATGACCAACCCCTGCCTAGAGTTGCCAACTCTGAGCTTGGAAATTCCTGGAGACCTGTGGAAGTGAGAGGACTTGGTAGGGATATGATACCATGCAGTCTACATGCCAATATTACCATTTTCTCTAGTGGAACTTATTTCTGTCATCTGGAGATCAGCTGTAATTGTGGGAGAACTCTAGTCTAGTTGGAGAACTCTAGTTGGTAGCCCTAGGCCCCATTTTTTACTTTCACCCATGGCGAAATCATTAATTTAATTTAATTTAGATTTATACCCCGCCCTATCCTACATGCAGGCTCGTTAAGCCCCACCACTGCTGTTATGTATGTGGACTAATGTGTATGTTCCTCAATAGTGTTTCCGCCTGGCTCATTGAAGCCTGGAGGACTGAGCTTGGGGACTCTTGAACAATGGGCAGTAAGATCCAAATCTCTGCTGCCCTGGCCCAACCAGGAGCCCCCTGCTGGTTCAAATGATCCAATGGCATGGCATTCTAGTGCGAGAACCCAGGATTGTATTTAGTTGGCCCCGTTGGGCAGTCTTCTTGTTCAGCGGTTACTATGCTGCAATCAATAAAGAGAGCTATGATCACTGCAACTGCGTCTCCTTTATGCATTGAACCCACTTATAACTGCCCAAACAGCTCCCTTGGAGTGTTGGCCTGGCTTCCCTACCAGTTTAATTTGAGGGAACTGCTAGATTCTTTTCAGTCCCAAGCAAAAGAGAAAGAGAAAACATCAAGCCCAGCAGTAATAAAAGGAGTCACTGCAGAGGATACAGGGGGAGAAGAGGCCCTGCTTGTTCTCAGTTGAATATTTTGGATGCCTTTTTCTTTGCTTTACTGGGCATCAGCTAATAGGCTTGTCTATGTTCAGCATACCATTTATGAAGGTTGCTATGATTACAGCAGTGACGTCTCAGTATGCATGTGGTGGTTGTTATATTGCAAGTTTATTAGAAAATATGTTTACTTGAAATCCTATCACCTTAAATACATTTTTCTTGAAGCAGCTTCATAGTTGCCTAACAAGCCGCAAGGGATGATGTTATTTCTTGACTTGAACCATCCCCAGTTCTCCATTTGGAAGCACTTAGCAAAGGGATTTATATAACTGGTGTTCTGCTGGGCTGCATCTGCTTAGGATTGCGCTGTAAAACTTCCCTTGCAATGTGCAGGGTAAACAAAAACTTTAAAAGGAGACTGCATTTACTGCCTTATGTAATATATCCAACATGGATATACAAAAAGCATTTTATATTTTATTTGCAGACTTGTGGTCATAGCTTTTAATTTTTCTTAGGTGGTCTTGCTTGGAATCCAAAACCACCCCCCACCCCCAATTTTGTTTATACTGAGAGGGAGGGGTTATGGTACAGTGTGGAATAACAGATTAAAATTTAACCCTATAAAATCAATCAAATTTTAAAAAATCAAAAACAGTAACATAAAAAGTAGTAAGATAAAACATACACAAAACAGCTTGGCATAGGCAATCCTTTAAATGTTCTCATCCCAGGTAAGACTTTGAATTATGCCCCAAAATACCAATTAAGCTCTTTAAAATCTGGCAGGATGTTGTTTTTAGCAACTCTGCACCATTTAAGGGTTGCAAACTGTCTTCAAAGACAGTCCTTTGGAGAACATACTGTAGTAAACTAACCAGAATGTGATCAGATCATGGATAAACTTGCAAGGGCTCACATTTCAAGAAGACGACTGCTGCTGGTATGCCAAATGGATGAATAAAGGCGCTTTTTCATTTGTAGGCAGAGATTTAATAGAACTCCCAAACTATGGCTCTCCTTTGCTTGTTAGCATGTGACCCTTTCCAGAGCATTGATTTCATATAGATAGATCCAAGTGGGCAGCCGTGTTGGTCTGAAGCAGTTGAACAAAGCAGGAGTCAGGTTGCACCTTTAAGACCAACCAAGTTTTATTCAGAACATAAGCTTCCGTGTGCTCTCTAAGCACACTTAATCGGACAAGGAGATCAGGTACAGTTGGCTGAAATACATGCAGTTTGTTGATTAAGAGGGCAAACTGACTGTGATCACATGGTTAAACAGTGTGGCTTGGCCATTTGGTCTGGATAACCATAAAAGGTAATAAAGTTTCCTGCCAGTTGGTGTTTCTGCAAATCTAGGTAAATCACAAAAGGTCATGTATTTCCTAGTTGTAGTCCACCTAATTTACTTATCAACATCAATCTATACATTATAAATATCATTCTAGTCTGCCATTAGAAAACAAGAATACATCAAATGAAAATGGGTTAAGTATATGTAATGAGATAAATAGCCAATATCCCTTATTTGAGTATACACTATACAATAGTGTATCAGAATGTTTTATATTGACATACTCAAATAAGGGATATTGGCTATTTATCTCATTATATATACTTAATCCATTTTCATTTTATGTATTCTTGTTTTCAGCCCACTATACCTGATTCCCTCATCTAATGAAGTGTGGTTAGAGAGCACACGGAAGTTTATGTTCTGAATAAAACTTGGTTGGTCTTAAAGGTGCACTTGACTCCTGCTTTGTTCAATTGATTCCACAGTCCCTAACTGGCTACAGTATCAAATACCAGCATCTCAGTAACTGCAGGGACTGACCTTTAATTTGGATGTTTCTCATCTAGCTCATAATCACCTCCTTAAGTTTTCCCACAATTATAATTGTTCTCCAGACTACAGAGATGAGTTCCCCTAGAGAAAACTGCAATGTTGGTGCATAGGCTGCATGGTATCACATCCTTACCATTAGTGCACTTGACTCTGTTAACAATAGAATTGGGTGTTATCCCAAGTCACCTCTCCTAGTATTTTATACAGATGACAAATAGTACAGGGGATGGAATGAAGTCCTATGGGACCCCAGAGCACAAGTATAGTGAATGGTATACAAAAGGATTATACATTGATAAAGAATGAATGTTTGGTGAAGGATCTATAGCAGGGGTGGCCAAACTGCAGTCTGGGAGCCACATGTGGCTCTCAAAGCCCCCACTGCCCCAATAGCCAGCTTAGAGAAGGCATTTGTCTCTTTAAATCACTTCTCCAAGCCAAGTTATCTAGTAGCTTGGAGAATGCATTTAAAGTTAAAATTGATTTCTAACCCCAATCTATTTTCCTTGCTTCCTTCCAGCTCTCAAACATTTGATGTTCATGTCTTACGGCTCTCAAACACCTGATGTTTATTGTATGTGGCTGTTATATTAAGCAAGTTCGGCCACCCCTGATCTATAGGAAGATCCAAAACCTCAAGTTCTCCTCCTCCTTTATGAGATGAATATGAGACATTAGCTAGTATGAAGCTCTACTTCTGTGAACAAGGGTACACAGTATCTATACAACAGATAAGAATATATTAAGGTAAAGGTCCATACTATGAAATTCTTCATATGCTTATTCTGACGTTCTTCCCAGATTTCCACATTACCAGCAAACTTTAAAGAATGTGGTACGGCCAGACAGTTCACTGACCCCTGTGAATTCTTATCCTATAACAAAGATATATGTTCCAGAAGACTCCTGAATTAGGAAATTACTAGAACTTTGCATTTTCTGCTCAGGGTTTTCCCTGCTTCAAAAGACACTTCACATATTAGTTAAAATGGCCATACCTTATCGAGTCCAGTGTGGGAAGGCAGGGAATACAAGGAAGGCAGCTGAATCTTCCATTAAAAATTAAGTTATAAATACATATAAGTAGTACAAATTCCCCCTCCAAAATGGAAATTCAACTCATTTACACCCTTAAACAATCTTGTGAAATGCTTGTTTGCTAATATCCTAATGGACAAACTATAGTCCCAGTTCAAATGGAAGTGAGAAAGAGAATGGGCAGAAGAAACAAAGAGAACCATCAGTCACATTTTTATCCCACTTTCCCTCCAAGGAGCTAGAGGTGGTGTACATAGCTCTTTCTTCCTCCACTTTATTCATACAATGACCTGTGAATTAGGTTAGGATGAGAGTAGCTGGCCTACAATCATCTAGTGAGCTGAACAGGGATTTAAACCTCCAGCTCTAGTCCTATACTTCAACTACCTCTTAATGTCTCTCATGGTGCCTATGTTGTGGTTCCCATGATGATATCATAATTTCTGTAGAATAACAGCACTTAAACAACTCATCCTAATCTGGGATGTATTATCATTCTTTCCTGCAAGAATTCTCCTGAGATAATCTCAGGGAAAAGATTCATTAGGCTGTGTGTGGGCTGATTTTTATTTTCTTTTTCCTTGTGTGTTTTTCATATCAGGCAGTTGCTTAGTTGAGAGCTGTTTTTAGTCTGAACACATTTATCATCATGGGGCTTCTGTGCTCCTTCCTCCTTTATCCCTTACATGCAGGTAGTTAACCCATGGTTTCCTCACCACCACATTTATTACCTTTTATTATCATTTTTGTGGCCTTTTCTGCCTTTGCTGCTGTCCCTGCCCTGTAAGAAGTAGAAACCCACCAAGCTAGGGCGTTGGCTCTAGCAGGTGTAAAATAGCAACTAAATTGTTTTAGACCTTATTTTAGCCCTTGCAAGATACTAAAATTTATTCTACTTGTATCAGAAATTGTGTTAGGGATTTTTATTGTGTATTTACAAGTTAACTGATAACTAAATTATGTATAGGATAAAAACAAGCTTTTGACCTTGAACAAGTTTTGATTAAAATATTAAGTATTGGTAAAAAAGAGGCCAATTACAGACAATTCTCCAGAACCATTACAGTTTAAACCAAGACTGTATGATATTTTTATTTCTTAAATCTTCTGTTGTTACCATGAATACTTGTGAAGTTTTAGATGCAGGTATTCCAGCCCCTTCTAACCCCCTTACTGAGACAAGGAGTGGCAAACCTTCCTCCTGTACACAACTCAGCACTTTGCTGCATGAGTGGTTGTAGGGAGTCCTTTTATTCCCAAGCTTTGATAAAACATATGTTCTTGATAGCCAAAACACTTGAAAAAAATTATGATAAACTGGATATAGTTGCAGGTAATTTGGTTGAATGGAAACATTTTTACAGAAAGGTCAATAATATTTATAAAAGCTTCAATTTGCTGCAAAGTTGTAATTTGAAAGGAAGATTCTAAACAGTCACCTTATTGAGCAGGTACATTCTTTCTGTTATGCGGGATACCATTTTCTTTTCTCTAATAAATGGACCACACATTACAATTACGTGCTTGAGAGAATTTAAATTCACCATGCCATTTTAAGGTTTTTTTCATCAAGACAGCCAGTACATCCCTGTGGCTTTTGCAGTATATCATGCCAAGATCCTGCCTCTTCTGCACTGTAGAGCACCTTTATAGGTATCTGCAACTTCTGCTAAAGTGGAATCAGCTCCAGTTTCCTTTCTTTGTGCCCTATAGTGGGTCCCAAACTGTGTTTCAAATTCCAGCTTGCTTTTAGAAGCAGGCTGTAGTTCCATTTCACTGAAGGCTTGGACTACTGCAGCTAAATTTAGATTATTTTTGTTACATCACAATTCTTTGCCAGTGTAACTACAGTGGTCACAGTAGGACTCTCACATGTCATCTTGGAGCATCTTAGTAGATATGTAGTTAAGAAGCTTTAAAATAGCTTTACCATCTTTGGACATCACAAGCATTAGGAAGAAAACTGTTAATTGTTAAGGAAGCAGGATCAGGATAGAATTAACCAGGACACTAAAAGAGTTTGTTCTGCACTTTATTGGGGTTTTTCAGCCCCATTATTTTGTGTCCAGCAACAATATTTGAACTTTCTTACAGTCCCAATATATTGTCAGCTTTTCTTTTTCTTTGGCAGAAACAGAAAGCTGTTGTGCAGGAATCCCTCTAGCTCAGAGATCCTGTCCTTGCAGAAGAACAGTCACTGAATCATTAACTCATTTCTTCTGTAGTTGTGGTTTATATTCCACTCCAACAACTTGCTTCATAACACCTCTTGTTGCCAAGTATCTTATCTGCTTGTATGATTTTCAGCTTTTATTTCTCTTGGTTGGCAGCAACAAGAAGTTACACTTTCTAAAGTTAAAATTACTTTTTCTGCTCTTAAAGGAGCCTGTATTTATCATCTAAACCTAGGGATTGAATTCTTTCTCTTTCTCTTTCTCTTTTTCATTTTTATTTATTTTTAAAATTTAATAATTTGAGACTTATTTTATTCACTCATGTGCTTTGGCAGATAGATGCTCAAATTTCTAAACAGGAACAGGAATTCTCAGGAAAGAGGTTGTGAAACACAACGAAGAATAAAATGTTAATTGGGAAGGAACAGTATATTAAATAGAAAATGTAAGATTAAGAAATGAATAGCTAAAAGGGGCCTACATAATTTTCACATGCGGAGGCATGTTCAGCTTTGTTCTATTTGTTACTTAATGTCTCAGCTGTGACTCTGACATCTGCCCACAAAACCAGAATGTCCTGTCTCCAGGGAGGCATAGAAGCATTCAAGTGGCAGTATAATAGGATGTTGTTGAAGAGCTCCAATCGAGATGCTGCAGCTATTTTAAAACCCGTTCTGTTGGGAGGTTCAAACAGAAGTGGGAGTAAAAAACCGCAGAGACTGAAATAGAGCCTCTGTTTATGTCAGGGCAGACTTTATATGTATTAGGGTTGCCAAATCCAATTCAAGAAATATCTGGGGACTTTAGGGGTGGAGCCAGGAGACATCGGGGTGGAGCCAGGAACAAGGGTGTGACAAGCATAATTGAACTCCAAGGGAGTTCTGGCCATCACATTTAAAGGGACCGCACACCTTTTTAAATGTCTTCCTTCCATAGGAAATAATGGATAGGGGCACCTTCTTTTAGGGCTCATAGAATTGGACCCCATGGTCTAATCGTTTTGAAACTTGGGGGATACTTTGGGGAGAGTCACTAGATACTATACGGAAAATTTGGTGCCTCTACCTCAAAAAACAGCTCCCCCAGAGCCCCTGAAACCTCCAGATCAATTCCCCATTATATCCTATGAGAATCGATCTCCACATAGAGAATAATGAAGTACTCAGCAGACCCCCCCCCCCCCCCCATTTCTGGCAACACTGAAGGGGGATTGGCCTCTTTACTCATGAGTTGCTGCCAACTTCTTCAAAGTAACACAGACACCCCATCCCAAGAGGAAGCCTTTCAATCAGCGACTGAAGCCTCCGGAGGTAGAAACGCACATGGTCCTCTGGGGGCGGAGCTCCCCCCTCTGCTGGCCAGACTCCCCAAGGAGATGCCTGTGGCAGCCAGAGAGGATGCAAGGACTACGAGTTCCAGCATGCACCTCGCAAAGGGAGGCCGGACTGGAGCGAATAGCAGGCCGGCGGTGGGCGGGTCTTTGTGACCCGGAGGAAGGGAGAAGCCTAAAGCCTGCGAGGGAGGCAGGCAGGCAGGGAAAGAGACACTGCACCATTCCCCCCACACACGCCCCTGCTTCCACATTTTTGGAGAGCGGGGGAAGACGCTGCTAATCCAGGGGTACCCCAGCAGGGCGGGGGGGGGGGGTTGGGAAGCCTAATATATATAATCTCCATGAATCTGCAAGGAAAGCCTAAGTACTTTCACTAGGCTGCTATGCCATACAATCAGACTTAGTGCTTAAATGAGAACAAAGTTCAAGTCCCTTTTAAGACCAAGAAAGTTTTATTCAAGATAGAAGCTTTTGTGTGCAATCACACGTCTACAGACATGAAATCTTATACCTTGAATAAAACTTAGTTCGTTTTAAAGGTGCCACTGGACTCAAACTTTGTTCTGCTGCTGCAGATCAACATGGTTGCCCACCTGAATCTGCTTAAATGAGAGTTATTTAGGATGGGTTCTTCAAAGTCAGGAACTTTTCTTAGGAAACTGTGAGCCTTAACCACAAAGGTATGAAAACTAGTCGTAGCAGTTACTTCATGGGATAAATGAAGACCTGTATATACACATTAATGACACTTTTCCATCACCACAAATAGCCCTCAAGCACCTTAAGAACTATCTAATTTTATGACAGCAGTGTTGCCAACAGACCTGGAGAAAAATCACCTGTCCCTTTAGTAGAGGAACAATGTATTGCAATGGGCTTGTCATGACATGGAGAGGTAAATAAAATCACTAAGTAAATAAAGTCACCTATTCAGTCTCCAGTGAAGGGAATGGACTTTCCCCACCCCTTCTAGGCATTTCACAAATGTACTGACGGCATCTCCCTATTGTGTTTCAATACAAGCTCAGATGATAATATGCAATTTGATTAAATGATTTGGCTCAGCAGAGATAGAATGGCTAACTCATTCCTGAATTGTTTTGTGTTGGGAAATTTATAATATCACAAAGAGATTCTTGTTTCATCAACACTTGGGAGTGATCCACACCCACTGAGAAGGGCTTCTTTCCATCTATGCTCTGCATAGTACTGTAACACTTTTCTCCATCTGGCCTCATTTTGTAACAATTTCCCCCTTCCCAGAGCTAGAGTTGCCCACTGTTAAACTGGTCTCTTTTGCTGTTCCTTTAATATCAGTTTGATCTGAAGCAATATTTGCCTCCATGGTACAAAAAATTTCAGCTTCTAATTCTAACCCACCAAGCATTTGTTAAAGCAGGGGTGTCCAACATGCAGCCAAGAGGCTGAATCAGGCCCCCAAGCAACTGACTGTTGTCTGGTTCCTTCTCCCTCTCTCTTGCTTCCTTCTGCATTATGACTTGCTTTGCCAGGCCTGCTCAATTGCACAGGAGCTACAGAACAAAGCCTCTATTTTCTCCATTGACTAAGTCTCTTCCATTGGGGAGGGAGGGGGGAGGGATAGCTTGCTTTGCCAGGCTCTCTCAGTCGCACAGCAGAGCTACTGAGCCAAGCCTCCCTTCCTTCTATTGGCTGAGGTTCCTCCCCCTCCTGGTCCCCTGGGGAAGGAAGGAAAGAGCCAGAGCTTCCTTTGCCCAGTTCTCTGGATCTGGAGATATATAAATATAAAGCACCTTTCAGACTAAACAGTGGTAATGTTTTAAGCATGTTTTTAAAAGTTTAAAAAAATATTTAATTGTGTTTTCTGTGTCCTTTATAAGGCTTATATCTTCGCTACCTGGCATTACATTTTATGATGCACATGGCCCGGCCTGACAAGATCTCATTTATATCAGAATCAGTCCTCATAACAAATGAGTTCGATACTCCTGTTTTAAAGGGACAGGTCTTTTTTTTTTCCTGGGAGGTAATCCTACATATGAATAGATTCTTTGGCCAACTGATAGTAACACTTCTAATTCCATGTCTATATGAATATGGTCCTATTCCTCCAATGGAAGTCACACACACACACACAATATGACTGGAGAGCCAAAGCAAAACAACTAGCTCCTCTCCACAGCCTCTCATTTTACTCTTAATTGTACCACTATTGATCCAGGCCAGAGATCGTAGAGTCTTAGAATTGGAATGTCCTTTAAAAGCAATGACCTTTAAAGCAGTCCAATCCACTGTTTAATATAGGAGAGCATACTGACTGCATGGCCTGTTTGAAGACTTCCAAAAAGGGAAAGTGCATGCATGCACACACAGAGAGATAATTGGTTCCATTGTTGATCAGCTGCCCCATTAGAAAGTTTCTCCTCAGACTGTCAATTGCCTGCAGCGGCATTTCCCAAAGGCAGGGTTGTGACCCTGCACTGGGCCACGGAGCCCTCAATACCGGTCCACAGGGTCTCCAGTCCCCTGGCCACCCCTCCCCCTGCCTTGCGCCCCCCCCCCCCGATTGCCCGTCGCCCGATAGCTCGGAAATCGACGCTGAGCTCATTCTATGCCAGGCCAAGCCGGCGGCAGTTCAAGCAGACCATGGCCAAAAAGGCTGCATGGCTCCTCTCTCCTCCCTCCCTGGCACTTCCTTCCCATCCAGGAAGTGCCGGGGAGGGAGGAGCCATGCACCCTTTTCGGCTGCGGTCTGTTTGAGCTGCTGCCAGCTTGGCCCGGCATGGAATGAGCTCCGCGGCGATTTCCGAGTGATCGGGCGATGGGGGGGGGGGGAGGAAGGGCTTTGTGCAGCATGGAAATGACCTGCCAGAGGTGGGGAAGGGAGGGAGAAGGAAGTGCAGAGGCACGCGACTGGGGGGGGAGGAGGCACAATGCGGGGGAAAGCGGGGGGAGGGGCAGCCAGGGGACTGGAGGCCCTATGGACCAGCGTTGAGGACTCCATGGCCGGATTTCCCACCAAGAGTGAGCAGTTTTAAAGGTGAGTTGCTCCAATTTCTTCTCCTTTCTTTCTTTTGTCCCTCCTTTCTTTAACTCTTTCCCTCCCTTTTCCTTCCTTCCTATTTCCTTTCTCTTTCTTTTTTTCTATATTAGTTCCCAACTCTCCCTCCCTTCCTCCCTCTTTTTCTTTCTTTCTTTCTTTTGTCTTTTTCCCTGCCTTCCTTCTCTCTCTCTTTCTGTCAGTCAATCTTCTTCTGTCTTCCTTCCTTCCTCTCTCTCTCTTTCTGTCAGTCAGTCTTTTCCCCAGTCTTCCTTCCTTCCTTCCTTCCTTGCCATTGCTAATCTGAGTAAACCTGGGCGGGGGGTGGTGGAGAAGCTTTAAACGCCCTGCCATTTCATGTTTCCCCAGGCTGCCATTTCATGTTTTCCCAGCTGGGAGCATCTTATATTTTTAGTTTTCTGCTGTGTGATCCTTGTGCTTTTTCTTAATGTTTTATTTTTACAATTGCATTACAAAATCCCACTATTCTCCTACCTTTCCTAAACAAAATATTGCAAGAGTTTTAGGCTTGTTTGTACATCATTTCCTGTCTCCCGGCTCCACTCCCAAAGTCTCCTGGCTCTACCCCCAAATTTTAGTGGGCCACGAAGGAGCACTTCTCGAAGGCGGCAGCAGAACTCGTCGGCGTCGGGTGCTGCTATCAAAACATCATCGAAAAATGGTTATACTGCGGGAACCCCTTTAAGGAGAGTCCATTAAGCTTTGGAAAATTCCCGGAGCCACGCTGACCACAAATTGTAGCCTCCGCACCTTGAAAGCCCCCTGGTGCGTCACAATGGTCTGAGCCTCAGCCATTTGCTCATCCACCGGAAGTTGTTGGTATGCTTGGGCCAAATCCAACTTCCCGAAAATCTTGGAACCGGTCAGGGAGGCGAGGACATGACTGACCACCGGGACGGGGTATGGGTGGTCCTGTAGGGCTTTATTAATTGTGCATTTGTAGTCTGCACAGATGCGCATGTCCCCATTCGGCTTGACTGGGGTGACTATGGGGGTTTCCCAAGTGGCGTGGGAAATGGGCTCTAGCACCCCCTCGGCACAAGGCAGTCCAGTTCGGCTTCAATTTTTGGCTTAAGTGCAAATGGAACCCACCAAGCCTTCAGCCTTAAGGGACGAACCATGGGGTCCAGCCACAATGCAATAGGTGGCCCCTTGTACATTCCCAGAGCCCCATCAAATACTTCCGGGAACTCCTGGCACACTTGGTCGAAATTGTGGGCCTGTATGTGGTCTGCCCCTACAATTTTGATGCCTAGGGGCTTAAACCAAGCCAATTCCAATACGGTGGTGAGCCAGCACTTCACCACAAGAATGTCCGGGCCCCCTTTAAAATTTTTGAACTCCACCCTAACTCTGGCCCACCTCATGATCTGCCATTTCCAGAATGTGGGTCTCAAAGTGAAGCGGGAGAAGTGCTCGCTTGGGGTGCCAAGGGTTCCTGGGGTTTGTGGTGGACGCCATGGGAATTCACCCAACGGCCAGCAAGACCAGGGTGATAGTACATGCCCTGGCCCCCACTTGCAGGGCAGAGCTACAACGTTTTGGGGGGCTCTTAAACTTTTACCACTCATTCTTGCCCCACAAACCAGCCCTGGCAGAACCCCTACACAGACTCCTAGATAAGGGCACCCCATGGGTCTGGGGGGAAAAGCAGGCCGCGGCCTTCCAGGTGGTCAAGGACATCTTAGTTTCAAATGAAGTACTCCACCATTTTGACGAGTCCCTCCCCGTGATTTTAGCATGTGATGCTTCCCCTTATGGAGTGAGCACCGTCCTGGGCCACCAACTTCCGGACAGGAGAGAGGTTCCCGCGGCCTATTATTCTCACACTTTGACCCAGGCAGAGTACAACTACGCCCAAATAGATAAGGCTGCATTGGCAATTGTGGAGGGCGTATACAAATTCAACGACTACTTGTATGGTAGGCACTTCAGGATTGCCACAGACCACAAGCTATTGCTCGGCCTACTCGTCCCAGACCGCCAGACACCACAGATCCTGTCACAGCGAATCCTGCGGTGGAACGAGTTCCTCAACTCATACACCTATAAGCTCGTCTACCACCCCAGCAAAGCAATGGGCCACGCAGATGCCCTCAGCCGCCTTCCGCTGCTGCAGATGGACCCAGATCCGGCCCCGGCCCACCATGTGATGTTCCTGGAGTCTCTGCTAGAGCAGCCCCTCCACGCAGTGGAGGTAGCCAGGTCCACGGGCAGAGACCACATCCTTGCACGCGTTTCAGACTGGGTGGGGAGGGGTTAGCCCACAGGGAAATTGGACGCTGCATTCAGACCGTTTGCTTCCCACCGGGAAGAACTCTCCTTACACAAAGGGTGTATCCTTTGGGGCAGCAGAGTGGTGGTCCCTCCCCCACTCTGGAAGCAAGTGCTTGAAGCCTTGCACTAGACTCACCTGGGGATAGTATGTATGAAAGCTCTGGTGCGGAGCTATGCATGGTGGCCGGGAATGAAGAGATTGAGGGGTGGGTTAGAAGGTGCCTGCCCTGACTAAAGTCCCGGCTGAATCCGCCCGGTGCCCCCGTTCACCGCTGGGAATCCAATTCGGTGCCATGGTCCCAGCTACACTTAGACTTTGCGGGGCCACACAAGGGGCAAATTTTTTTTATCTTGGTGGATGCTTACACTAAGTGGCTGGAGGTCATCCCAGTCGCTTCCACGTCCAGCGCAGCTGCAGTCAGAGCCTTACAGAGGGTTTTTTGCACCCACGGAATCCCTGACACCATAGTGACAGACAACGGCACCGTGTTTACCTCCCGGGAGTTCCAGGAATTCCTGAATAAGTACCTCATCAGCCACATACGATCTGCTCCCTTTCACCCGGCCACTAATGGCCAAGCGGAGCACATGGTTCACACAACCAAGGAGGCCCTGGGTCACATAGTTTAAGGGGATTGGGACCACCGAGTGTCCGCCTTCCTGTCTGGGAACAGCATCAACCCCAACCTGGCTACAGGCGTAAGCCCTGCCGAGTTTCTCATGGGTAGGCAGTTAACCACCAGGCTATATAGGTTATACCCCGACCAGACCCAAGACCTCTGCAGCTCCCCTGAAACCAGGGAGGCCACTAGGGGGTTCTTTCCATGAGATCCGGTCTATGCCAAGAACTTTGCAAGCAGGCCGGAGTGGATACCAGCTCAGGTGCTGCGGCTCACCAGGTCCCGCTCTTACGAGGTCTCGTTGGAAGGGAGGCATCTCCTCTGCAGACACATAGACCAACTCCACCACCGCACCCTGCCAGAGGAACCGGCAGGGCCAGGGGGAGTGGGGAATGGGGAGAGCACAGGGCCGCCGCAAGAAGCAACCCTGCTGAGCTCGCCGGGGTTGCTGGCGGAGGAGCCTTACAGGGCGGGGGAGATACCTCTGCAGGATCGAGACAACGCTCTGCCGACCATGGCCCAAAGCGAGGAATCAGCGGTTACAGAACCCCAGACAGCAGCCCCAGCTCCGCAGATCAAACCTCGTCGGTCGCTCAGAGAGCGGCGGCCGCCCGCTCAGTTGAAAGACTATGTATCTTGAACTAGGGTGGGAGAAGTGTTGTGTCTAGCGTTCGTCCCGGAAAGTACAGCACAGCGCACCTGCGAGCGGTGCCTGGAAGGGACAAATGCAGCCTGCATATGACGATCAGTGGCGGGAAGTTTAACTGGCCAGGATTGGACCTGACCAGGAAGAAGGTTGTTCTGGGAAATGTATATAACAGGGGACCTGGCCCCGCCATGTTGTCTTTGTGATGTACTCGCTAATAAAGCATGTTGCTATTTGAATGTCTCTGACTTCAGTACATTACAGTTTATTTTTCCAAATCCCAAGCCATCTTTGTTGCCCTTCTCTTAACATTTTCTAATTTGCCTCCCTCTTTCTTAGGGCAGCATGCCAAGATGGCCACAAGCCCTTAACTGTGATTTCCTCACTTCTGAGCACTGGCTCCTTAGTGAAGCATTCCTCATCCTTTCTTCAGGCTTTCCTAGATACGGTCGCTTTCCTTCCTGCTAATGGAATCTATTTTGATGTGATCTTTCCCCTCTGCAGCACAGAGATTTCTTGCATCACTCCAAGCTCAGCTTCATGCATATTAGGATGTGTGTGTGTGTGATTTGTGAATATAGGCCAAAATACCAGAACAGGGGCTTCATCTGGTGGCCTACAAAAGTTTATACCACAATAAATGGGTTAGTGTTAAAATGCCACAACAGGACTCTTTGGGCTGCAAGATTAATATGGGTACTCTAGAATTTTCCCATTGCTACATCTCAGTGCTGTCAAATTTCTGCCTGCCATACAAAAGTTAGTGAGAGTCCTATGGCACCTTAAAAGTCCAAGTTTACAAAAAAAAAAAATCCAAGATAAGCTTTTGCAGACTAGAAATGCCTTCTTCAGATGCAAAATTTACATCTGGAGTAGTGGGCTCTAGTTCATGAATGCTTATGCAGGAATGTAAAAATGTGACAGCCTTCAAGGTGCCACAAGACTTCTGTTTAATTTTGCTGCGGCAGACAAACATGGCTACTCCTAATCTACAGCATCTCTTATTACGTGGTGATTTACCAATTGATTATAGTATGTGAACTTAATAGCATGGTGCATTACAACTCCTTTTTTTGCAAGACTTTATACTTCAAATAAACAACTCCCTTAACACAATGAGGACAGAAGGAGACATTTTGAAGCACCATCAAGAGCCTCCTGAGATTCATGAGTCACGCATTTTCAACTGCAAGGGTGAATAATTGTTCTAAAGGTCTTTTAAAAAATTGCTGATCTGATATTCGTTCCTTACAGTGCAGATGTGGGAACAAAGTGCATAAACTTCAAAGGTATGGTTACTTGCTGTCTTCTTCACATTTTCCACTACAATTCCACCTCCAGCCCTGCTAATGGGATTGGTTGGAGAACAGCAGGGAAAGAACAGGGAAGAGGCAGGAAACAGAGACAAGTGGGAAGGGAGAGAAGCAACGGTATTATGAGCCTTATGATCTCACATTGTGGCCACACATTGTGACTTGAAGATCTTGTATGCGTTTGGCACCAAGGCTGCCACTTACAAATAAAAAACTTTAGAAACTGTCAGTAGAGTAGGAGTGTATTAGACTTTAAGAAAATGAAACAGAATAAAAATGTACTCTGCCTTAAATGACTCTCATTTTTAAACTACTGGAAGAGCACCCATCATCCCCACTTACCTAAAGAATAGGCATTCAAGGCTTTCTGAAATATTATCTCTTTCTTTTTACCTGTGGAAGTCGCAATAAGAAGCAACTGATTCCTTTTATTAATCTTAATTAGCAATGGAATGACTATTAGTCACCAACTACAGGATGGATCCCAGAGGCCTGTTCCGATAACAGCAACCCTTGCTAATAGCACATGGAAACTTCTGCTAGTGAAGAGCTTGCAAGCTCTTCTACAAGGCATGGATATTTTCTTGTGCCATGGAAAGCAATCACCACAAGCAAACCGGATCCCTAGGACTCTATATTTACTAAATAAAAGAGAAACTGAACCCATATGCAGCAGAAGCAACCTCACTCCTGTATAACAATAAATTTCCCTTTAATGTATGATAAACTGCCTTTGATATATTTTGCTAGTGATTGCTCATAACACACAGGAAGATGTCATATAGGCTCTGAAAGAAAAGGCTTATATTTTAGGAGATGTTACTTTCTCTGAAAATGCTTGAAAACAAATTTTTATATGCCATACATCAGCATCACAGCATTGGCGCGTTGACTTAATGAATATGAAAGATCTATCATTCCTTGGTTCCTCAGATGCTTTAACCAAATACTTCTACACCAGATCTCATTATTGTCTGCTCTGACAGGTAATACCTCCTTCAGGGCCACAGGCAGAGGGAGATCTTTTTCAGCCATTGCTTCCTGAGCTTGCAAGTGCATTATAATAATACAAGCGGGGATCCACACAAAACTTTCAGAGAGGGTACATGCCATCACCCTGCCTTTGCTTCTTTCCTTCTCCCCTTCTCTAACAATCTTATACCCTCTCTTTCTCCCACCACACCCTCTCCATCAATCCCATTTCTCCCCTTCCCTTTCTGGCAATCTTTGCCCCCTCTCTTCCCCCGCCCCCCATTCTTCACTGACAATATCCCCCACCTCCCTCCCTCTTTGCCTTGACCTCCACTTGGACCACCAGGACTGCCCTTGCTGAGAGAGCCCAGAAGAGCTCCTGGGATCCACCACACCAGCAGGGGCTTGAGAAGTCATCGCATCATCAGCAGGGCTCCATTGAGACAATTCCACCCAGCAACAATTCAGTGCAAAGACATATAGATGAAATGACTGAAAACATGGAAGATACAACATGTAGCATATTAAGGGAAATTACAACTGGATGAGTCAACTTTGCCAGGCAATTAATCTTTGCTTCTCGCTTATGTATACTTTACAGAAGACAAAAGTTTGACTCAAGTTGTTATTTGTAAAGCAACAAAAAACAGACCCTAAATACTTTGTGTTGTTGAGCAGTTCTTCAAAGGCAAGGAGATTCTGCCTACTAGCTTACTTGCTTGTTTCAGAGGACAGCTGTTTTGGTCTGCTGTAGTAAAACAGTTAAAATTTGAGTGCGGTAGCATCTTACCTTATCTAGAGTCTTGTTGGTTTCTAAGATGACACTGGACTTGAACTGTAATACTTGCTTGTGCAACCATCAATGACTAGTCACTACTGTTGGTGACTTACTTGAAAAAAAGCAATGCCAAATGTCATCATTATAATTCACTGTGTCATTCATCAACAACATCTGGCTGCAAATATCTTCAGTGATTACCTGCACAAGTCATTACACACTGTCACTACTGCAGTGAATAAAATTAAAGCCCATACTCTCAATAATCTAGCATTTCAGAAGCCCTGTATTGAGAATGATGAAGATTTTGAAACCTGCTATTTCATACTGAAGTTCATTGGCTCTCAAGGGGCAACTGTGCAAGACACTTTTATGACTGTTTTGACACTGTTGTGTGGAGGTTTTCTTTGAAGACATGAATGGTTTGCTAAATGATGAACTCAAAGAGATCAAGCGTGACATTCCTTACTTATCAGCTAAATCTGAGCCATAACACTCAATGCCCCCCTCCCAAATCATGTTGGTCTCTAAGGTGCTACCAGATTCAGATCTGCAGACCAGCACATCTACCCTCTGAAATTTATCAGAATTATCTGCAAACGTCAATGAAATGAATTTGCACTTGCAAGGAAATTAGGTCAATCTTATTAAGGCTAAATTTGTCATCTCTATATTTATTTCAAAGTTAACTCTGTTCAAACACAGTGTAGGCTATCATGAAGTATTCCAATTTCTGAGCCTGTCTGAGCTAGAATAGAAAGCTGGATACAAGATGATGGTTTGCAAGATTTTTGTGACCATTTAGATATTCTGCATGAAGATATGTCTGAGTGATCTGAGGATCATCTTTTGATGGGAATTCCAGATTAGGTGATAAATCCATTTTCAGATACCGAGGGAGTTGGGATAGTGGAGGAAGAACTAACTGAACTGCAAAATGACATTGAGCAGAATTCAAAGTTTACCAAATTGTACCAAGAGCTTTGGTTACAGAAGGAAATTTCTTGCACTATGGACAGTGGCTGAGAAGCTCCTTGTTACATTGCCACCATCATATTTGGTAAAATGTGATTTTAGTGTGGTCATCCAACTTCTCTCCAAATGAAGAAATTTACTCTAGATTACTAAACATGGTGATTAAGGCTCCTGCTAAGTGACTTTAAAACCAGACACTGGGGACCTGGTATCATTTCATCAAGCCCGTCCATTACATTAAGACTTTACTATAAAGTAGTTACTAAAAGTGGTGTCTAAGATTCTTGCTAAATGATTATCTGATTTTGAAAAGCTAACATTACTGGATCAAGTCCATCAATTACAAGTGGAATAAATTAAACTAAAAAGTTCAATTGGATTTTTAATAAATGTGCAATTGTTAATGTTTTGAATTTTATTGTCATTTTCTCCCTTAGTGTGTCATGCAAACTGATCTTCTGAATAATGCTTTTTACAGGATAGGGTAGGGGCGCTGGACTGAAAAACTCTGAGAACCAGTGCACAGTATGGTACTTTAACCCACTTAGTGGTGGAAATAAAACCCTCTGAATGACACTGAACGGTTTAGCAATGTGATGAACGGTTTAGCAATTTTGATGACTAGGTAAATCCAAGCCTTCCTACAAGGCACATTTAGAAATCCGAAGACAGGCATAAATTACGTTCAACAACCTGAGCAGAGGTAGGAAAGGCCCACATTTCTCAATGAGATTCGTGGAAACGAAGAGCAGGAAAGCGTCCTCGGCTAAGCTTGTCTTCGAGGAGCAAGGCCGCCTCTCCCAGTCGTGCCAGGGCAGGGCAGGAGAGATAGGGAGGCTTCCACCGGGGCCTGGCAAACGCCCCAACGAACAGGCGGCTCTCCCCAAAGCAGGCGTCATCGTTTTCTTCCCGCCCTCCTGGCAAGCTGTGCCTAAAGCGCTTCAGCAGCCCGCCGTGTCTGTCAGTGCGCTGAGCGTGAGAAACACGTGCGCGCACCGAACATGAAGAGGCAGCGCGCAAGACAGAAAGGCGTGCAAAGGTTCCCGCCGGGGCTGTCGCTGCTGTTGCTTTACATGGCGTCCTCGGCGGCGTTCGAGCTCACCATCCTGCACACCAACGACGTCCATGCCCGAGTAGAGGAGACCAGTCGCGACTCCGGCAAGTGCGTCGGGCAGGACTGCTACGGCGGCGTGGCGCGCAGGGCCACCAAGATCCAGCAGATCCGCGACACTCACAGCCACGTGCTGCTCCTCGACGCGGGCGACCAGTACCAAGGCACCGTCTGGTTCAGCTACTTCAAAGGCTGGGAGGTGGTGCGCTTCATGAATCTCCTGCGCTACGACGCAATGGTAACTATAACTATACAATCTAAAGGGCCCTTCCTCCCCCTCTTGCTCCGGTGCCCTTTGGCACCGGCTGCCAGTGTACACGCGTGCTTGAGCGTTTGGTGGTGGCTTCCTCTCTCCGTTCCTGTTGCTGAACTCCTGTGAAGCCAAATTATGCTGAGACTCTCGCTAGAAAAGAGCAATCCGAGCAAACGTTACTGGTAAAGACACCCCCCCCCCCTTCGGAAATAGGAAAGTCATCATCTGAAGGAAAGGATAGTCAACAACTAAATGGAACTTTCCGTGATGGAGAGGATTCTTCAGTTGGTGATACCTTGTTTTTCCAACTATGCCCTGAAAATAACTTCTATTTAGGAATATGAGCAAAGTTCTGTTTCAGGCAGGATCTTCAGTTAACAGAAAAGCGTGGGGATGAAAAACTCTCTCAGGGCATGATGGCATTTCCCATGTTCTGCCTTCTGTAGAAATAAGAGGCAATTGCAAACTTATGTAGACCGTCTTCCGTGCAAAAGGGAATTTAAGCTGAAGCAAGAGTTGATGAAATCAAGGAGATATAACTGACACTGTTGTCAGGTAGCTAAAACTGGGTTGGGGCTGAGTGTGTTTGTTAAAACTATTAATGAATTGATAGCTTCAACCCAGACTAGTCTGAATTTACCAAATCTCAGAAGCTAAGCAGGGTTTGCCCTGGTGAGTGTTTGGATGGGCGACCATGAAAAAAGTCCTGGATTGTGAAGCAAAGGCAGAGCAATGGCAAACCACGTCTGGATGATGTCTTGCCTAAGTCAGCTGTGATTTGATAGCAACCCCCCTCTCCCCAAACCCTTTTTAAGACCATGGTTTAAAGAAAGTATAAAAAGAGAATGTGGAATCATGGTTTTAATATTGGAGACATGTTCAGATCCCTACTCTGCTATGGAAGCTTGCTGGGTGACCTTAAGCTTAGCATCAGCAGAGCAGAGAAGGACTTCTGAACTGGATGCTGAAGAGAATTCAGTCTGACTTTAGCCTTAGCAGAGAAGAATTGACTAGACAGTTTTGGAATTCAGCCCTGATTGAGAGCAATTTAATGCAGACAGGAGAACAGGGGGAAAGTTGACAAGATAGTTTTGGGAGTAGTTAAAGATGCCCATTCAGGCCAAAGAAAGGGGATAGATCTTGTAGTGAGAGGAGAATTTCGCTACAGGGAGTTAGCTCTGAAGAGGGAAGAGATCCCTGGTCTGGTTAGAAACTGCCTTTAGAGACCTTGCCAGTTAAAAGCTCGAGATGTGTACTGGTGTTTCAAGAGAAGGGGTTTGGGTACTGGGTAGACTACCAGCCTTCTGGAAACCAGAGAGTCAGAGAAAGTGTACTAGAGCAGGGGTATCAAATGATTGGCCTGCCCAGGACTTTAATTAGACCCCTGGGGTCATTTTCTTCCCCCTCCTGTCCTCACTGTTTGAAGGTCTGAGTCTGACAAAGTTCTCTTCTCTTTCAGTTCCCTGCCTTTTCTGCCTTGTCTTTGCAGGCTGTGGCACAGACAAAGCTGCAAGGAAAACATAGAACAGATTCTCTATCAAAGCTGCTGGGAGAACATGGAGTGGATGTTCCATTAAGGTCCCTGTCCAGATAGATAGGGCCAGGGACCTTGATGGAAGATCCATTCTACGTTTCCCTTGCAGTTTTGTCTGTGCTGCAGTGTGTTTCAATGGAATGGAGATAGTTTCAGCCTTCCTATATAGAGAGCTGAAGCTCAGACTTTTTAAGAGTTGTGTCCTTTGCAAATAAAGGGTTGATGCTTTGAGCCAGTTTGTCTTTGCTCAATGGACCTGACTAGTGAGTACTCTAACCTGGGAACCTACATCTTAAGGGGGATATTATACTGGAGAGCCATTATCAATCTGAGTAGATCCAGGGAGGAGGGGGGGGGGGAGAGAAGCTTTACAATGCCATTTCATTGTTTTCTCAGGTTCAGAGCATTTATATTTTTAGTTTCTGCTGTGTCCCGTGTGTTTTTTCTTGATGTTTTGTTTTAAAAATTGCATTGCTAAATCCCACTAGTCCCCTATCTTTCCATTTTAAACAAAATATTCCAAGAGTTTTAAACATGTTTGTATTTTAATTTAAAATATCTTTAATTGTGCTTGTCTGTGTCCTTTATAATGTTTATATCTCCACTATCTCATATTACATTTTATGACATGTATGGCTTGGCCCCATAGAGTCCCATTTGTGTCAGGTCTGGCCCTCCTAACAAATGAGTTTGACACTCCTGTACTAGATTGTTTGGGAAAACACTGGAACAAAATACTCGTTTAAGTAACTGTGGACAGCTTAAGAAACTCTCATTAATCTGAAATATAAGAACTAAAGTCTGTGCATGTACTGATTTTACCTCAAAGTTATCTATATTGTGATACCACAAACTTTTTATCCCTGTTTTCACCTGACCTTTCCCCTCTATGTTAAATAAAATATTTTATTTTTGAATTTTAAAATGCCTTGAGTGCCATTTAAGTGGTTTAATTTAAAGGGCAGTCCCCCTTTCCTCAGGTTCCTGGGCTGAGCCGACAGCCAAAATACCGTCCTCTAGGACACCTAGAGGAAAGCTGAGCAATTTGGAGAACAGATGTGAATGAAATTAGTAGAAATATTTCAGCATAATGCATTATGAATGAATGAAAAAGGCAAAATGAATTGAGACATACAGAATATTGGAAGGTGTACCTTGACACCACTTACCTACTGTACAGTACACTGACAACAGACGGTCCCTGGAAGAAGAACGTTAAGCCTCAAAACAACTTAAGGACCGGTTTTTATGAGCATTGGACTTCAGCTAAGACCATCAATTATTGTGGACATTGTTCATCATAAAGAGTCGGTAGGAATGAAAGTGGCATGTCGTGGATGATGATGTTTTTGTATGATTTCTCATTATTTGTATGGACACACTATTTATATTGAATTTTGAATTTATACTGAATAAAGAGCGTTGATATATATTGGTCTAGTTGCTTTTGAATTTTTGCACAGAGAGAGGTTTTCTGTTGTGCTTGTACTAGTTCCTCTGTGGTCCCGATAGCCCATCACAAAATGCTGTACTGTGACAGGGTGGGACAGCCAGAATTCTTCAGGAAAGAAGGAGCCCGGCAACTGGCCTATTTCCTCTTGCACCCTGATTTAGCCATGGTAATCCATGTAATGGTCACCTCCAGATTAGACTACTGTAACTCACTCTACGCTTGCCTGCCCTTGAGATTGACCTGGTAGTTCTAGCTGATCCAGAATGCGGTGGTGTGAGTCCTCTTGGGAATGTCACTGACAGCACATATACAACTGATGCTGCACCAGCTGCACTGGCTCCCAGTGAAGTACCAAGTCAAGTTCAAGATTTTGGTGTTGACCTTTAAGGCCATGAATGGTCTGGGACCGACTTATCTGTGGGACCATCTCCTCTGGTACATCTCCTGAAAAATGTTATGCTCCTTAGACAACAATCTACTGGTGATCCCTAGCTCCAACTGTCCTCAACCAGGGCCAGGGCTTTTTCAGTCCTGGCCCAATCTGGTGGAACGCTCTGCCAAATACCATCAGGGCCTTTAGGATCTTATGCAATAATGCAGGGCTTCTAAAGCAGAGATGTTCTGTCAAGCTTTTGGTTGAGAGCAGCAACAGTTTCTATTTTGGCTGGCACCCTCCTCTTACTGTTTATTCGATTAGACTGCTTGTCTTTCCTCCCCGACACCCATGAGGTGATCGCAGTCCGGAATTGGGAGACAACTATAATCTTCACCTCTAGACTTCTTTTTAGATGGTTGTTCTAGTACTATTTTATGTTTATTTTGTATTTTAAATGTTTTATTTTACTGCACATCACTCAGAGCCCTGCAATAGCAGGGATTGAGAGATTCATAAATTGAATATAATAAAATAAATAACATAAAACAGACAGCAAGGCAACTCAGTCACAAAGAAAAATGAAGAGAAAGTCTTGCCTCTGAGGATGGGAAGAGGATGGGGAAATCATAACTACACTGATTGCTGGTCTGCCTTTCCTCATTTGTAATTGATGACTCTTCCAACCTCCACAGAGGGCAGGTAACAAGTTTATGAAGTGAAAAAGATTTTAAAAAATTGATCTACAAGGTTCCTTGCTGTTTTTGTATGGAATCTCCCAAGTATGCCATCAAATCATAGTTCACATCCATGATTCTTCACGGGATCTTTGTCAATCAAAACACAGGGCTATATGTCTATTGCAGTACTCCATCTAAGTCTTGAGAGCAACAATTCTACTTTGTGAGCTACTGGCATTAATGTGAGCTACTGCATAAAATCATTTGCTCTAGGCACATTTTTCCTGAGCTGAGACAAAAATGTTTGAGCTGGTGGCTAAATAAATGTGAGCTAGCTCACACTAACTCAGCTTAGAGGGAACACTGGTCCATGGTACAGTCCATGAAGAAGAATGTTGGACATGATTTGATAGTGAATTTAGGAATTGCCATTAAAAAATCCTCAATGAAAATCTGCTTGACTTCATGTTTCAAGCTGTAATGACATCACAAAATAATGGATTCTGTTTTTCACATGACTGTGAGCTCTAATTTGATGGTGAATGGGTGGTATGAAGTGTGCCATGAAGCCCTTAGGATCCAGGCCTCAGCTCAGATACAAGCTTTTCTGGCCTGACATAATTGTAAAGTACTGAATATGTGGGTTTTACAGTGTTGTCCATAGAAGGATGTAAGCTATGACTGGGTGGTGGCTTGTGTTGCCTTTGTGTGTTTGCAGTTTTCAGTTCCTGGCTGCTTATTCTCCAGTCACACTTCTTAGTATGAGCTTTTGAACCACCCCATCGTATACATCCTAAGAATTTGAGAGACTATTCTCGGTGCATTGTAGATATAATACTTAAGTGGAAACGCCATTATCGTGGCCACATGTATCTGAGTGGGTACTCTGATCTATAGTGCCTGTGAGCATTAATTGTCATTACTAATAGCCCTCGATAGACTGCCATTAATAGGTTAAATATTTTTTTAAAACTGGGTGTTATACATGTCACTTTCAGGTCCCCCTTGTAATCAAAGGCATCTAGCTGAGTGTTACTACTGGGAACAGAATCTTGGAATTAAGAGCCTGTATTCTTATTTTCACTTTTACCATAATAAATCTTTTAAATTGATTTTTAAAAATCCATGTAGGGATTCTGTGCCTTACTGTGATTCTAGGCCTTCTCACAACATATAATTTGGTTCTTTGAATATCCATCCTTACCTTAAAGTAATCATTTGAAGTGGCAGGTATTTCTGATGGAATTTAGAAAATCGAATTCAGTACATAGGATAGCAAGACTTGCTCTTCCTTTGTTTTCATTCAAGAAAAAACAGTTTGTTCATGGATGTAAGCTAAATATGTACTCATCCTTGAACTATTTTTCCTGCTTCTTTTACTCTTGTTTTTTAGTGGTATCATGGAAAATGTGGTCTTGATTATTGAACCACTAATTTCGAATAGTATGCTATTTTTTCTGTTTTAAATTCAGGTTTTTTTCTGTTTTAAATTTAAATTGGACTTTATTAAAGACTATGTAAGAGAACTTGAGTTGCTGCATCTTCAAATGTGAATACCTCGACTGAAATATGTCAGAAAATTGGAGGAAGCAGATCTCAGTTTAGATATAGCATGTTGCTTGTGTACAAATCTGTAGAACAGATTGTTCTGTGTGCAATAATTTCTCTTAATAGTCTGTTTTATATGAATGAAACTTCATTATGATTTATGGCCATAGCAAATAACTTTCTTTCCTCCACTTTTTTTTTTTTTTAGGCATTGGGAAATCATGAATTTGATAATGGTGTGGATGGATTATTAGACCCACTGCTTAAAAATCTTAACTTTTCTGTTTTAAGTGCAAATATTAAAGCAAGCGAGCAACTGGCAACGAACATTTCAGGATATTTCCTTCCTTATAAGATATTAAATGTTGGCTCAGAAAGAGTGGGAGTTGTTGGCTATACCACAAAGGAAACACCTGTTCTTTCAAACCCAGGTATGCATTTCTTTAGAACTCTTAAATTTGACTAAGTTTCTATGATTTTTCACCACCCTTTTTATTTATTTTTTAGTATCAAGTTGGTGATGAAACTGATGCATATGCTAACTAAATATTTGTGTGTGTACTTAAACATCACACCATTCATGTATTAGATGCTTTGGAGAGGGAAGGCAGTGTGGAGTAGCTGGATCTGTTCAGCTAAGCAGGAAGAAAGGGAGACCACCAAGAAAGGCTCTGCAGAGGAAGGCAATGGCAAACCACCTCTGTTCTTTACTTGCCTTGAAATTCCCTTGCTGGGCTTTCCATAAGTTGGCTATGACTTGATGGGGCTTTACACATACACATTAGCTGGCTTGAGGGAGAAAGCAGAGAGCATTTACTGGCTAAGTACAGGATATAGAATGGGGTTTGTTGTTTAAGATAAACATGCAGGGTATAGGTCTTCTAGTACATGAAAGTAGTTAAGTTCTTACCCTGTCTGCCATGATAACATTTGCTTTAAGTATAGAGACAATATCCATTTCTCACCATGTTCTTGACTCTCCCTTTTTAAGAGTATGTATTTTTTTTTTTTACAGTTTTGGAATCGTTTAAGTTGGTGTACCAATATGCCTTGTAGATTTACTTTATCTCTGTTCCACAAAAATGTTATAGGGCAGCTATCCAAGGTACTTGGCTTCTCAGTCACAGTTCTTGTATATTACAAGTATAGAAAATCAATCTTTAATTTTACATGCTGGCTGAAAATTAGTCTGGCAAACCATACAGTTTTTCTTTTACACTTTTTTTCTTTTACACTAATTCAGACCCTGAAACTGGGAGTGCAATAGGTTTTGTATCAGATTATTAAGACATAGATTTCAACTTGTTCATCCCAAAAGAGATCAGAAAAAGCTAAGTATTTGCACTTTAGTAAAATGCTACATAGAATAAACAGTTTATGTATCTGGCAACTGTCTCTCTTTAGAACTTTAACAGTGCCTTCACCTCAGCATGATAATTTCCTTCCCCAGCCTTTGTTCCTTGTGCAAGTTATCTCTCTCTCTAAATATCTGTTATCTAGTGAAAACACTTGATTAAAACTATAAATATGAAAAAGCACACATCCATGGAAATGCTGGTTCTTGTTTCAACTATCTTATGTTTCTAACATTCTAAATGCTATATTATTAACATTCTAAATGCTTACGCACTGCCAGCCAGAACATTCCGTGTTCTAGAGTAAGTACACCGCTGGATATCTTACTGGCAAAGTGGGATTTACCGCAACTTCCAGTTTTCCAGAGCAGGATGTATCCTCAGGTCTGATGTCAGTTTGGCAAACAGGTTGTTTCGCAGATTATTAGTATTATTAGTATTCCGGTAAAGGGGGCTTTAAAAAGAAAGAATGGTATTATGATAAAATTGTAATTTAGACTATGGTTTGCTAAACAATAAGTGTAACTGCTATATTTGTTTATATACTTCAGAACTTTTATTATAAGTTTATATAACCATGAGAATCTCTGAAGAGGTTAGGATTAGGTTTTGTGGCAGGACAAATGAGAAAATATGACCCCTGAAATACCAAACTCAGAAGGCTGAAAAATGAGTCTGTTTCTACATTCTTGGACTGGCTCTTAGAACCAAAGAAAATGTTGACAAGTCCTGCAGTATAGCATCATAAGGACCATCTTGGTAAACTTTGACACAATTATTAGCTTGTTCTTAGAGGTGGAAAGTACCATCAAAGTCACAGCTAATTTATGGAACCCATAGGGTTTTCAAGATAGAAGAAGAGGAGATTGGATTTATACCCCACCCTTCACTACCAGAAGGAGTCTCAGAGTGGCTTACAATCTTCTTTCCTTTCCCCTCCCCATAACAAACAACCCTGAGGTAGGTGGTGCTGAGAGAGCTCTCCCAGAGCAGAACAGCTTTGAGAGAACTTGTGGCTGACCCAAGGTCACATCAGCAGGTGTATGTGGAGGAGCGGGGAATCAAATCTGGTTCTCCCAGATAAGAGTCTGTGCACTTAACCACTACTCCAAACTGGCTCTCTGGTAAGAGACTTCAGAGGTGATTTGCCATTGCCTGTGTCCATGTCATGACCTTGGTATTCCTTCAAGGTCTCCCATTCAAATACTAACCAGGGCCAACCTTGCTTAGCTTCTGAGATCTGACGAGAACAGGTTAGGAAAGCCCTGTTCTTACTACTATTGATAATAAAAATCTTGCATGGCAGTTGGAGCACAGCTACAAGTTGGTGCCTTTTGCCCTAGTGATGGATCCTGTTTTCTGAGCAAAACAAATGTTTGTTCTCCTTTAGGTAAAGTGGGTTGTTTGAATTGCTTCCTGTCTCTGTGAGTGTTCTGTTAGGCATGTAAAATGCACAGCTAGTATATTTTTGTTTGGTTCAGGAAGACATCAGCCAGATTAAATACTGCAATTTCTTTCCACTAAAGTAGCCAAAAGATTCCCTGCAGTATAAACCTCTAGATCCAGTAAAAATTGTAATGTAGTGATATGACTTTTAGCATACAAATATAAGGAGTTCTGAAAATGAGAGAAAATGGTGTCTGCAGTGTTCTTGTGCTTTGACATTAGGAAATCATGTTTTTTTTGACAACACAATAAAATACAATTTTTTCCTGGATTTTCAGGGCAAGATTTATTTTTTGAAGATGAAATCACGGCATTACAGTTGCAGGTGGACAAACTAACTGCTTTGGGAATAAACAAAATCATTGCGCTGGGTCACTCAGGTTTTACTGTGGATAAAGACATTGCTCAAAAAGTGAAAAATGTGGATATTGTGGTTGGGGGGCATACAAACACATTTCTCTATACAGGTAAATTATTTCTTTATACAAGATAGAGGTTCTAATTAGCGTTTGAATTCTTAAAAGCTTCATTAAAGTGTTTATTTCTCTAACCTCCTGCTAAGACACATGGCACTTGCTAGATCTGGATTCATAGAAGGAAACTGGATTTTCTGTAGGAACTTTATTATCCAACAGTCATGGGAAACAGAGACTGATAGTTACTCATGTTTACCACAGTTCATTGCTCTGCCCTGCTCCTTACTCACAGGAATACAAGGTGACCAAACCTCTTTCCAGTGGGAATGCCATGCAACATCTCCCATACTTGGTGGGAGGATCCTTCTTGCTGGAGTTCCTGTGCTGTAGCCCATTCTATTCACAGAGGTGCTCAGAGGTGCTCATCTGAAAGGCCAGAAAGCACACTTGGGAGCAGGATTTCTCAAGGATCAGCAATTCAGACTGCTGATAATATTTCTATCCTGAATGGAAGGTTTGCAGACACATTAGTCTGACATGAATACATCCTGGTTCCAACTGATCAGAATGACCGAGAACTAGCAGGATCAAGATAGGTGACAGAATCAAATAAAGGAATATCCCCTCTTCCCAACTGGTGTCTCTTTCTTGTGGTGATTCCTTTTCTGTTCCTTCTTTCAGCCTGGGAGAAACAGATTGAAGAAACCTTGGAAAATAGAAGACTGAGCATATAATAACTGGCTTTGTCTCTGTTCTTTTCTGTTTAGTTGAACAAATCTTGAAAGTAACGTTTGCTCTTCTCATAAGCCTGGCTTGCATGTTCTATTTTTAACGTACTTGGCAGTGTTCGCAACCGCAACCTTATTATTCAATGAGGTGCCTTTTCTCCTCAGGAAATGGTTGGTTTTTGGTGTGTCTAAAGCAGTTTTGCTGGATCATTTTCCAGTGGCCTATATGGTTGTAATTGAATGACTCATGTCTGTGCCCTACTTTGGTCTTATTTACTTGTTTCCCCCCCGTTCTCCTTCATTCTAGCATAAACATGCCACTTCAGACCTCTCTCTGGTGTTTTGCTCAGTCTTCTCTTAAACTCTACTCCTAGATAGATATTAATTCAGCAAGAACAGCAATGTAACATGTGTGTGACATGTTGAAGTTCACATGTGGGATTGTGTAGGAAGGGAAATGGCCTGATTTTAGAGCCAGAAATCGGCTGCATCGTCATCAATTGTGCAATGTGGAACTGATTGACAGAGCTACACCCTTCTGAGTCTATTGAAGTCAGTGATCTTAGAAGGATATAACTCTTGTTAGTATGGATACAGAATGGAGTTTTAAAAGCCCATACTCTCTCAGTTCCACTGTTAATCACTCAGTTTCCCCCAAGCTTTATTTTATGGCTTGAATTCTAAGGATTGAATTCATGGGAGGAATCTTTGCCCCTTCCTTCTGCTATCCTGGTGCCTCCCCAAAAGCTACTGTTGAAGCTTAGGGGAGTTTTGAGAATGGTACAAGAACAAAGGGTAAGGAATGATTCTTGCCTGTTCAATTCAGTTCTATTTTGGTTAGTGGCCAGATCCAAGTTCCTCCTTGCTGGTGTTTCTGTGCTACATCGCATGTCATTGCCAAAGGTGCCCTGATCTTTAGGAGCTGCTTTTCAACAGATTGCAGTGGAATGGGAAAAACCTTTCCATGAATCTCACTCTGTAAGCAGTCCTTATCCAACCTTACATTCTTGCTTCATCTGTGCACTGTCTGCTGTACTGACTGCTTTGGGGTGATCAGACACCAACCCTTCAACGCCAGCTGCTCCCTTGTTTTTAAACAAGCCTGTAGTCTCATTTTGGTGAGACCTACTTTCAGAGTCCAACTCCTGTCCTCATTTCCCAGTTTGGAACACACAGTTTTCAGGGTATGATTGCAGGCAGCACTTTGTCAGCAGACTGAATGTTCTTCAGACTTTCAGTTATCATTGGTCACAACTAAGGCATGTAACTTGCAGTCCCTACAGATGCTTCTGTTTAGATTCTATAGCCTCTTTGGCCCACTTAAAACTTTTTTTTTTCAAACAGCATACTTTGAGTAAGCTTTACCAGTGACATCTTGTATTTTCCAGCACCATTACAAATGCATTTTGGGTGCTATCCAGAACACTCGTTTTAAAACAAGTGTCAGAGCCAGCATTCACAAAGAATCATTCATGGTATGAGACACTGGTTGTCTGTGGAAGACAAAATCCATGGCTTCTGCTCCTCCTCCACACACACAGTGTACCCTCCGATGTATTGTTAACTCTTTCAGGCAGAAAATAATATTTTCCTCCTAATTCCCAGTGAGGTGAAGAGACTTGCTAACTTAAGTTTTAAAAAATTAAAACGGAAAGCTTTTAAAATGGATTGGGTGTGCATTTGCAGCCAGACAAAATAGTTTACTTGAGGTTATGTAAACTTATCTTCTCATTTGGGATTTCTCTCTCATTGTTCAGTGTTTTTACATGCCATGTTTTCCAGTGATTTGGTTTTTAGGTTTTCCAGAGCCAGGTCCATAAGAATTTTCTCAGCCTCATTTCAACTGTAGCCCCCCCTATCCCTAAAACAGCCACTCCTAAGGATCAGTTTGGTCATTGGAGTTGCTCAGTTTTGGAGTACATGGCCTGCCTGCAGAAGGATTCTGTGCTTGGAAATTCCAGTCAAAGGATCTCAGGCTGGGAAAGCTTTTATTTCCCAGGAATCCCAGTTTGCTGCTGGCAGGTTAGATAATGCTGAGCTAGATAGACCAATAACTTAATATACTCAGTACACATGTACATAAACTTTAAACCAGCAACTGCCCTCCCCCCCGCCAAGTGTCACTGGCGGACTTTCTTGTAATATCTTTCTGTATTTGTGCAGGGCTTGTTTTCATGTGGATTAAAGACCCATTGTTCTAATTGCAATAATCAAAGCAGCTCAGATTCATAACTTTATCAGATCACTTTTTCCTCCTGGATAATTACAAAAACATCTGCTAAAAATGTCAAGTTGCAAGGCGACTTGATTTAAAGAACATTTTCTTTTATAAGGAAATGTTAACTGTTTTTTTCTGTTTGTATTTTTGGGAGGCGGAGGTATTTGCGTGAAGAAATTGCATACATTAAAAGGTTTAACAAACAGTCCACTCTGAGATACGTGCATTACTGTAAGTCAAGATAAAATGAGTGGAATTACTTTGGACCAAGTGGAGATAAAAGTTCAGTTGTTTCAGCAGTACAGTGATATAGGGACAAGATCATATTGTTGTAATTATGATAAGAACACTCTAATTACAAAGGCTCAGGTGTAAAGTGTTAGCAGTCAAAGAAGGACCCAGGGGTGAATAAGTGTTTTTGTGGTGTCTGCTTCAGCCACTCGTATGACTCAACAGGTAGATTGTTTAAAATGTTCATTTCTTTGACTTAGTGACAGGTTGCAAAAAAACCCCAAACCTTTTAATGGTTATGGTTTTGCAGGTGTTTCTTCTTTAAGCATCAGTGTAATACAGTACCTTTTTATTAGCATTGACTAAAAATGTATAGAACACAGAGAAGCAAACATTTGGGTTTCCCCATTATTTGCACTCACTTTTTTGTGATACTTTTGTTGGTCCTAAGAAAAAGATATCATATTGACTGTTGCTTTTTGCAATTTTTCAGTAGACGGATACAACTACTTTTTTTGTACCCTGTTTTATCTGTCAGGGCTGTGAGAACTTCCTCCACCTGTGTGTGTGGGTTTTCTGTTGTAGGCCTTGTTCTCTGGAACAGCCTTACATAAGAGCTCAAAAGGTTTATCTTCCCTATTGCCCTTCAGGAGATCCTGCAAGGTGATATTATTTAGAAGAGCTTTTGATTAACGTGGAAAAATTGAACAGAAATGGTATGGGTTATGATTTTTTTAAAAAAATAGTGTTCTTATTCTTTTTGTGGTATAAACTTGAGCCCCTTATGTGGGGATAGAATGGAGTATGAATGTTTTAATAAAATGCATATATTTTGTTTGTACATTGAAAGCTGGTTCTTGGTTGTTTTTATAGGGACTCCACCTTCAAATAATATACCAGCTGGTAATTATCCATTCATGGTAAAATCTGATCATGGCCCTAATGTACCTGTTGTTCAAGCTTATGCTTTTGGAAAATACCTTGGTTATTTGAATGTTGTATTTGATGATGAAGGAAATGTGATCAGTGCATCAGGAAACCCAATCCTACTCAACAGCAGTATCCCTGAAGGTATGGCAAAAAGATCTATTTCTGTGGATGAGCAGTTTAGTAATCCTTGTCTGCCATCTAGCTCACAGTAGACTTATCTGTGCTCCGCTTCTGTTTTAGATGAAGAGGTGAAGGCCCAAGTTTCCATGATGAGGGTTCAGCTGAATAACTTTTCTTCCCAGGAGATAGGGAAAACCATTGTATACCTGAATGGTACAAGTGAAGCATGCCGTTTCCAAGAATGCAACATGGGAAATCTGATTTGTGATGCTGTGGTAAGAAAGAAAGCACTTCATGATGTTGCATTGTTGTCCACTTGATAAGTATTTCTGGGACAGAAACCATTTGTTATGGATTAGACATAATTGGAAATTACTTACATTTTCTTTTTTGGAAACTGATACTCAAGACCAAGAGCCAGTGTGGCATCGTGCTCAGAGCAAGGATGTTGAACTCATTTGTTACAAGGGCTGGATCTGACATGGGCTGCACCATGCATGCTGTAACATGTAAAACAAGGTATGGGAGATATAACCTTTATAAATGTGATTTCAGATGTTGAATGGCAATAGCAGGTGAATGACAATAGCAGACTTGATTGGATTAGGTATGATATGCAGAGGGGTAATAGGAGTGGAGATACCAACATTGGTAATGAGACAAGAGAACAAGGTCTAAATTTGGTCCAGGAGGATTCAGTCCAGGATGTTGCAAAGAATAAATGGGCATAAGTCTGACATTAGAAAACAAATCATTAAAATTAAAACAAAAGACCAATGGGGGAACATTTAACCCTTCAGGATATTCAGTTGCTGACCTAAGAGTAGCTGTTCTCTTATCAAGGAATTTCAAAGGAAGATTAGAGAGACTGCTGAATTGCAACTGATAATGAAGCTTAATGCATCCTCCAGAACTAAACTGAGACCTAGGTTTCCTGCTATTGTCGTTTGGCATCTGAAATCACTCCACTCTTCAAGATATGAAGACCCATGGACTCACATTCTAATTGTATCTGAAGAAGTGAGCAGTGAAAGCTCATGCCCTGCCATAAATTTTGTTAGGTGCTACTGAACTCTTGCTCCTTTCCACTAATAAATACTGCAAGCTGTACTGTTAGGTTTTTTTTTTCTTCATCTGTTTAAACTGGAGAAGAGGATCTCTCCAAGTGAAATAATGTGTTGGACAAAATCAGTGCTAGTGCATCAGTGATAAAAGGCAGTCAGAGAAGGAGATGTGTTAAACTGGAACATATGGAACCATAAATCTATTTTAAAACACTTAGACATCAATTTCCAGTCATTAAACTATGGAATGCAATCAAAGTATTCTAATTTTTAATCAGGGTCTTTTTGAAAGAAAATAAAATCCGAGATAGGCACTGAGAAATCTAATCTTTTAAAAACTCCTTTTCAGAATAAGCCAAAATGATTTCCTTTTAATTCTCCTTTCCCTTTATCCCAACATGCCCCTTCCTTTTAATACACCTAGATGTGTGTGTGAGAGAGAGAGGGAGGGAGGGAGGGAGAGAGAGACCAACCAAGTCTTAAGGAGAATGGCAGAGCACAGTGATCTCGGTGTAAACTGTGCTTGGCAGAAGAATCCATCCATCCACCTCCCTCCCTCTGAAGAACTAAAGCTTATACCTGAAATGAAACGTTGTTGTTCTTAAAGGTGTCATGGGAGGAGTCAAGCTTTGCTCTTGTTCTGCTGCACTAGCACCAACTTTCACTTCCCCTCCCCCTCCCTTTCTCCCAAAGGAGGTGAGCTCAGCCAATCGAGGGAAGAAAGGCATGGCTTGGTTCTGTTCTGTAGGAACCAAGAAGGAGGAGCTGGGCAAAAGCTAGCTGCCATGTGATGACAGCAGCAGCCCCAGAGAACTAAGATGCAATCAGTTGCTTGGGAGGACAGATGGGAACACTGCAGGGGCTGGATGTTTGATACCCCTGGTTTAGACAGTCAGACTAGAAATTTGGAGACCTGGATTTTAATCCCAACTCTGCCATGGAAGCTCACTAAGTGACTTTGGGCCAATTATACTTTCTCAGCCTAATATACCTCACATTATTGTTGTGAGGAGAATGACAAACTGCTTTTGGTCCCTGTTGCAGAGAAAGGCCAGTTATAAACAGGGCTTTTTTTGATCAGGAACACAGAAGAGCACAGTTCCAGCTGGCTTGGCATCAGGAGGTGTGGCCTAATATGAAAGTGAGTTTCTGCTGGGCTTTTGCTACAAAAAAAGCCCTGGTTATAAAAAAATAAATACTTGTATACAGTACCTTCTGAAGGCTTAAAAGCACTCAGCCATTAACTTTTTACATGACTGTTTTGAATAGGAATTATTTAAAATACTATGCAGTTTTCTTATTTAAAAATGGCAAAAAGGGACATTTTCTTTGCTAGCTAGGTTTCAAGTTTGAGCTTCATGGCCAAGATTATTGTTTAAGCTATTAAATGCACACAGGAAATATTTTTTTTCCAAATTGTCTAGCAAAAGCTGTACTTCAGAAATAGTTGTCACTCATCAGGATACAAATTGCAAGTGACTCTGTGTTCTGGAGCTGGCTGTGATCTTGCATCTCTTATGTTGTGTTCTTAACAGAACTTGCTTTGATCTTGCTTGCATTCCTTAAAGGCATAATATGAGCCTGCTGGATGAGACCAGTTGTCCATCTAGTCCAGCATACTGTTTGATGCAGTTGCCAACCAGCTGCCTTGAGATCCAAATGAACAGGGCATAAAGGCCAAGGCCATCACCTGATGCAGCCTTCCAGGCACCAGTATTCAGAGGTTTGCTGTCTCTTGACATGGAGGCTGATGGTATAACTACATGATACACCTGATACTTGCAGGGTCATGGCTGGAAACTGGAAGATAGTTCTCTCCCTGTGCTGTGCCAAGCAAATGAGTACTTTTTAAGGTGAGTTCTTCCAGGGTGCATCAGTGTCCAATTCTGGTCTTGCACCCATGACCTCCCATGTGTTGGGCGTACCGTGTAGCTTAGCCCTGAGTTCCCAGAGATGCTACTGAATAGATATCTCAGGAAATGTGTTCTTTCCCATCAATGTTTTTGTTCTATCTTTATGTTGATTCTTCATGGCCTCTTTGCCAGTAAAAGCCAGCTAAAATCTTGACAGATGGGATATAGCTACAAAATGCTGCCAAGGTTTAAAACTAGTTTGTCTTTCACCTACTCAAAAGGACATTGTTTTATTTTCTCTGCCCAGTCTGCTGGATGTATTTCTATTCCAGTATGTCTCTAATTCTGGAAGTGAGCCTGGCTGAAATTAAAAATGCCGAAAAAGGGGTGCAGGCAAGAAAGCAGCAGAGGGATCAGTGTTGCTGAAAGTTCATGAAAGATGGCCAGAGACTTCTTATCATTGATCACTTGTATCTCATATGACTTTGCACTAACCCAGGGGTCTCCAGCCTTGTTGAAACTGTGGGAACTTTGGAACTGAGAAAAGCTGGTGGGCCCCACCCAAAAATACAAAACATTGGTTAGTTCCAGAAATTGTTATGCTGTTCCAATTCAAGCAACCTCCTTTGATGGAGGAAGCTATTTCCCAAAGAGCACCACCTTCAGATTCAAAGTTGATGCCTAAACCATCTCCTACTCCAGTGAAGTGGAGAAAAGGGTGTTCCAAGAAGCACATGAGCAAGTGACAAGGCATGCGCAACCACCACACTGAGGATTACTGACTTAAGTCTTTTTCTCCTTTGTGTTACTGATTGCAGTGCACATTGAAAGACAACGGCACAACACATGCTGCTTATCACTGATAGGTGAAATTGGGTGCAAGTGCTGTCTGCCCCAACAGAAGCATGTGCAAGCATACCATTTTCCTGTCTAGCTAGTGGTAACTCATGACAGGGCAGTGGCAAGTATAGCATTTGGTATATCCCCACTCAGTCTGCAGCGCTGCTTAGTTTTTATGTCAGTATAAACAAAACCTTTGGTCCTGTGCCTAGCAGTACCACATGGCACAGAACAGGAAACAAATGAGAGCAATTCTTTACCCCAGTCCTGTTATTGTGATTGGGGTAAAGAGCACATTGGAAAGACAGTATTCTCATTAGAACCCTGTTAGTGGCCAGATTTGTTTGTAAATCCAGTGATAAGTAAACATCCTTTTTACATATCTACTGGATTATACATTTCTCCAACACCTTCTGTTTTTCTTGAACTGCCAGCTAGACAACTGGGTGCCAGAGACAAAGATTTTCAAATATTACCAAGTGTTGTTGTTTCGATTTGTCCTGTTAACAAATAGGCAATTTTTGTGGGGCTTGGTGTGCTCCAGCAATATCAAAGGTAGGTAGTTTTGGCCAGTTTCCCTTCCTCATTGCAGCCACTTCCCTGTGCCACATGACCAATGGCAATGGCTCGAGGGTGCCCTCATGGCGGCTGGGGAAAGATGATGAAGGAAAATCCATTTCTGAGGAATTCCTTCTTGCAACTGCGTGAATCTTACCCACTTACTCCATCAAGGTCATTCAGCTTCAGGGCTGAGCAGGATCCAGACTTCATGAGTTGAAGTCAAACACTTCTCTCTTGCCAAAATAATTGTGGCAGAATATTACTTGAGCATTCAAGTAGATAATCTTACGTGCCACACTGTGAGAGACTTCAGATGCTCTCTTAGAAAAAAGAGATGAGAGTTTGTATTCCTTCTTCTGAAGCAAGCTGATGAACTTTGTGCCGCTCTGTCTGTGTGCATGCAAGCACACCTGTCAGAGGTCTGACTACTGCAGAGTAAGCCCTGCCCCCATCACCATCTTCACAGAGCACTTCACATTCAGATGCTGATGTCAGTCATCTGTCTCACTCCTCCCCATAACTCTAAGGTGCAGCACACAAAAATGTACTCATTTAAACGTTCAGGGGTCATTTTCCAAAAAATAATATCAAAAAGCCCTCTTTTTTAAGGAACAAGAAAGCAGGTTTATTGACACTGCAGATGCCAGCCACTGCACTGCTGTAAATGAGGAAAGTCTTCCATGGAGCTCTGCATTAGAGAGGGAGTTTTGGAGTTTCTATCCAGATGTGTGAATGGTTTCTGTAATGGTTTGATCACTCACCATATGTCTCTGAACAATTAATAAGCAATTGCTTTGGGACTCACAACAATTGAGAAGGGTTGTGGTTTTTCATCTACTAGGAATATTCAGCACAAAGCAAGAAATCCATGCAATTCTTGTGTCATTGATCTCATAAACTGTCACTGAAATTGTGAAGGAGAATCACAGAAAAGATTCTGTAAATTTCCCATGGAAGGAACTATTGTATTTTATCTATATATAGACACATTCATAAGAACAAGTGCTTACAGAATAAGTATTACAGGGATTTCTCATCCTACAATGAAATTTTTGTTTAAAAATAAGTATAAGTTATTTAACCCTTGCTGCTCACGCAAAACCTATATTGGAGGAGAGGACACAAGCCAAAGCATAATTTCATCCCTCTGTTGTGCTTGCAATCAGAATGATCAAACAGGTTAACATTTGTTATAGAATAATGGCTCTTTTATTATTTTCAGTTTATATCCCAAAACTATAGCAGCAAAGCCCCCCCCCCCCTTTAAAAGCTTTATTGCTAGGGCGGATCCAGAAGTTCTTTTTACCATCAGTTTATAAGATGCTGTTCAAGAACGAGTTGCTAGAATCCTTGAAGCTAAACTAAAGCAAAAGACTGGAAAATGATAGAAATTATTTTCTTTGTGAATGTTTTAGGTTTACAATAATCTTAGACATCCAGATGATAATCAGTGGAATCATGTTTCGATGTGCATCCTAAATGGTGGTGGAATACGGGCACCCATTGACGAACGAAGCAATGATGGTATATATAGTTTTAGGGCTGTTTTAAGGCAACACTATTTCAGTTTGGTCTTCTTTTCCCACACTTCTGAGAACTAATGTAACTAGGTTTGGGGTTTCTTATAACTTCTCTTTATTTCTTGTGCCAGACTGTAAATTCCCTTTCTTCTTTGGACATCACATAATTTAGCTAGAAGCTTCTAAATTGAAGCAAAAATCTATTTAACAGTCTCCACGTGAAGGTTACTGAAAATCTCTTCCAGCATCTCCACACTGACCAGGGCCACACTACACCACATAGATCTTTTGTATCACTTGAAGACATTCCAGGCCACAACCAGCATGCTGCATTTTCATGTTACAAAGAATCCATGTGGTAAGCAGCCGTACATCATGTATGTGGAGAATGTCCTGTTTTTCCAGTAATCATTTTTACATTGACTACCCCTCCAGTTAAGAGGACATTGGAACTTTAACTTTTGTATCTTAGCTTTAGGGTGCATTAAATTGTGACTTGCCCAGTCAGTGAGGTTCATCATGGTGCAGGAATATGAACTTGGTTCTCCTTTGTCCAAGCCAGCTTGCTTTCTGCTTCAGACTGTCTTAAAGTGATGGGTACTACAATACATTGCATTGTAAAAACTGTTCCATTCCATTCAGGTACTATTACTTTGGAAGAGCTGCTAGCTGTACTGCCCTTTGGAGGCACTTTTGATTTGCTAGAGATCAGAGGTTCAGCTCTAAAAGAAGCATTTGAGCACAGTGTTCATAGACATGGGAAAGGAACAGGTGAGCTGCTACAGGTTGCAGGTAAGTTTCATTGCTGACATCAGCAGTTCAGAGTCCTGAAACTGTCATTTTAGTAAATAAACGTAAGAACCTTCCAGATACGATTTATTACAACATGCTGAAGATCAAGTCTGAGCTGCTGCCAAATGTACTGTGCAGGATATATTATGACTAAAGGGCAATTCTGGGCAACAGGCAAATATCAGCTCCCCAGGTTGGGGGAAAAGGCCCTTTCTGCTCCCATGTGATGGTCCCATTAAAATTAGGCTTGTGTGTACCTGTGAATTACACTGGAAACTAACAGAAATTGGTCTGTTGGTTCCATGCGTGGACTATGTAACTTGTGCATCTGCCTTAAGGTCTGCTGTTTGTATTTGGAATTTGTGCATTTCAGCTAATGGCTGAAACAGAATTATGTTTAGTCAGAGCCTTTTTTCTGGAAAAAGAGGTGCCAGAACTCTCAAGAGGGAAATGAAGGAGAAACAAATGGGTGCCCCTCATGAACTTTTAAACATTTCTTGAGAATTTTATTTCCATGAAGAGTTCTGGAACTCCGTTCCACCGCATTTCCCCAGGGGGAAAAAAGCCCTGTGTTTAGTGCCATAAATATGTATTCCAGGGCTTGGATGCATTCAGGATTTTTAGAGTGTATTTTTCTGGCTGTATTTACTAATAATCATATAGTTTGGACTGTAAAGATCCTAGAATTTTTCCCCATTAAAAAAAAGAAAAGTGTGCTGCTTTTCCAGACAGATTACAGAGGATACAATTAAAAGACCTTGAGGAAACGAAGGGCAACCTCAGTCAGTCAGTCAGTTTATTTATGGTCACAGACCAAATAAAAAACCCAAGAATTTAAAAGCTTCAGCACAAAAGATAAGCAACACTGTAAATCTGTGCTATAATAAGTATTAGGATAGACAACTGTCTTAATATATTCAGTATAAGAGTTACATCAAGACACAAGTTAAAACAGAACATCTTAAAACTGAGAAGCAATAAAACGAGTCTTTCGGATGGTATAGACAGCACAGAACTTGGCAACAGCTTCGGAAATGAGCTGGTTTTCATCCGAAAGCATGAGATTAAGACAATCTTATTCCAGCAGCCCAGAATTTGCCCTTAATATAGGCTCTATATATTTTGCACAGGCCTCTTTATACTAGGAGCACTTAAGAAAGGCAACCTAAGTAATTTGTTTTGTATTAATAGTTGTGGTTGCATTGTTGTTGTAAAGCCTTTATCACATCATAGCCCAAGAGAAACTCCTCACTAGGGAAAGGGGGTACAATTTTCTTTTCATCACTTTTTGTCACAATTTATGGTACATATATACTGTTAATAATAGCCTTAACACTGCACTTTTAGCATTTTAAAAAGTGCAGTGCTCAGGCTCCAACATTAGTAACTCCAACATAGCATTAGCCGAGTTAATTTTGTTTGCCATATCCCAGATAACTGAGCACTGAAATGGCTGCCAGCCATTTAATTTTTAATAGTATTTTTATTTTAAAAAATGTAAACAAATAAAAACTAAAAGTTCAATAAAAGAAGGGAAAATAAACAATCAAAGAAAAAGTTGAAACATACCAGTGAAACTTTCAAAATTTCTTGATGACATATTCAAATATGCTTAATATTATGTCTAGGATTATGAGATAGGTACTTAAACTAAGCAACAAAATAATCTCAACACTTCTTACATTTCTGCTATTAAAAATCTCCTTAATCGTCAAATCCACAAAGTAATCAATTCATTTTTTTTCTCATTCATGCAAAAAGTCAATAAGAGGTTTCCAGTTAGCCATAAATGTAGATATTGTCTTTTCTCTAATCAGAGAAGTAAGATTAGCCATCTCAACAAATCGTAACGTCTTTGACAACCATTCTTCTACTTTGGGTATTTTTGAAGATTTCCAGTTCTGGGCATATAATAATCTCGCAGTCCCTAAATTCTATGATTATTTTCAAGCTGTCTATCCATTAGTCCCAAAAGAAAAGCTTCTGGCTTCATTTGTATATTAAACTTTAAAACCTTCTGTATTAATAAATGTATTTGTATTTTTAAAAATGGCTTTATTTCAGGTCCACTACATATGATAAAATGTCCTTTTATGTTGCTCACATTTCCAATACTTGTTTGAAGTATGCTTATACTGTTTAGCCAATTTATCTGGAGACATATATCAAAGGTACATTTTGAGAAAAAAAAATTATGATCAAAACTTAGTGTAAATTCCAATCCCTTTTAAGGAAAATTATCAGGAAAATTAGTAAAAGTCAGTGTTTTCATCTTGGTCATTAATTTGTCAGTTTTTAAAGAATTGGACAATAAAGCCAGTATTTCTTTGTTTTTGAAAATGCAATTTGTGTGTTTTTTTTTCGTTACTGCATTTTTTGGGAAAGAAGAGGACAAGAAAAAGTGCTTGCAGATGCAGTGCAGAAAACTGTTGAGAAACTAGTTCATTAATAACTTTTTTCAGTGAAAAGCCAAAGATAATTGCAGTAATTATTTTTTGTTCTTATAATGATTATTTTATGTATGATTTTAAATATTTTTATTAAATTTGATTTTTATACCACCCATTCCCTGTAAACAGGGCTCAGGATCGTGCATAACAATAAACAACATATTATATAGGATAAAACATTACGATAAAATATCAGTCAAATTTGCTGAGATGGTGATCTGAATTTCCAATTATGCTACCATCTTGCTGGTGGGGGGGGGGGGGTGGTGCCAGCCAGATGAACACTGTCACTGTCCTCAACCAAATGCCTGGAGGAACAGCTCTGGTTTACATGCCCTGCAGAACTGCATTAAGTCCCACAGGGCATAGATGTTAATTGGCAGAGAGTTTCATCCAGTTGAGACCAGGGCTTTAAAAGCCCTGGCTCTGGTTAAAAACAGCTGGATAGCTCTTGGGCCTGGGACCACAAGCAAATTCTTATTGATGAAGTATAACGCCCTTTTGGGATATACCCGGAGAGGTGGTCCTGAAGAAACATGGGTCTCAGACCAGTAAAGGTCTTAAAAGTAAGCACCAAAACCTTGAACCTGATCCAGTGCTCAACTAGTAGCCAGTGCAGCTCACGCAGCACAGATTAAATGTGTGCTGTTTGCAGGGTCCCACATTGCTGCATTCTGTACTAGCTGAAGTTTCTGAGTGTCAAGGGTAGGTCCATTTGGAGTGAGTTACAGTAGTCCAATCTGGAGGTGACCACTGCATGGATTGTTTATTAAAGGTACAGGTATTGCTTGTATTTTTTTAAAAGTCCCCACTGTTTTATTTTGGCTTCAGATGTTCTCTTCAAACCTGGGGCTTTTTTCCCCTGGGTTGTAAAAAGGCTTGTCCTTGGCTCCAGTCTCTGGATTTTCATATCCACAGATTTGGCTGCAACGAGAATTAGATATTTCAGCTTCCCCTTCCCTGAAAGCCCCTGTAGCTTCTCCCCTTACCCTGCTTCCTTTTCTCCTCCCCACTCACCAACCAACTTGCTTTGATCTGTTCCTCCCCACATCTTCAGAAATATTTAATTTTATCCTGCTTTTCTCTACAATGTGGAACCAAAGAAGTTTAGATCATTCTCCTCTCCTCACAAGAACCCTTAGATAGGTTAGGCTGAGAGGGTGTGACTAGGCCAAGGTCACCTCCCAGTGAGCTCCAATGGCAGAGCAGAGATTCAGACCTGAGTCTCTCAGTTCCTAGTCTGAAACACTAACTACTATACTGACTTTTGTGGAGTGGCTGCTGTTGAACAGTAGCAAGCAGCTGGACCTGGGTGAGTCTTACAAGTTGGGTGGTAGTAAGTCACCTAGTGGCTGCTGCTGGCCCTAGCTCCAATGAGTCTCCAGATTTAAATATCCATAGATGGAGCCATGTTGAAAATTACGTATAGTGATATCTAGCTTAAAAGGAGAAAGCTGATTTCAATGTTGATAGATAACAAAAGGTACCCTCAGCTATGTTAAGCCTATGTGCACTTTAGGAATTTTGAGAAAGGGTGCCATGTGACATGAAACAAATAACAAAATGGCAGCCATAGATGGCAATTATAAAATGTTGAGAGGTTCCAAGCCGGTCAGCTCCTGTGATGGAAGTAGCTTATTTAGGAATGGGTGATTCCTGCAGTCTTCTGAAGCACCTTCTACTCAGTGAGATGGAAGAAAGCCAAGATTGACTTTTCACTTTAATAAAAGCTGCAGGCAGGCATCCAGAAACACATGGGCAGTTATACACTAGGGATCACTATTGTGAAAGAACACAGTGTATTACAAAGAACACTAAGAATACAGTGTATTACAAATCAAGATGAACCAGTGTAGACAGACAAAAGCTTGGAAGATTAAATAATGCTGCCATATCCACTTGGGCACATTTCAAAACACGGGAACTGCTGAATGCATAGAATGCAGGAGAGGATTTTTTAAAGAAATATTTTGTTCATAATCTTATCCGAGCCAAGGAACAACACAATAACTTTTTAGATGTTTAAAAAATTGAGAGGAAATTGATGAGTTAAATGCTGTTCAACCTTGTTTCTTATTAGGCATACATGTGGTATATGACCTCTCCCAAAGTCCAGGAAGCAAGGTGGTCAGTTTAGAGGTTCTTTGCACAGCGTGCAGAGTGCCAGCTTACGTGCCACTCGAGATGGAAAAAACATACAAAGTGCTTTTGCCCTCTTTCCTCGCTGGGGGAGGAGACGGATATTACATGCTAAAAGGAAGCTCAAATAACCATAGTAGTGGTAAGCACACCTGCTGATCTGTATATATAGCAAATCAAATGCATACTAGAAATGATTGTAAGACTATGCAAAGCTGTATTTTCCATGACATCTTATTCAAGGGGAAACACCAAATATTTAAATTGGGTTAGCTTTTGAGCACTATCCAAACGCCGAGAAAGGGAAGAGCAAGTGAGTGTCTCTGCATAAGATGCCTATTTGCATACTTACATGGTCCTTTCAGGGAAAGGGCTATAACTCAGTGATATAGCACATACTTTGAATGCATAGGAGCTTAGGTTCAGTTCCTGCTATCTCCTATAAAAGGATCGCAGATAACTGGAAAGGCTGTTCTCCATTTGAAACTCTGCAGAGCCCCTCTGGTCAGAGCAGACAATACTAAACTAGTTGGACCAGCAGTCAGTACAAGGTAGTTTTGCATGTTCAGGAAGTGCAAAAAGGCATGAGTCTTTCCCTCTTATCTTAATGTGAAAAGTACTATCAGATCTGTACAAATACCACCATTCTATGATGGACTCCCAGGAGCTTAACCTGGTCAACCAATTTTCCTCTAGATTTTACCTGAGCTTTTGAAAATCCATGCATATATTTCTGATCGCCACTTGAGGTTTATGTTAAGATCTTCAAGACAGAATGATCACTACCATCTTTGTTTAGCTATATATTACAATATGACAGCCAAATTTACTAGAGAGCCCAGGTATGGTCTGTTTGTCCAGATTATAATATTCAAATACAATAGCTATTACTTTACCAGTATAACATGCATCTGAAGTAAATGGGAGAACAGAGATAGAGGAACAAGCTTTGAGGACCACTCCTAGGACTGGCAACAGGAATGAGATCCAAGGATATCCTTTGCTAAGAAATATGCTGTGAGGAGGGGAAGGGAAAAGTGATTGTATGCCGCTCTGAGACTCCTTTGGATAGTGAATGGTGGGGTACAGTGGTCATTTTGTAGAAAAATAGGTGGTGCTCATTAACATAACTCATTAGCATATGCCCCCTCCCGCCAAAAGCAACCTGACACAAGAAAGGAGTCCTGGGTGAGCAAGGCCTGCTTGGGCTGGCTAGAGATCCAGCCAGCCCAAGCAGGTCTCATTCTCCTGGGGCTCTCCTGGGCTCCCCCCCTCTACAGTCAAAAGGCCAGCAAGCCATCTACCACTCAGAATCACATAAAAAGTGGAGAAAGGGTGGTACAGACTTCACCAGGGGTTATTGAGGGCTGCTGGGGGTGTGGCAAAGCCCCTGGTGGCTAGCTGGCTGCCCGCCCTGTTAATCTCAGGATTGTTATGCAGCTGAACCTACTATTCAATGGACAAGATAGGTAGGTGGGGAGGAGGGGGGAGCTGTCAGAAAGGTTCAGGAGCTGTGCTCCTGTGAGCTCCTGCTGAATTCAAGACCTGGTGGGGTATAAATCCAATCTCTCTTTAAATTTAATGTAACTTTATATTAAAATATATTAATATTTGATGCATGCCATTTGTTTTTTAAACAGGTGACCTTGATGTTGCTGTTGTTTCCAACTATATTAATAGAATGGGCCGGGTATTTCCAGGAGTTGAAGGTCGTGTGAGGTTTTCTGCTGGAATTGTATTCCAAGGACAGCATAGTTTTGTTTTGGGGTTATTTGTTATATTGTTGTGCTTCGTTCTTTAATTTTTGTTTTTGGCATTCCAACTGGCTCCAGCAGTTGGTTAACCTTTTAACACAATTCAAGGCTTCAGCTGATTTAAAGCTAGAGATGCCAATATGTAAATTGTAAATACTACTAATGTCTCTAGAAGACATGTTTTTTAATCATCTGTAATGTACATTATTTGGACCATGTCATACTGATGTATAGAACTGATAAATTGTGTTATAAATAAATGAGTAAACCAAAATTGTATAGATTCTCCCTGTTCCCAGGAGGAACATATCATAAAGCCTAAGCCAAAATATTTTCTATACTGCCTTCTGATGAAGAACAGCCCAAATGGAATCCAACAGCAATTTATTTATTATCTGTCTTTCTGTCTTGGGAACTCAAAGTGGCTTACAAACTATTATTAAAAACACCTAGAAAGCCATGATTTAAGATCTCAATTAGGACTCCCAGTAAATAAAAAACTAAAATAGTCAAATGCAATCCTAAATAAAACTCTTCAAGGTGGCCCCCGAGAAAAGCACATTGCAGTAGTCCTGTCTAGATGTAACTAAGGCATGGATGACTGTGGCTAGATCCAACAACCAGATGGGCACAGCTGATACACCTGCTGAAGTTGGACAAAAGCACACAAGGTGACCGCAGCTACCTGGTTTCTAAGGTGATTGCAATGTCAAGCAGCACTCCCAAGCTGTGAGCCGGGCTTTCAAGGGGAGTATAACCTCATACAAAACATCTCAGGTCCCTGGTCTGCCTTTCTACTAACCCAGAGGACCTATTTTGTCACAATTAAGTTTCATGTTCACCCTTATCCAGCCCATTACTGACATCAAGCACTGGTTCAGAATGTCAGTAGCATCCTCAGAATTAGGTGGCAATGAAAAGTGGAGCTGGATATCATTTGTATATTGGTAACACCACAGCCCAAGCCTCTTGATGACCTCTCCCCGTGGTTTCATATTGGTGCTAACTAGTATGGGGGATAAGATGACCTCCAGCGGCAACTGGATCGAGGTGGCGTTGCGGTGCTGATGCTGTTAGACCTGTTGGCGGCATTTGATACAGTCGACCATCAGCTACTGACCCGCTGCCTCGCCGACATAGGGGTTAGGGGGTTGGCCTTACAATGGCTTTCCTCCTTCCTCATGGGCTGGGGACAAAGGGTGGCGATTGGGGGCGAGCGGTCCCAGAGGCGCACACTAGATTGTGGGGTGCCTCAGGGAGCAGTTCTCTCCCCGATGTTATTCAACATCTATATGCGCCCCCTTGCCCAGAGGTTTGGGCTGGGTTGCCATCAATATGCAGTTGACACCCAGCTCTATCTGCTAATGGACAGCCGGCCCGACTCCGTCCCAGGGAATCTGGATCAGGCTTTGCAGGCTGTCCCAATGTGGCTTAGGCTGAGTGGGCTGAAGCTGAACCCGACGAAGACAGAGGTCCATTGTGTGGGTCGCGGCGCTCTGGGGAAGGAAATATCTCTCCCGGCCTTCGATGGTGCGCCATTGAAAGCAGCGCACCAGGTAAAGAGCTTGGGTGTCTTACTGGAGCCTTCATTATCAATGGAGGCCCAGATAGCAGCCACTGCCAAGTCAGCATTCTTCCATCTGAGGCGGGCGAGGCAGTTGGCCCCTTTCCTAGAGCGTCGGGACCTTGCAACAGTGATCCACGCGATGGTCACCTCAAGATTGGACTACTGTAATGCCCTCTACATGGGGCTGCCTTTGTGGCGAACCCGGAGGCTGCAGCTAGTGCAGAACGCGGCAGCCAGGCTGTTGCTAGGACTCCCGAGGTGGGAGCATATACGGCTGGGACTACGCGAACTGCACTGGCTGCCGATTACGTACCGGGTCCAGTACAAAGTGCTGGTCATTACCTTTAAAGCCCTTCTCTCAGGCTCTCAAGAGCTCAAGCAGGGCAACATTAAAACTGCATCACACTATTTTAACAAAGCAGTTTTTATGAGAAAGTACTCTGGTTTTTCACACTAAAACTAAAATGTAAATAAGGGAACTAGTGTGTCAAGACTTCAAGTTAATTTTATTTGAGGGAGATATTTCTGAGGGAAACAGGCTCAGGAGCACAATAAGAGAATTTCACAAAATTCATGTGGGCTCTTGGATGCAATAATAAAATTCAAATGATACAATTTCTACTCCAATTGATGAGGAAGTCCAACCAAACCAAGCAGCAGTGAAACTGGAGAAAAAACATGTAACAGAAATGGCAAGGCAGAATCCAAAGAGCAAGTGTATAATAGAAATGGAAAGGAAGTGGCATATTTCTATATATTTAAGCATCTGTATTATGTCAAGTTGCTCAGAGAGCCAAATTATGTGGATTTAATTAATTTTTATTAATAAAATCTTGAAGGCCAATAACAAGTTTAGTCATCATGATGGAACTGAGAATGAAGAGGCCATGTCTGGAGAAGATGCAGAAATTTAAAAGCTGGGGATGCAGTGTACAGTTAAGTCAATGTCAACAGTACTTTCATTTTTGATCTTTCATAGGGATCGTCAATTGACAGGGAAAAAACCTTCCATATCACAGTCTCATTTTTAAAGTTTTAGCTTGAATCATGGAAGTTACCATACTTTACTGAGAAAAGACAACAGAGACTTAATGAAATTCAGTCAGTAATAAAACTTTAATCTTCCTTGGGTAAAGACATTCTGAAGTTCATTATATTTACAAGCAAATATACAAGACTAAACAACAGATGACCTTGTCAATTCAATCAGCACATGAACATCCATCACGAAAACACTGGTATTTCCACATCCTGCTGCTTACATCCATGATGGTAAAGAAGGAGCATCCTTTTGAACCTATTGGAAACAGCAGTCGGAGAGAAAAGACCTGTGATTTAATTCACTCAAATTGTGAAAATGTATTGTACTCGTATCAATAGGTAAACCTTTAGTGATTAGTTTTATTTATTTAAAACCTTGCTATCTCACCTTTCTACCTCAATGCAGCAGACAGTGAAACATTATAAACAGTACAAATACACATCCATTTTATAAGCACACACACACATATACAATTAAAAACAAACAGGTGGGAATAATAAACTAAACAAAAAGATTTTCACTCAGTGGAAGACAATGACCAAGAAAGACAATTTCCCTGGGGAGGGAATTCCAGAGTTTCGGTGCTACCCATAAAGCTTCAGCTTATGGGAGAACCTAATGCAGGGCCCTCAATAATACTTGTAATGGTGGATTAGGTCATATAGGAGTTGGTGCTCCTTAAGGTATGCTGGTCCCAATCTGCATAGGGCTTTAAAAGTCAACAGCAGCACCCAGAACTGGAAGCAACCTGGGTGCCAGTACAGATGGAACAAGACTGGAGCAAACTGGAGCGATGTTCCTACAATTCACCCTAGTTTAATGTTATTGCTGCTGCATTCTGTAAAAATTTTATTAAGAATTTAGAAATTGCATATATTGCTTGAGATACCTTTGGCAGGTATATGCACTTCCTGATTTTTTGTTGTGAATTGCTAAATTTTGAGAACTCAACTCCTTCTGATTTTCCTTGATCATTATGTGTCATTAAACATATTCATTGAATGTTCTGGTTCCAGAGGTGAACACTGAGCTAAGCATGATTTGCTAACAATAAAAAAATAAATTTTAACTTGGACCTTGGCGGCTTTTACTGAATTGCAGTACCTTGTTTTTACTGTGTGTTCTGATCTTTGATCATGTTTATAAGTCACCTTAGGCTAATGAGAAGTTGCAATATTTAAAATGAATTGCTCCAAACCTGCTGATTAAGCATCACAGCAAACGAGGCTTGATCTATGAGTTAGACACAAAGTTGACTTCTCTGTACAGAAAAGGGGTGTGTGGGTGTACGTTTATATGTGATTTCCCCCCCTTTCCTTTGTCATCATTTCACATCTCATGTTATACTTGAAGGTCCATCAACTTCCCAAAAGAAGCATTTTGGGGACCACAGCTGAAAGGAAGTGGGAAAAAAATCATTTTGATAATGACTTTTAGTCAACATTTTAGCCGAAGGAAAAAAATTGGAAGGAAGGTTTGTAATAGAAAATAATAATCAGAAGATTATTAAAAATTATTAAAAGTCAGGTTTGAGGATCAATATAAGCACAAAGGAAGTTGTCTGTATACACTGCTCCATCTGAGCTATAACGGGGTATAGGTTGAACTAGGATCTGGAAGATTGATTCTGCCAAGAAAGCTTGTTAGGTGACCTTGGGCCAGGCATATAAACAGTCCAACCTAGCTTATAGGATTGTTGTAAGGATAAAATGGGAACAGGAAGAACACCGTAAGGCACAAGTAAGCAGTGATCACTGTCACAGCATGTCAAAATGACCAGTAGTAATTAGGCAAAAACTGGTCTATTGCACTCTATGAACCGTAACTACTGCAAATGGAAACCCCATATTCCGAGGTGCTAAGTCATGACACCTTCAGAATAACCCCCTAAATCAGCTGGTAGCAAAGGATTTCTCCAGAAAGAGCAGAATTATATGTATCTAATTAACATATAGATACATTAAAACTATAAAGGAAGACAAAATTCAAAGAACAAAACCATTTAGAGCTTGCTTCTAAAGATGTTCAAATCTTTCAATTTGTTGAGTAGGGAATTTTTAGCAGTTAAACTATATCCATCCATGAAATGCAGTAGCTTTATCTGCACCTGTTGATAAAATACATCTGCAATCACACAAATTAGAACATAAGGGTATTTTTTTCGTCATGACCTACCGAACTGAGCTCTGGAAAGAGTTCCTGTATCCCAATATCCAGCAGGACATAAGTCAGCTAAAAGATTCAAGGAGAAGTTAATTTTTTAAACAAATTTGTAAATACAACCTCCACATCACTAGTGAGGCAGCCTGGAATAACTACTATGATCTCCAGCAAGGAAAAGGAATACCAGATTACGTAAATAGCTGGCAAGCTAGATGGAAAAATGTAGTCAGACAGAAAGACAGGTTGCTTACCTGTAACTGTAGATCTTTGAGTGGTCATCTGTGCATTCACACTCATGGGATAGAGCGCCCGCACCGATCCCCGAATTGGTACCTAAAAAGCCAGGGATTTTTTTCGCACTCTGCACCAGTGGGCATGCGCAGGTGTCCCAGTACGCATGCTCACCGGCACCAGCGCAAGGATCCCACCAGTTCCTTCCTGAGCGCTGGAAGCCCCTACCATAGGGAGACCGTCAGCAGTGGGGAAGGAGGGCGGGTAGTGTGATGATGCACAGATGACCACTCGAAGATCTACAGTTACAGGTAAGCAACCTGTCTACTTCGTGGTCTCTGTGCTTCACACTCATGGGAGATTAGCAAGCCAGACATACCTGGAGGCGGGAAGACGGTCAACCAGAAGAAACAGCTTGCAGCACCACAGCTCCCAGACGAGTCCTCTGATGAGCATGCACGTCCAGAGTGCAGTGCTTCATGAAAGCATGCAGAGAGGACCAGGTGGCAGCTTTGCACACATCCATCAAGGAAACACCCTTCAGGAATGCCACCGACATCGCCACTCTAGTAGAGTGTCCACGAATGGGTCCAGGCAACGGCTTCTTCGCCAGCAAGTAGCACAGTTTAATAGTCTCAGTAAGCCACTTCGAAAGCCTCTGAGATGAAATTTTTGAACCCAATCTAGGAGCAGCATAAGAAATAAAAAAAATGCTAGTCCTGATGAAAGCTCTTAGAACGACTCAAATAAAAAGTAACGCACGCTTAACATCTAAAGTGTGCCACCGATGTTCCTTGTCCGAGGAAGGTGTGGGATAAAACATGGGTAGCCAAACATCCAACTTAAGGTGAAACTGGGAAACCACCTTAGGGAGAAACGAAACATCAGGAGCCAATGATACTCCGGACTCATGAAAAACTAAATATGGGTGGTCACAACGCATAGCCATGAGTTTCCCTACACGGCGTGCTGACGTGATTGCCACCAAAAATGCAGTCTTCCAGGTCAGAAGCTGTAGGGAACAGGTTGCCACAGGTTCAAAGGGACGCCTAGTCAACTTATCCAATACTAATGGCAAATCCCACAACTGTGGAGGTGATCAAGATGGAGGATGCAACCTGACCAGTCCTTTCATGAACTGTTTCGAATGAGGATGAGCAAAAACTGAATGCCCCTCAACAGATTCATGGTACGATGATATTGCTGATAAATAAACTTTAATAGAAGAAAAGGAAAGTCCAGCATCCACCAAGGACAACAAAAATTCGAAAATCACCGGTAGGCCCACCCGTTGGGGTGAGACTGTAGTGTCGGTCAAAAAGCGAAGTAACTTCCCCCACTTCCTATCATAGGAAGTGGGGGTAGACAACTTTCTACTATTTAGAAAGACATGCTGGACTCTGCTCGATAATTTGCAGGGTCGATGAACCACGCCGTCAGCTTCAGGTGAGGTACGTTGTGATGGAACACTTGTCCTTCCTGGGCCGACAGAAGGTTCGGTTCTGCCGGAAACTGATAAAAAACCTCCCCTTGCAAAACGAAGCAAGATCGGGAACCAGTTCTGCCTAGGCCACCACGGTGTGACTAGAATGCACTTTGGTTTCTCTCTCGCTATTTTGTTGACAACTTTCATCAGCAGCGGAAGAGGCGGGAACAGATACAGGAACCGATTGTTCCACGGGAACATCAGGCCGTTTCCCAAAGACTCTGGGTCCGATCCTCCCCTGGTGCAGAAAAGGGGACACTTCCGATTCCGTGCTGTGGCAAAAACATCCACCTGAGAATATGCCCAGAACTGGAAAACAGGTTGAAGGAAGCGCCATTGCATCTCCCATTCGTGTGGAGATGCTGCTCCTCTGCTCAATGAATCCGCCTGCAGATTGAGAACTCCTGGAGGGTGCGCAGCCTTCACATAGATGCCATGCTTTAGGCACTCCATCCACAGTTCTATTGCTAGCGCACAGAGCCGTCGAGAGACTGTTCCGCCCTGCCTGTTGACATAACAAAGGGCTGTAGTGTTGTCCGTCAACAGGGCCACAGCCTTCCCCGCCACCAGAGGATGGAAAGACCGAAGGGTGAAATGAATTGCCAACAGTTTGAGATAGTTTATGTGACAAAGTGTCAGTTGTGGAGGCCAAGGTCCTAACACACACAGAGTCCATGTGAGCACCCCAACCCCATAAAGACGCATCTGTGGTGATCGTAACTGTCGTCACAGGCAAATGGAAGGGAGCTCCCTGACAGATGTTGTCTCTGGATGTCTACCATTCCATGGCCCAAAGGATCAGTGATGGAATTATGAACCTCTTTCGAGGTGAGTCCTGTAAAGGCTGAAACTTTCTGATGAACCAAAGTTGAAGCCCTCTAGTGCAATTTCGCAAACAACGGCACACTGGTAGTCGCCGCCATCAGCCCCAGCATCCACTGCAGCTGTTGTGCTGTGCCCCATTTCCAGCTTCAAAAAAGATGGATGAGATTGAAAATGTCCATTGCTCTCTGCTGAGGCAGAAAAGCATGATGAAGGTTTGTGTCCAGCAGAGCCCCTATAAACTGAACTGTCCTTGATGGTATGAGATGGGACTTTTTCATGTTGACCTGCAGACCTAAGGTGTTGCAGTATGGCCGGATAAACGCTCTTCCGAATCCGCCACAAGGAGCCAGTCGTCGATATACGGAAAAACGACTATGCCCTGGAGCTGAAGATGTGCGACTACAACACTCATCATCTTGGTAAACACCAATGGTGCAGTGCACAGGCCGAATGGGAGGGCTTTGAACTGGAAATGGTTGGAGCCTATTGCAAACCGGAGGAAGTGCCTGTAAGATGGATGGATGCTGACATGGAAGTAGGCATCCTTGAGATCCAACGTTGCCATCCAATCCCCTTGGTTGATGAGGGGAAGGACTGTTTGCAGAGTGGACATCCTGAACTTCTGGTACACATAAACTTGTTCAAATTATGACGGTCCATGATTGGTCTCAATCCCCAATCCCGTTTGGGGACCAGGAAATAACAAGAATAGAAGCCCCCCGTTCTGGCTGTTACTGGAATCGGTTCTATGGCTTGTTTCTGCAAGAGGTTGCTGACTTCCTCTAGCAGAGGGGGGGGGGGGGGAGGAGGTGTTGTAACAATCACTGACTGAGTCGGAACCTGAACAAAGTCTATCTTGTAGCCTTCTGCAATGATGGAGAGAACCCATCTGTCTGTGTTGGACTCCCAAGCCGGTAGATGGTGATGGAGGCAGATGTGAGAAGAAAGAGGGGCGGCGATGTGTGCAGCAGAAAAGTCAAAGGCCCTGTTTTTGCTGGCGAGAGCCCTTAGATTTGCTGGTGTTTGCAGAACCTAAGGCAAACCTTGACTTATTATTTCCCCTATAAGGAGATCTATTCTCCGGCTGTGAAGAGCGAGGTCTCCATGGTTGGTCCAGGGAAAATTTCTGATAAGGCCTCTTGGGCCAAGATTTGTGCACTGCTTAGGCTTGCCAGCTCTAGTGGATGCAGGAACACCAAGGTTCTTTGAGGTCTTTATACTTTTGTCCATCTCTTGAAGGACACTGTCAGTGGTGGAACTAAAAAGACCCTCACCCTTGAAGGGAAGATCTTCAACATAGGCCCTGGTGTCAGGCTGGAGAGCTGTAGACCGTAGCCAAGAGTGACGGCGCAGGGAGACTGCAGAAGTGAGGGTCTTTGCAGAGACATCCACCATGTGCTTTGACGCAGCCAGCTGTTGTTTGGCCATGGCAAAGCCCTCCTTTTGCAGCTTCTTCAGTGAAGCACGCTTCTCGTCACTCAGGAATGACATCAATGGTGCGAGCTGCTCCCAAACCGCATACTGGTAACGAGCCATACAAGCAGCGTAGTTTGAGATCTTCACTCCCAAAACTCCTGCTGAGTAGAATCGACTGTCTGCATTGTCAATTTTATTGCCCTCTTTATCAGGTGGGGAAGAATGGGTCTTACGCGCTCTTGAGGATGACGAAACCACCACTGAGTTGGGTTTGGGGTGGGAAAACAAAAACTCAGCATCAGCCTCCTGAACACGGTACATATGGCCCAGGCGACATGTCGAGATTGATATGGACGCCGGCTTTGTCCAAGGCTCCTTCACAGCCTGTAGAATAACTTTGTCACTGGAAGGGCCACAGCCGTCGATGAATTCCTCTGCATAATGTTGAAGACGGTATCATCGACGACTGGTTGTAGATGGACTACTGGCAGGGAGAGAGACTGTGCCATTCACTTCACGAGGTCCCCATAAGACTCGAGATCTTCCTTGATAATTTAAATTGGGACTTTATGTTTGCAGTAATGGAGAAAATGAAGTTAGGAGAAAGATTTATAAGAATGATAAAAGCAATATATACTGAACAATGTGCAAGGCTATGTATAAACGCAGATCTTACAGAAGATATGATAATTAGCAAAGGTACAAGACAAGGCTGTCTGCTTTCCCCATTGTTGTTTATAATGACTCTTGAAATATTATTGATGCAGATTCAAGAAGATAAAGAAATAGAAGGATTAAAAATAAAAGGATTTACTTACAAATACAGAGCATTTGCAGATGATATATTGTTCATAAATGAAAATCCTATACAAGTTACACCTTTGCTGTTATTAACAAAGAAAAATCAAAATTTTTTATGTAAAAATATGCAAACAAATAAGCAACAGGCCTTACAGAGACTGACAGGTTGTGAAGTTACCTTCAAGGTAAAATATTTGGGTGTGGAGTGGAGATAACAATGAAGAATATTGATTTGTTTAAAAATAACTATGAGAAGCTATGGCGTAAAATGGATGAAGATATGTTAAAATGGAATAAACTTAATTTGTCATTGCTGGGTAGAATAGCTGCAATTAAAATGAATATTCTACCAAGAATAATGTATTTGTTTCAAACTATTCCTATTGTGACAAATAGTAAACAATTTGATAAATGGCGAAGAAAAATTTTAGAATTTGTGTGGGCCGGGAAGAAACAAAGGATTAAAATGAAAATTTTGACAGATGCAAAAGAAAGAGGTGGATTTCAATTACCAAACTTAAAATTATATCAGGAAGCAGTCTGTTTAGTGTGGATAAAAGAATGGATAATGCTGTTAAATAAAAAACTCTTAGCGCTGGAAGGTCATGGAAATAAATTTGGCTGTTACGTAGACATGTATTATAGAAAAAAGAAGATGGACGGTTTTTTCTCTCACCATTATATAAGAAATAATTTGCTAAATACATGGATGAAATATAAGAAATATGGAGATGAGAGAACACCGTTATGGATAGTGCCAGCTGAAGTAATAAAGATAACAGCTGAGATAGGTGAAGAAAAGTGGTTGTCATATAATCAATTATTAAAAATACAAGGTGGCAAAATAGAATTGAAAACTGCTGAAGAGCTGAATAATAAATATGATTGGTTCCAAATGCAACAAATAGAGTTTGGTGGATAATGATATCAAAACTGAAGGAATAAGAAAAGAACAAACAGAAATGGAAAAGGTTCTACTTGGAGACAATGAAAAATTAATTTCAAAAATATGGTCTACGGAGGATGAAGTAGTGAAATCTCAAATGATTAAATGGGCAATTAATGTAAATAAAGAAATACAGATGGAAACTTGGGAATATTTATGGAAGAATTCTATGAAGCTTTCGACGTGTCATAGTATTAAAAAGAACTTTAATACTCAACTTCCGCAGCTGAGAACGAAACGTCTGGAAGGAAAACTTTCTCCAGTAGAACACGGCACTTGATCCCAAAAGACTCTACAAACCCTAATGATGTTACCAGCCGTGAAAACCTGAAATCTTTGATTAAAGAGAACTGTTTTAAAATGATGTATAGATGGTATAAGACTCCTAAAAAATTGGCAAAGATGAACAACAAGATGCCAGACAGAAGTTGGAAATGTAAAAAACATGAAGGTTCTTTCTACCATATGTGGTGGACTTGTGAAAGAGCAAAAAAGTATTGGCAGATGATTCAACAAGAAATTTCTAAGATCTTGGTATATGAATTTAAGAAAGTTGCAGAGACTTTTCTGTTGGGATTACAAATGGAAAAATTTCCAAAAGAAGATAGAACTGTAATTTGGTACTTGCTTTCAGCTGCTAGGACATTATATGTGCAGTTGTGGAAGCAAGAAAAAATGCTAGAGAAATGGGATTGGATTGTAAAAGTTATGACATGGAGTGAAATGGACAAATTAACAAGAGACTATGATTTAAGAGACTATGATTTAGAAGTTTTTAAGATGGAGTGAAAAAAGTTCAGAAGATATGTAGAAAAAGAGTGGAAAATAAAAGGACATTGGACAACTTTTGATAATGATTTAAGTTTTAGGAAAAAAAAGAATATTAATTTTTGTTTTTGTTAGTTAAGGGTACCTTTAAATATTAGTATTTTAAGTAAATAACACTGGCGGGGGTCAAGTAACGAGGGGAGGGGTGGGTGAAAAGTAATATACGGGATAGATAAAAGAAGTTATTAATGATGCAAGAAATATAATTTGTTACCATATGTTACCAAATAAAATTGTATTTATAAAAAAACCAATTAAAAAAAGACTTGAGATCTTCCGATAGTGATATGGGAAGGTCCTCAGCAATATGAGAATCTGGAGAAGGTTCCGCTGTTCTGTCCGGATCATCAGTAACGACCTCAGAGTCCGATGTCGACGACTCTCTCCTAGCAGAGTGCTCAGATAAAACTGGGGTTGAAGCACGTTCGGGTGAACGGAGCGATACCGATGGATGAACTTGCTGGTCCCCAGACAGCTCTCTGCGTCTTTCAGGAGGAATTGACACCGATGCCGAAGGTGCATGCTGAATGGCCGATTGATGCGAAAGCCTCGAGAAAGAAGCTTCCGACCGCTGATCCCATTCCGGGAACTCACGGAGAGGGTACCGTGGGTATGGCAATGAATACGAGTATGGTCCGTATGAGCAAGGCCACTGGCGTTGGTCCCACAATAGAGGAGGAGGGAAGCAACGCATCACAGTACTCAGTTGGAGCTCTTTCTATCCTGTAATAGGTGGCAATGGTGCTAGATGTTCATTCAGCGCTGAAGCCTCGACTTCCGATACCGAACCACTGTTGCTTTGACGACGCGGCCCCGACCTGGAAGAGTGGGTCCGCTAAGTTAGGTCTATTTCCTGCTCCGATCCAGAAAAATGGAGCGGCTGTGAGCCGCGGCTCCTCAGTACCAACGGATTTCGCGGACTAGGAGACGCCAAGATCTTTCGAGGTGGAGCGACTTGCGCTGACATGACTCCATCGAGACACCCCGAGAAGGAGTGCAAGAAAGTCTGTCCTTCTTCTTCTTCTCCTTCGATTTAAGCTTCTTTGGGAGGGACGATTGGGTCCCCGACTCGTCCTGACGTTTCTTCTATGGTGTGGGCGCCACTGACCCTTCAGAGGGTCATTTCGTGGGTCGGCCCCGCTCTGGTGACGATGGGTTGACCGACGTTGAAGCCAGAGCCTGAGCAGCATCCCCCATCGATGCCGATTGATCTGCAGCCATTTTAGGCAGGCAGAGAGCCGACTTGACTAAGGCCGCTGATAGCCTTGCCGCACGATTTTTTCGAGTTTGCTTCGAAAACCTTGAACAATGCAGGCATGAGTCTACACGGTGTCCCTCGCCCAGGCATAACAAGCAGAGGGAGCGACCATCAGGGGGAGCAATTTTACTTCCACACTTCAAGCAGCGTTTGAAGAACCCCCAATGCCTTCTATAGGGCCGGAGCCCACAAGGGAAGGGGGAAATAAAGCCCTGAGGGGCAAAGTCCAATACAAAGTCTTTTTTTTCCAACAACTATTAACTATTAACTATAACTACTATAGGAAAACAACAAACAGGCTAAGAAGAGGAAATCCAACAGATTACCAGGCACCGACCAGAGCGGCCAAAAGCAGATCCTTTCAATGTGGCGGTCAAGAAGGAAGAAACTGGCGGGATTCTTGTGCTGGCACCGGTGAGCATGCGTACTGGGAAGCCTGCACATGTCCACTGGTGCAGAGCGCGAAAAAATCCCGGGCTTTTTAGGTACCGATTCGGGGATTGGCGCGGGCGCTTTATCCCATGAGTGTGAAGCACAGAGACCACGAAGAAGATCATATATGTCAACCCAGCCAGCTGATTCGCAAATCAACCTTTTAAAAAGGTTCATACACTAGTAGATGGAATCATTAAGAAGTTTTTCTTTAGTTGGATCTTTTGCAACTGAGGCTATCTAACTTTGCCACATGCTGCACTGAACAATGAACCAAGATGAGGTAAGGCTAGAACCCTCATCCAGTACTGCTTTAAGTTCTATTAACTAGCTCAGTTAATTCTGAACTAGCAAAGTGAATCTTCCCTGCTACTGCTTCCATTCCACAAGAACAAATACAACTATTGTGGCTGTGTGCTCTTCTGGTGGTGACTCTCCTTTGCCTGCATTGTTAAGGTAAAAAAGAACAGCATGAATGGCTAGTATTGATTCAGTTACAATTATGAACATATGAATCAGGCCCATCAAAATCAGTACTGTCTATTCAGACTGGCACCAGCTCTCCAGGGTCTCAGGCAAAGGCCTTTCATATCACCTACTGCTTGATCCTTATTGGATATGTTTAGGAATGAACCCAGGACCTTCTGCAAGCCTAGCTGATGGTCTAACACAGCCCCACCCCAAATTACATGTCTATTTTAACTCATTCTGGCACCAATATCATGGCTCTGGGACAGGAAAGAGAGAAGGAACAGGGTTTGATGAAACACTATTAGTAGCTGGGTGTTTTGTAAAAGCTCATACCTGTTTGTTAAGCACTGGCTGCTGCAATCCATCGAACAGAAGTCTTATCCCTTCATACTTGGCCTCTTCTCCAATACATTTGCCTATCAAGTCTGGACAAAATGTCAGCACATAACAAATTAAGCACATAACAAAAAGAGGTGGGAATACAAACTTAGTACTTCAAATCCTCAGAGCTTTAAGATAATCAAGCTGTTTGTTCAACAAAGTAATCTGTTGCTGCCAGCTACTGAGTCATGGCAGATACTTCGGAATGGCAAAGAGCCTAAGTACACAGTCTTGTCTTTAGCAGGAAGCACAATCTGTATTCTGTACATTATCCTGGAGGTTAACTCTCAAGGTGAAAGGATGACCATGTGTAGGAATGACTGAAGAAGAAGCAGCAATTGGATTTATACCCCACCCTTCGCTACCTGATGGAGCCTCAGAGCGGCTCACAATCTCTCCTCCCTTCCCCTCCCCACAACAGACATCCTGTGAGGTAGATGGGGCTGACAGCTCTGACAGAAACTGCTCTTTCCAGAACAGACTGCATGCCTCAATGTCTGTGAACCAACAAATGCCTCTGTTCTTGGAACTGAAGCTACATCTATTCAAATACAATAAATCAGACGTTAATCGGCACACCCAATGAATTCATTATTTCTGTCAACAAGGATGAAGTTAAACCATTGTAAGTATGAGCATAAAGTTCATCAGAGTAATTTTTCAGCTCATGTAAAATTGCAAACCCTGACATGGATAGCCCATACTAGCTCAATCTTGTAGCATTCTGGAAGCTAAGCAGGATTGGCCCTGGTTAGTACTTATAAGAGAGACCACCAAGGAAGTCCTGCAGTGGTTATGCAGAAGCAGGCAATGGCAAACCACCTCTGAATGTCTCTTCTCAAAAAGCCTACAAGGTTGCCATAAGCCAGCAATGATTTGATGGCAAGAAAAAGGGAATCATTACATGACCTTTAGCTTACCTTATACTCATCTTTAACCCTAAACTTAAATTCAGATCTATCATTTTTTAAAACTGAAGTTGCAAGTGGGACAAGTAATTTATGACATAATATATTTGTTTGAGACATTGCAAGAAAGTATGTTTCAAATGGTGGTTTCTTTTGTACTGGAAAGGTATAGTCCGTTGAGCACAGTTTTCACTACAATCTACCTTATTATTTGTTATTATGTATGAAATTTATAACCTGCTCTCCCTGGAGACCAGTAAGGTATATAGGAGAACATTCCGTGAGAGCTTTAACTAATATATATGGAAAACAATATTTTAAACAATATTTTAAATCACAATATTTCCACATTAATTTGAAATTATTTCACAGTCCATTTTACAATATACAATGTTTTTCTTCATTTTTTGGACTTCCTGAAGTCCAATTCACCAATGCAGGTGTGACTGTAATTCCCAAACTACACTCCCTGGAGAACAGGCCTTACACAAAAGGGTCCGCATTTAACACACAAAACCACTTTCTGATGAGTCAGATCATTATTCCGTCAACGTTAGCATGGTCTACTGTGACAGGCAGTGGTTCTCCAGGTTCTCAGACAGATATCACCTACTATCTGATCCTTTGAATGCAGATAGCGTATTGGTATTTTCCAGATATTTTTCCAGCTGGATACAAAGCCCAGTATTTATTTCGCTATCTGAAAATGGCCAACCCAAAAAATCCTATTCAGGAATCTACAGAACTGCCGCTTGACTGAAGGTAAAGGGTGTTTAAAGGGACTACAGTCTCTTTAAACACCTTTTGGGTGAACTTGACTCTTTGGAGTTCACTTGTGGCTTCCCCCCCCCCATTGGAAACAATGGAGGAGGGGAGTGTCTCTGTTGGGCAGTCCACTTTAAACCGACCTGCAAAAAGGAGCCCACCCAGGATTGGCTGGGGCAACATGCAACTCTCAGCTCCTGCCACCCCAGCTGATCCTCTTGTGTTTTTTCTTGGGTCCACTGGACCTGAAAAATTCAGGAATCCTGAATATTTTCTGAATCTGAACTGGTACTGGGTTTCAGGAATGTAATATTGATATTTTTGGGGTTCAATATATCCAAAATACCACTTTTTTGCCTACTCCTAGTCCACAGCACTTGTATTTTCAGGTTCACATGGCTCCCAGAGGGAATCATTCTCAGGCATGCAACTGAGCTGGGAAGAGAAGAGGCTCACATTGAGGCCAATAGCACCGCGAGTCAACATGAAGCAGCCAACACTAAGAAGGGAGAATGGCACTGTAGGACATCCAATATTAAAATAACACATCTCTGTTTCCAATAACTATGCTCCTTTTGAAAATCAATGCTTTGAAAATTACATACATAGAGCATTTATATGAAAATGGGCCATTCAATCAACTTGATTTTTATTTACAGTTTCTAGTCTTTATAAGTTGTGTCATATCACAATCAACACTGAACCTGGAATGTATTTCATCATTTCTTCAAAAGTCTGCTTTGCCCGTTTCTGTTTATCTTGAAGGGAACGTGGTTCAGAATTCTCACAAAACACAGCATCTGAAATAAAACATCAATTAATAAGAGCTGCATAAATACAGATACTTTTGTTTTAATTATTTTGACTATGTTTAATCAGGCTAAGGTAAGATTCAAATCCTTTATCAGGTGACAACTCATTTTTTTTAAAAAGCCCCCATCCACCAAGATGCAGAACTGGTTTTTTTTTTATCTCAATAGATCATTTTCAAATTGTACAATCTAGTCCAGGATTTTACCAAATTCAATGGGTTTAAGTTTGGAATAATTCAGCACAGCACTGAAAATATGCAGTAACAGCACAAATTCACACTGACCTCTCAAAAGTGTTATAAGTGACACCAAACGGTGCTCTTGGAAGAGCTCTTCTAGTTTATGCTGCAGATAATAGTCTGTGTATGCTTCTAAGGTGTTTTTGAAGAGAATACGTCCTCCCATCATAATATGGTGAAGCCAATCAGGAATAAGGAAGACCACTCTACCTGCAAAGTTTTGTTGCATGTATTTACCATATGAACACAGTTTGTTTGAATGCACATAATTTAAATTTCAGAGTAACTTCTGTCTCAAAACTTCTCCCAAACTTACATTATTAACAAGGATCCCATGTTTTATGTATTTTATTTGTCAGGTATGGAAGACAGGTCTATCAACATGTGCTAGCCATGATGGCTAAATGCAGTCTCTGTATACGGAGGCAGAATGTTCTAAGTAACAGAGACTGCTAGAATTCTGCCACGTGCTGTTGGGTAATACTGTGGGGGTGTTACGTGGAAATGCTGATTACCTCCCTGTGTCTTGAGTTATCTCCCTGAATGATTATCTTTTGTGCTTCATTATGTACGAGTGCCAGGTAATTGCAGTGACTAGCTAGAGCAGTAAACTTGACCTCCTTGTTTTGCAGTTTCATTTCTCTTGTTCTCCCTATCAAATCTAATTTGTGTACTTTGACTTGCTGAAAGGGTACAGAGGGAGAAGAATCATGCAGGTGTACCCTAAGAGAATGCAGCTCAAACTCATGCAGTGTTATAAAGAAAGCTATTTCTTTGCTTTGGTTTGAGTTCCAGTTCCCACCTTTCAAAGGAGGACAGAAATGCAGGCGCACCACTTGCCCTTCTTGTCTTACTGGAGTACAAAGTACAGCCTGCCTCCTCTCCTTCATTCACTTGTGTGTCAGAGTGGATAAAGACAGAGAATGCTCTAAGTATCACTGCTGAGATTCCCCTCCCCCCCCAGACAGGCTGACAAAGGCAACTGAAGAACAAGAGCCTTCCAATTGCAATATGATTTTTCTCACAATGCCTTTTGATTCCCATGCAAATGCAGCATGGGCATTGTACCAGAAAAGTTTGCGTAACTTTGAACAAGGAACTGAAAATTCTATGATGTTGGCACATATCCCACAGTTCATTTGCATAACAATCTTGTTAAAGATACAAGATAAACAGGTCCTCAAGCTGAAATACTAAAGCATTTTAATCTAATGCATAAATTCAACAGAGCCAGAATTGCATGAACCCTTGCATCATGTTGGAAAAGATAGAAGTGATTTCTCACCAATGTACATTAAGTAGTCATAGGCTCCTTCCACTGTCATCATTTCCATAAAATAGTTCTGATTTTGTCTTCGTTCTGAGTTCTCAGCACGGTTTGCATTGTTCTTGTACAGTTCATTAAAAAGCTAAAAATAAACAACAAAAAAGTCCACCAAGTTTTAAAAACAAGCAGAAATGCAGCATTATCACCAGATTGGATTCCCTATATAAATGATTGGTTTTAACTGAATCAGAGTGGCAACTTTCTTAAGCAGTAATAAATCTCCCAATATCTGTATGAAACCAGTGTGAAATAGCATAAGCCAAGCAGAAAAAAGGATCAAGCCCTCTCCTTAGCAGAAAAAAAATGTGGCAGTTTGAGCAGAAGTTATAGTCAGCTGTCAGGATTTTCCCTCAACATGTAACACAGTGTATGTGGACCCAGCGTTATGGAACAGACTTACTGAGGAGCATCCTCATTGGTGGTTTCCCAGAATGCACACAAGGCAGTTATTTTTAGAGCATTTCTCTAAGGAACCCATCTGAGGCAGCTGACCGAATAAAAGACATCACGCATCGTAAGTTATTAATTAAACTCCAGCATTAAAAACCCAGAGTTAACAAAACCCAGCCAGAGCATAAAAACAAAACAATGAGGAGCTTAAAATGAGTCTCTCACAGTTCTCAGGCTATAAAAATGATGCTACAATCCCACCCTTAAAAAAAAAAAAGATTCTGCCTGATGCCTAAAATAAAGTAGCATGGACACCAGGTGATGGAAGGGTATTTTACACACGAGGGGCCACTTTGAAAAAGCCCTGCCTCCATTCACCACCCACATCACTTATGAAGGAAGGGACAAAGAGAGCATGACTTGTGAGGAAGATCTTAGCTGGCAGGTTCGACAGTATGCAAGAAAGCAGTCACCTTCAAGAAACACAGCCTCAAAGCCCTGACCTGAATAGCCCAGGCAAGCCTGATCTCATCAGATCTTGGAAGCTAAGTAGGGTCAACTCTGGCAGGTACTTGGATGGGAGGCCTCCTTGGAATACCAGACCCAGGAAGGCAGGGACAGGCTTTATTCAGCCACCTCTCTGCATATCCTCCAAGCCCCCGGTAGGGGTCAGTCACCAGAAGTCAACATGACTTCCTGATATGTGCGAATACACACATTCACATACATACAAATATGCACATAAAAATGCAAAGGAGGAGGAGGAAAGAAACACAGACTCAGGACATTTAGGGCTGTACAGAGAAGAACCAGAATTCTGAATTGTGCCCAGAAAGAGAACGGCAAGCCAGTGCAGAGCTTTCAACACCAGGTTGATCTGTTCCCTATATTTGTGCCAAATCTGAGATCATCACCAACAGCATAGGCAAGGAGACTACTGAATCATGGGGTGGGGTGATTCACAGTAAAATGTGATCTGCCAAGGAGGCTGAGTATGTGCCTCACAATCACCAAATGGAGATACTGGACTCTGGACTACAGCTGCCACCACTGGCACCCTTGCTATGGCCAATGCTGCACTGTAGTAGTTAAATGTGTTGGATCTGGGAGACCCAGGTTCAAATTCCACTTTGCCAAGAAAGCTTGCTGGGTGGCCTTGGGTCTGTCACACAATCTCAGCCTAGTCTACCTCACAAGGTTGTTATGAGCATAAAATGGAGAATGCAAACTGCTTTCCAATGCTCTCTCTAAGCTGTGGAGTCTTATGAGCAAAAATCCTACTTTGTGAGCTATTGGCATTAAAGTTGTGAGCTACTGCATAATTTAGTTTGCTCTGGGGCCATTTTTCTTGAGCTAAGACAAAAATGTCTGAGTCGGAGGCTAACAAACTGTGAACTAGCTCACCTAACTCAGCTTACAGGGAACACTAGTCCTCAATGGGGAGAAAGGTGGAATATAAATGAAGGAAATAAATAAGGCATGATCTGGACTCCTGTACTTCTTGGCCCACCCACCCCGTCCTGCCCCCCGACCAAGAAATTTATAGATCAAATATTCTTGTTGGGATATGGCTATTTGGACAAAACACCCACCCTCCTGTGGCTTTTAAGAAGGCGATGTAGTGTGGTGAATTTTGTGAGTTATAAATAAAGGAGAAGGTGGGAGACACATTTTAAAATAAAATAGATATTTTATCATTGAACAATTTCATCCTGGCAGACATACTGTACCTTTTTGTTATTTTCAGAAGTAGGACTGAGAATTGTAATCTCTGGTCTACTTGGTTTAGGCTTGGGAGATTCACAGGAATTAATAAAATTTACAATGAATGGCTCCAAGTGCTGACCTTTCTGAAATTAAACAAAACAGCTGTAATGGACAAGTTTCAGTCCTTAACAAATTATCAGGAAAAGGCACTAATTATAAAATGTATCAGCTCTACTCACCTCTTTTATTAGCTTTCCTGGAACAGATTTTATAATTTTACCTGCATAACAGTAGCAAAAAAAAAAAAGAGAGAGAGAGAGAGAGAGATTTGTTTCTTCACAACTAACATTAAGTTATTCATTTTATTCTGAGGCTCTGAGATTCAGAGGGTAGGGCGGGATATAAATCCAATTTGTTGCTGTGCAAAACCAATCTTCACTACTTCCCCATTCTTTGATTCTGAGATTTGGGGACCCTCAGGAAATGTGGGATGTGATGCTTGATAGGAAGGTGGAATCATTAGAAGTAGATGCTCACTTACACAAGTGCCCTTCTTGTTGCACAAGGGAGGCCTTAGATCCAGCCTTCAAGTTCTATGACTGTCTCTTGGTGCACTGGAAAGCCACTTGCTTTATGCAGCCATTTGTCTGTATAACCACATGAAAGGGCTGTACCTCAGAATTTGGATTAGAGCCTCCAAACCCACTGTATGTGTATAAATGAATCCAGAAAACCATTAAAGCACAAAGAAAACAGCACAACTAGTTCCATGTGCTCTCTATGTGGGTATGCTGAAAAGCTCCCCCCCCAAACCATTGCTAATCCACTTTTGTAAGTGAAAGGAACATTAAAAACATGGTATGGCATGGTGTGTGTGTGTGTGTGTGGGGGGGGGGGGTTGCTGTTCAAGGATTAAAAAGAAATCAGCCCCAAAATCTAAAAGCACATTTATAGTAGCTTACAATATCAACCTAAATCACAGCCTATATTCCAGGTATGTCCAACAGGTAGATCGCGATCTACCAGTAGATCGCGGAGGGGTCAGAGGTAGATCACCAGCCGAACTTGGTCTCATGGTTTGCTGGACAGGTGTTTGGGTTTTTTTGATGATTGTTTGGTGGGGTGGTATTTGATTATTGGTGCCAGTATGATGAATACTTATTTTTACTTTTAGAACTGCATGTGTGGTTTTGGCATCAGCCAGAGGTCTTCAGTTCCTGTTGATCTTTAATACTTTGGGACAGTGACAGTTTTGGACCAGTCAGTGTTAACTTAGCACCCCAGCCACCCCAGCATAATGAAGATGAGTGTTCCAAAGAAGAGGATGTTTCAGTTTGTGTTGCTTTCTCACTCCAACTGGATGAATTTACAGGCATAAGAGACATAGCCCAGTTACTAGTCTTTATCCAGGTGGTTTTTGAAGACTTCAGGGTTAAAGAAGAACTACTTAGAATGATTTCTTTAAAAGGGAGAACTACTGGTCAGGAAATATTCAGCTCTTTCCATTCTTTTGTGACAAAGTGTAATCTTCCATTGCATAAACTTGTTTCCATCACTACTGATGGAGCAAGAGCAATGACAGGTGAGGTTAACGGTTTCATAGGCCTCTGCAGACAGCACGACGACTTTCCAGATTTCCTTTCTTACCACTGCATCATTCACCAGCAAATTTTGGCAAGCAAAGAGACTCAATACAAAGACTGTCATGGACATCACTTTCTAAATTGTAAATTCAGTTCGTGGAAGATCGCTTCAAAGACGGCTTTTCAATCTTACTCTTGATGAAGGGGCAGTGGAAATCATTTTTAATACAGATGTAAGGTGGTTAAGTAGGCACAAATTTCTGCAAAGATTTCGTGATTTGCTGACTGAAACAAGAAGGTTTTTGAAGGAGAAGGGAGATGACAAAGCAGAGTTGGAAGATGAGGAGTGGTTATGTGATCTGGCATTTCTCGCTGACTTTACAAAGTGATATGAAGAAGAAGAAGATATTGGATTTATATCCCGCCCTCCACTCCAAAGAGTCTCAGAGCGGCTCACAATCTCCTTTACCTTCCTCCCCCACAACAAGCACCCTGTGAGGTGGGTGGGGCTGGGGAGGGCTCTCACAGAAGCTGCCCTTTCAAGGACAACCTCTGCCAGAGCTATGGCTGACCCAAGGCCATTCCAGCAGGTGCAAGTGGAGGAGTGGGGAATCAAACTCGGTTCTCCCAGATAAGAGTCCACACACTTAACCACTACACCAGACTGGCTGTCGGTCTGGTGCCTGTTTTTTTAGAGTTCTGACAGGATTTCTGTATGTATACCTGAAGGACTGTATGTATACCTGAAGGACTGAAGGACTGGGGAAAAATTTAGAGTGGTCACCCTCCTAAGCTGACCCTGACCCGTTCCTCACATATGCCCTCCCCTGCCCTGAGAATCATCACTACATTGTTCTCAATTCTGCCAATAAACATAATGTGTATGAACATTGAACTACAAGGTAAAAACAAATGCCATTGGCAAGATGATGAGTACAGTTTCATCCTACAAGAGCAAATTTGAGCTAATTATGACTGACCTAGCAAACAACACTTTTGATCATTTTCCTAATATGCAAGACCATCTGGGACAATATCCAAATTTTGTTTTTCAGAATAAGAAGTATGTGACAGAAATCTGCTCTGTTATCCAGGAATTCGAAAAAAGATTCTGTGACTTTCAAAGAATTGAAAAAGTTGTGGAGTACTTGTCATACCCATTCAAAGCGGATATGGACATTAAGGAAACTGCAGCTGCTATCAGTAAAAATTACTCATTGAACAAGGCATCTCTTGAAAATGAAATAGTAACTTTCAAAAATGACATTTTTCTCAAGACCTGTGCTGAGCAAGAATCGTTTTGGAAGCTAGTGCCTAGAGACAAATTTCCCAGCTTGAGAAGATGCAGTGAAGCTGTACACTCTTGTTTCGGTTCAACTTATTTGTGTGAATCTGCGTTTTCCCATCTGAAAATGACAAAGAGTACACAGCGTTCCAACATGACAGATGAACATCTCCAGGATTCCCTGAGACTGGCCCTCACGCAATATTCACCCAACTTCAAAAAGCTGGTGGTTGAAATGCAGGCTCAGATGTCTCACTAATTAGCAAGAGCGACATTTTAAAGATTGCGCAAGATCTGCCTGGATCAATACTTGACCTACATTTAACACAAATTACTCAATAAAAGTTAACAAAAGTTAAGACAGTTAAACAAAGTTATAACAATAAAAATTTAAGAAAAACTGTTCGCAGTTCTTTCTGGATCTTTGTCTCTGTTTTGTTTTTGCTTATTTCGCTTACCAGTAAATGACAGAAGGTGATTTGTAAATGGGAAGGGGGGGGGGGGCGGTGGAACCCAACTTTGCTGGGTTAATATCTAATTCGAAACTAATTTGAAACTTAATTTTCATGGTGGTAGATCACCAGCACTTTTGTCTGGAAAAAATAGATCACGACCTGTTCGAAGTTGGACATGACTGCTATATTCTATTCATTTTATTTCTATTTTTAAAAATATGAAAGCACTTTATTCTCTTGCCCCCAGAATAATCTAATTGCTTTTTGGAGTTGTAGTCCCCCACGTCTGGTAAACCATGTCTTAGTATGCTATGAAAAGAACCTGCAGAATATTTACTTAAAAACAAAAAGGTTTACTCCTGTGCAGTGCCAGCACAAAGCCCTATGGGAGAGAAATTTTTCCCAATTCCCTTCTCCCAGCAGCCAGCCGTGAGCAGCAAAGGGGTTGGGGGAATCAACATGCACAAAAGACAGCTGTAGTGAGGGGGAGGAGGAAGCCCCTTTGTCTCTTGTACCAGCAGGGCCTGCATCTTGTGCTGGCAGAAAGAAGGCACAGGGTCCAACCTAAATATTTCACCATACCTGAACTGTCAGTGCATTTATGTTAAATCACCTATCGACAATTATTCCTTTATGCAACTGAAAAATGTGCACAGGAAAACCCCAATTTTGTGCTGGCAGGTTAGGATAATGGGCTGGGGCTTTTCATGAGTGGAAAATTTCCCCATGAGCAGAAAGGCACTTTTGCAAGGAACTTAATTGCCATGTCTCTGGCATGGCAGCAAACAGTTGTATGCATGCAAGAAACCACAAAAAAAAAGTTTAAGTAGTTCATGCAAATCAGAGTCAGACAATTATATCTGGATAAACTGGGTATTATTTTTCAATTACAGCTCTTTACATACCTAGATTTACATCAGGTAATATTTTCTCAAGGAACTGCGTCTCTCCACCATTAGGGGACAAGAAGTCGGCTAAAAGCTGGCTGTTGCTTAGCTCTGGATGCTGTGCAAGATTCTTAGAAAAAGACACAAAGAAGAATGAGATTACGATGCTCAAATTACCTTTCCTCCAATAAGAAGAATTTCAATGCTAAACTTTCAGGTTATATTAGGTTAATATTGCAAACGCGCTTATGCACAAAGCCATCAGAAATCACAGCTGTAGGAAAAAATGTTATATGAATAGCAGGTGACAAGTGTATACAATGCTAAAGTTGAAAACTGATGAAGACCTACTCATGCTATTGTAAATGATTACTCTGGATTGGATCTAGCAGCACACCTAGCAGTTTTGTTCCTCATGGTGCTCCTTAGCATCCCCTTCCTGAGCAGCATTTGGGGTTGCAACAAGACAACAGAGGCAAAAACATCCTGCTCCACATACATTCTGTTAGCAGAAGTTACTACTGGTCCAACCTTCTATACACTGAAGATTTAGTTGGCATTGTTTTTCTTACCTGCAGATATTCCTGAAAGTCCTCTCTCTTTGACTGCAAGTATTCAAAGTTTTTTGGTCCAATGATCCTCTTTGAAGGAAGCTGGGCATCAGGAAATGTACCTGAAAATTTCAAACTCTTAAAATTACTATAACTGAAATCTACTATAAAATACTCTCAAATTTTCATACAAAAACTACAGCTGATATAGAGTTACACACACACACAAATCTTACCATGAAATTCTGTTAGTTTTGACTCAAGGACATAAAATTCAAGATATCTTCTGTAGACTGACCAGCGTTCAGGTTCATGCCCAACTGAAAATACATACAGATATAAGATTTACCTTCTATCCAGCCTGAAAGGGGTACAAAGGCAAACATGTGAGTATAAAGCAGTGCAGGAAATCCCTTAAAGGTTTCATTACCAACTGATGATATCAGCAATGACCAGCTGCAGAATTTTTTTAAAAAGTTAAATAATGCAAACACTATCATGGATATCCAAATGGATGCAACATTCCATATTAGATAATCATACTTCATATTCTCCCTCATGTTTTCAAAGATTGCAACACGTCTTGGAAACGCTACTCATGATAAAATGAAAGATGCAAAGAAAGCATGCATCTCAACAAGACCAGATAAGCACACTAGGCACACAACAGGTTTCGGAAAGCCTACCTGCCATTCTATCATTCCTCTCCACATCAATGCAAAATACTGGTATTCTCTCTTTTCTCTCCAAAGGGGTGTCATCAATAAAATCCACAAAGGGAATGCTGATTTTCCAAGCCGCAAGATTGCGAGGTGTGTTCGGAGTACTAACTGCCTCCACAGGAGAATCATCTTCCATTACCATAATGCCTTCTTCAATCTGCAGTGAAAGATTCAAGCACCCCAAGAAGATTTTGATAAAATTTCCCTTTGGACTTGCTAATGTTCTTCCAAAAGACTTCAGGCTGGATGTCTCCAGGAAGCAAAACTCAAGACTATCATCAATTTCCTGAAGGAAGTTTTGTATGTAATTTTTTTAAAAAGACAAAACTTATGATTTATTTAATGCATTTCTCACAAGGATTCAAAGTACATAGAAAGGAGTAATTCTGGCTTGCTTCAAATTCAAACAATGGCATGCCATGAACAATAATTTATTGTATTACCTTGCAGTTACTCTGTAAAAGTATGGGAAAATGTTAGTCTCAGTGAGAAAGTCACACTATACTTGAAATAAATAAACTCTGTATGTAGCACAACACAAAAACGGTGGCAGATAATTCTGAAAATAAGGAAAAATGCCCCTCCCCCAATATTGTCACCTGCAGATACTCTGTACTTTCTGTACAGATAATCTGTACTTTCTTTCTCAAACTGTGTCAAGCACAGTAGAGTTGAAATTGTACCGGAGATAATAAATTATGTGTAGCTATAGTGAATATAAAGTCATTCGCTTATTTAAAACATGTTATGATGCCTTTCTACCCGCTTCAGGGTGTCCAAGGCAGTGAATACTCAAACAATTAAAACAAATTTTAAAATGCATGCACACATATATTTATAATACAATAAAAAACCCCAATGAAGTTATACAACTTGGGTTTTTTTAATATGGGCAGAACTACATCTTCAGAGGCTGTTGTCAGTGAACTCAATAATGCATTTAAAAGTCAGGCATGCAAGACAAATGCCTTGCTTCCTTGTCATTTTAGAAGTCCTTCCTTCCTAATATCAGCAGGAAAATTCTTGCTCTACATAGGAAAAAATGCCTTGATCAAATGGGCTAGTTCTTATGATGATGGCAATACACAGTGGAAGAATAAGACCCACAATAACATATTTGCAAAACATAAGCATTCATACCACTTCTAGTCCACTGAACATCTACATATTGACCTCTGCATTGGACCTATGAGCAAAACAATTTAGCATGCATAAGCTCGTATACAGCAGCCTATTCCCCTGCAAAACCTATCATGTGATTTCAGTCAACATGTTGGCTCTACATACAAAAGCATTAGCCAACTGAGACATCCACTCATGAACATCCAATGGGTCCAGAGATGGGAATATGCACTCATGATGGCCAGATTCCAATTCCAAGCTGTGTGCACCTGTAAAGTTTTTCAGAACCAGCTTTGTAACCCCTAGATAAAGTGGCAATAGATAATTCACACTTCTAATCTACAAAAACTAGAGCACTACACTGCACTATTTTGAACCAAGGATATGAACCCTAGGCACCCAAAATGAACTGTAAAGAATCTAACACTTTAGAAGTCAGCATTCTGAGGGATAAGCACACTAATTTTAATGCCAAGATAAGCATCATCTGATCTAACTCCAAGGATGCATGCAAAGGAGCCAAATGATTTATCTCCAAAATCATTTTTCCTCGACTTGGGACAGCTCCAGCAACAGCTGCTAGGCTTCCCTGTAATGGTCTACCTAAACGTTATGGTGTTCTGAAATATGCCAAAAGAAACATCTAACATAGATCCAAGCTGTGTTCAGATATGAGCAAACTTGTCTGAGACAAGAGCAAGCCAAGCACTCACCGGACTCATGAGACCCCTTCCCTACCCTACAGACTCTGAAAAAATTCCTGACTGAAGAGAAACCGCAGTTGTTGTGGTATCTGAATTGGAACTGTAAGAATCTGCAGTTCATTGCTTGCCTTCAGAGACTTGACAGTGGGAAAAGCAGCAGCCATAAAATGGCTTATAGAAATTCAGCTTCCACTGAAATGCATGCGATAACAACACAGGTGAGAGAAAAAGGGATAACCATGCATGTCAGAACTACCAGGCCAAAGGGTTCTACTCACAAAGTCATCCTCGCCTTCAGCTGGACCATAATTGGGCAGCACAGATCCTTCCATTGTGGTGCTCTTGAACACCCCTTTGATTTTGCTGCCTATTTTGCTGATCCCAAAGGATTCTCCTTTTTTCTGAGTGCTCCTGTACACAATACAAAAATACAGAGGAACTCGACAGGGTTGTTCAATATCACCACTATTATTTATTCTGGCAATGGAAATACTGGCTATAAAAATCAGACAAGATATCAGAATTGCTAGAATACAAGATAATGAAGAAAAATACAAGATGAAAAGCTATGTGGATGACATTGCTGTATCAGTAGTAAAACCAAATATTTCTTTGAACTATACAAGGATAATTAGGTTTGGAATTTATTCTGGATATAAACTGAATAAAAAAAGACCAAGATAATGTTATTAGTGGCAACTAAACCAAGATAATGTTACTAGTGGCAACTAAACTAGATAGAAAAAATAACAGGGTATATATGTGACAGGGCAAAATGATAATTTATATAAAGGTAATTATCAAAACATCAGTGTAAGCATTATTGAAGATTTACAAAGATGGGAAAGATTAAAAATTCTGTGGTTAGGAAGGATCTCTGCTGTTAAAATGGACAGATTACCAAAACTGATTTTTTTGTTTCAAATGTCACCAATCTATATAGATGAAAAGACCTTTTAAAATGGTAGGAAACAATAAATAGCTCTGTATGGAGCAGGAAGAAACCAAAAATAAAATTTTAAATATTACAGGATGGAAAAAAAAGATTTAGCCGTACCAAATATTAACTGAATTGCCAAGCAGCCACACTAGTCTGGATATCAGAATGGATTATAAATCCAGGAACATTAAACTGGAGACAATTGACACTAAAGAAGGAAGGACTAAGAAATCATTAAAAATTATTCAAAGACAAGATGGCACTCATATTTTGAGGAATGGAGTATAAAGAATATGGTTTCAGTGCAGAAACAGAATACGTCCATCAACCTTGCCATTGACATCTCCATTGACACCTATTGTGATATTAGTATGAGAAATAAAATGGGACTATATAAATTATGAGTATAGGTGGATGATAATAATATTTAATTTGTATCCTGCCCTCCCCGCCAAAGCAGGCTCAGGGCGGCTCACATAGCATAACACAAAATACAAATATTACAATAATAAAAGCACACTGGTTACATAAAATTACATATTACAGTTCACATATATATATTATTACATTAAAACCATCTAATTAAAACCATCAAATTCAATTCCAACAATTAGTTTGGTGCTACAGTCTCGATGTTACTCATCTTATAATTTTACATGGCGATGGTACAATAGGTTCCACATTAAGAAAAAGCCTGCTGAAAGAGTGTAGTCTTGCAGGCCCTGCGGAACTGGGTAAGGCTCTGCAAGGCCCGCACCTCTTCTGGTAATTGATTCCACCAATGGGGAGCTGTGATCGAAAAGGCCCTTTTCTCTTGTAGCTTTCAGTTTGGCCTTCTTCGGCCCAGGGATTCTCAATAGATTTTGCTAACTGGATCTCAGTACCCTCTGGGGAACATATATAGAGAGACGGTTCCTAAGGTAGGCAGGTCCTTGGCCATATAGGGCTTTAGAGGTAATAACCAGCACCTTGTAACGAATCCGGTACACAATTGGCAGCCAGTGCAGTTCCCGCAGCCTCAGTTGTATGTGCTCCCACTTAGGGAGTCCCAATAACAGTCTGACTGCCGTGTTCCACACTAGCTGCAATTTCCGGGTTCGGCACAGGGGCAGCCCCATGTAGAGGGCATTACAGTAGTCTAACCTTGAGGTGACTGTTGCATGGATCACTGTTGCCAGGTCGTCGCGCTCCAGGAAGGGGGCCAACTGCCTCGCCCGCCTAAGATGAAAAAAGGCGGATTTAGCAGTGGCTGCAATCTGGGCCTCCATTGACAAGGAAGGCTCCAGTAGTACCCCCAAGCTCTTGACCTTGTGTGCCATTTCCAATGGCGCACCATCAAAAGCTGGTAGGGGGATTTTCCTTCCCAGGCCGCCACAGCTCAGGCAAAGGGCCTCTGTCTTCCCTGGGTTCAACTTCAACCTACTCAGCCTATCCTGCCATAGCTTGCAACGGTAGGTCCAGATTTTCTGGGATGCAGTCAGGCCGGCCATCCATCAGTAGATACACCTGGGTTTCATCAGCATACTGGTGACAGCCCAGTCCATACCTCCAGGCAATCTGGGCAAGGGGGCTCATGTAGATGTTAAACAACACTGGAGAGAGCACTGCACCCTGTGGCACCCCACAATTAAGTGGATGCCTCTGGGACAGTTCTCCCCCAATCACCACCCTTTGTCCCCGACCATCAAGAAAAGAGGAAAGCCATTGCAAGGCCAGCCCCTGAATCCCCGCATCAGCGAAGCAGCAGGTCAGTAACTGATGGTTACTGAGCCTGCTTCGGCGGGGAGGGGGGAATATAAATAAAATGTTGGTTGGTTGGTTGGATGGTCGACTGTATCGAACACAGCCGATAAGTCTAACAACATCAGCACCGCTGAACCGCCTCGATCCAGATGCTGCTGGAGATCATCCACCAGGGCAACCAGCACTGTCTCCATCCCATGGCCCAGGCGAAAGCCAGACTGGTGGGGATTTAGGATGGAAGCATCATCCAGAAAACTCTGCAACTGTAACACTACTGCCCTCTCAATAATTTTGCCCAAAAAGCGCAAATTTGAGACCGGCCAGTAATGTGCCAATTCAATCAGGTCTGATGTAGCCTTTCTCAGGAGAGGGCGGACCACAGCCTCTTTAAGAGGAGTGGGAAAAAGTCTCTCTGAGAGGGATCTATTTGCGATCTCCCGTATAGGACACCTAAGCTCCCTCTGGCAAGCTTTAATTAGCTAGGAGGGGCACGGGTCCAGATCACAAGTTGTTGGGCATACAGTAGAGAGGATTCTGTCAACTTCCTCCAAGCTGAGTGTGTCGAAGCGATCCAGAACTGGACCAGAAGACAAGCACGGGGCCTCGAGTTTACATACTGTATCCAATGTGGCGGGGAGGTCGTGGCGGAGCGACGCAATCTTATCTGCAAAAAATTTCGCAAAAGCCTCACAGCCTCTCTCTAATTCCCTAGCATTTGGCCTGCCTTGTGGCAGTGTTGTAAGATTCCGAATCGTCCTAAACAATTGCGCCGGGTGCAAATTTGCAGATGCAATCTTGGCCACAAAGTAAATCTTCTTTGTGGCTTTGACTGCCATCTCATAGGACCTCATAAACTCTCTATAAGATGTTCTAGTCGCTCCGTCTCGAGTACGCCGCCATTGCCTCTCTAACCGTCTGAGTCCTCGTTTCAGCTGCCACAGCTCCAGGGTATACCACGGGGCCAGCTTAAAGCGAGGGCGCAGAGGGCGTCAAGGTGCAATCTCATCAATGACTGGAGAGCCGGCCATGGCAGGACTCAACCAGGGTCCATCAGACTCTGCGGGCGAGCTAAAATAAGCTTGCCACCCAAACGGGCTTGGAGTGGAACATGAGCCTTGAGGGCAAAGTGGTCCAACAATGGCACCGCCTCCACAGTAATATCGTCCACCAAAACCTCGGCTGCAAAGATCAAATCTAACATGTGCCCCGCCTGGTGAGTGGGCAATGTAACAAATTGGGAGAGTCCCAGTGTTGCCATGGACGACTAGGTTCATCGCCTGACTAGAGTCCGCGTCGTCAGCATCGACATTGAAGTTGCCCAGGATCACAAGCCTTGGGTACTCCAATACCCAGCCTGTTACGGCCTCAATCAGGGATAGTAAGGCGCTGGCTGGTGCGTTAGGTGGACAGTACACCAGCCAAATCACCAACCCCTCCCCAACATCCCACGCCAGACCATTCAATACCGTTGATCTCTGGGCCTCTCATATAAATAGAGCCACCCCTCCCCCCTGCCAGCTAGTCCGTGATTGGTGAAAGACTGAGTAACACGGGGGAACCATTTGGGAGAGGGCCACAGTGCCCTCCCTCTCACACCCAGGTCTCAGTCACGCAAGCCAGGTCCACGTCCTACTCGAGCAGAAACTCTCGGAGGACCGAGATCTTATTATTTATGGACCTGACATTGCATAACACCAATGACGGAGGCGAGTAATTCAACCTGGCCCCACTACCTGTCACTGTTGGGATGGGACACAGACCGGAAGGTGGTCGAGCACCACCTTATCTTGGCCTCCTTCTCTTATATCAATGTCTGTTCCCACCGTCATACTTTCCCCTCTCCAGGAGTACTGGAATCCCCAGGCCTGTCATCTCCCACTGGTCTCTACTTCATACTCAACCAATGTAGAAAGCACAACTCACACCTTGCAATTAACTAACTCACCAATCCTCTCAGTCCTTGCCAATCAATTCCCTTAATTTACCGACCTGCCAGTTCTAAAAGTCAACCAACCAACCCACAATCCCCCTTTTAAATTAATTAGCTAACATACTTAAATTAATTCTAATGGCATTACTAATTATAGAAACCCTCCCCAACAATAAAACATTCTTAATTAATTTGCCAAAAATATATATTCTATCTGAAAGCCAATCAATTCAATAATAAATTTCTCTATAAATTAATTCATCAATTAGCAGTTAAAATTCAATCATTATAAATTAGCAGTTCGGAGATAGTTGGAGGTAGATGTTGTAGCAAAATAAAGTGCTGCTGTGCTTCTATAGTCCAGATGTTGCACAAAATATCCTCAAAGTGCGGTTGTGCGAAAAGCAGGATCCCCAGTTCTCCAAAGTGCAGTCATGCAGCGAGGTGCAGAGCGAGGTCTTCAATTTTTTTGAGCGAAGTATTTAGCCCATTGACCCCTTTGCGCAGCTTAGCAGACCCAGGGGGTAAAGACCCTCCCATGCCTCTCTGCCATGCAAACAAGAACTCTAGGAGCTCCACTAGCTCCGCTCGTGGTCGGTGCCCAGGACGGCTGTTTATAATATTCCCCACCCAAGTCAGAGGCACAGTAGCAGCCGACCGCCACCGCTGGAGGAAGCACTAGTCGAATTGCGGCAAGCCAAATGCTGCATCCACGAGTGCCCTCCACTGCCTTCCTGGCACCTCGTCTGGTGGTCCAGCTTCCATCGGTCTCTCCTCCGATTCCTCGCTCTCCGGCGTCCGACCCCGCCTGTGCCCGACGCTCCGCTCGCCACACAGCCCCACTCGCCTTCGCCTGGCCTCGCCCACACACCAGGCCACAGTCACAGCAGCCCTCCACGTCAGTGCCAGGCCTGACTCAACAAAATGGTAGACTATGTTTTTTTGTCTCTCTGGGGAACTGTAGCCCACCAAGTTCTTAAACTTTTGCCCTGCACCTTCCCCTAGCAGCATATTACTAGGTCCGTTGTTAGAAGCAACTGTTGCAGGCGTGTGGTAGGTGTAAAAGTTTCCGTTTCAGGAGCCCTAGCACCAGAGACCCTGCCTCATCACCATCTTGATATTACAAAGTCAGTTAAGATGCAATCTCATTCTCCTTTACAAAGGCACCCATAGGTTTCCAGAAGTTCTTTCAAACCAGGACAAAAGCTTGGTTGGGCTTAAAGCAAGGGAAAATAAAATTCTGGCAAAAATAGAATAGAATAGAATAGAATAGAATAGAATAGAATAGAATAGAATAGAATAGAATAGAATAGAATAGAATAGAATAGAATAGAATAGAATAGAATAGAATAGAATAGAATAGAATAGAATAGAATAGAATAGAACAGAACAGAACAGAACAGAACAGAACAGAACAGAACAGAACAGAACAGAACAGAATTCTGGCAAGAAATTCAAGATAAAGGAATAAATATTCCATGGTGGTTGTACTATCAAATGATGTCCAAATTCAAAGAACAAATGAATCAAAGAAGGTGGCCAGTTAAGAGAGAAAATGGCTTTTGAACAATTAAGAGAGAAAACAGCTTTTGAACAATTTGATTCAAAACACCTATTTCAAATTTATAAAATGTTATTGCAATATGATACAGAAAGATATCAAGTAAAAACTGTATGATAAAATGGATACAAAAATTTGGAGAAAATTTTGGAGCCAGTGTGAAAACCTATTGACTAAAGAAATTAAATTTACTGAATGTCAAATATTAAGGGAGAATTGGTATAAAATGTTTTTAGATGGTATATTACTTCCAAAGACATTGCAAAAAATAACAATTGAAAATGCTGGAAATGTCAGAATGCAGATGCAACATTTTTCCATATGCGGTGGACTTGTAAGAAAGCAAGAAAATATTGTATAGAAGCACATGAAGATATGCAAAAGATAACCAAAATCCAAGTTTGTGATGGACCTCATAAATATGTTACTAAATATCTTACCAAATAATACTACAAAAACACATTGTGAATTATTTAAGTATATGGTGATGGCGGCAAGGGTAATATTTGTAGCAAAATAGAAGGCAGAAAGATGTCCAGATTTGAAGGACTAGAAAATCAATATGTGACAATAGCAAAACTAACATCTTGAATGAAAGAAGGGGATTACAGTCATTTGGTCATCGTCATCTATGTACATAAAGACTAATATTTTTATATATATACACACAACAGGCCGATCTCAAAATTTCAAGAAAAATTGAAAGTATGTTTTAATTATACAGCTGAAAGTGACTGACAACACGTTAGCAATAAAATCATTATTAGATATGAAGATGAATGGAAAAAATAGATATTGAAATAGAAGTGAAAAATCAAGAATATAAAAATGTTCTATATAGATATATGATTTTATTGATAACTATATGATCTAAATGATTGTAGTTTTTGTTTTATGCTTCTATTCTTTGTTGTATGGTTCAGATGACTGTGCTTATGTTTTATGTATGACTTAGATAACTATGCATAATTGTCACTGTGGATTATTGTAAATTATTCAGATTGTAAATGTATGATTTAGATTACTATGATTGGAGTTCATGTTTATATCTGTGAGCTGATTAACTGAAATAATAATTTATTTTAAAAATAAATACAAATACATGGTACACAGTGAGTAGCGAACATCAAGGTTCTTAACAGGAACAATTAAGAAGTTCTTCGCACATACCGGTACAAGTCATGTATAAAGGCTCTGAAAAGTCCAACACTTTGTTTACTTCAGTGCAATTGATAATTACAGTTCAGTTTTATGGAGAAAGAAATAAAGAGCACTTTGGACACCAGTGGAAAAGTTTTCTGTCTGCACAAATTATTCTTTTGGAAAATTAAGGCTGATCTTATTAGCAGAGCCCTTTCCATCATGCAGTGTTCAGTTTCTCAGTTGCCCCATTTGACAGAAAGTTAGGAAATGGCTTTACTATAGATCTGAGAAATTTTTCTTTTCATACATTCTAAGATAGCAGTTAAACTGTATATGATGGAAGAAACTATTTTCTTACGACAGCATCATTTGCAACCAAACACAAAAAGACACATTGTCACAATGAGCAATCACCATGATTGTCTGTTCATGCTGCATCACAGCAACTCAAAAGGCAAAATTTGCTTGATACCATGCTTAGCACATTGTTTCAACTTCAGCCAAGCATTTACTCAGTGATGTGTGATATGAGAAAGAGCTCAACTTTGTTGTAAAGTAGTAGGGAGGGAAGGCAAAAGTAACAGAAAATGGCTTGGACTAATTAAAATTGCAAAGCAATATAGCTGCAAATGAAATCTCCTGGTTTAAGAAAACGGTTTGTCCTACAAATAATGGTTGGGATCCTCTGGATTGGTTCCACTAGCAGCAGCACTTTCCTCTGGTGAAGATGCTTTCCAAGACGCGGAACAGCCTCTTGTGCCAGCCAAAGGCTCCTTATGTCAGAGGGAAGAGCTGCCATTAATGGGACAGAGCCCAACAGGACAGCATAAGTCAGATTTTACAATCTTGTTCAGAGCAATTTATAAACACAGCAACCAAAAGCCGACACATTTAAGTGAAACATACAGACATTAGCCACAAAGCCTGCATTCTTCTCTACAGCCATGCATTCACATATACGGCATATTAATGCATGCACGCTGGTATACTGCCCTTACACCAGATAATTTTATTTCTTACTCTAGAAACACACTGAGCAGGGCAGTGCGCTGGTGGTAGGAGGCAAAATATACATTCTATTGAAAATGGTCTTAGAAATGGATAGTAAAGGTAAGGTATGATAATCTGTGCATCCAAAAAAGAAGGAACTACTAATAGATTATAAATGTTCTGTGGAAAAAAAAGAGCACAGAACTGTACATCTAGCACTACTAACAAAGAAAAGAGGACTTTCAGACTTGCTAACTTTAACCATTCTGACTATCAATGCATTTGCATTCTTACTTAAAAGTTGGATAGAATAGATTTTTAAATATTTCTTAGGTTCACACTGTTGTAATTGAAATGTACACATACCAGAAACAAAAATTGTTCTTCCCCCCTCTAAGAGGCAGTAAATATGTAGGAATGCTTAGTGACATATTTCTAGAGTTTGAATTTCTAGTGTTTGAATAACACTAGACATTAAAAACAAGCTGAATATCATTTCTCCCCTTAACATTAGAAATGAGAGGAATGTACAGTTTCTTAGGGGATTTCGACATGAATTCAGCTTTGAAGTACTTAGAAATTGTAGGTCCTAATGCTACTTGTTATAAAGGCAGTATGAGAGGGTCACAAATAGGTGCGGCGTAAAGCAGGCAACATTGATGGCATGTCAGCTTGACTTACCGAAAGTCATCCAAACTGAGGCTACTTCTGCAACAACAGGCAAATAACATTACCCCACAAGCCAAGAAGAGAAGGAAATTGAAGCAGTCCTATTTTACTTAAACCATACTGCCTTAGAACGGCTGCAGCACCCCAGCTTCCGTAGTCAAAATCCATCCCTCAGGAGATCTGCTTGCCTTCAAAGTGTCCTGGATACAGAACTGGGACACTGCAAAGGCAGATGTTCAATGCACACTTTGGTGAGAAAAACAATTAAAAGCTAGCAAAGTCCTGTTTCATTTCAGTTATGGTGGCTCAAAGCTAAACCAAAATGTCATGTGTTTATACCTGAACAGGGAATAGAAAAGCTACAGTGGCCTGCTGAGCCCAGATTACCAAAGGCCTGGTTTCTGCAAATCATGAAACAATTCTTCAGGAGGGCTGCCATTTGGTCCCCTAGAAAGAATCCTTTGCTTTTAACAAATACCCAACAGGCAGCTGTCAAAGGACCAATGGGTGCTGGGCAGGAAATTTTTTTTACAATGCTATTGCATAGTCATAACTAGGGTTGAAAAGACAGGTTGCTTACCTGTAACTGTAGATCTTCGAGTGGTCATCTGTGCATTCACACTTGTGGGGATACTGCGCCTGCGCCGGTCCCCGATTGGTATCTGTAAGAAAGCCCGGGAATTTTCCGCGGTCGGCGCCACTGGGCATGCGCAGGCGTCCCATTGCGCACGCCCAACGGCGCCACCGCAGCAATCCCGCCAGTTCCTTCATGACCGCTGAAAGCTCCTACTGAAGGGAGACCGTCAGCAGTGGGGAAGGAGGGCGGGTAGTGTGAATGCACAGATGATCACTCGAAGATCTACAGTTACAGGTAAGCAACATGTCTATCTTCTTCGTGGTCTCTGTGCATCACACTTGTGGGAGATTAGCAAGCAAGGCATACCTGGAGGTGGGAAGACGGTCAACCAGAAACAGCAGATTGTAGAACCGCAGTCCCCAACCGAGTCCTCTGTTGAGCATGCACGTCCAGCGCGTAGTGCTTCATGAAGGCATGTGGGGAAGACCAGGTAGCAGCTTTGCAGACATCCGCCAAGGGCACACCCTTCAGGAACGCCACCGATGTCGCCATAGCTCTTGTGGAGTGTCCACGAACAGGTCCAGGCAGCGGCCTTTTCGCTAGGAGGTAGCAGATCTTGATGGTCTCTGTCAGCCACTTCGAGAATCTCTGTGACGAGATCCTGGAGCCCAGTTTGGGCGCAGTGTAGGAGACAAATAGCTGCTGGTCCCTGCGAAAGGCTTTAGAGCACTTTAGGTAAAAGAGCAAAGCACGCCTGACGTCTAGGGCATGCAACCCACGCTCCTCATCCGAGGAGGGGTTAGGGAAAAAAGATGGTAGCCAAACCTCTAGGTTGAGGTGAAACTGGGAAGCCACCTTAGGGAGGAAGCTGATGTCTGGGGCCAGGGAGACACCGGATTCCCTAAAGATTAGGTAGGGGTAGTCACAACGCATCGCCGTGAGCTCCCCCACACGACGTGCAGAAGTGATGGCCACCAAAAAGGCAGTCTTCCAAGACAGGAGCTGCAGGGAGCATGTGGCCATAGGCTCGAAGGGACGCCTGGTTAGTGTGTCTAGGACCAGTGTCAGGTCCCACAGTTGAGTGGAAGGCTTAGATGGTGGATGCAGTCTAAACAGCCCCCTCATAAACTTTTTGGACTGGGGGTGAGCGAAGATGGATTATCCCCCCACAGGTTCGTGAAAAGCAGATATAGCTGCCAGGTAGACCTTAATGGAGGAGAAAACTAGGCCTGCGTCGACTAGGGATAGCAAAAAGTCAAAGATGGCCGGCAGGCCTGCCTCCCTTGGTGTGCCTGACCGGTCAGCCATAAAGTTCGAGAACTTCCTCCACTTCCTATCATAGGAAGCTCTGGTGGAGGGTTTCCTGCTATTTAGTAGGACCTCCTGGACCCTGCCAGAGAACTCTATTGGTCTATAAACCAAGCTGTCAGTTTCAGGTGTGGCACGTTGTGGTGCAGCACTAGCCCCCCCCTGAGACGACAAGAGGTCTGGTTCCGCTGGGAAGTGGTAGAAGTTCCCCCCCGACAGCTGTAGCAGTGTGGAGAACCAGTTCTGGCGGGGCCACCAGGGGGTCACCAGGATGCAACGTGGCCTCTCCGTTGCTATCTTGCTGACTACTCTCGTCAACAGGGGAAGGGGCGGGAACAGGTAGAGAAAACGGCCCGCCCAGGGGATGATGAGTCCGTCCCCCAGGGATGCTGGGTCCGCTCCCCCTCTGGAGCAGAACATGGGGCACTTCTTGTTGTTTGCTGTGGCAAAGGCATCCAGCTGTGGGTATCCCCAAAGCTGGAAAACTGGTTCCAGGAAGCGCCACTGAAGTTCCCACTCGTGTGGTGAGGCCCCCCCTCTGCTCAGGGAGTCTGCCTGTGTGTTGAGGACCCCTGGAAGATGAGCAGCCTTCACAAAGATGTCGTGCTGGATGCATTCCGCCCACAAGTCCATCGCCAGTGCACAGAGCCGACGGGACACTGTCCCACCCTGCCTGTTGATGTAAGCCAGGGCGGTGGTATTGTCTGTGAGCAGTGCCACCGTCCTTCCTGCCAGCTTCGGGCGGAATGAACGAAGGGCAAAGTGCACCGCCAGCAGTTCCAGGTAATTTATGTGGTGCAGGGCCAGTGTGGGAGGCCACTGGCCCCCCACGCACAGGTCGTCCATGTGGGCCCCCCAACCCCACAGGGAAGCGTCCGTGGTGATGGTTACTGTGGGGGCCGGGAGATGGAAGGGAGCCCCTTGGCAGATATTGTCCTTCGACTCCCACCACTGGAGCGATTGGAGCGTCGTAGGAGGAATAGTGAACCTCTTTCGAGGTGAGTCTTTGGTTGGGCGAAACTGACGGAGAAACCATAGCTGCAGGTCTCTCATCCTCAGTTTCGCGAAGAGTAGCACGCTTGTCGTCGCCGCCATCAGCCCCAGCATCCGCTGAAGCTGTTGTACTGTGCCCCACCCTTGTCTCTGGAGCAACTGCACTGTGCTGATGATGTCCTCTGCCCTCTGGGCGGGCAGGAGCGCTCGATGCAGGTTTGTGTCCAGTACTGCCCCTATGAACTGCACTGTCCTTGATGGAGTGAGGTTTGATTTCTCTAGGTTGACCTGCAAACCCAGGGCATCGAGAAGGCGTAGTGTGGTTGTGATGTGAGCAGACAGGCTTTCCCTTGATCTGGCTACCAGGAGCCAGTCGTCTATATATGGGAAGACTATCACTCCCTGCAGCCGGAGGTGGGCAGCCACTACGCTCATCATTTTTGTGAACACCCTGGGTGCTGTGGAGAGTCCGAATGGTAGGGCCGTGAACTGGAAGTGCTGTGGGCCCACAGCAAATCTTAAAAACCTTCTGAACTCTGGGTGGATGCTGATATGGAAGTAGGCATCCTTGAGATCTAGGGTGGCCATCCAATCCCCTTGGTTGATGAGGGGCAGGATTGATTGCAGTGTGGACATCCTGAACTTCTGGTACAGGATGAATTTGTTCAGATTCCGAAGGTCCATAATGGGTCTCAGCCCTCCATCCCTCTTGGGAACCAGGAAGTAGCGGGAGTAGAAACCACCCGCCCTGTCCCCTGTTGGTACCTTCTCTATGGCTTGTTTCTGTAGGAGGGTGGCCACCTCCGCCAGCAGAGGTGGGGAGGGAGGAGTGGTGACCACTACGGACTGGTTTGGAATCTGAGCAAAGTCTATTTTGTAGCCCTCTTTGATGATGGATAGGGCCCACCTGTCTGAGGAGACCCGCTCCCAGGCAGGCAGGAAAGGGCGGAGGCGGATAGTGGAATGGGTGGGGGCGACGATGCATGCAGCAGTAAAGTCAAAGCCCCTGCTTAGAGGGGCGGGCGCCCTTAGGTTTGCCTGAGGGCTGGGTGCTGTAGCGACCTCTGTTGTTACCCGAGTAGGCCTGCTTGTCGGGTTGCGAGGAACGAGGGCGCCACTGTTGGTCTGAGGGTGGCTTGTGGAGAGGCTTCCTGTTCCAGGATCTGCTCCACTGCCTGGCTCTGGGTTGTCTGGAAGATGCCTGAACCCCCAGGCTCCTGGAGATCTTCAGGTTTTTATCTAGTTCCTGTAGGGCGTTGTCCGTGGTCGTACTAAAGAGGCCGTCCCCTTCAAAGGGTAAGTCCTCGATGAGTGCCCTGGTGTCTTGCTGTAGGGCGGTAGACCTTAGCCAGGAGTGTCTGCGGATGGAGACGGCGGACATGATGGCCGAGGCAGACACGTCTACCATGTGCCTCGCTGCTGTTAGCTGCTGCTTGGCCACCGATAGGCCTTCTTTTTGCAGTCTCGTTGCGGCCATTTTCTTTTCCTCGGGTAGGGAGGAGAGGAGGGGGGACAGCTGTTCCCACATGGCGTACTGGTATCTCGCCATGCAGGCCACATAGTTAGATACTTTCGCGCCAAGGGATCCCGCCGAATAGATCTTCCTGCCCATACTGTTCAATTTCTTCCCCTCCTTGTCAGGAGGGGCAGAATGCACCCTGCGCGACCTCGAGGAAGATGAGACGATGGCTGAATTTGGTTTTGGGTGCGTGAATAAAAACTCAGCCCCCGTCTCCTGGACCTTGTACATATGGTCCAGCTTCCTCGAGGACACCGGTGCCGAGGATGGCTTCTTCCATGGGTCCTTGAGTGCCTATAGGATGACCTTGGTCACAGGCAGGGCTACAGCCGTGGAGGTGTCTCGTTGGACGATATCAAAGACGTTATCATCCACGACTGGCTTAGGCTGGGAGATGGGGACGGAAATGGTGGTTGCCATCCTTTTAACCATCTCTGCATAGGACCACAGGTCCTCTGAGGGCGAGACTGGGAGGTCCTCCGCTGTGTTAGGATCCGGCGAGGGTTCCCATGTTCTCTCCTCGTCGCTCTCCGACCCCGATGGCGAAGACTCTCTGTGCTCTGAGCGCTCCGACAGGGGTGGTGTTGGCTCCCTCCGTGGCGACTGGATCGGCGTCGGGGGTCGGTGCGGGGGCTCTGTCGGTGCGATGCGTCGCTTCGGTGGGATCGATACCGATGGTCTTCTGGATCGGTGTGATGTCCTGGAGAATGAGGACATTTCGGACCGATGCTCCCACTCCGGGTGCTCCCTTGGCTGGTACCAATGGAACTGTGGGCAGCAGGGGTAGGTCGACTGCCATCTATGCTGCTCCCAAGGGGGTATCGGTGGGAAACGGCGAGACTCGACCGACGGCTCCCTCTCTCTTACGCGCTTAGGCGCTGCAGGTGTCGCCGCGTCGGCCGATGCTTCAACGTCCGATGCCAACTCGCTGCTCCGCCGACGAGATGCCACCGATGGAGATCGACGGGTTAGGTCGATCTCCACTTCCGATGCTGGGGGTCGCGGCCGATGAACGCTGGGCCCGAGGGCCAGTGGGCTGCAAGGTCGATGGACGCTCGCCCTTGGAGTTGGAGGGCTGCGTGGCCGATGAACGCTAGCCCTTGGAGTTGAAGGGCTGCGTGGCCGATGAACGCTAGCCCTTGGAGTTGAAGGGCTGCGTGGCCGATGAGCGCTAGCCCCTGGAGTCGGTGGGCTGCGCAGCGGAGAGGGAGGAACCCTTCTCGGCGGCTCGATGGTGATCGGTGCCAACACGTCGGGAGAAGGTGAAGCGGAGCGTGGTCGCTTTCGCTTCTCTTTGCTCTTCGCCTTCTTGGAGGATTCTCGCCCTGCTTCCTCCCGTCGCTTCTTTGCGGGCCTCTCGACCGACCCCTCGAGGGCTCGTTTTGCGGGCTGTCGCTCCCTTGGAGCTTCCGCCTCGATCAAGGTCGCATCGGCCGATGGGACCGTCGGGGGTTGGGCAGCCGCCATTTTCGGTACCGATGCCGGAGGGCGAAGTGCCGAGGTAGTTAGTGCGGCCGAGAGCCTTGCCGCCCTGTTCTTCCTGGTTTGTTTGGAGAAGCGGAGGCAGTGTGGGCAGGCCTCCACACGGTGCGCTTCACCCAAGCAGAGAAGACACAGGGAATGGCCGTCGGGAGGGGCGATCTTCTTCCCGCAGGCCTGGCAGCTCTTAAAAAAACCCCAGCGACTGTCCATAGACAATCGTCACTGGGAAGATCCCCTCAGAGTCCTCTGAGAGGGGGAAAAAACTAGGGAAACAACAGGGGGGGGAAGCCCCGGAGGGCGACCCGCCACAACACGCACCCGGAAAAATACAAAGTCTCTCTCTTTTTTTTTTTTTTAAAACTAACTAACTAGAAACTAACTACTACTCTACGGAAAACAACAAACGGCTATATATACAGAGGCTAGGGGAAAAAAGGGTAAAACCCGAAGCTCACCGACCGGGAACACGAGGAAACGCAGCTTCTTCGCACAGCGGTCAGAAAGGAACTGGTGGGATTGCCGCGGTGGCGCCGTTGGGCGTGCACAATGGGATGCCTGCGCATGCCCAGTGGCGCCGACCGCGGAAAATTCCCGGGCTTTCTTACAGATACCGATCGGGGACCGGCGCAGGCGCAGTATCCCCACAAGTGTGATGCACAGAGACCACGAAGAAGATAGAACAGTTTCAGTATGACAAGAAATACAGTAAGACCTCAAGTACTTTAATATTAGTGGAAACAAGTCATGACTTTTCTTGGCAGATAATAAACAAAAACACACAGATGGAGAAGGAGGGCAATACAGATGTCCATCTACAGCTTCCTCCCACTCTTATGACTGGCTGGAGCAAACAAAGTCTGTTCAGATCAGGACAGCAGTAGCTCAGGCCTCACGAGAGGGGAATGCAACACCAGAACAGGTCAGGCAGATGAAGGCACAAGAAGTGGCAACAGTGGGCAAACAAGAATGGAGCAAATTAGAGGTGAGGAGAGGGACCACTGTGGCTCAGAAAGTTTAATTTACCATTAGAGCCTGCTACAAATTGTGGTTATCATCCAGAACCCCTGTTGGAGGTGGGGATCCCCCACTGACAGACCCTGTCCCCCAGCCATTGATCAACTGGCTGGCAGAGGGGCTTTTTTGCAGAGGGGCCTTGTCGCCAGCATTGCACAGGAAATGACATCATCACATCAGTGATGTCCGAGCACCACTCTGGTATTTGGGCAAAACTCTTAAGTAGAAACTAGTTTTACCATTGAGTTTTTGCTCAAATACCAGAGTGCTGCCTGGACATCGCTGGTGTGATGATGTTAGTTCCTGTGTGATGCTGGTGATGAGGCCTGGACCTTTCTCTTTCTCTAGGTAATTCCTCCCCATGTTCCACTGGTTGCCCTCTTCTCAGCTCATATATAAAAATCGGGGACCTGTCAACCCTAATGCAACCTCTCTTCTGACTGATATCAAATAAGCATGTAGGAACATTAAGGAACTTGCCTATTTTCCAAGTACTCCTGAACAAATGGCGGAGATTTTTTTTAAAAATCCCTGCTAATCTCTAGCATCACTAAAAGATGTACTTGCCACCAATTAGCATATTTGTGAGCTCTTACCTTCATTGCACAAAATAGTCTATCTATTTCCAGACACCAACTCAGCAGAAATTCTTAAAATGCAGTCTCACTGGGTCTGCAGAGTTAGTCGCCCTGGGTCTGACTCAAGACTTGCTCTGAGGATAAAACCACCTGCTCTTTCCCCATATGTTAAAGTCAACCTATCAGGAACCTGTTCTGAAGAGAGGAAGGCTAATTCCCTGCCTCCTTATTCATGCCCTGAGCCTTCAGTAGAATTATGTCTGTGCAAAACTGGTCTTTGTCATTTGACCAACCAAAGCGTTCTGAAAAGTTGAGATACTTTAATATCCTTTAAATAAAATGCACTTCCTGCAACAATATCACAGGTTACCTGTTTGCACTAGACTTAAAAGCTTTGTGAAACAAACAGCTGAAGTAAAGTTAACTGCTACAGATATGAAACTGATAAGTGAACAGTTTAAAAATACTGGCACTCTGCAGAGCCACAGAAAAACTAATGTGTGATTATGTAAGGCAAGTCTGCCAAAAACATTCATCCCAGGAAAACAGGAAATAATTCCTCTGCCTACAGCAGTTTTAGAACTTCCATAAAGGGAGCTGCCAAAGTTTGGGAGACTGAATAGCAAGGCTTACCTGCCACTAAGTGCAAGAGGACTACATCACTGCCAATTTTACACTCCATGCTAATCTAGTCAAATACATGCAAATGTGGCTTCCTTCCCAGCTCATACTGAAAAATCAGAAGAGAAAAAACCCACTGTAAACTCATTCAAAGCAGCAGTGGAGGAAACCCCAATCTACCTGGTGCTCTGAATCCCAGCTAATATAGAAAAATAAGTCTAGGAGTATTGGTGTTTTTGCTCACACATAAAGAGACAAAATGCTCTGCCAGAAATTTTAAAAGTTACTAGGGCAAGAGTGCCACCTAGAGTGTCTGGGATCTCAGACACCTGCAGCTTACATGAGAATTCATTTCATTGAACACTGGCCCATCCTCTCAAACTCCATCCCTATTGGACAAAGGACAATCCAAATTGGCCCAGACCACCTCTTTGTCATAGATATTCAGAGTCACTAGAAAATGCTTGATAGGGATGGGACTATATTTTATTAAGTCTCTGATTGGTAACAGTAGCCTCTGACATCAGAAATGAGGCTTTATAGGGAACTGGATAAATAAACTCATCACTCTTAAGAGAGGAGGCTGGCTTAGGTAAGATTCCACTAACTATAATAGTATTTTGGATTTTCCCTGGCCTTAAGTGGAAACTGCTGTCCACAGGAAGTTGAGTAGGGATTAAGAACTCCTCCAACATCTTGTTACTGCAAGGAATTCTGTACATGCTCTGAAGACCCTACTACAGCCTAGATACTTATACTTAGCTTAATCAATGTTATTGCTTTTATTTTGGAATTCTCTGTACTATGTTCTTGTGTGGTTCTCCCCACCCTGCGTTTTTCACAGAGGGTTTTTTTTGGGGGGGGGGGAGGTTGCCTTTACTTAGGACAATTTGAGATATTTCTCTGAATAACTTCCCTATGTTCCAGGCTGCACATGTCTTCACAGTCGGTTAGTAGAAGGTATTTTCTAGAGTTTCTATTCCGTCACTTTGGTTATTATTCTAGTATTGCACTAGAAGAATACCTTCTTGGAGGGTTGCACTAGAGGTTCTTAGGAGGTAACTGAGTGGTGGCAGCTGGTTACAAGAGTACTTTCCAAAGAACCCTTGATCTGTGGGAGCTCCCCAACAAGGAAGGCACCTTCAGAAATAAAAAATAGGGCTCAACTCCCCTCACTCCAATGTATTTCTTTTGTGGTGAAAAGTCACAGTTTGCCAAGAGGTCCTAATGAGCAAATTACATAACCTCTGCAAGATAATATCAGAAAGCGCAACTAGAAGCAGGTTTTCAATAGGTGACCCTGGAGGCCCCTTCCAATTTTATTATTCTATGATTCTAACTCCAGTTAGTAGAGAAAGTGTAAACCATCCCACATCATAATAAGTCATAACGAACACTAAGAGGAAGTTGAAAGAATAGCCACAAGCAAGAGAGAAAGATGAAGGAATATATGGTTCCTTTTCAGTCCCTAACCTACGGATTAAAGAAAACAATACATTGCAAAGAAATAATTGCTCTCTCAACACATTAATTCTCAAAAGGTAATCCATAAAACTAAATTTTTACAAACTCAGTGGGTGAAAATGTTTGGCAGTTGCATTCATGTGCAGTCAGATATAATACACTCACCTGTTGAATCTGGCATTGCGTGTTGGAGATTCAACTCCTTTTAAGAGATGCCTAAAATACTAAGTCAGGATAAAAGAAAACAATTAATAGCTTGCTATCATTCCCCCCCACTGTACTAGCTACCAAGAAACCACTTCTAGCACCAGATGGCCATATTCCTACATATGTAATTATTTAAGACAACAGTATCACATGCACTCCACAAATTAACAAACATGCCAAGAATGAGATTAACTTTTCTTTTCATTTGTAGTTCTCAATGACTTCTACAATTTGCCCTTAACAAGGAGAAAAGAACCCACGTGCTGAAACAAGTTCTTCCTTCAGTCTTACCACACTTAGGATATAGCTCTGGTCCCCATGCAACCCACTTGTTCTGCAGCACCTTATCTGTCAGAAGCCAACAACAGTTGCTGCTGCTGCTACTAAAGAGGAGGGATGTTCCATACATGGGAAAGAAGATCATTTCCTTCTGGAAAGAGCTCAGGAGGCCTCAGAATGGTGGTCTGGTCCCTACCGAACCCTGCCTGTCCTTATCTCATAATTATTTGGAGTGATAGGACTTTGGAGACAGAACTGCATTTGGAAAAACAGCTGAAGGCATGTCTGAATCCATGGGACAAAATGTCCTATAAATCTAATAATAAATGAATAACAATATCCACAGAGGTCTATTGATTCTTCCCACAGTTATCCACAAAATGTATCCTAAAACAGTGTGGAAAATTCAGCCAAAGAATACACTCTCCTTGTAATGTAAGTGGAAATTGCAAGGGAAGGAAGAGAAAAAACAGGTTGCTTACCTGTAACTGATGATCTTCGAGTGGTCATCTGTGCAGTCACACACATGGGTCTTGCCGCAGGCAACGGATCCATACCTCGGAGCTCCAATAGCTCGTTTATAACGTCTTTTGGCGCGCTTTCCTCCCGCCCTGGGGAGCAGGCAGCGACTGCGCATGCCTGGAGCGGGGGGAGAGCGCCCATTCCACTCAGTTTCTTCCAGCCGCCACTGGCAAGACTAGAAAGGTTAAAGCAAGAAGTACCAGAGGCCAGCAGCGGGGAAGGCTGGGTGGGCGTGTGTGACTGCACAGATGACCACTCGAAGATCATCAGTTACAGGTAAGCAACCTGTTTATCTTCTTCGTGGTCTCTGTGCAGTCCCACACATGGGTGACTAGCTAGCTAAGAGTCCTGGAGGAGGGTGCTGGAAAATAAAAAGTTAGTCACCTGACCCATACCAAAGACTGTGTGGTATAGGAGTATAAGCGGATGCACTCACCTCCATTTCAGTGAAAGATGGATCTGAGGACCGCTTGTCCGAAGGAGGCGTCACGTCTCGCACGAACGTCCAACGCGTAATGGGAGACGAACGTGGAGGGAGAGGACCAGGATGCGGCTGCACAGATGTCCTCCATGGAGACGCCGTGCAAGAAGGCCGAAGACGTCGAGACCGCTCTAGTGGAGTGCGCCTTAAGGCCTTCGGGCAGAGGCTGCTTAGCCAGATCGTAGCACAGCCTAATAGCACTCACTACCCATTTTGAAAGTCTCTGGGTAGAGATCTTGTGTCCCCTGCAAGGGTTTCCGTATGCCACAAATAAATTAGGGTCCTTACGGAAAGGCCGTGTACGATGGAGGTAGAAGGATAACGCTCTTCTTGCGTCCAAAGAATGCAAGGCCCGTTGTCCCTGGTCAGTTGGGTTGGGAAAAAAAGTCGGCAGAGAGGTTGCAGTCGACAAGTGGAACTGGGAGACAACTTTAGGAAGGAACGCAGGGTCCGGTCTCAGGACAACCTTTTCCTTGTGGAAGATGGTGTAAGGAGGATCGTGGCGGAAAGCGCATAGGTCACTTGCCCGCTTACCAGAGGTGAGGGCAACGAGCAACGCTGTCTTCCAGGAAAGAAGGTTGAGGTCTATGGTGGCCATGGGTTCGAATGGTGCCTTCATAAGCGAGGAAAGAACTAGGGATAAACTCCAAGTTGGAACAAGAGGTTTAACAGGGGGATTGAGGTGCAACATGCCCTTGAGAAAGGACTTGGACAAGGGATGAGAAAAAACTGTCTTGCCGTCTACCGGATTGTGGAACGCGGAGATGGCGGACAGATGAACCTTGAGGGATGAGTAACAGAGTCCTGATTTCTTCAGTGAAAGCAAATAGTCCAGGATCATATTGAGAGGTACCGATTCAGGAAGTAGATGGTTAGTAGCCGCGAACGAGGAGAAGCGTTTCCACTTCCTTCGGTACGAAAGCCTTGTGGAGGGCTTCCTGGCATTAAGAATAACGTGTGCTACCTCTGCGGAGAGGTGGGAGGTCGAATTCTCCATGCCGTAAGGGCCAGAACCTGAGGGTTGTGGTGCAATATCTGACCGTTGGCTTGGGAGAGGAGGTCGATCGCGAACGGGAGACGACGGTAAGTGTGATGAGATAACTGGAGAAGTCTCGTGAACCATGGTTGCCGTGGCCACCAGGGGGCTACCAGGATGCAGTCCGTGCCGTCTCGTGTTATCTTCATCAACACCCGAGTTAGTAGAGGGGTTGGTGGGAAGATATAGTGGAGAGGACCTGTCCATCTGTGTAGGAAGGCGTCGTTCCGCCTCCTGGAAAAGTAGCGTGGACACTTGGCATTGTCCTTGGAAGCAAAGACATCCACCTTGGGTGTTCCGAAGCACCTGAAAATGGCTCGAAGGTAGATCGGATTGAGGGACCATTCGTGGTCGTCCAGACGAAACCTGCTCAGCGAGTCGGCCAGAACATTGTCGACACCTGGGAGGTGAATCGCGGTCAGGTAAATGTCGTGCTCCAGGCACCATTCCCAGAGTGAGACGGCTATACGGCAGAGCCGGAGCGACCTGGTTCCTCCCTGCTTGTTGATATAGTACACCGTTGCCATGTTGTCCGTTGAAATTTGGACATGGCTCCCGTTGATCAGTGGGAGAAAGGATAAGAGGGCCCTGTGCACGGCAATCAGTTCTAAGCAGTTTATGTGCATGGCCCTCTCGGAAGGGGTCCAAAGGCCTCTGACGGTTTTGTCCTCTAAGTGGGCTCCCCATCCCCACTTTGAGGCGTCCGTTGTCACAACAGCCACTGGGGGTGCCGGTAAAAATGGCATGCCCGCGAGGAGGTTGCTGGGTATCGTCCACCACGTTAGGGATGAAAGTACTCTCTGGGGGACCATAAGTAGGACATTCTGCGGTTGCAACTGAGGATGGTAAGCTCTTACAAACCAAAGCTGTAGTTGTCGCATCCGTAGCTTGGCAAAGTGGATGACGGAAGTTGTGGCAGCCATGAGGCCCAGCAAGCGTTGTATGATGAATGCCGACTGGTAAGGCTGATGCTGAATCGACTTGGCTAAGGTGATGATAGTAAGTGCTCGATCCCCTGGGAGGAAGGCACGGTGGAGAGAAGTGCGGAGGAGAGCCCCTATAAACTTGATGTCTTGGGTGGGCTCGAGATGGGATTTGGATGCATTCACCCGAAGCCCTAAGGAATCGAGAAGAGAGAGTGTTGTGCTGATGTTGGCCTGCAACCGACGCTGGCTTGGTGCTATGAGGAGCCAGTCGTCGATATACGGGAAAACTGTGATGTTTCGAAGTCTGAGAGCCGCTGCCACCACCGCCATGCACTTGGTGAATACCCTTGGCGCAGTGGAGAGGCCGAAGGGCAGGGAGACGTACTGGAAGTGGTCTCTCCCCACAGCGAATCGCAGGTACTTCCGGTGCTGAGGTCGAATTGTCACATGGAAGTAAGCGTCCTGAAGATCTAGGGAAGCCATCCAGGAATCCCTGGGGATAAGAGGCAGGATGCCCTGTAGGGAGATCATTCTGAACTTCCTGTATTCTATGAATTTGTTCAGCTTCCGAAGATCGAGGATAGGGCGCTTCCCTCCATCCCGTTTGGGGACCAGGAAGTATCTTGAGTAGAATCCCGTCCCTCGGTGTTGAGGAGGAACGGGTTCTATGGCATTCTTCTGGAGCAAGTCCAGGATTTCCTGCTGGAGGAGTGCAGATGGAGGGGTGGCTATGAAGTGGTGGTGGTGTGGTGGCGAAACGAACTCTATTGCGTAACCTAAACGCACGATGGTAAGGACCCAAGAGTCGGTGGTGATGGAACTCCAACGAGGGTAAAAGGGGAATAGTCTGGTCTGCCCCTTGGGAGAGTCAAAGAGACTGTTTGCCTGTCTGGGACTGCTTCTTAGAGGGCTGAGTCCGTGGCCTCTGATGAAAGGGCTGTTTAGGCAGGGGTTTCCTTTTCCAGAACTCCTGAGATTTAGGCGATCGTTGACGACGCTGAAAAGATGGCTTCCAGGGTCTCTGCCTGTTAGAGGGCAGGGAGGTAGGTTGTGTGACGCCGAGGCGTTTGGCTCTCTTACGGCCGTCATCGACCGAAGCTAGGACCTCGTCCGTGGACGCATGGAATGGACCCAGGCCATCGAAAGGAAGGTCCTCTATACGTTGCTTGATATCTGGTTGAAGGTTGGTAGAGCGGAGCCAGGCATGGCGACGTAAGGCTACAGATGTCGCAAACACTCGGGAGGAACAGGAGACCGCATGGCGAATGGAGTTGATCTGTTGTTTGGAGACACGGGAAAGCTCAGAGACGAGAGACGAGACCGCTTTCTGAGAGGAGTCAGGCATGGATGTGATATGCGGGGTGATCTGGTTCGCCAGGTTGAAGGTGTAGGCAGCAAAATAGGCCAAGTAATTGTTCAGCTTGGAATTAGTCGAGGAGAAGCTATAGATCTTTTTAGCCAGAGTGTCCAGTTTACGGCCCTCGCGGTCAGGAGGAACAGGGTGGCGAGATTGTTTGTTCTTGGTGGCCGAATGAACAACGATGGAGTTGGGCGCCGGGTGGGAGGCGAGGAATTTGCAGTCAGCTGCTTGAACCCTGTAAAGGGAATCCAGGCGTCGGGAAAGCGTAGGGATCGAGGCCGGCTTATCCCAGGCTTCTTGGAGGCCCTCCAAGTGTACAGGGAGCATAGGAAGCGAAGAGCTGTCAGGGAAGTCTGAACGGACTAGGTCATGTACCACATCCGAGATCTTGGGTGAGTCAGAGGACATAGGAATGTTTAGTGCGGAAGCCATAGTTGTTATGAGATTAAGGTAGGCCTTGGAACTGTCAGATGGTGAGAGCCTAGGAGGTTGGTCCGATGCGGGGGAGGCTGGGGCCTCCTCGGAGTCGGAGTGATCAGAAGTGTCTCTGTCAGAAGTCGAGAGTGGATGCTGTGGTGACTTGGGCTCGACAGGTGAAGGGTCCCGAGGGCGTTTGAGAGGCGAAGCAGTCGGTTTAGAAACCGATGCGGATGCGGTTCTAGGAGAAACCCGGTCCCGAGGACGGACAGGAGGCTGCAGAACATCGTGTGGATCGGGTGCAGTCTGGGAGTCGAAAGTGTCTCGGTTCCGAAGGGCTGCCGCATCATCTCGGGTGCGTGGAGTAGGCTCCCGTCGGGGGGAATAGTAATGTTGGTAATCCCCATAGCGATCCGGAGACAGGTGACGGTGCAAAGGAGATCGCTGATCGCGTGCACGATAGTAGTCGCGGGGTCCGGGAGAATAATAGTCCCTGAGTCGAGGCATATAGACATCTCTGTGAAAGGAGTCCGGATCGAAGTCAGAGAGATGCCTGTAGCTGTGGCGCGAAGGCGAACTCTGGTACCGATGGTAACGTGAGTAAAGGCGAGGTGACGGAGACCGGGATGGAGAGCGGTCTTGTCGATAGTCGCGATAGTAGTCGCCGTACCGGGACCGAGAGCGGTCGCGTCGAAAGTCATGGTAGTCCTCCCGATGTGGAGAATTGGGAGGATGTCGGATCGGAGACCTGGGACGGAGCGGAGGATCTCGGATCGGAGACCTAAGACGAAGCGGGGGATCCCGGAGCGGAGACCTTGGGCGAAGCGGAGACCGCGAGCGAGAGCGGGGCCGCGGAGATCGAGATCGGAGCCGATGCGAAGAGACCTGAGTAGAAGATTCGACAAGCAGTGGGGTAGTATTGTCCTTAAGCAATGGTGCTGTGGAATCCCTGAGTACCGGAGTTGTAACGTCCTTCAGCACTGGCGTAGTGATGTCGAGGAAGGATTCCGGTCTGAGAGGTGGAGCCTCGGAGTCGAGGATATCGCTGGGAGGAAGGCTGTGCACCGAGGGCGATCTAGAGCCAATCGGGATAACTTCAAGAGAAGTTTGAGTGAGGCTAGGCATTTCCGAGATGACGTCAGAAGGAGCTGAAAGTTCGATGGGTAGAATCGGAGTCGACTGCGCAGAAGCCGCTTGTGCCGCCGAAGCAACTGATTGCGATTGCGCAGCCGCCGAGGCCGATTGCGCAGCCGTAGCAAAAGCGGAAGTACTAGGGCGCGCGGAGGTAGAAGCTGACGGGTCGTGCTTCTTAGGCGCCAAGGTGCTCGGACTGGAGGTTTTCGGAGCCGAGTATTCGCCCTGACGGGCTTGTTTAGGCGCCTTATGCCCCTCAGAGTGTTTAGAGGCCTTTTTGTCGGACTTATGTTTCCTAGGAGCGGTAGGAAGGGCCGACGCTGCCGAATCTCCCGCTCTAAGTGGGGGAGGCGGCGGATCTGAAGTAGACATCCCGCGGAGAGAAGACTCAATGAGGAAGCTACGAAGACGAGCCGCTCTGTTCTTACGCGCCTGCTTACCGAAGCAAGCGCAGTGGTGGCAGTTATCGGTTCTATGGGATTCCCCCAAGCAAAAAAGGCAGAGCGAGTGACCGTCGGATGACGGGATTTTAGCAGCACACTGCCTGCACCTTTTGAAGGTGATTTTCCCTTCCATCCGTTCCGGACAGGGGAAGGAGGGAAGGGAGAGACGGGGTTGGGGGGGGGGGGTAGAAAGGAAAAAAGGCAAAAGCGCAGAAGTCGGATCTACCTTTTTTTTTTTTTTTAATATATATTAAAGGGACGAAGAAAATAGAAAAGGAGAAGTAAGAGAGATAGTACGATACCAAGAGACGAGCCAGAGGAGGAACGCAACGAGGTAGGTGTTGTCCGGGCGGCGGAAGGGAAGAAACTGAGTGGAATGGGCGCTCTCCCCCCGCTCCAGGCATGCGCAGTCGCTGCCTGCTCCCCAGGGCGGGAGGAAAGCGCGCCAAAAGACGTTATAAACGAGCTATTGGAGCTCCGAGGTATGGATCCGTTGCCTGCGGCAAGACCCATGTGTGGGACTGCACAGAGACCATGAAGAAGATGCAATGTTTTCTTTTTGCAACCCCCTTTTATCCCTGCTTCCACACCTGCCCCAACTAATCTCTTATCCCACATTCTTAAACACCTCCTCCCCATCCCAAGCCTAAACTCACAACACAGAAATAGGCCAGCCTGAATAAAGAAAAAGAGACGAGCAGATTGATGCCCTCCCCTAGGGGTGAGAGTTGACAAATGGCTCAGAAATAAGCACTAGGCTGACTTCAGTACTTAATGATGCATGCTTTCTCTCTGCTCAATTAGCAACAGTCCCCAGATTGTAAAGACAGTACACTGTGGTCCTCTTCCAGAGATAGTGCTCAGCAGCAGGAGGTAAGCATGCAGGATTGAACGCATACCCAGAGAAGTCTTGGGAGCTGGGTGGAAATTTTCTATAAAGGTAAGTGTTCCTGGTAGAAACTCTCTTAACCTACCTCCCCCACCTACTTGGGCTCCCCCTTTTAAAATGGACAGGAAATGTTTCACTGTTGAATTCTGCCAATGGAGAGACCACTCACCTAGCTCCTTTGGATCAAAGGAACATCCGAGAGAACCAAAGTGGGTGATTCTGAAAGTTACCTTAACCAACCAGAAGCGGACAGAAACTGAAACATTTGGGCTACCATTTGTGCATTAAATACATCTGAACAAAATGGCAAACATTAGCCATATTCAGGATTACCTCACTGCTGTGACAAAACATAGGAGTGAAGACATTCTCTAAGAGACACAAAACATGTTCGTACGCTTCAAAAAAGCATCGCATGGTTTGCAATTTCACGACTTCATCATAAGGGCCCTCAGCAACTATGAGAGAAAGCAAAGAAAATGTTGACTGAACTATTTGTAAGTAAAATGTTTGCAGTGCAAGAAATGCCTGGTTGTAGAGAATTCAAGTATTATCAACAAGACCACCAAGTCCTGACCGCAGTGTTTTATCTCTTTCCTCCCAACATACCACCTTGGGAACTGGCCAGTGTCCAGGTAGAGCAGAGATTCTGATAGTGAATGATACAGACAGAATAGAAAGAAAACAGACAAGACCAAAAATGGTGACAAGGAGACAGAGTCTGAAGGCTGCTTCCTTTATGCATGTATTGGGGTCACAAAGACAATAATGTATTTTGCAGATCAATATCTCTACTATCCCGCTTTGGGCTGCAACAATGTAAGGTTAAAAGACTTCAATAGCTGTGGCAGCTGCCACAATTATCACTTCTCCTGGCCTGACTTTACTCTCTAGTCCCTCTGTCTATTCAGCATCTCTTAAATTGTCCATTAAGTTTCACTACTTACTACTTTTTATCTCTTCCACAATGAAAGGATCAAATTGAATTTTGTCAATGCTTTCATCCAAGCAATACGTTCTGTAGATTTTCTGCACTTCTTCATGAAGGATCATCTTCTCACTATCTGGTAACTCCGGTTGCAAAATTTTGTTATTGAATTCCTCTGTTGGTAGAAGAAAGGGCAAAATTTCACTGCTGTAAATATTCATAACAGGGAGTACCTTACCTTAGGCTGGATATTTAGCTAACCTCAAAATGACTGTCTAAGTACTTTCCCCATCTCTTCTAATGCAATGAAAATTGGTTTTGTCTTTATGCAAATGTGATTAGTGATAAATATTCTTAAGTTAAGCCAATTATCAACCAAGCTATTTTAAATGAACTACAGAATTACAGCTTTCTGCACAGCATTTCTCTGCTTCTCATCCCTGTCCTCCCTCCCCCCCTTTCCCCACATTCCGGCCAACTGAAAACCATCCTGGCATTGACCAGTCTACTATTTATGGTGTACAAAGCCAATATTATTACTAATCACCAAAATTAGCTATTTGATATGATTTACAATGAGAACAGAACAGTAGATACACAACCTTACCTACATCCAGGCAAAACTGCAACACATGTACTGCTGCTTCCTGTTTCAGAAAATTCATAAAGAGGAAGAAAAGATCCTGTTGTTCTCTAATTTCTTTCAGATCCAGCTTCAAGGCCTGAGTAAGTTGAAAAAGGAAATTTATTTTCTAACATCTGGAATAACATTTCCCCCGCCTCCCAAATTTATTGAACATCAACATGGCCTCCCTGATGCAGGCAGTCCCATCTGTGGAACTGATCTTAACTACTGCCATTTGTTTTGTGTCAGCCAAAGTCTCTTGGTCCTCTTGACTTGGCTGTCATCTGACTTTGTTAACTTGGAAATTGATTATCTAGTTGTTTTTAGAAGACGACTGCAGATTTATACCCCGCCCTTCTCTCTGAATCAGAGACTCAGAGCGGCTTACAATCTCCTATATCTTCTCCACCCACAACAGACATCCTGTGAGATAGGTGGGCTGAGAGAGCTCTTACAGCAGCTGCCCTTTCAAGGATAACTCCTACAAAACCTATGGCTGACTCAAGACCCTCCCTAAGCCTGTTTTCAGGAAGAGCGGGATAAAAATGCAAAGTAATAATAATACATTTAAATGTTTATGTTCACAGTGCTAGAACCTACACAACCATTCTGCCAGTAGCAGTGTTCTTTTCTGGCACAAGGTCATTTTCCCCTCGCAGAAAGCTCTGCCATTTGCACAACTGACCTGTAGGCAATGTTTAAACATTGTTTTAAAATCTATATTCTTTTATGCTTACAGAGGGTTTCTTATTTCTAGGCTCCGCAAACTTCTGCAGAAAAGGAACCATAGGAGATACAGGTTCTGTAGCTTTTTCAGGCTGCAGGAAAAAAGAGGAGGGGAAGCGTCATTCACCCAAGAAAGATCTTAAGGCCATAAGCAAAACTGTATCTTCTTGTGGGGGGGTTCGTCAGTACTTACTGGACTGTCATCAATGAAAATAAGCAGCAAGTGATTCACAGTATCCTAAGAGAAGAAAAAAGAACAATACAGAAAGATTAATTCAAGCATGCATGAAGATTTTTTTTTAGCACACTTTGCCCCTCCTGGCTCCTCCCCCAAGGCTGTCCCAGGAAAGTCAGGGGAATCTCCAGATCAATACTCTACAAAGTACCAAACAACAGCCATATGAAGGGGTGAGGTGGGATGGAGAATCTTGTGTGCATGTCAGAGCACTTTGGAAGCTTATGCAAGCTGAGCATGATGGAGGTTCGGAAATATGCTTGTACAGTACCAATACAAAATGCAGTGGCAAAACTGCTGACTGATGTTTCTTCCATTCTGGTTCAAATTCAACTGGATAGTGATCATTTTTATAGCTCTGTTTGTCTTGGAACGAGGGTATCTGAAACACCACTTTGCTTTTCTATGAGCCCATCAATTTATAGGCAAGGTCCTACTTCATGTGCACTCATCATCAGAGGTGAGGTAAAGAGGTGAGGTAAAGGTAAAGATGCATTCTTCAAAGTGGTGACACCACAGTTGCAGAACTTCCTCCTGCACAGTAGCTCTCTTGGTGCCAAGCTTACCTAGCGTTAACCCAGCTTTTAGGTAAGGCCTTTTCCTCTCTTTTTTCTGCCCCAATTGTTTGACTAACATTGATGATAACATGGCCACATACCCTCTTTGCTCTCTGCCAGGTTTATGGATTGTATTGGTGGTTTTAAAGCCTTACAGTACTGCTAGATTGTCTATGTTATTAAAGAGTGTTATCTCATTTCTTCTTCTTGCACACTGCCCCGGAACCAAGGTGATGTGTTTAAAACCACACAAACAAGCATATTAATATTAGCTGAGGTGTATCTATCCATCTGGATTGTAAACTTTTATCCAGGTTAAGAACACCAGAAAAATCCGAAGATCAACCTTGGCATGCTGATACATGATTCAGCCCAGGTCCTAGTGAATTCCCATAAAGGAGTAGAGCAAGGAGAGGAGATGGAAGAGAAGAAGATGCTTAAAGCACAACACATACAGATGGAACCCTGCTGCTGCTTTTAAAAACTTTTTTTCTCCTTCTAAGAGCTACTTCTGCAGAGAAACACTTACAATAAAGCAATTGCCACGTAGGGGCACTGGGAGTGCAGTAGGAAAGCTCCACCTTCTGTGCCTGCTTTACACTGTAAAGTTATAACTGCTCCAACAGAGGAGCGTGAGCACACACGGACAGCTAGCTAACCCCCCCCCCCACAACAACTATTTAGACAGAGCACAACCAAATGAATATTAAAACAAGACATAACACAAAATGAGGTAAGACAAAAAAGGCTCTTGTAAACTACATTCTTGCATGTCAATGATTGTTGTCATCATGAAACTCTATGAATGCCTAGTTCAAAGCTGAACTTGCAAAACTTTATCCTCCCCTCAAAAAAAAAACCCCAAACAAACATGAACACAACAGAACACTCACTGGATCAGCTAAGAAGTCCATTGAGGGAAGAAATACAGAACCAGACAAGATTTCTCTTACAAGTAAAGAGAGTGATCTGAAAGGAGAACAAGAAAAGATTTCATGCACTTCTGTTTTCTCTCTTCCATGAAACTAAGAAGCTTTCATAATACAGTATTCAAACTACTGAACAAAAGCTCTCATTGTACAGTTAACAAAATACTAGGTACACATGTATGCATTCCCCTCACAATGGGCTTTTCTGTCCCTAGCTCTTTACTGCAGGTTAGAGCCAACTTTGGGCATCTGGAATGCATAACCGATCCTTACCATCTGTTCTGATAGTATCTGAAAAGCAGAGTGCTAAAATTATATTATGTATTAAACACTGCAGAAGTGACACAATTTTCCTGTTTCAAGTATCTATAAAGCAAATCAGCAGGTTGGATCCTATCAGTTTTCACCAGTTCTCCCCTCTCACAACATCCCTCTTCCTGGAGGGGGTCGGAATCCTATGTCCGCCAGGAACATCATTTCAGGAGGCATTTTGGGCTGCAGAAATAAGGAGAAACAGAGAAGCAGGTCTTCTGTGCATGGGAGTTTTAGACAGGATCCAGACCACACTGGGTTGGATAATATGCAGTGTGAATGCCACAGTGTTCACAGTTGCAGATTCTTCTTGTCTTTTCTGTTCCCTCAGCATCCCCCTGAGACCTTAGAAAAGCTGATGCTGGAAACGGACCCACTTGGGCCAAAAGCCATGCAGCCCAGTGGCTGTAGGAAGAACTTGTCAGAATCATGCAACTTTTTCTTCTGCCAGTAGTACTGCCATTGGTGCAAAAGCAAGGAGGTGTCGTTTATGCTTATCCACTGCAACCTCCTGGGGCTGAGTGGCTTTTTGTCCACTTGAGTCCTATGATCCCAGCACCAACCGAGGTCTCAGGAGTTTGCACTATGACAGCAGTATCGACCATGTCTTTTTTTTTTTTTTGCCAACGTCTTTGTTTTGTGTAAAGAGCAATAAGTACCAGATCAACTATGGGCACGGATCAAAAGAAACAATAAAGGAAGCTCTAGAAGGGTGGGTGGGTAAGATATACCTTCCAGTCCCAATATTTTACATAATTTAATGTGAGGATCCTTAGTACTTTACACAGAACTAACACTAGCATAATTTGAATGAAATTCCATGAACTGAAAAAAACTCTGCATAACAGAACAAGGAGTTGTAAAAACCAAACAATATGCATGTAATTGCTGCATGCATGAGGACTATTTCCTTACCTTAGCAATGAAATAAACATCTAAAATTGCCCAGGATTTAAGTAAATGTAGAGGGCTGCTCATGTGGGATTTGATGGGCATGTCTGAGCACCTATGGAACTCTGAGTGGACATTCAGGGTGCATTTTGATAGCCAGTTCTATCTTGCACAGAACGTTCTGGGAACCAAACAGAGTAATGCAGGACCCACTATCATGCTGCCAATCTCTTAATTAATATTTCAAGAGCTGATGATCACATTCTAGTAATCCAGTTTCACAAGTCTTTTGCAAGGCAAGACAAAAACAATCATGCTACTGCTAGTTTTGCAAGTGTGCAACCTTAGTTTAGTCAGCTTTATCTTCTTGCCATACTATTCAAAAATACTGCATGCTATTAGTCCAAATGTTACTATTGCATTATACCTGCAATCTGTTGCTCTTGGAGGTAGAATATAGGGGAAAAGAAGTTCAGTAAGTTTTCTTAAATAAAGAAGTTCATCTCTTCTGCTTCTTAAGGCCACATGAAGCTCTGGTCCATACTCTTCTAAGGCAGCTTGTGATAAATAGTCAGCATTTTTCACTGCAAGTAAAAAATTCCGTGAGATTTTCCCATTAGATTTCTGCTTATGCTGTGAAATACGAATCATGTACCAAGCAGAAGCACACACTAAAAATAGCTTTAGTGAATAAAGAGTCTTACATTTATATAGGATTGGACCCTATGACTCTGCTCCAGCTTAGAAACAGAGCTTTCCTCCAGTGTAAGAAACCATCCGCAAATGGAAGGTTTGGCTGCTAAGAGTCATAGAATCCAACATATCATTTACAGTATTTTCCTGCTGCGAGAAATAAATATTAAAATAGGCAAATATTAAAATCATAACATGCTTTGCACTGGAAATACTTCCTTGAAACACCTGCAGCATATTACCTATAGGTGGCATTTCTTAAGATTTCAGGTCACTGAGGATTAATAATTAATGTCATATGCAGTTTCTTCTTTTGCAGCTTCTTATTTTCATAGGATTGGACCCTATGACTCTGCTCCTGCTTAGAAACAGAGCTTTCCTCCAGTGTAAGAAACCATCCGCAGATGGAAGGTTTGGCTGCTAGGATAGAATCCAACATATCATTTACAGTATTTTTCTGCTGCGAGAAATAAATATTAAAATAGGCAAGCTCCATTTCTGCATATCATAACATGCTATGCACTGGAAATGCTTCCTTGAAACACCTGCAGCATATTACCTATAGGTGGCATTTCTTAAGATTTCAGGTCACTGAGGATTAATAATTAATGTCATATGCAGGCCTCAGATTCAGTGAGAGCTCACAGGAGCAAGTTCCTGAACCTTTCTGAGAGTTCCACCTCCTTGTCCACTGAATAGTATGTGCATCTGCATAACAATCCCTGGATGAGCTCCACCACCTATTTTTCTACAAAATTATCCCTAGTCATATGCAGTTTCTTCTTTTTCTTATCCAAAGTGGATATCAAAGTAACACTGAAGTTTTTATTTAAAAAGCCAATTTGACATGACAAAACACTAATGCATAGTTGGGCTTCAGGCCTATGTTCTAAGGCCAAGCTCTATACCAGCCTACTTGGGAGTAAGATCCATGCTGCAAGTCACCTACCTGGGTTTTATGTTCCACAAAGCACACAACTTGCTACTCTTTTAAGTAAGTAAAAGTAAGTAAAATTTTATTTGTATCCCGCCCTCCCCGCCTAGGCAGGCTCAGGGCGGCTAACAACATCCCATATATATACAATAGTAAATATAAAAACTTTAAATATAACAATAAAACTTTAAATTTAACATCATTTAAAAACCAGTTAGTGTATTTAAAATTCATATAATTTAAATTAATCTGGCAGCAATGGTGGCGTTCTGACGCTAGTTTCTGCCAGTCTGATTAGTTCCATGTTGACATAGGTCCTTAGACAGGACCGTGTTGGCGGATCCTTAGTTAACAGCAATACAGCAGTCAATATATGCTCGTTTAAAGAGGGTAGTCTTGCAGGCCCTGCGGAACTGATCAAGGTTCCGCAGGGCCCGCACCTCCTCAGGAAGTTTGTGTGTATATGCTAACAGCATATACATTTGCATAGTGCACAGAGAAAATAGCAGGTTTCATCAGTTTAATGCAGTAAAAATGTAATATATAAAACAGTTCTGTATTACCTTTATGACTAGCTTTCGCTATTACTTCTATATGTTTCAAAGCTGCCTTCAGCATTTTTTTTGTTATAATAGATGGAATATCCACCTGAAGAAAAAGCACAAAGGAAAAAATATTATTCTATTTCCACTAAACAGACAACTAGAAATGGTATATACTTATACACTATTTCTATACATTAAGCTGCACCTTACCAGAGGATAAGCACATTTCAGAGAGCTCTGAGAAAGAGCGGATAAGAAGTGCTATAAGGGTGAGGTTTGGCTTTCTAAACAGCTGGGGAAGTTGCTGAGAATTTCTGAGTTTGTGACTGTGTGATTGCTGAAAATTCTGAGTTTGTGGTTGCTGGGGGACTGCTGTTTGTTTGGTTTTAGTGGGCTGAAGGTGATTGCTGCTGATTGATTAGGAGTGGCTGTGTTCCTGGGGCAGACTGAGGTCCCACCCTCTTTGCATTATTAAGCTGCACCTTTTGCCAGAGGCGCGAGCCAAAGGGCGAGAGCTAAAGGGCTCTTGGCATGGGGGCTGTGTAAGGACCAGGAACCCAGATCCTTGTGTTCCCAATAAGGTAAGTAGACCCTCCCAGCTACAAATACAAGTTGATGGGGTGTGAACTGGCAGAGACTGACCAAGAAAGAGATCTTGGGGTCGTGGTAGATAACTCACTGAAAGTGTCAAGACAGTGTGCGATTGCAATAAAAAAGGCCAATGCCATGCTGGGAATTATTAGGAAGGGAACTGAAAACAAATCTGCCAGTATAATAATGCCCCTGTATAAATCCATGGTGCGGTCTCATTTGGAATGCTGTGTACAATTCTGGCCACCGCTCCTCAAAAAGGATATTATAGTATTGGAAAAAGTCCAGAAAAGGGCAACTGGAATGATTAAAGGTTTGGAACACTTTCCCTATGAAGAAAGGTTAAAACGCTTGGGGCTCTTTAGCTTGGAGAAATGTCAACTGCAGGGTGACATGATAGAGGTTTACAAGATTATGCATGGGATGGAGAAAGTAGAGAAAGAAGTACTTTTCTCCCTTTCTCAAAATACAAGAACTCGTGGGCATTCAATTAAATTGCTGAGCAGTCCGGTTAAAACAGATAAAAGTACTTCTTCACCCGAAGGGTGATTAACATGTGGAATTCATTGCCACAGGAAGTGGTGGCGGCTACAAGCATAGCCAGCTTCAAGAGGAGATTGGATAAAAATATGGAGCAGAGGTCCATCAGTGGCTATTAGCAAAAGTATATTATTGGATCTGTCTGGGGCAATGATGCTCTGTATTCTTGGTGCTTGGAGGAGGGTAAAGTGGAAGCGCTTCTAGACCCACTTGTGAACTTCCTGATGGCACTTGGGTTTTGGGTTTTTTTGGCCACTGTTTGACAAAGAATGTTGGACTGATCCAACATGGCTTCTCTTATGTTCTTATACAACTTAACTAATCAAACATACAAATATTCCACACTTGCCAGCGAATGCTGAAACAATCCTGAAGATGCTTGATGGATGGAAAACAAGGAATCTAATTATAATTAGATTTAAGAGACTATAACAACAAACATGAGAATCAGTTCACACAAAGTCTCCTAGTATACAGCATCATGTGGAAAAATGCATTGTTATAGCAACAGGGATTGTTTTGAAACATTTCTAAACTATTAACCTAGTTTGCTGTTTCACCCAAGAGGCCTGTTTACAGCCATTACATGAGTGGCATCTAATCTTTCATCACCATCTCTAAAGCAAAATTTCCATAGATGGGATGGAGAAGGTCAGATAGTGGGATAGCCCTTAACTGCTCAACAGGTCTAAAACAGATGTAAACGAGCAGTGTGGACAAGCTCACAGCCCTCTTGCTCTTAATACAGCCTGCCAAAAGTCCTCCATTAAGAGCTCACTGTGACTCAAACACTGTAACTACCATTACCTTGTAGATTCTGCGAAGTAATATAGATGCAAAAAATCGCAGTGTTACTCTCAGTTCATCCACAAATGCTTCATCATCTGTTACGTCCCTTCAAAACATCATAACAAAATAATGTGTATTACTAATCATTCAAAACAATCCCCATTGTTAATATGGTTCTCAGAATTATCAGATGAGAGAATGATAAGTTTGGCAACATTTAACAAAAGGAACAGAGTTGCTCAAATTATCCCTCCAAGTCTTCATGCTAAATAAAGGATAATATACAAAGATTAAAACCCCTTTCAATGGCAAACCACCCCGTAAAAAAGTTTGCCATGGAAACGTTGTGAAAGCAACGTCACCCCAGAGTCGAAAACGACTGGTGCTTGCACAGGGGACTACCTTTACTTTTACCAAACAGTGACAGTTCTGTGAAATGCGTAGATTGTAAATTATCACCCTGTCTAAAACAATGCAAGGCCATTTTCAGATTCCTCTCATCAGATTGTGAAAATCAGCTTTTCATTTCCAACTAAGAACAACTTCTTTTTGTGCCCTAATTATATATGATCAGCCCTTTGTCCGTAGAAATTAATTCACCCAACAGAAAACTTACAGGTCTTCAAGCTTAATAAGGCATCAAGTGACATTCAAGCTCCCCCTACTGTTTTCCTGGGGCACAGTTTCAAAATACAAAACTGAGTCCAAGGAAACAGGTCCCAGGATTAAAAATACTTTGATCAGATACAGGGTTTTTACCTGTTATCTTAACTATGCAATTTTTTCCCTTAGCTGTAACACAATCAGCACTGAGTTGTACTAAAGCAGCTCAAGGCCAACCCTACCACCAGCAATTAAGAAACAATTCAAATATGTATAAATATTTTCAAAAAACCCCAAAAGGATAGGTCTTTTGAAGATAAACAGCATTTCAAAAGGCAGGTAATTATTAAATTGTGTTTTGGAATCCTGGTGTGAGGTGGGGTAGGGGACAGTTAACCCCCACACATGCCTCTCCACATCGCCAGCAATCAAGGTCGGTATTACACCCAGGATTCTGTCACTGTGCTGGGGGTGGGGGAGGAGACATGTGTGTAAGGTAATCAGCTTCGTGCACATCTCTGTTTAAAGGCCGGTGTGAATGCAAATCTTGCCTTCATTCAGCACACGGAATTTTTTAAAAAGGAAGACTTAACAAAAAATCATACCTGTACCATGGATAAACAAAATTTTCTAGCACCAGCTCAAACACCTGTGTGAAAAAAAGAACCAAGAGTTGAGCAATACATTAAAACATCATCACTGAAAGAGCTTTAAGTGTTGAGTATGTATTAGAAACATTTAAACAATTAAAATAGTTAAAATATAAAAAACAATTTAAAACATATAAAAACATGTATACTCTAACTCAGGCTATTAAAATCACCCAAGATTAGACAGAAGCAAAACACTGTGGGCGTTTTCGCACTCACCTTCAGCCGGCGCGACCCCCCTCTTCACCGCGCAGGATCTGCGCGGATTTCGCATTAAATGCCGCGGAGCAGCCGGAAGAGCCGGAAACTCCCGGCGCAAAAGCCGCTCAAACGGAAACCACCAAAAAGCAGTTTCCGTTTGCGCGGCTTTTGCGACGGGAGTTTCCGGCTCTTCCGGCTGCTCCGCGGCATTTAGTGCGAAATCCGCGCAGATCCTGCGCGGTGAAGAGGGGGGTCGCGCCGGCTGAAGGTGAGTGCGAAAACGCCCAGAATGTTCCTTTCCTTCCCATGACATCCTCCCAAAGGCTTCAAGAAAGCAGAGAGTTACGTATCTCTGTACCTATCTTTATGAACACTAAGCTTCCACTTCTTCAGTTTACCAGCCAGCATATAAATATATTAAATAAATGTTAAACAACCTTTCTTCATAGATCTCAAAATTACGCAATATAATTGTCACCTCTCACATCGACTCTGTCACATATTAAGGGAGTTCTCTGTATTCTAAACATCTCAGAAAGCAGAAACTTCCTAGATGGTGATCCTGAATAGTTAGTAACATAGCAACAGAGCAATGCATCACCGGCAGAATTCAGTGGTACAAGTGGTGTTGTGTCCCTGTGTCCATTACTCCATACATCTTCCGTAAGTACTCTTAGACATCAACTTTAAAGCAACTTGGACAGCAGCCTCTGGAAACAACAGGCCCAAGTTTTCTTCCATGAAAGTGCGGGGGGAGAGCCAAAGGCATAAATGGATTTTTCCATGCAGTCCCATTAGAATTTTAATGGGTACCAATTGTGTTAGCAATGTGACCAATAAACTGAAGAAATTCTCCATCTAGTCAAACAGTGAATATAAAATAATGGACACTGAGGAAAAAAAAGTTTGAAAGGAACGAGAATTTAACCGTTTGATGAGAATGTTGGCACTTTTGAAAAATAGTTGTACTGTGATAACGTTTAGAAAAAAATCAAGTGCAAATTTCTAATACTCCAAGCAAGAATAATTTTGATTAAAGATAAATGGAAGACTGCAATACATCCAACATTTACCTCTGCTAGGGATGCATCAACTTTAGAAGGGACTTTCAGGTCCAGCCACGGCTGATAGCTTTCTAGCAGTAATACAGGTCTGTGGGGGGGAAAGAATACCATTATAAAATATACTGCCTTTGTGTTTTTATTATAGCACAAAAACATAATAATTAAAAGCATGGCCTATTTAGCTTACCTATGTCTTCTACATTTGACTTTACCACAAACAGCACACCCATGACTCTGAAGAAATAGGTCTTGCGGGTCTAATTGCTAAGAGGGGGAGGGAAAAGGCATTTTGAACTTCAAAATCTTTACTCAGACGTCATTGCTTCATTAGACATTATAAACCATACATAATACAAGTGATGAAGTTATTAACAAGCTTTAAAAGTGAAGAAACTGAACAAAGTGTATTTGTATGAGTCATAAAAGTCAGTATTCTTCAGCTAATTTGTATACTAGCATTTCTCAGACTTTTTGTACTTGGGCACCTCATCTCAAAACTTTCTTTCCTCCTGGCCTGGCTCCCTCCTTATCTCCTCCTGCTGCTGTGGGCAACTGTTCCATCCAGGATAAAAAAATTATCTGAGCCTGTATCTTCCTAGCAGAGGAAATTTAGCTACTTGTATATTGATTCTTTGGTCAGCCCTAGTCAATGATATTTTTAAGTCTTCTGTGCTCAGAAACCAAGTTTTGTTTTTTTTAAATCAACCAAAACAGGTTCCCACAAATCCAGGCACACTTGAGTATAAAATCTACAATGAAGCAATGTATGAGCCAGTGATTTAATCAAATTACCAGAGTAGGGACAAAAAACTATCATTAGCTGGATTATTTGCCATCAGTGCAGATGGCAAAACATTAAATAAGGTCAACGTAAAGCATGGCAATACCTTTGAATCTTACTTTACTGAATTTTTAGACCTTTCAACCACAGATATTCAAAAAAAGGGTGAAAGACACATAACTGGAGTAGATTTGTCTTGAGAGATGTTGTTTCCAATCATATTGCAGGACAAAGGTAAAGATTATCTATAACTGAGTATATGTTACCTATAAAATATCTAAAATCTGTTGCTCTTTTATGTTGTATGTGCGCCTTATATGTACTTATTTCAATCAACTGTATGTCCTGTGGTTTTTACAAATATTCCTGTGTTTAAGAGCTACTACTAAAAAGGCCACCAAATACTTTAACAGATCAATCATCTGCTTTTAATTCAGCTGCTTAAATGCCTGAGGCCTCAACTAAAAGTAGCTCTTCCTGATAAATCAGCTAAATTTCACCACTTAAACTGAAAACAGCACAACAATAAAATTACAAGTTACCTTAGTTTTATGCTTCAGCATGAACAACATATTTGGGAGAAGGTAGTCTGGTCCAAATGAACAATAAAATGTGACAACTCCTGTCACAAATGACCAGAAGATCATTAAAATGTGAAAATACCTCAAAATAAAAAGAAGAAAGTAATTAATGAATTTTCTAAATAACAAAGTATGTTTGAAGTCTGAAATAATGATGGAACTCAAAGAGTTCTGCTTGAGGAACAGACTGCCCCCAATTAAAGTTGCTGACCTCCAGGTGGGGCCTGGAGATCTCCTGGAATTACAACTGATATCCAGGCTACAGAGATCTGTTCCCCCTGGTAAAACTACAGCATCCAAGTGTGGACTGCATAGAACACATCCCTGCTGAGTTTTCTGCCCAAACTCTGCCCTTCCCAGTCAACACCCCAAATTTCCAGGAATTTTCCAGCCCAGGGATGGCAACCCTATTCCCACCTCCTCCTTCTTTCTACAGTCCACTGTACTCCTAAAATGGCTGTTGGTCAGGATTCCCTTGAGAATAGGGTTCAGACATAAGGATATTCAATGAAAAGGGAAAATCAGCAAATATCACAGACACACTCACCCACCCTTCCACAGATACAACTCAACTTTTGATCCAACAGTATGTAAAGTTCAAGAGCCTATAATGGGTTTCTCGTCTTCATCATTCACACCATAATTTTCAACCATTACTAAAAGGCAGGCTTCTTTATTTGCATTCAATATACATCAATCTTATAAGGCAACCGTTGGACGTTTAAGCTATATGTCTGCCCAAGAGTACAGTCAATTTACACTTGGGTACTTGTAGTTCCATTTATATCCTGCCCTCTCCACCAAAGCGGGTGCCGAATCTGTTCCATGTTGTGAGCAAATGTGTTCTAAAGTAAAATCTGGAACAATTTCAGAGGGACTTAACAGAATCCCTAAAAGGCCCCCAGTCCCAAATATAAACGAACATACCTAGCAAACAAGAATACCAAGGCAACCAGATCACTTAGCAATTCATTTCAAAAATACTGCACAAAATTCAAGATCTTATTTATGTGTGAAAAAACTTATAAATACTTTCCAATGAGAGCATCTCTTCAGCTAAAGCTTCACAGCAAATATGATTAACACTGTACTGACAAACGTCACAGCAATACTACTTGCTATTACTTACAGACAGGTACTGGGCGAAAAACAGGATTAATAAAATCGTATTCCATTAACACATCAGAAATGTTTGACACAGCAGAAGAAAGGGAAAGAAAAGATAACTGGTTATCAGTTTTACTAAAGTGCAAAATTCTCCAGAACCATTAAGGCATGTAAACTTGCTTCCTGTACTCTGAGGGATACATGATTGGAGTTTCCATTATTCTCAGCATCTAAAATGACTACCATGTATGAAGTCAGGAAAGAGTATTCCTTCTGTTCAGATTTGTTGATGACATTAGCCTGGAAAGTTTGTGTCGCACTTCTGAGATATCTGCATTGTGGAAATCTTCATGTGATACTTCTTATGTCCGCAGTCTGAATTACATTGACTGATTTGAGGCATAAGAAGAAAGGGCCAATGTTCACAAGAATTCTGTATTAAAATACAGCCTGGCCTCCATTTCCTAATAGCCTAGAGATACTATACTGTAAAAAAAAATACAGCCTACAAAATCCCAGGTGATGCCAAGACGAAAGTAGGGATCCTGATCAGTTCTTATGTAAAAAAAGATATTATTTGCTCTAACTTTATAAAAAGCTACTTTCTAAAATGGAAAAAACCTGCCAAATCCTGTAAGAGCATATCAATTTCAAAAAGTTATATATTAGGATGTAACTTTGAACATATGAAGCTGCCTTACACTGAATCAGACCCTTGGTCCATCAAAGTCAGTATTGTCTTCTCAGACTGGCAGTGGCTCTCCAGGGTCTCAAGCTGAGGTTTTTCTCACCTATTTGCCTGGACCCTTTTTTGGAGATGCCAGGGATTGAACCTGGGACCTTTTGCTTCCCAAGCAGATGCTCTACCACTGAGCCACTGTCCGTCCCCAAAACTTTGATGTTATACAAAAAATTACCTCTGTTTCTGTGAGTCTGAGAACACTGGAAATCTTATCGACTGCTAGCGAAGACTGGCTGGTTTTTGTTTACATGCTTGTTCCAGGATTTGAACAGAAGTTAATAATAGAAATGGAAATTAAAGTAGCTGGAGACTTAGGGGCAATTTCCAGAAATATTTAATAAGTGTGTACTTTTGGGGTTTTTTGGCAAGTATCGTGGCTAAAATAATTGCTTTTAGCTGACTACCTACCTACCTACATGCAAGGTTTGCCTAGTGAAGACCTACTGCATGCATAACACAAAGCAAACTCAAGTATACGGGTGTGCCACTGTGGCCCAGTGTGAAAGCAATAAAACTTTTAAACAGAAAATGAAATCTTGAAGTTGCATGAGAGGTAGGTGGGTTGATAGAATAACCAAATAACGAGCGGATTAAGAGAACAGACAAAGGATTAAGAAATCTTTTACAGAGATGGTTTCAGGTGGATAACTGGGTTGGTCTGCACTAGAGGTCCAGTAGATTTCCAACATCAAAAACAGAAATGAAAGATGGCAACAGTTGCTAGCAATCCAAGTACAAAGACTTATGCCAATGTGCTTAAAACAACTGCTCACGGTACTCCTGCATCTTTCACTTCTTGTGAGGACTCATGTGTGCTGTATTCTAATAAAGGACTCACAACAGCCAATGTTTGGGCTGAAGTTTATGGATTATTAAGTGTTAAATTGTATATTTTCAGTTAACAGCATTTTTTATATAGGCTCTCTGCTACTTTCTTGTTCTGGATTTCGACAGAGTTTGGCTCTTGAAGGTTGTTCCTTCTCTAGTGCATTAAAGCTTACGTTAGAAAAAAAAACCGGAGCCTTCAAAGCATCACAAGACTCCAATTCATTAAAAGAAGAGACCTTCTTAATAAGCTACTCAAACACTGCTAACAGCAGACTTTTTTCTCTTGAGAAGGACTCAGACATGCAAGACCTTAGGGTAAATGACCTACTGCAAATCACCATGCAAATGATTTCTAGCTTTTTAGACTTGGGAAGAAAACCAAATGACACTTCCTTAGAAAGCCACGCCCCTTGAACTGTCAGTACTCATGACGACTCCCTGCTTCACCCGCAAGAGGCAGGACAGTTTACAACACTGTCCTATTTCTTTATCTCAGATTACCATGGCTCCTAATTTTGTCTTCCAACTTTTTAAATAGCCTTTTTGAAAAGAGATTCTCCAAATATTCCTGTGACAGCGAATTGGAGGAACCCCGTAAAACTTCGCGTAAACGCACAAGCCGCACTTCCGCGATTAGGAAACCCTTCCCCTGTCAGCAGCCCCAAGCTTACCAGCTTACCACACTGAGCCCCAAGATCATACAGCAAAGCAGAGGATACTGGCGGCAGATCTCGCGCAGCGCCTCCACTGCGCGCTGGCATAGCCTCTCCCCTGCGCGCAGCCACCTCATCTTCGGAAATGGAAGGCCCACGCTGGCCCCCACCCGTCATGACCGAGGGGTCACGACTGCCCCCCCCCCCCCACTCCCTAGAAGAAACCTAACAGTTGGACGGTTCTGGTTTCTCTCACGTGGCCTACATCACGTGATCTTCCTTTGGTCACGTGAACGGCACGTCTTACTCGCGCATAAAAAGTAGGACAACGGCGCTATATCACTACGTCAGAAGTGCCCAAGCAAAAAGCCTCTGCGGCTCACTGCATTTCCCACGCCCGGTTGTTCTTATTTTTTAAAAAATAAAAACGTAGTGAGTTTCGGAAGGCGCTAAACCTTTGAAGGTGCTCCAGCGCGTGCCACCTTCATTGCCACTACAGGCTAACCTATCCGGTGAACGGCAGAAAGGGCTGATTACAGGAAGGCCTTCAAGCATTGAGCTCCTTGGCTGGTCTCATTCACACCCTGTTGAGAAGCTATAAAATGGCGGCACCCAGCACTCCTGCTTATTGTGGCAAAAAACTACTCATAATTAAACCCTATGTTCTCGGGGTTAATTGCCCTATTTTGCAATGACTCGTTCTAAAGATCGGCTCACTTGAAACATGTCTGTAATCAAAAAGTTTACGGATTATATAAGCCTCTGTGGACAAGAACCTCTTTCAGGAGATGCACCCTTGCTTATTGGCAAAACGCTGGATTTCCTATTTACTGCAGAACACCCTTAGAGGGACTGGCTTGGAACAAACGTGCACAGCAATAGGATGCCTAGTAGGGAATGCAACCATTGTTTCTGGAGAAAGGCTAATAAGCTACAGGAAGGAGGAAACCACTTAAAAACTAGCATTTCTGGTTTCTTGCCACATTAAGATACTTTACCTAAAGTGAATTTTTCACATTGCATATGAACAGGAATGACTGCTCCATTAACTCTTATATTCTGTATGAATGAACCAAAAATGCTACAGATTACTTAAGAAAAAAAGATGAACATGGGAACGAATATACTTCCGAATATGTAGCTATTACCACACTATGTGGAAATGAAGTACCAAGCTTAAAGTAAAAGCTGGGACTATCATACCTTGCACAGAAGGTAAAAAATAAGACCACTTTTTTCATAATACTCCCTACATCCACAAGGCACAGCAGTAAAACTGACTTAAAAGCAAAAACCACCACTTGATGCTATTGTGACCAATGGTCTATCACAAACATTTTCTATCCCAAGAGCTTAAAATATATGAACTTATTCCTTGGCAACTATTTTAACTCTTGAGAAAACTAATGATTTATTCCAGGGGTGACCAAACTGTAGCTCAGGAGCCACATGTAGTTCTTTCACACATATTGTGCAGCTCTTGAAGCCCCAACCACCCCATCGGCTGGCTTGGAGAAGGCAGTTGTCTCTTCACTTCACCAAGCCAGCCAGCAACTTGCAGAATGCAGTTGCTTTCTTTCCACCTCTTTTCCTCCATCTATCTGCCTTCCTTCCTGTCTTGCAGCTCTCAAACATCTAGCATTTATTCTGTGTGGCTCTTATATTAAGAGTTTGGCCACCATTGATTTACTCACTTCCATCATTCACAGCTCTAACGAAGCACTCATTGCCAAATGCTGAAAGATCTCCAATCCTGTGTTTCTGTCACTATGCATCGCCTCTGCCCAGCCCCCCCCCCCCGCTGCCCTTTAGGATCTCCTGCAGGCCATTTAGGATACTTATAGCTAAACACGGAAAATTTCCAGAAATTTTGAAGCGGATGTGTGTGTGTGCACGCATTCCCTCCTAAGGGGGAATGAAATATATATCAAACTTAAACTATTTTTATGGTTTTAACATAAAATGTATCATGTATAACTTGCTTAAGCATATACAACTGCAATATTTGACATTTATGGAATTTTAAGTTATAAATGCATTGTGTTTTGTACAATGTACAAATCACAAATATACTCAATACTTGCAGAAATTTGCAAGCTGATGCACTGCATGCTATTTTTACTATCTGGTTAGAGAGAGCTAAATTCACAATGAAAGTTTTCCTCCAAGGCTTTAAGTGCATTTTCTCCCCCATCTCCTTTTAATCTTGTTTCTCCCCCCTGCAAGGTAGAGCAATGAGCTACTTTGTACCCCAGTAGTCTGTGGACAAATGTGTCTCAGTGGTCTGAGGTAGTGATAAAAAGGTCAGCCATGTCAGGTCAAAAGGACAACAAAAGGCATACCATTGTTGAGAAGCAACGAAAGCCCTGCATGTTCCTTTCATGAAGATTTGGCATCTTTTGAGGTGCAGAAATTCATCTTGAATTTAAGAGCTGTGCACATCTTTTCTTTTTGTTGTTGTTTGTTCTGTCTTTTAAGTTATACTAGAAAAAATGTAAAAAGAGCTGTCTATGCCTACAGCATGCCCACTTTGTCTTTAAAAGCATTTCAACTCATTCTAAAAAACCCCTATCTTATTCTTTCCAGCAATCCCCAAAATTTCCAAGTTTTCCACTGGAAAAATTGAAAAAAGGCCTCAGGGGAAAATGGGGGGGGGGGGGGAGAGTGAAGAATGTATTTTTCCCGTATTTTTCTGTTGTTTTTTTTCCTGGTCTTCACATCTGTATTTGTGACCAGTCTAACTTTCTTCCAAGCAGCTTAATTTCTCTATGTCTGATTCCTTCAGTACAAATGCAATAGTTTCTGAACATCTATCATTCTCATCTCTTTGCTTAATAGCAATACACTTTGCTTAATAGCAATTGTATTATTACAATACAAACTAGCTGCTTGTGATGATGCTGATAAGTTATCAAATAGCCTGTGACACTGTGCTTCTGTATGTTCCAACCAAAACAGAAACATACTGATATATTTTTTTTTAGAATCCAGCATTGTGTTATAAAAATGCTATCCATAGATGTTCTGAAGTTGATTATATCTTTAAGCATTCTTTGTTGCAGACACAAACTTAAGACTTACCTGTAACACCTATGCGGCAGAGCAGCAGACAACCATGCCACTGTTGTCACTGGTCACTCAAATCACAATGAAAAGTTCATAATGAAGCTACATTATATGAAGCTAAGAAATGTCCAAGACAGAACTCTGAGCCAACAAATCTGAGCAGTGTTCTCTACATGTCTTTGAAGAAAATTCTAAACTTTGTGAGGAAGCATGGCCTCCTCCTTTTCTATGCTGTATTTATCATTTAGTGCCACAATTTCTACAAAATCATGCAGTTTTATTGGCTCACTAAGCTGTAGCACATTTGTACTCCAAATATACTGTCAAAGACTTCTGTTCTGCTGCAGCAAAGTAAGCCCTACAAATTCCATTTCAAGATGTAGACAACAGCAACTAGCCAGTCATTTTTGTTGAGCCTTCACACATGTTAGGTTCCATTTTTTAAAGTTCTGCTTAAACCTGCAAGTGAGCCAAGGTTTGTATGGCTATAAGGAAGCCATACCAAACAGCAGCCTCTTCACTCAGTGGCTTTTTCACTATGAACGTGACTATTTCATTTTTAAAAATGCATAAATAAAACCCTGATTTCTCATTCCAGTCTTTTTGAATATGTAGTGTAATTAAGAATGGTTACCTACACAATTCAAGAGAAGTGAACAGAGGGACATTTAAAAGCATTGTCAAGTCTAAGCATGTTATAAGAACTCTTTGCTTTTTAAAGAATGTTCAAGATAAATACGAACAGTGTGTCCCTTTAGAACAGTGTGTCCCTTTAAACAGCATGTGTATTTTCTGCTACCCATGGCAGCTAGCTGTTAGACCAAGTTATGGAAGAACTTTTCATAGAACTGATTTTCCAACATTATAACTGCACCTTCCCCTCACCATTTACTCCAGTCTCTGAAAATGGCAAAACTTATTTTGCACAAGCCATTTGTAACACAAACATAACCCCTAGGGATTTTTTCCTGGAACAGAAAAAAACTCGTGGTAATATACCAGTAAAATTTCTGCTTTGGTAAATCAGCCACTTGTCTTAGAAGGACACCATGACATATATTCTCTACATGTGTGTACCCTATGTCTATAATCTGAAATATTCTATAATACTGGTACTCAATATGACCAAGTCAAAGTTATATAAAAGCATATTCCCATCACCTTTAGTTAGCTATTAATGAGGTTTCATTTCATTTACAGAACCAATTGTAAAAGTTTTCAGTATTAACATTTCTTCTTAAAAGATCAATTTTTCACAATACAAGTTTCCACATGCATTTTTACTGTAGTTTTTTCATTATTCTGCTAAAAAACTGCACCAATGTCAGAACAGTGCAAATAATATTTAATTGTAAAAGTCATAATGGCTTGAATTCATAATTAAGAACACTGTCAAGATTCTGGTACTTATTACTCACCATTGCTTACAAACTATACTGATCATTTCCAGTCAGTTTCAATATGCATCCCGCCCCCCAACCCATTTTCACAGCTGAAGATGATCACAATTTCAGCTTGCATATTATGAAATTTCATATGCATTGGCATCAGCTGAAAGCACAACTCTGAAAACACCAATTGATCGTAGTATCTCCCCCCCCCAAGCCACAATTAACAATGCCAGAACACCTATGAAAAGTTTGTTTTTCAGCAATGGAGAGATACGGAAGATTTAAGACAGAAGGTTTCCCCTTCTTCCTATACCTCCATTAGATATAAAGACAAATTTGGCATAAACAGCTTGACAGTGCTCCTTATAAGACTATGACAGTAAAGATGCCAGTTGGCACAACAGCCTCATTGAAGGGACCATTTAATTCTCCTTGGCACTGGGACTACCAGCACCAAGGATTACAAAGAAATCAGTTATATTTAAGGCTACATTTAGCAAACCTACGTTCCATAAGCCTCATCCTATCAAGTTTAAGATCTTGGAAGCTGATGCAACACTCATGTTTCATGTTCAATTATGGAGAGTAGTACTTCATCATGGGCAGTATATGAAACTGTGGCAGTTGGCATCTCATTAAGCAATGACTTTACCATTTGGCCACTTAGTTTCTTTTTTAACTAGCAAGGCACATTTACATATTCCCATGAATACTTGACACATTTTAAATTACACTTTATGTCCCAGCTATCCCAGTAATTGACATACAATATACTAAAATGGTTTATTAAGATAACAAAAATTCAGTTAATGTGAGAGAGACAGACTACTGGAAACCACTATTCTAAAAAATGTAAATACAAGTAAACATACGGAAATGTGTGCGCACGAGTTTTTAAACCAGAAGATTTCT